>NW_024063176.1:215000-1415000 GCF_006381635.1 Hibiscus syriacus
TTTTATGTTCAAATATCGTTTAAAGATTAATTTAAGAGAAAATAACCTCAGTGACCGAAAATTCCTTATAATATACGATTTTAACCAACTTTTTTACGATTTGCCAAAATGACCAACAAAATCGCAATATGATCTCTAAATCGCAACGTGATCTCCATTATCGCAATTCAGTTTCCAGATTCGCAACGCGATTTTGACCATCGCATTGTGATTTTCGAAATTCGAATTGCAATGCGAATATGTAAATCGCAACGCGATTCTGACTATCGCAACGCGATAATACGTGATCGCAACGCGATTCTGACTATCGCAACGAGATTCTAACTATCGCAACGCGATAATACGTGATCGCAACGCGATTCTGACTAACGCATCACTGAATTTCAAATTCGCAACAGGTTTTAGTTTCACAACACAAATGGGTATATAACTAATACGCAGCAGCATTAACTCATAACCTAAATCCCTAAATCGCAACTCATTCCATCTCTATCTATCACTCTCTCCGGCGACATCCGTTCCTATATCCAACGACATTCTTCCCCATCCGGCAACAGGTTTTAGTTTTGCAGCTCGTTTGTTTAGTAAATTAATTTACAATAATGAAATCATCTAATGTTGATCATGGTTGGATAGATTTGTGTTTTGGACATGGTGTTTTACAATATATGCCTTTACTCATGAATCTTCAACTAAAACTGTCATTAAAAAAGTTAACTTATGAAACTCTAACGTTACGTGTTGCAAATAAATTGAATTTAGAGCCCTTAAGTGGATTTAGGCTATCTTATCAGAGAAAAGGTAAAGTTTATTTGTTAACCGACAATGAAGATGTTGAACGATTCATTGCTTATATTAGTGTTTCGCAAGATGATGTTACATTGTATGTTGTTGAACCTAGAAGTAGTGAAGTTGGGTCAGTAGCGGGTAGTAATCAACTAAGTTTTTCAACCCCAGTTTATGGTGCTCAAAATTTAATGGTTCCACCACAATTTCATCACCAAGCAAATTTTGTTTCACCACATTTCCAATATCAAACACAATCTCAAAACCCACAACATTTCCCTAATCCAAATCCCAATCAACTTTCAGCACCAAATTCCGATTTTCGTATTAATCAGTTAGACGATTATGAGCCAACAGAAAAAATTGTGAGTACTAGTCGGTATTCAAAATTTGATCTTAGTCAATACCCGGACTTTGATCTTGGTCAATACTCAGATTTTGATGATGTTTCAGAAGAAGAAACAGACCCTGCGTGTAATGATTTTGATATTGGTCAATACCCGAATTTTGATGATGAAACAGCCGCTGCCGAGGAAGATGTTATTGATGATAATGAGGAGGAAGTTACGACTGTGAATGAACATGTTGAACATCCATTCTGTAATTCATATAACCCTGAAGAAGAAAAGAAGAAGAAGAAATCCTCGAAGAAAAGTCCCCGAAGAAAATGCCACGGGAGTATAACTGGAATATGCCAGAATTACTTCAGATACCGGAAGAAGAGTTGGTAAAGATAGCAGTTGATTCTTACACAAATATTATTCGTATCAAGAAAGATGATTGTTTTGATACAAAGGAACACTTGAAGATAACTTTGTATACGAAATGTGTGGAAGATGGCTATTAACTAAAAGTTAACAAATCAAGCAAAGATCGTTTCGAAACAAGGTGTATGATTGACAAAAACTGTACGTGGCGTATGATTGCAAAGAGGATAAAAGATTGTGAAATGTTTCAAGTTAGGACTTTTATTGATAAACATACATGTTCAAGAACCCAAGTTTTTCCTCACCATAGACAGGAAAACAAAAAGGTGTTGGGTGGTTTTCTGGCTGAGTTAATGTTTTTGAATGGCAGGGTATATCGGGGACATGAAATTATGACTGACATGAATGCTCGGTTCAAGATTAGTATCTCATATTCTCAAGCTTGGAGAACCAAATGTTATGCCTTGGAATTGTTGAGGGGGTCGTCAAAAGCATCGTTTGCCCAACTGCCAGCTTATTGTCACAATTTAAAGCTGAAAAATCCTGGGTCGGTAACTCATATCAAAACAGATAGAGATGGACGCTTTGAGTTACTGTTTATCGCCATTGGTGCTGCGGTTAGTAAATCAATATAATTTTGTTGACTCATTTTTGTTAGTTACACGCATTTCACATTTAAATTATTATATTTTTTGTGTATATTATTTTGTAGATTCGTTCTTTTATTACTTGCATGCGCCCAGTTATTATAGTTGACGGAGAACATTTGAAAGGTCGATACCTTGGAGTAAACTTATTAGCAGTAGTCATGGATACTAACAATGGGATATTGCCAATAGCTTACGGGGTTGGTAAATCTGAAACCTCTGATTCATGGACATGGTTTATGGGGCATCTTAGGGATTGCATAGGTCTTATTAGCAATCTGACAATCATATCCGATAGGGCAAACTCAATTGACAACGCTGTTAGAAGGTGTTTCCCAGATGATTTTCATGGACTTTGTGGTGTTCATTTGTATAGAAATCTAAAATCAAGGTCTGTTGGTATAAAAAATCACAAATGGACATACTGGAAGGTTGTAAAAGCTTATCGGGAAGTGGATTTTAATAAGCATATAAATTGTTTAAGACGTGTTTTGCCTCAGTGTGCTCAAACACTAGAAGATGTCGAGTTTGAAAGTTGGTCAAGAGTACATCAACTTGGAGCAAGATATGGTTTCATGACATCTAATAGTGCAGAATCAATCAACGCTCTAAGTCGTCATTCCCAGAAATTATCCATTACTATGTTAATGGAGTTTTTTTGAGCCTCTATTCAACAGTGGTACTACAAGAAAAGAACCATGCATGTATTATTTCTTTAAATTCGTAACTTATCATATAATTTACTAAGTATTATTTATTTAAATTTACAGGAACATTGGAACATCGTGTTACACCATGGACTGAAAAAAAGATAACGAAACGTGTTGTGAAGTCAACGTCATGGAGAGTTGAACCATGTTCAAAAACTTTGTTTGAAGTATTGGATAATAACTTAAATGAGCTTGTCGATCTAAATGCAAAGACGTGTAGTTGTATGAAATGACAAACATCTGGTTATCCGGGCCATGTTATAAAAGTTGCTCTTCATCTAAACCAAGATTATTCAAGCGCATATGCTATGGATTGCTACACTACAAAAGTATATCGACAGACTTATGCCGAGATTATCTACCCTATTCCATATCCTTCTGAGTGGGACATACCAGATGACTTACAAACAGTTTTGCCACCAGCCATGGACAGAAGGCTACCTGACCGACCAAAAATTCACGATCGTATTCCGTCTAAGGGTGAAGAGAAGAAGAGATCGACATGTAGTCGGTGCAAGGAAAGTGGTCATACAAGGTTGACATGTGGATCACCAGTGCCATCACAATCATCTTTTCCTCTACCAAAATATGGATCATCATCAAAATCCAAAGCTCATATGGTGTCAAGCAAAAGGCAATCAAAATCAAAATCCCAATCACAACCGGCTTCACCTTTTGGGACTATTAACTTAGGTGATTTTTAAATGCAAACGTTGTATTATGTGTATTTTATGTGTAAACTTTTAACATTTTCAGTTAGGCCCATGTATATTAGTAACTTGAGTTTGAACATTGCTATGATTTGTTCAGTTGTTATCACTTATTACACATTCATTTGACTGTCGCAACGCGAATATGACTATTGCAACGTGAATTTGAATATCGCAACGGGATAATCGTAATGCGAAAATGACTATCGCAACGCGAATTTGACTATCGCAACGGGATAATCATAATGCGAAAATGACTATCGTAACGCAAATATGACTATCGTAACACGAATTTGACTATCGCAACGAGATAATCGCAACGCGAAATGACTATCGCAACACGAATTTTATTATCGCAACGGGAATTTGACTATCGCAAAGAGAAAATCGCAAAGTGTATTAGACTATCGCAACGCGAATATGATGTAGATTGAAATCAACAAATCAACTTTTACATTTCAATCGATTAAACAAGCACAAATAAGAATTATTTACACATTAATAATCAACTTTTAATCAATTAAACAAGCACAAATAAGAATTATTTACACATCAATTAAACAAATAAGATTTATTTATACATCAATTAAACAAATCAACTCTTATTATATTATTTTTCTCATCAATTAAACAAGTCAGACTTTTAAGAATCAATTACAATTAAAAAAAAGTGTACCCCAGACAGTTGTTTATGCACATCAATTTCACGCAGCTCACTTCAGGATTAACCTGCAGAAACCAAACATTTGCTCAAACAACACTTTCTACACATCTAAAATCAACAAACAGTAAATTATATTGAATTCTAGGTACTTAACAACACTTGCATTTGACTTACCAATTGTTTATGGACACTTTCATAACGAGGATGCATGTAGGCAGCATCTCGCATATATCGTTCTAGCCATAAAATGCCGAAACCACAAGCCTAATGCACCTCTATCTCTATCGGTGGGAGGTAGAAACTGTGTACTTTCTGTCGTCAAACGCTCCAAGCACATGCATACGAGAGGACCACAATCCCCTCTGGCTTCTTGCGTTTGTTGTGGCGCGGTCTCGTCTCTGATAACTGTAATATTGAACTTCTTTGGCTTCTTGTTTCCAGAATAAGTCCAATAATTAATCGCATCCAAGAATTTAGCCAAATGAGAGCTCCATCTCTTAATAATATCTCTCAAATCAGACAATGATATGTAATTTATCATGCTGTCATATACTATTATCTTCAGGGATGAAAGCTGAAGCTCGATGAGAAGTCAATGAGTACGTTCCAAAACAGGGATAAACACCTACAATCATAAGTAATAATTCAATTGCGCACTTATTTATAAACACTTTTAAAATATTTAAAAAATAAATACTAACCTTATCGACCTCCCACCATGCAGGATAAAGTTTAGCTTGTCCATTAGCCAACACATATGATTCATGACGTTGATTCTTCATGTGAACTACGTGAAAAGACGTCGGCATAATTGTATATCGCTTAGTTTTTTTATTTTTCTTGATTTTCCTTATTATTAGAAGACGTGACACCCATGCATCAATATGATGTTTACAAAAAAAAGACATATATTAGTGAATTACATAAATTTAAAAAAAAATTAATCAAAATGAAATATAAGAAGAAAAATATAAGACTTACCCCCCATCGAAATTGCCTTTGTCTTCAACCCCTAATAACACACCCCACCAAGACCGATCAATCAACAAATGCATATCATCGTTGAGTTTGTATATGTCAGCATAACACCCCTGGCTCCGCTCATGTAGATAAAAATCAACTGCGGTCTTAACCCAAAGGGTATTATCCAGAATTGTTTCCGGTAGTTTTTTTCACTCCACTTCATCTGTCAGAATGGTACTGGCCGGTAACTTATACAAAAGCCAACAATCATCCATCATGTCTGGCACGGGAGGGGGTTTCTCAATAATTCGATATAATATGTCGTGTGAATCAGGCTCTAGAATGTTGGGAGGGACCTCTTCAATGATGACAGGGGCCTCTTGAACGGTGGGACGGGACTCTTGAGGGATGATAGGGGCCTCTTGAATGATAGGAGAGGCCTCTTGAACGATGACATGTGAGTCGGGCTTCTTCTTACAGAGTCTTCGCACTATTGGGGTGAACGCCGTCTGATGCGTGAACCCCGTCGTGCAAGAAAAACCCGACGTAAAGCATCCATTTTATCGGGCAGCTAAAAATAAATTAATACATAAAATCAGTAAATAAACAGACATGATATTAAACAGTGAAAACAAAGACAAATATGTTTCAAACTTGCACGGTATTCACCCAAGTCATTATTCTATCATAGTTCACAAAATGCATCAGATAACATTCCGGAAGTAAGCACTTATATAAACATTTAAAAGGACAACATATAGGTTTAGTGCATGTTCAAGGACAACATAAAGGGTAGTAGTTTATTCTTCAAACTTAAATTTGTAACATTGTGAAGTTAGTATTTGTTTTTGTCTTTTGGTTGAAGTAAAGCAATCCATTCAAGTTTTAATTTGCAGAAGAAGAATAGTTTCTGAAACTTAAAATCGCAACACGAAACTTAAAATCGCAACACGAAAATGATTATCGCAACGCAAATTTGACTATCGCAACGCGAATTTGACTATCGCAACGCGAAATGACTATCGCAACGCGAAATGACTATCGCAACGAGAAAATCGCAACGCAAAAGCAAAATCGCAACGCGAAACTAAATTCACGTTGCGATAGTCATTTTCGCATTGCGATTATCCCGTTGCGATAGTCAAATTCGCATTGTGATAGTCATTTCCGCGTTGCGATAGTCATTTTCGCATTGCGATTATCCCGTTGCGATAGTCAAATTCGCGTTGCGATAATCATTTTCGTGTTACGACTATTCTTCTTCTGCAAATTGAAATTTGAATGGATTGCATTATTTCAACCAAAAGAAAAAGATAAATACTAACTTCACAGTGTTGCAAATTTAAGTTTGAAGAATAAACTACTACCGAATGAATTTACTAAGCAATCCAAAAGACAAATATGAATTTACTAACTTCAACCAAAAGACAAAACAAAGACAAATACTAAGTTATTTTAGAACTGTTTAGTAGTATTGGCAACAACCGAATGAATTTACTAAGCAATCCAAGTGAAATGGTTAATCTAAGTGAAATTACGAGTAAATCAAGTTAAATGAAAAATCTTAAACTTACCTCGTTGTGTAGAGTATGAACCTCATTCTGCAACGATACTACCATCTCACGTAGATCCGCTACCTCACCACGTAAAGTAGATACCTCCTCACGCCATTCACCATTGTCATCGCGTAAAGTATTGACCTCCTCACGCAAGGTATTGACCTCATCACGTAACTCCCCTAACTCATCCCGTGGAGGTGGAGAACAGGGAGATAAATATCGTGGCATCTTTGCCGGTCGCCTATCATGAGGTGATGGTGGAGAAGAGGCTCGATGATGTGACAAAATAAGTGATGGCTCTCGTTGTAGAGGTGTATAGTGTGGTCGATCAGGTGATGGCTCTGGGTGAGGTGATGGCTCTTGAAGTAGAGGCTGCTCATCATCCGTGCCATCAAAAAAACGCTTACTAGCTTGCCACCAATCAGTGGCAAGCTCAGCCTCCGTGGGTGTCAGCCTCTGTAATGGAGTATTGGCCTCCTAACAATATAAAAGCTCAAATAAAGTTAAACATGTACTAGTAATAACTTGTTTATATATGGTAGTATTTGTATTAACTTACATCATTTATTGTCGTATACCGTAGTAACTCTTCCCAAATCAACAGCCGTTGTTTCCTCTTCCAGGAAATAGCCCTAGGAATATCATTTGAAGTTTTGAATGCATATGTCTTCATGTCGGGAAAAGCCTCAAATATTCAAATCTACAAACAATATAATACACAAACATTAGTAATTGTTAAAATAATTAATTATAATTTTGGAAACATTATATAGAAATTCTTACCTTAAAGGCCCAAATAAAACCTGATAAAGTGTATTTGGAACCATTACCACGCAAACTTTTGCGGTTATCAAATGTAGACGACAACTTATTCCAGGTAGTTTTCCATAGATACGAACCCCACGGAAATAGGTTCCATGCATTTAGGTCCTCTACCAATAATATTAGGTCCTTAGGAATAGGTTGTCTGCCCTCTCTGCCTAAAAAATCGGTATGTAAAAGTACTAAAAGGCATACTCGGACAACATCGACGTCATCCATCCGAGTAAAATCATCTTTCTTATTAAATAATCTCGTCAAGTCGTCGACGTGTAAATTCGGCTTCTCCATTGACAGCTCAGGAAAAACCCGGGATAACCATGATAGGTGGGTAATATGACTAGTGTATCGACCTACATCATCGTGTCCGAAGCGTAGACCAGTGATTAAGCAAAACTCATCCCGCCCAAAACCCGTATACGCCGGTGGAAAATGAAACCATATCTCTTCATTACCACGTTCTATACTCTCGGGTAGATCACGTGTCATGTTCTGAAGCCACAAATAGGTCAACATAGCATCTCCACCCGGATGTTGTACTTTCAGCCATGGCCCGAAGCAAGTATCCTCAAACAATTGTCTTTGTACAGGTGAAAGCTTCGACGCAATTGTAGTGACTAGGCTTATTTTATTCCTTAAGGTCAATTGAGCCGAAAAAAAGTTCTACAAAAACAATAAACATACCAAGTTAGATATACCAAAAACTACACTGTGAAGATATACCAAAAACAATAATAAGCATAAAGTGTAGTAGTTTATTCTTGAAACTTAATTTTGCAACACTGTGAATTTTATATTTATCTTTGTTTTTTGGTTGAAGTAATGCAATTCATTCAAGTTTCAATTTGCAGAAGAATAATAGTTTCTGAAACTTAAAATCGCAACACGAAAATGATTATCGCAACGCGAATTTGACTATCGCAACGAGATAATCGCAACACGAAATGGCTATCACAACGCGAATTTTGTCGTTGCGATTTTCATTTCGCGTTGTGGTTCTCGGTTTCAAATGGTCATTGTCTAAAATTGAAACTTGAATGAATTGCATTACTTCAACCAAAAGACAAATACTAACTTCACAGGGTTAAAGACTAAACAGTAGCAGTATTGGCAGTAATCGAATGAATTTAATAAGCAATCTAAGTGAAATGGTTAATCTATTATTGAAATTACCAGTAATCTTATCATTAATTTCAATATGAAAAACCTAATAATAATGCAAAAATTTCAAAATAAAAATAATTAAAAAAAACTAACCATCGGTGGTTGATTTGGTTGATTTTCCATTTCTGATCGTGAATGATTGTGAGGGTGGCTCTGAGAGATGGAGATAGACGAATTTCGCCAGAGATGGGGATGTATTTCGCCGGGAATGGGGACGGATTTCGTCGGAGATGGGGATGGATGTCGCCGTAGAGAGTGAGAGAGAGAGATGGGACTGAGTTATGATTTAGGGTTTTAGGTTAAGAGTTGCGATTACGGGTAAATATTCGTGTTTGGAATTTGAAAAATAAAATATGCGTTGCGATACTAATGGCGCTTTGAAAATCGCATTGTGATTTTATATTATCGCAACGCGATAGTCAGAATCTCGTTGCGATCACGTATTATCGCGTTGCGATAGTCAGAATCGCGTTGCGATCACGTGTTATCGCATTGCGATTTACATAATCGCATTGCGATTATCTAAAATCGCAACGCGGATTTCAAAAATTGCAATGCGATGGTCAAAATCGCGTTGTGAATCTGGAAACTGAATTGCGATAATGGAGATCGCGTTGTGATTTAGAGATCGCATTGCGATTTTGTTGGTCATTTTGGTAAATCGTAAAAAAGTTGGTTAAAATCGTATATTATAAGGAATTTTCGGTCACTGAGGTTATTTTCTCTTAATTTAATTGTTTGAACATGATTAATTTTCAATATATGAGTTGCCAATACCACTAGATGAAATTATTTTAGCATTTTGGGTGTTTAAAATCGGATTTTAGCATTTTGGTGCAGAGGGAATCGATCCCCCCATGAGGGAACCGATTCCCCCTTTGATGGGGAATCGATTCCCCCCACAGGGGAATCGATACCCCCCTGGGGTTCTGGATATACACGGGCAGAACCCTTCAAAACTTCAAACCCTCTTCTCTTCTCTTCCTTTCCGCCTATCACTCCTATACTCTCTCAAATCTCCATTTTTGCCTCAAATCAACGTTCTTAATCGGAATTCATTTCAAATATCATCTTCTAAACCTGTTGGAATCATAAAAAACGTGCAAACTTCATCTAATCTCACTCAAATCCAAAATCCTTCAAGGTAATTTTCCAAAACTTCTATTTCATCAATTTATGAACATAGAACTAGTTTTAATTAGTTCTAGGATGAACTTTAGATCGGTCATTGATTGTTTAGTGATTAGAAACTAGATATCACAACTAATTTCATCAAAAACAAAAGAAGTTTTCCAAATTTTTTTTAATTTTTGAAATAAAAAAAATGTTGATTTTCAAATTAGTGTGTTTTGATTGAATTATGTTGTTGTTATGAAAACTATACATATATTGTTTCTCAAAACCGTATTTTTCAAAAGTTTTCAAAAACTTTGCCCATTATGATTGATTTAGAGAACCTTGAAATATTGAGGACTCAATTGAGTTTTGGGATTGATTGAATTGCATACATGTGTTTTCTAAATTGCAGGTTATCCATTCTATTCTGATTTCCTAAACCATGTCCAATCCTAAACGTGCTAGGTTATCATCTAGTCGCTCACACCGTCAACCAAATCCACATCCAAATCCTCAAAATCCAATTCCTAATCTTAATCCCATTGATCCTAATTTGACTATCCAAAATTCGTGCTTAAATTATCATGGTCCTAGAAATCATCGTTTTTGGTATTATCAATATTTCGATTCTTACAAAATCTGGGAATAACGTATTCCTTCTCGTCAAGCTATATTAGCTATTAATTTTAAATATCTTCCTCTTTTACAAGATTGGAAATTTGATAAACTCTTTGATCTTGAACCCATCGTTTACCATCAACTTGTTCGTATTTTCTATTCTAATGCCGTTTGTGTTAAAAACCAAACTGAAACTGAAACCATAGGAATTCGTTCCTACCTCCTAGGACAATTCTTATATATTGACTCGGCTTACATAGCCAATACATTCGGATTAGATAATGATGGTATTTCAAATGAAAAATAGGTTTTAGGATCTCGTTATAAAAGAAGGGATAGTGCAAGTGTCTTAGACCTTCATGAACGTTTTCTTCATCTAATGATTTCTTGGTGGTTTCAACCATCCGGAAGTCGTTATTCTACTCTTAGAGCCTTAGATCTTTGGTGGTTACATTGTTTCGAAAACAATATTAAAATTAACCTACCTCAGATTATTTTTTTTGAAATTGTTGAAACCGTAAATCTTGTTCCTAACAAGAAACTCTGTTCATCTCTAGTTTACGGTTGCATTTTGAGTAATCTGTTTTCCAAAGCTGGGCTTAGAGTCGGTCTAGATGTCGTTTTTCCCCTTAAGAAACAAATTAATCTTCTTTCCTTAACAAGAGCGGGATGGATTAAGGATAAGGAAACCGGTTAATGGATTCGATCGTCTGAAAGTACTCCGGGAGCTAGTTCTTCACGAGCTCCACCAGAAGCTAATCCCGAGCTTGAGCAATTAATGCGAGACATCAATGAAGCCAATAATAAGCCCGAGGAGCAGGTCGAGGAGCAAGCACAACAAACGCATCAAATGCCTCCATATTTTCAATCCTTTATGGAGACATTCGATTTCCGATATGCTACCATGGATTCGCGCTTTACTTCTATAGAGTCCCATTTATCCACAATGGGAGCTCAACAAGTAGAAATTCTTCGGGAGATGCGTGCAAACAATGAAGCAACCAACGCGCGTATTAATGACCTCACTCACGAAATGGCCGCTATGCGAGCTCGTTTTCCTCCTCCTGATCCGGATATGTGATTTTGTGCTTAGATTTAAAACTTTGAACTAAACGATTATTGCTTCAACTTTTTGGATTGTTTGATTTTGTGACTTTGGATTTGTTTGTTTGAATTTAAATATTTTCTTTTGATGGTTTAGTTAAATTTATTGCATCATTTACATCATTATAGCAATATGACCAATTTTGCCATGTCACATTAATTATGAATATTGATTATGAAACTAATGGCTAACGTTTCTCTTGCTTGTGATCTTAGCAGCTTAAATTGGCTAAATGATTTCAAAACCTTGTTTAGATTCTTTAAAATGTCTTTTTTATTTAACTAAAAGGGAGAGAAGTGTTAAATGTGTTTTTAAATGATAAATGGGAGAAATGTTAAAGTAAGGGGGAGTAATTTCAAAACTTGATTTCAAAATCTTAAAATTACTAAAATGTTTTGTTATATCAAAAAGGGGGAGATTGTTGAAAACATTTTGATATTTCGATATAACAAATTAAGTAAAATGAATTTTAAGATTTTTCCAAATAATTTTCTAAGTATATTCAATATAACTATTCGAATATAAAAACATTACTCCAAATCTTTCAAAAATCATTTTTAATCCTTACTCAAGTGTAAAATTAAGTTTTAATCTTAAAACAAATTCAAAATAATTTTACAAAGTATTTCGAACCATTTCAAAGACAAAAATTCCAGATTACTCAGAGGGAACCGATTCCCCCCCAAGGGGGTACCGATTCCCCCTGAATTGTTTGGCTCCGAGAATTTCAGTATGCTCGGAGGGAACCGATTCCCCCCCAGGGGGTACCGATTCCCCCCTTGTATAACGGTCGAAATATTTGAATTTTACACTTAGGGAATTGATTCCCCATAGGGGGTACCGATTCCCCCCACGCTGCAAGCTGTTTTATTAATTGTTTTCACACTAAAACGGCTATATTATCTTCTCTAATCATCCCCAACGTTCAGAAGTGATTCAAGGTGTATTTAAGCAAGCTTAGAAGCCATTGATCAAAAACAAGAAACATCAAGCAACTAGAATCAAGAGAGAATCAAAGAGAAAGCATCAAACCTCAAGTTTGAGCATTTCAAGCCTATTTTTCATTCAATATTCATTTTTCTTTCAAGAACACTTATTGTGCTCAATTGTATTTATTCTTGAGTGTTCTTTCTTTGTTCTAGAATTGTGCAAACATATTTGCCTTGTGAGGTTTTTCTTGTAAGTTTGCAAATTTGTATTTCTCTTTGAGAAAAGAGTGTTCTCAAGAATTGGGGTATATTCTTGAGGGAGTTGTAAGGTTATCTCTTTGGCCTCAAAAGAAAGAACAAATTAGTGAATTTGTTGGAAAATCCTTAGTGTGGATAGCTAAGGTAGTGGACGTAGACTTTGGTTGATAAAGTCGAACCACTCTAAATCGCTGTGCAATTTCTTTCGATTTTCTGCAAAAGCTTCCACCAAAATTTTTATTGCCAATTCACCCCCCTCTTGGCCGATTCCGTCAATCGATTAACTCAACATTATCTTTGAGGAACTAGTAGACACCGTAAACAACATTCCTTCAAAACGAGTAGAAACTTTAGTTTATGGTTGCATACTTAGTAATATGTTTATGAAAGCTGGTCTTAAGGTAGACCTAGATGTAGCCATCCCACTAACCTCCGAAATCAACTTCACATCTCTTCAAAAATCGGGTTAGACGGGTGACAAAGATAATTGGGTTCGCTCACTGAAGAAAACACTCGGTCCTAGCTCATCATGAGCTGCTCCGGATCCGGCTTAAGAGCTTGAAGATCTTTTACGGGATGTCGACGATCCCGTAAACCAGCCCGAAGACAAGCCCACTAGGCAAGACAATACAATGCCTCTATACTTTCAGTTTTTTATGGAGACATTGCACTTGAAGTTCGCATCCTTAGAGTCCCATTTGAATACTATGGGAACTCAACAGTTGGAGAATCAAAGGGAAAAGCGAGCTCACTGTGAAGCAATGAAAAATAAATTCAATGCAGTAGACGAGAGACTCGACGCACTCACTCACGATGTTGCTTTCCTTAGAGCACATCGATTCAATCCCGATCCTCGTACGGATGATTGACCACTCTTGTTAGTTTTCTTAGGTTGAACTATATTTGAACCTAACATTGTTTTAAACATTTTGATGAATGAGTTGGATGTTTTGGATATTTGGTTGTTTGGATATTTTGTGTTTTGAAAGTTTGATTTTGAATGATTAGTTTTTGAACTTAATAGAATGTTTATTAGTTCTTGCATCTTTTACATATTAGTTAAATTGTGACCAATTCCCAATTCCATATTATTTATGAATATTGATTATGTGGAATAATGGCTAATATTTCTCTTGGCTTGATCTTAGAAGCTATATCTATATATATATATCAATTGGCTATTTTGTTTAAAATTTATAGAGTCTTTTTGATTTAACAAAAACGGAGAGAATATAATAAGGGGAGTAATAATAATTTTTCAAAGTGATTTTTTTCAAAAGAATATCTTAAAATTTCTAAAATGTTTTGTTATATAAAAAATGGGGAGATTGTGATGTTTCGATATAACAAATAAAATGTCAATGAATTTTAAGATTTTATATTTCAAATATAATATTTAATTTAGTTATTCAAATATTATAAATATTACTCCAAGTCTTCAAATTTCAATTTTACTCCTTACTTAAATGAAAAATTGTGTTTCACTCTTAAAATATTTTTGAAACAATTTTACAAAGTATTTTGAACCATAATCGAGTCAAATTGAGTTTTAAATAGGGTAGTATCGATACCTCTTTGGATAGTATCGATACCCCCCAAACATCGAATACAAAAGAGGTACTGATACCCTACAAGGTATCGATACCGTTATATATTAGTATCGATACCGTGGTTATGGGTACCGATGCTACTTACGTGATTTTGACTCCGAGACAAACATCAAATGCAAAATGGGTACCGATACCATGAGAGGTATCGATACCGTTGATTTTGCAACGGTCGAAATATTTGAATTTTATACATGTAGTGTCGATACCCCTTAGTGGAGTATCGATACCCATACGCTCCCAACAGCTTTTTGAGGAAAACATACAACAACGACTCTATTGACTCTATGATCATCCCCATAGTTCAGAATTCATTCAAAGGGTATTTAAACAAGTCTTGAAGCCATTGATGATGAAGAGAAGCTAGAGAAAAAAAAAAGAGAAAGCCTTAAACTTATTGTTTGAGCAATTCAAGCCTCATCCATTCAATATTCATTTTGCTTTCAAGAACATCATTTGTGCTCAATTGTATTTATTCTTGAGTGTTCTTTCTTTGTTCTAGAATTGTGCAAACATCTTACCTTGTGAGGTTTTTCTTCTAAGTTTGCAAGTTTGTAATTTTCTCTTTTAGAGGAGAGTGTCTCAAGAATTTGGGGTATAATTCTTGAGGGAGTTGTAAGGTTACTCTTTGTCCTCAAAAGAAAGACAAATTATTGAATTTGTGGAAAATCCTTAGTGTGGATAGCTAAGGTAGTGAACGTAGACTTTGGTTGAGAAAGTCGAACCACTCTAAATCGTTGTGCAAATCTTTTCAATTTTCTGTCGAAGCTTCCACCAAAATTTTAATTGTCAATTCACCCCCTCTTGGCTATTTCATCCGATCGATTAACTCAACAAATTAGTACTTGTTTAACATATAATACCACCTGATCAACATAGATAAATTATAGAAGTTTTATATTATAAATAGTTACTTAAAATATGTCAATGAGCGTTGACACAAAAAGTTGATATTCAAGAATTTAAGCTTGTAAAGTCAAGTTTGAATCCTACCACCGTCACTCTTTGTGGGCAATCTATAAATTCCTATATAAACCCCAATTGAATCTTAAGTATATCCTAAACTGGAGAGCCACCTTTTACCTAAACTTTAATTAAAATATATTTTAGATACTTAGATGAAAAAGATTGAATATTTTAAATATCTATTTTGACAAAAAAATGTTTAGAAACTTACATTGACCAAAAATTATTTTAGGTACTTAAATGAGAAAAAAATGATACACTTTAAAAAATTAGGAATTTATTTGTGATATAAACCATAATAGAATCAAGTATGTGAATATATAAAGTATTTATTTAATTATTCAGCTAATGTTTAATTTAATTTTTTTTACTTTTTAAATGATTTAATATTTTATTCAAATATGAATTTTAAAATCCAAGCTCCTATGTGCTTTGTAACATAAACTCATAATCTACTTTCTTTCAAATAAAACAGAGAACATCAGTATAATTCTGGTAAGAAAACCCTAAGTCGTATTGATCTGGAAAGTCAACATTTCAAGATACATACAACAGTCCTTCAACAATGACTAAATCTACATACCTCTGATTAACAGACCCGGACTTCAGTGTGAGAGTCGGATATGAAAATTTTCAGTTTTTTCTTTCAAAATTTTCACGTATTTAGAAGATCTTCGAAGGATCTTATCCTCGTATTCACGCCTAAACATGCATCGGATACCGATAAAAAAAATGAAGACTCGAAGACTCGAAGCAAAATACTATATACCATCTTAATAGTTGCAGCTTGCAAGATATTGACCGAGGAGAAATAAAGAATGGATATCA
This sequence comes from Hibiscus syriacus, assembly GCF_006381635.1. NCBI lineage: Eukaryota > Viridiplantae > Streptophyta > Magnoliopsida > Malvales > Malvaceae > Hibiscus > Hibiscus syriacus. The sequence continues at coordinate 231,157 of NW_024063176.1, forward strand.
GTCAAAAAAATCAATATTTGGGGCAACCAAATGTAGACAATGTTATCGTTCCTAGCTACTATCACCAGGTTCCTGGTAGGAGAAACTCTCTAACCAGTGTTTTGGAGCATCGGGATGAATACGAGAAAGACGAGCAACGAAACTCTTTTCACCAGTTGCAACTATGCTCGCAATGGAGTAGTTTCGAGTGCACAAACCGTTCTCTGTAAGCCATTTGTGGAGTCTGTACCTAGGCTTAATCCGCTTCTCTAAGTTGAAACATAGAAATGCTGGGAATATATCAAGGTAGTCCAAAGAAACACCCATTTCATAGAGAAGGAAATTCACCTTCTGCACTATAGTTTTGGGACTCTGGTTTAGAACTTTCGGTGTCGTTTGTACCATCTTGCAAAGTTTAGAAAACGTAATTCCCATACAGAGAAGACTGTCAAATCTTTCTTGTAACTCGGCACTAGTGCCATGAACATGAGCTAAAACCTTCATGGTCAATGAATTCTCTCCAAACCCAATCTTGTGCAAAAAAATCAACTTCTCCATTGTATGGATAGGGGTTCTTGAAAACTGAATTCTCTCAAAGCTATCTCGGAAATCCTTATCGAAGTCTTCATCAAGATCGCTAAGGGTGCAATTAACAAGCAACCGATAATTTCCGTCCTTAATCTTATTAAACAACCACTCGTGTAGGTTCAAAGCTTTCATCACATTGGGTAAATTAGCCATTTTATTCCTACCCAATACATAAGGGTATTCTTTAGCAATGGAATCCCTTTTATCAGCACTCAATCCAAAATGTTTCAATATTCCCATAACCGAAATCACCGGTGTTTCCAAATCAAAATCCAAAATTTCGGGGCTTTGAAGAATCAACAAACCGACATCTTCCTTCCTAGCCAAAAACCGACAAAAATACTCGATTTTTTTAACCATAACCTCCTCCGAATGCTGAAGAAAAAGGCTCTTATTTCTACCCATCAGCTCCCCGATTTCCCCTTTCTGACAACCCAAATCGTAAAACACCCTCATTTTCCTACAAATTTCATACCAAGAATCCACATTAGCTTCAACATGATTCCCCAAATCAAAATCTACAAAAACACTTCTCAAATCATTCAACAAAGCAGCAACTTCACCATCCAATTCACCAACATCACGTAACACGTATGGAAAAGCCAAGCAAATACCAATCACAGAAATATTGCTAAACCCAACTTCTTTAATCCTACAAAGCCTAGCTTTCAATTCTTTAGAACTCGCCCTAAAAATCAAAGCTTCTTCTTTATAAAGCTTACCCAATTTATTCCAAGGGAACCCAAATCCAGAAAGCGCACAAGCAGCATGAAGAACCGTTTCATCTTCAGAGAAAAAGAATTTTTTCGACGGCAAAAGCCCACTAACTTCATCATAATCAATCCCTATGCTTTCGAAGAAAAACTCGTATTCGTTAATGGGATGGTACCTGAGGAACCTAAGGACGTTCTTGTTGAAACTCGGGGCGGAGAAATCAATGCCGGAGACGAGAGAAGAGAGGGAACAGATAGAGTTTTTGGCAATGTGCTCGGCGTAGACGAAAGGGATGTATCGGGTGCAGTGAAGGTAATCCGTGAGAGCTTGTTGAGCATCTTCAATGGCTCGGGCTCGATACTTGGAAGGAATTTTGGTGAAGTATGGGAGTTTGGGTAGTGATGAAAAATGGCGAAGAAGATGCGAGTGAATAAATTTGGGGAAATGATTCATCTGACGGCAGGAATGGGTTTAGTTAGGGTTTTTGTGGGAGGGGGAAGGGATTTTGTGCGTTGTTTCTTCATACATCGCAGTCGGAGTCTTGTCTTACAGTGTTTTTGCGGATATGCCCATATCTTACCAAATTTGACATAGATTATAGGATCCGTGTAGTCAAAATTTCTTTTCATAATTGAATTAATAATTAAAATGAAATATGGTTTTTTTAAATACTTTAAGTTTAAATAGTTGTGTTATATATTATTTAAGAAATTGTAATATATATTATTTTAAAACTTCAAATATATTTTATAATTTAATTTATTTTAATATAGTACCAGTACTTTCATGTAAGAGACTGATTTATGGGTAGTTGAACACAAGATTAGATGATCGAATTAGATTATTTTGGAGGATGTTCCTAAGTCATATTCTATTTCCCTGATTTCTTAGGTAATTCTAGAGCTATCGTTATAATTTTATCGAGCTTAGAATCAGATTGCATAATGTAGTGTGATTTGACCCGTACAAAGTTATTGAGTATAATCCTTGTTGTTGGATTTGTGCGGGTCGGGCAGAAAAAAAAATAGGTTCTTCTAAAGTTGGTGGGTGAAAGATATCATTTGGGGAGAAGTGAAGAGGGAGAGCATAACCCTTGGGTGAAGGGGCTAAGACTTTGATGTCTTTATAAACTTGTTTAGGTTTATAGTTTGGTCGTATTATTTGTTTAGATGTGTACATTTATACTTTACAAAGTTATCTCAGAGGTATCTTTGGATTCACACGTGTTCTTTTGCAAAGGGAACTTTAGTGCCTTCGTATGTTCTTTGCAGAGGATGCTTAATGTTTTTACCAATATATTTTGTTTTAGTAGCTGAGAGAACTTGTCTTGCATATTCTCTGCGAAGAATTCTCAATGCTTTTGGGATGTATCATTTTATGAGGGACGTGTTTATCTCCTACCTCGTGTTCGCTTTCTATGGAGGGTGCTCGACATTTTTACGATGTTTGAATAAGCTCATGGAAAGTTATGTTTGGGTATGTATGTGCTCTAAAAGGAGGGTTCTTAATGTTTTTTGAGATATTTTAAATAATTTAGGTGGAGAATTTCTCCAATTTCGTGTATATTTTCCTATAGAGGATCCTCAATATATATATATTAGTAGCTTATGGTTACTTGAATTTCACATTTTTTTCAAATATCGAAATTATATAAACATAATAATTATTCCTCCGTATCACCAACACCAAATTCCAGATAATACAACATTTATCGATCTCGTCAAGATTGAAATCCAAAATAATGATACATCAACGTTATAGACTCTATGACATGCCAATTATACATGTAAATAATCTAATGACTTAGAACTCAAAATATATAGTTCGGAGAATCACAATTACATATATTTTCACTTTAAAAATGATATATACTCTAATTTTCATGTCAAAGACGCATCTTAATTTATTTTGATCTCTCTCACACACACACACACACACACACACACATATATATATATATATATATATATTAATTTTACATAATCGAATATATTCACACATTGGATTTTAATATTAAAGCGTTTCATAACATATCTTGCCAATGTGCAAGCTAACCAAAAACAATAACAATATATATATATATATATATATATATATATATATATATATGAAATTATTATAGTTGATATTTTAATTTTAGAACATAAATTACAAAAATCTTAAGTATAGTTTGATATTAATATTATTTTTGTTAAAACATAATAAACATTTTAATTAATTTAATAGTTAAACACTAACCATATTAAAACAATGTTATTTTAGTGTGAGAGTTTTATCATTATATTATTAATAATATAACGATATATAATATAATTAAAATTTAGGGTAAAGTACTCCAAATATCACTAATCTTTAGAAGCTGACTCGAAAATGTCACTGACGTTTCAATTTTGTCAATTTAAGTACTGACATTTATGTTTTACTTCAATTAAGCCACCCCGCCGTTAATCCGTTAACGGGACGCTGACATGGCATGGATGGGCCGTGACGGTGATGACGTGGATGCCTTACCAAAACGACGTCGTTTCAACACAACTATTTTGATGCTCAATAAAAACAAAACGACGCCATTTTGCTTAAAACATTATTAAAATAATATGCAACTAAAGAGATTTGAACTCCAAACCCATGGAACATAATACTTAACCATTGAGCTACCTTATAATTCTTTGTTATATTTTCTATAAAAGTTTTAAAATTTTAAAATTCCAATTAACGATGCTTGAAAAAAACTGATGACATTGCATCATATAACATGTTGTGACTGAGATCTAGAACTTGTAAGAACCTAATCTTATCGATGTTGTCTGGGATATTATTCCTCATCGAGAGCTCGATGAGAGATACTGGCAACGTTGATGGGACTTGTCCAGATACGTTGTTATCGCTAGCGTCGAGAAAGCAAAGCTTTCTGAGTGAACTCAGATCAGGAAACTCACCGGAAATGTAGTTTCGTTGGATTTCAAGTCGTTTCAAGCGTGTTAGATTGTTAAAGCTTGAAGGAATTGGTCCATGGAGATGGTTGTTGTAATATCCCAAATCAGGGTCAGTGACTAAATTACAAATTTTAAAAACTATGTGCTCGATTTTGAAATAAGTTAAAAGTTCATGGATTTAATTGAAGAAAGTTGATGTTGGATTTAATGGTAAAGTTTGGAAATAACAAGGGTATTATGGTCTTTTCTAAGAGAAGATTTTTATTCTCTTTTTAAGGGATATAAAACGTGGGAAAGGAGATAATTTCTCCAGAGTATTCTTCAGTCTTCTTCTTCCTCCTCTCCACCGTGAAGCCTTGTATAAGGTAAGTGGGTCTTCAGTTGGTTAATTCTTTCGTTTTAAAGCTTGTTTTGATTCTTGGGATGTTAAGAAAGATTAAGGAAAGCTTTAGGTGGCTTAAAACTCAAAGATTAGCAAGTTATGAGAAATTAAGAAAAATGAGTTTTTAAGTGAATTTTTGAAATAGAAGGAGTTAATAGATTTTGAAGTTTAATTTGACTTGTCAAGGGTTAAATTAAGAGATATGAAGTGATAGAATGGGTTTTAGAACATGTTGGAAATTTAGTGTGATTCTTGAATGCCATGTAAATGATAGAATTTTGAGTTTAAAGAAGTGATTATGGAGTAGAAATAAGTTTAAGTATGTGTATGAAAGTTAGGAATATTAAAGGGAGTGAAGTATGAAGTGTTGAGTTGAAAATGAAGTGATTTTCGAGCTAAAAATATGATTTCTGGGCTAGGGGAATCGGTACCCATTCAAGGGGAATCGATACCCCTTCAAACGAACAAAAATTTCCAGAATATCATGAGGGAATCGATACCCCTATAGTAGGGAACCGATTTCCCCTAAAGGAAAATTGTGAATATTGGTTTAATAAGTTCGTTTAAGTTGCTAGTATCAAATTAAAAGGTGTAGATATCTAATAATTGTCTTAAAATGTATAATTATGTAGATTCAGAGCCTAATTAAGTTCTGGAATCATTGACAAGTAAGATCGATCAAGGAGAAAGATAAGAGATTGGAATTGACTAGTGAGGCCAGGTGAGTGCATACAAGTTAGTTTATAATGTTTAACAGAAATAAGACTTGCGACAAGTCTATTTCCTATATTAGAAGGCCTGGATGTATGATCATAGGCATATGTTTGATTTGGGTATATGTGATATATATATTATAGTATGTATTAAATGATTTGTGTGAATGCATACAGTGTGATAAGTTATAGGAATTAATATGAATGATCTATATGATTACATGAGAATGTGAAATAGGCTATATGATAGGTGACCATACATGTTACATAGTAAATGTGATCAATTATAAGAATCAATATAATAGATTTATATGACTACAGGAGAAGGGTGATGAGTTAAATAAGATTAGACTATAGAGTAATATGAGAATAATATATTAGTGAAGGGAATTGAGTATAAACGATTATGCCAAACTATAAGATAAGTGTTATAGAAAAGAAGTATACTTAAAGAGAATTATGGTATAGGATTTAAGTAAAATTTAACTAAATAAATAGATTAAACTGGTATAAATGGAAAATGAGATAATTTAGGTAGCATTTACCTATGAGATAACATAAGATTATATGAATAAGTAGCATAAATGACATAAGGAAAACTTATGTGTTATATGATTTAAGCATTGAAATGAACAAAAGATATATTCAGGTGAAGTTATTCGATGATATGAGTATATGCCATTATTATACGGTTTAGATGAAATACTATACATGAATAAATGTGATTGTGTGAGAAATAATAGAAACTATATGAGAACATGTATATGTGAAAGTAATCTATGTGATTATATGTTATATGAATACAATAACCTGAGATATGTAACATGTGAATTATATGGAAATGATCTACGTGTAAGTGAACTATGTGACTATGTGATTATATGAAAATGTGATAATGAGCTATGTTCAAAAACTATGAGACTATGTGCCCAGGTAATATGAATATGTGAACATGTGAAATGACATAAATGATAATTCCCATGTTATGTGTCATGAGAGCTAGGGGTATAGTTGGCATGCCAAGAGTCGAGGGTCTACGCGGTCCTTCGGGACATATATATATTCTTTGGAACATGTGTGAAGTCTTGTGAGACACATATTTGATCCCTAGTATATGTATATGATTCTTAAGGAATGATATGTGGTCCTTATGGACATTATTATATGGCACTTCGGTGTATTTCTACGCGGCACTACGGTGCAATTCTACATGGCACTTCGGTGCATTTATACGAGCTGTGGTGACAGCATTAGTGCACAACCTCTATAGACTCACATATCTATAGTTCTCACATGTGTTCATGGGCTAATAAAAATAATAAGATAAATAAACTTGGTATGATTATATGTTTATTTTGTTGTGAACTGATATATGTGATATGATGTGATAATTAAGGATATTATGGATAAGAGTATAAAATTATAAGGACTAATGTACAAATTGATAATAATAGAAATGATTGTACATAAATATGTATGTTTTGATATAATGATATGTGTTTCTCGTGACATGGTACAAGTGCATATATATGTTGATATATATGTAAATGAGCTATATGATTTGATAGCATAAAACAATCATGCATGATTAGTGGGTATGAATTTCATTATATGTGTGTGTGTTTTTTATGCCTCACTAAGTCATTGACTTAGCGTGTGATTGTTTCACACGTAGGTTACAGAAGCGAGAAGAGAAGAGAAGAAGAGTAAGACAGGTCAGCACCTCCCTTACAAAATTTCAGATCAGAAAAATAGAGGATTTAAATGTTTTTGGTTATTTTGAGTATAGTTGGCATGTACTAATTGGTTGAATTAGTTATGCTCTGATTGATTTTGGGTATTGTGGTAAATTTATGTAACTAAACCGCTTTTACTTTAATGAAAGATTTAAATTTTCTTTGAATTTTGTCAAGAGTCAAAGTTTGAAAAGTCAATGTGACACCTCAGACTCGTATCCGGGTCGGGTACCGGTTGGGGGTGTTATAGTTGTTGTCATGGTAGAGTTCTTGAAGGTGAGGGAGTGAGCCAAGAACGACGGGTATTTCACCGGTGACTGAGTTCCCGGAGAGACCTAGTCAACCCATGCGAGTTAAATTGGAGAACGAGTCAGGAACTCGAAGCAAACCAGAGATGAGTGTATCGCACCTGAGGCCGCAAGTGAAGTGGTAAGTGAAGATGTTATTGCATGGATCAATGGAGAAATCCCAAGAGCTCGAACAAGATCTGGAGCAATGGAAGGAGGGTCCACACCATTTTTCAGATCTTTGAGAACTTGTACATCTGTTGGGTGTGTTCTTGAATTTACTAAAAACAACTTCGAGAATATGATGATGAAAACAAGAGAATATAGATGGAGATAAAGGGTACTAGATATTGATTCCAGGGGTTAAGCAACAATTTTATTTGGGATTCAAGCATCATTAACTGGAGTTTTAAAAATTTAAAACTTTTATAGAAAACATTACAAAAAATATAAGGTAGTTTAATGGTTAAACATTAAGTTTAATTTCAAGGAGTTTGGGATTCAAATCCCTTTAGTTGTATATTATTTAATAATTTTTTCAAGCAAAACGACGTCGTTTTGTCTATATTGAGCATCAAAATAGTTGAGTTGAAACGACGTCGTTTTGGTAAGGCATCCACGTCAACACTATCATGACCCGTCCATGCCATGTCAGTGTTCCGTTAACGGATTAACGACGAGTGGCTTAATTGGAATAAAACATAAACTTCAATGTTGAAATTGACAAAATTAAAACGTAGTGACATTTTCGAGCCAACGCCTAAATGTTAGTGATATTTGGAGTAGTTTACCCTAAAATTTAATGGTTTATGATGTGGTTTACATGTAATTTAACTTCTCTCGTGAGTCGTGAGAAGAAGAAAAAAGTTCGAAACCCCCCCCCCCTCTCTCTCTCTCTCTCTCTCGTTTTCCATGGCGACGCCAGCGGCTGATTCACGTAGCAACAGGGCAGCGGTTCAAGCCACTAACGACGACGCTTCAGCCAGTAAGCTGTGAGTTCTCTTCCTTGTTTCTCCCCCCCCATATTTTTATCCATTGTATTCTTCGTCTTTTCTTTTTTGTCTTTGATAAAATCGAAGGAAAAGAAAAAATAGGTTTGGAGAAATTGAATTTTATTCGAATAGTTATAACGTTTTATCATCGATATTTGATACAGCATCTCGATGCTAAAGAGATTAATCTAATAAATAGTTAAGTTGGAAATATTTTTGTTCTGAACATTGCTTAATTTCGAAAATTATTCTGTCAGGATATATATATTCATACGAGGTGAGATCTGTCATACTTGTGTAAAAAATTAAATTAGTTTTGCATGTATGATTTATATTTGGTTTATTGACCATTTTATTTTATATTCTAAATAAAAAATGTCTAATTACTTGTTCAACACAGAATTTTACAATGAAAAATAGTATCATTGATTGATATGATAGAGATATTGGATTGAAATTTTACTTGCACGACGAGTACAATTGTATTGGTAAATCCAACTATTGGTTTGTTAGATAGAATATTAACTGTAGCTTAAAATAAATTTATATTACTGTAAGTTGTCTGCTTTTTTATACATATCAATCTAAGAAGAAGCATATTTAATTCATTCAAACTGAGGAGCATCATATGGCATTTTATTTCTCACTTTCCTCCAAACTGTGTATTTAAAGGTCATGTGTTAAAAAGGGATACATGAAAGATGACTATATCCATTTGTTTGTTAGAAGACCTGTGAGGAGATCTCCTATAATTAACCGAGGTAAGATTTGATTCATTTGAATTTATTAGCGGGTTTTTGAATGAATTTAATCTAAGGATTTTTTCCTTGGCTGTGTGTTTTAGGTTATTTTGCACGTTGGGCTGCTTTTAGGAAGCTTCTATATCAGTTTCTTGACTGTGAAGGATCTAATAGTGAAAAGTGTAACATAAAGAAGCAGATACTATCACTTGGTGCTGGATTTGATACCACATATTTTCAGTTGCAGGTGCCTGAGTTTTCTTGTTAGTTGGGATAAACTCATAACAGAAAAATAAGATTTAAGAATGTGTAACTTTATTGTTCGATTTGTGTTGAGCACTTGAAACTTAAGTTTTTCCATGTTTTTATTCGCTGCTATTAGTTATTTGCTTTGTTTCTTTTTTCAGTAATTATCTAGAGAAGATGCATGTTCCCTTGTATAATCATCTAGAGAAAATGCAAGTTTAATTGGGCTTTTGTTTTCTTTCATTCACAGGATGAGGGAAAAGCACCGTATCTATATGTGGAACTGGATTTTAAGGAGGTGCAGTTTTGAATTTAAGATTGCAATTGATTTGTACAATACTGTACTTTAAACAGTGTTTTATTTCTTTAGGTTACCAGTAAAAAGGCTTCCATTATCGAATCCAGCAGCCAATTGAGGGACAAAATTGGTGCAACAGCATCAATCTCGCGAGGTAAGTTGCCCTGGCCACCAGGTTATTAGATGTCGAATTGTTGCTGTTATTGCTTTTGTTTATCAAATTGCCATTTCCTTTTCTGGTTTATGTGGATGCATAGTGCTACTATCAAGAGTGTGCTTTTTACATTGAACATAACTTATACTATTAAAGATGACATGCAAAACACGAAGCTGGAAATTATCCCTTTCAAGTGTTCTGTGGATAACTCATATTTGGTGTTCGTATTCTTTTGTCAAATTTTTTTCCTTCTTTCTCTTTGAAGTCATATGTCTATTACATCTAGAAGATGTTTTGAGGCTTTGGTGGCAGATTTTGTTTATTGTAGTCCATCATCCGTCAACAAATATTTGGTTGAAGGAATCACAGAGCTAGCTTCTTGTGCTTTACAGCATCTTGCTTCTAATGCATTTAAGCACATGCTTCTTCTGTGGAGTGATCCAGAACTCATATCTTTGCAGAGAATGGAGAAGTGCTCAGTGATCACTACAAGCTACTTCCAGTTGATTTGCGAGACATTCCAAAGTTGGATGATGTCTTATATTTGTCAAATATGGATCCCAGGTATTTCATGAATCCGTCCTATTCTTTGGCACTTGTTAGCTGTACTCATCCATTTGGAAGCCTAGGACCTTAAGGGTCGTCTGATATTGGTATCAGTCTGCCAACCTTTATAATTGCAGAATGCGTTTTAATATACCTGAATCCAGATTCAAGCTGTTCTATTGTTGGTTGGGCATCAAAGATATTTTCAACATCTATATTTTTCCTATATGAGCAGGTTCTGTACTTCTCTGAAATCTCAACATTTTTAATTCCTTGTTGGTTGTGGTTTCTTGCTTGTGTTCCTTGAAGCTGTGTTTGTCTGCCATGGTTGATGAGAGATTGATGAATTTCCATTTGTTGTCTTTGTCAACAGATTCATCCAGATGATGCTTTTGGGAAGCAAATGATAAGAAATTTGGAGGTGAAAACATCTTAGGTTCTGAATTTCATTTATTTACGAGTTTGCTTGTTTCTGTGAACGAATTAACAGTTTCTCATTCAGCTATTTGTGTGAAGTTTTTTTGAACCCAGAGCCTCTTCATTTTTGTTTGACATTTTGTTGATGTTTGGTGGAAAGATTCAGTTAGATAGGAATGTGGGCGTCAGGTTCCCTTTACAGAATGCTGTTTTGCCCCACTTTCTGGTTGAAATGCAAGAAACTTTTAACTTAAGGAATTAAGACATATAACTGCAGTCAATTATACCTTTTATTTTAAAACATTGTTCATCTTACTGAAGTGTCATTTAAAGAATAAATGTTATTCCTTTTCAAAATTACTGAAGCAACACTCATGATACTAGAATCCATGCCTTATTGAGCATGTTATTCCTTTTCAAAATTGGTTTATTCTACAGTAGCAAATGCTTGTCACAACAGGGGTTTCAATGAAGCGAGTTAGTCATTCTTCAAGCCTCAATAAATGAGGGTATACAAATGGATTGTTTTTTCATTGCTTAAGTTCCGTTAATGCCAGAAGTGCGAGGCTTGGATGCCTTGATATTGAGTTGTGGAAACTTACACTATTTTTTAGTGAAAATCAATTAACTCCTAGTCCAATTTTTGTTTCAGAGTCGAGGCTGTGCACTTCTGGGTCTCTATGCTACACCAACTCTGCAAACAAAGGAAAAATTATTTATTGATCAGGGATGGCAGGTATATGGGTATATTTTGATTTTTTTAATGCAACTATATATATATACATACCCTTTTTTATGTTTCCTTAATTTTACAGTACATTTGCTGGGTGCCTTTAGAGTACCATTTCTGTGATGGTAAATATTGTACTACCTCTATGCCAAGAAGAAGAAAATGTAACGCCTGAGGTAAAGACCTACTTCGGGCTATATGAGAAGGATCTTGTGACTGTCCTTCAACTTCTTGGCTTTCTTTCTAGTAACTGCCATAATGTTGGACTTTTAATTTGTAGAAAAGAAGGGCATCATCTAACTAAAGTAATATTTGTCTGTTCTTTGTTCCTTTTCTTCTTCTTTTTTCTCTTAGCTGAATCTTTCTGCCCCTTTTTTTTATCCTTTTGAATTTTAAAATTTCATTGTTCTTTTATGTTTTGTTTAATAACTCCGCTGTATTTCCTGATATTTCAGAAAGCTGTTGCCTGGGACATGCTGAAAGTTTACAGAAAATTTGTTGATGCAAATGAAAGACGAAGGTAGATACTCTGGTTTAGCATTAGAAATAATTATGTCTCATATATTTCCTCGGAGATTTAGCTGATTTGGCAGCCCAGATGTGGCTCCTTTCCTGAACTTGATGGAATTTACTCATTTTTTATCTTTGAACTAGATTCCATTTCGATGACTCTTTTTATCATCCTGTGTCAGCTAGATTTGACATGTACTAGTATCATGAACTTGAAAATAAAAAATTAAACCGACATGTATGTTTATTTATTGCTTTCTGATTACATAAATCATCCGTGAATTTGTTTATTGTGCATGTTCCCGTGATTTTGTTGACCATTTCTATCCAGTATATATTTAACTGCCAATGCCATGCCCTGGGTAGTTTGATATTTGATTTTTGAATTAGGTTAGTTCAATCTTTAATTTTCTGTTCAGGGTGAATATATTCCTTCTAACATAATTTAACTGCTTTTATAAGTATAAATTTTATATTCGAATCACATAATGAATTCCTCTGTGTTTGTGTGCTTTGCATTACTGCTCTGTAAATGTTGCTTTACTGTAAGGAAGAATGTTTGTTTCCTTTCTTTTAACGGCCTTCTTTAATGTTTTAAAGAAGATATAAAGAGAAATTCCTTCCAACTTTGTCCACATCATTAGCTCTTTTTATTCTACCTTGCATTGGAAAGTCTGACATTTTTTAACATGTCTGAAATATTCTTTGAGAGGATTCTTATATGTGATGTTCTGGTGTTCAGAATCGAACGGCTGGAATTGTTTGATGAATTCGAAGAATGGCATATGATGCAGGTAAGTTAATTTTTGGTTCAAGCAGAATGTAGCAATACCTGGAAAAAAAGATGAATTTGGTGAATTTTTGGTTTTGAAAATATGATCGGTCAAGGAACTCTAAATATATGGAAAAGAAAAAAATAAATATACTCGCATCCTACACTCATCATCGACTATGAGTAGCCTAGTTTTAATGTGTCGGCCTGACATTTGACAATTGAAGCAGGGATGGACGTTGGATTTTGTGCTAGGGGGCGAACCTCTAAAATTTTAAGAGGGGACGAATTTATAAAATTCCGGGGGCGAATACAGACTTTCAATAGAAGATAATAGAGAAAATCTAAAATATATAGTAATTTTAAATTTTCAGGGGCAACTACTCCCATCCGCCCTCTTGATCCATCCCTGAACTGAAGGTCTTTAGTTCTAGCAACAATGGCCAGCGGCGCAAATAGAATATCTGTTGTCTTATTATATATGGCTGATTATTTCTACAGATTTTATTAAGGTGTTCACTGATTTTGTTTTAAACTGCTGATTTTCAGGAGCACTATTGCGTTGCTTATGGAATCAATGATACCATGGTATGTTCACGTAATTTTCATTGGTTTCACTAGAATACTTCTGGAAATTCTAAATTGCAACTTGTTAATATAAGGTTAAAAACCAGCAGAACTCGGTTGCAATAAAAAAAATTATCAAGAGCCTAACTTTTTAGGCTGTTAGAGTAACATTTTCGGTTGCAATTGAAAATGTTACCTTCTTCATAATTTTTATGCCCAAACCCCTCGTAATGTAGCTTTTCAGTTGCAATAAAAAATATTATAAATTTGCATAACATTTTAAGTTGAACAAGATAACATTTTAAGTTAAAACCGTCTTAAATTAATATTAAATTAAGCTGTTGCACAGTAGAACTACCCATTTTACAGCATGAATAGGCCTTAATCTTAGCTTTGCATTCTGCAAAGCTAAAGGTGTAAATAAGACCTTTGTCTTTGTAAGTTATTCGGGTTTAGCTTGGGAAAAAACTTTAAATTCTATTCGATCATTGTTGAGTCGAGTTCAAACAACTCGAGTCATCAAGCTGGTCGAGTTTGAGTGTTTTGATGCTTGATTTGACTATTTATGGGCCTAATTGATTTTTTTTAATTCCAACTAAAATACAAATAATCAAATTAGAAGTTGAATCGAGTATAAAAATCAAGTGGTTTGTTTTTGTTTCAAGTTGTGTTTTGACTCTGAATCTCGATCAAATGTAAGTGCTCGATTTAACATTATTACCCCTCCAATTTTAGCTATTCCAGAAAAAAAAGTAGTAGTTCCTGCGGTGGTTTTTACAAGGGTAAATTACCTATTTGGTCACTCAGTTTATGTTTTGGTCACTCAACTATTATTTTTTTAAATCAAACCTAACGTTACGTTTTAATTCTGTTTTGGTCACCTGCAATTAAAAAATAAATGGCGATGACCGTCAATTTTTTTAACTGACTGATCAAAACAGAACCAATATATAACTGTAGATACGATTTTGGAAAAAAAATAATTGCTGGGTGACCAAAACATAAATTAAGTAATTGGTGGGTGACCAAATAAGTAGTTTACTCTTACAATAATTGTTCGTGGAATCATTTAGAAAGCTTGGGTAATATCATATAACCACAATGGTAGAATAGAATCTTGTTGTTCAATCTGGCTTTCATTTTCTTTATGAGAGTGAAAAAGATGCTGATTAGATTGTAATCGAGCTGGTCAAGTTCAATCCATAAGAATATCTAGCTCGGTTCGAAATTGTATATTTAAAGTTATATTAAAGCTCGATCAACTTTTTCTTTTAGAACTTAACTTGAGATAAAAATCGAATTTTTAGAGCTTGTTTAATTTGATTTGCTTTTCTACTCGACTTTAAACTTGATTATTTTTGCTGGGGTTCGAGTTTGAATTGAGTTTTTTTTATTGGTTCAGGGGTTGTATGGAAAATTCGGGTTCAAAGATGAGGAGGAACATGCGTCCGAAACCTCTTTGTCTGCGTCTCAATCTCCATGAACCGGAGAAGTGGAGAAGCACGCATGACAGATATGTGCCTGTTTAGCAAAGGGGAACAGGAGAAGAAAAAACAACTATTTAAACATTAGAACGAATTCCTAAAATGTTTTTGCTTATTTATTGACTTGCGTTGCAAGCTTTGACGAATGCACCGTGACTCTGTGTTGTGTATTTTGTGTGAGTTAACGAAAATGAGATGTATATTGTTCACTATTCTGATTAAGGACGAGTAAAATTTTATTCGAGTTAAAAATGAGCTTATTGCATCATCTGTCCTCCAAGTATGTTTTTCATTTAAATTGGTCACTAAACTTTTAAATATTTCAATTTCATTCTTAAACTATGGCTATCATTTTAAATTAGTCTTTAAACTTTTGAATATTTCAATTTTATCCCTAAACTATGGCATTCATTCTAAATTGGTCTCCAAATATTTTTTAACATTCCAATTTCATTCTAAACTATACGTATATAATAATCACATCCATTGTTAATAAAATCATTAAGTCAAGTTATATTATTATATATATGAAAAAGAAAAAGAAAATTTAGGTTAAATTATAGTTGAAACTATTTACATATTCGGATGAATTTGGGGATGAAACTAGAATATTCAAATGTTTAAGGATTAATTTAGAATGAGAGTCATAGTTTAAGGATAAAATTAGAATACTTAAAAGTTTAAGGAACAAATTAAAATATAATTTAAGGACATATGATGCTATTAACTCAAAATAGTTGAATTGTATAAGTTAATTCAAATTATTAGTTTATATTTTTAACTTCGAGTTGAGTTTAATTTTTTTTTCATAATTTAATCTCTTAATTTTATATTTTAATTTAGTTCTTTAATCATGATTCTTCGCAAATATTTTTTCATCATTTTTTTATTCTTTTATACTCCTCTCAATATTTCTTATCCAAAGCCTTGTCTTAAAATATTATAAATAAATTATATAATTTTAGACTTTTGATTTATTTAATAGAATTATAATTTTTAACATGTCAAAAAAAATATTAAGAAGCTTGTGTGTATGTATATATATTGTATATGATTAAAATGAATTGTTTGAATTGGAACTATTCAATTTCAAAAAGTTTAAATAATTATAATTAAATTAAACAAAATTTTAAATCAATATATTCGATTTAATTTGATTAAAATATTTACATCAATTTTGAGTAATAAAATAATACTCAGTTGATTCCTTTATCCAATTCAATTTGACTCGGTTGACTATTCAATCTTAATTTTAGTAGTTATTTTACCAAATGAAGATCGAGGATTTCTATGATTCAAAAGCAAATATAATAATGTTATAATAATTATTTAAGTAGTTTGAGACGACTATAAATTAATAACTATTTAAAATCTTTTTTAATCATTGATAATATAAGCACATCCTACAGATGCATCTGCTCAAACTGTAACACCCCTAATTCGTATCCGACCCGGATCTGAATCCGAGATGTTAGATTAACTTTTCATAAACATTTACTTTATAAATCATAGTTGAATTTAGACATAAAATTTAGTGTAATATTTAATCAAAAGTAAATAAACAGAACTTAGCTTATATTAAAATTAAAACTCAATAATTTACATAACTAGAGTGTATGTTTACAAAAACGATCAGAGCATATATAATTCAAACATTTAATTACATGCCAACGATATTTACTATAACAAAATAACCTACTGTTTAAATTGCTTCCGATATGATCTCTGATGAATATATGTTGTCCTGACCGCCTATCCTTGCTTTTCTGTTTTCTTTGATCCTACGTGTGAAACACTCACACGCTAAGTCATTGACTTAGTGAGACATATAATGAATAATACTTTCATGATGTACAATAAGTATTATATCTCACATCAATCAAGACATGAATGATCATACATTTAACCAATACCATATCATATTATGAACTGTTAATTCGTTTTATATCTTTTATTTGCCCATGGTATATTAATAAGAACTAAAGATATGTGAGTGCATTGAGTGTAACACCCCCAACCCGTACCCGACCCGGATACGAATCCGAGCTGTCACATTGACATATCGAATCATTTACTTGTATAAAATAGTGAGTAATTTAAAAACTCTTATAACATATAAATGTCTAATTTACATAAAATACATTTTTATTATTGCAAAAACCGATCAGAGTGTGCATAATTCACTTTTCTTTATTTACATATAAGTTATTCAATATGTTTACAAAATTATTCAGAGCTTATACAATATATATTCTTTTGAATACATGCCAACTAAAACTTATATATATAAAATACATATTATTCACCTCTCTTCTGATCTGACCTTTGGTAAGGAGAACTGACCTGTCTTGCTCCACATTACTCTGTACTCTTCTGGAAACCTACGTGTAAATCACTTACACGCTAAGTCTATGACTTAGTGAGGCAATAAACATATAATGTAAACATTTACTAGTAATCATGCATAAACAATTACTATTATCATTTCATACAACTCATATACTTTATATGTAACAAATACATACATACATATATGTCATTATCATTCATATCTCTTATCTCCTGTTCCTATGATCTTTTATGTCCATATTATATATCTGATAGACTTGTTATTATATCATCATGTCAATCAATTATACTCATTCACATATACTTTAACATGTACTCGCGTATGCAATATAACACATATATATATATCATGTCATGTAAAGCATATATCCTATTATAAAACACATACACACAATCAACTATATCATCATCTTCATTCTTATCACTATCATTGATTCCTTTTATCATATGATCTTATAATTACCATTTGTACAATCATATATCACACATAACATTTCACCAAGAAACAAACATATCATCATATCAAGTTTATTAATATTATTTCTTTATTAGCCCATGGTACACATGTGAGAACTAAAGATACGCGAGTACATAGAGGTTATGCACTATGGTGTCACCACAACTCGTATAATTCCCTCAAGGGGCATTGAATAAATTTAGGGGCTAAATTTAAGAAAATATAAATTGGTGAATTTAATTGGTATTTTTGGAAGAAATCGGGGATTAAATTATAAGATTTCAAAGTTGGCAAACCGTTTTAAGAAGTGTAGGAAATTCAGTGGACGAACCCATGATTTAGCCATTTTTATTTTGGAGAGAATTATAAATCTCTCCCCCGTATGTTTTCTGGAAATTTTTCCAGATTTTCCTCTTCATCAACCCCTCTTTGAACTCCGATCTACACGTCGTCCGACCTCCGATCGACGAGCCAAAACCACCATCCTGTTCGTTGTCAATCGAGGAACAAAACCCCTCAAACCTTTCGTCGTGAATCATCGTCGTTCGTCGTGAATTTCAGTCGGAAGTATCGTCGGTAATAACTCGGTTTTAGTTGATTTTTCATCGATTCACGACGATCGGGTCATCCATTTACGACACCTCCCGCACCATCGTGTTCCTTGTGCCGTTCCGAGTCCACCAGGGTCCTCCCTTTTCTTCGGCGGCAGCGACGTGTGTGGAGGTGAAGCGGTCAAAGTTTCTGATTCGTTGAAATCGAGCTCTCCGCCGTTCAAAAATTTGAACCGAGCTTTGAAAGTATCTTGAAATCGCTCAAAATAATTTTTAAGAATTTTTCCGTGATTTTTAGGCAGCCGGAAGGGGCTCCACGCGCCCCCACACGCCGCCACTGCGCGTGGGGATGATCCAAATGACCGGTTTTTGTGCATAGTTGACCGGTCATAACCTGACCCGACCCGTTTACCCGACCCGACCTGTTGACCCGACCCGTTGACCGTTGACCGGCGTTGATCACTGTTGACCAAAACTTTGACCGGCTTTGACCGGGCATTAAACGACCTTTGACTTCAACCGAGTATACCTATCCTGACATTTTTCGACGTTCCAAATTCGATTCCGCTGTTCGTTTTTCGAAATTCAAACCCAAAGGCCTCGAAATTGCCGGTCAAACCCGTTGACTTTGATTTTGACCGAAAATTCCAAATTTCTGAAAAGTCATATTTTATGCTTTCAACGTCCTGAATCTGAATCCGAAGTCTGTTTTGCCAAATTCGAACCCGATAAGCCGTCTTTCACTGATTTATCACTCGATTCGATCCGTTTATCGCAATTAAGCTCCGTTTCTGATATAATTTATGTTGATATGTATCTGAGGAATTATTGGAAGTTGAATTGAAGATCAAAGGCATTCGAATGGAAATTTTATGGTCGATAAGTATTGCAAAAAAATCGAGGTAATACTTTACTACCTCTTTATGCATTATGGAACATGTTTATATTGATAAATGCATGAACAAGATAATGTTGGTCACTTTGGTGGAGTTGAATAATTTATACACTGGATATGATGTGATAGAAATTCTGTAACTAATTACGGATCGAATGACTAATATAAGAGATTGAGGAATTGTTAGATTAAATTATAAGTTTGTGATTAGTGATAAAGAAATCAGCCCTGTATCTGCAACTTATAATTTATTTCATCAAAGGTTAAATGTTAAAGGTACTTGGATGAGAAATTATGAGAATACTCCGGTAGGGTAAAATTACAAAAATACCCTTATGTTATGAAAAGACAAGATTTGAATATGGAAGTTAGATAAGATGGTTTTACAGACATATTGATCTGATAAAAATATTGATGTGCATAAAAAATGTTAGTTTTATTTGGAAATTATGGATAACCGGTTTTAATCCTAGGAGAGTTTATGAAGGATACTAGAAGTCTGTTAAGAGAACCGTTTCAAGATCAGAGAGTGTTCAAGAAAGCAATTAATCATACGATCTCTAAATTATATTATTTTCGTTAAGAGTTAATATCGAAATTATCTGGTTAAGAAATTACGAAAATACCCTTAAGAGGTAGAATAGTCTGAGTTGACTCTGAATGAGAAAATACTTAGAGGATTTGTACTTAACTCGATTAAGTACGGATTTAATTGTTAAGATCCTGACTTAGTGCAGGAAAATTCCTAATATTCCGTTTGTAAAATCCGAGAAGGTACTTGACCCGGAAATATCCGAGTTTTGAGTAAATACCTGAAGAACAATTTGTCGGGGGTGTTCTGTTGTCAGAATTGTTCGAAAGGACTGAAATAAAAGATAAGATTGAATTTAATAGTAAGATCGGACGGAAGGAAAGGTTTGAAATACGTTGAATCTGTAAAATGACCAAAATACCCCTGTAATGGAAATGACCCAAGAATACCATCAAGCTCAAGAATGATTGGATATCTTCGAGCTCTGAAATAAATAGAATAAAAATGAATACCAAAATTACCAAAATACCCTTATATCCTATTCTAAGTAAATGTCTTGGATTAATTAAGGAATCCAAATAAGCATAGGTGTTGGACTACCTTTAAAAGTTATGGAATACAGCTTAAGTGAGCCGATCAACCTTAATGATATGTCAGTACCTGAACGTCATAAATATTACTTGAATGTGTGTTTGGCTCTATGATAATTTTGGAAGTATTCAGCTCAGCTCAACTCTAGATCGCGTTAAGCACTAAGAATTGGATATTTGTTCGACAAATCAACCACGAAGACCGAGCTAAACAGAAGTACAATATGTATCTGAAATTTAGAGACGTCCAAATTAATCTGGAAAACTCTGAAGTAATTGGAATGGATTTGACTACTAAGTGAAATAAGTAACCTCAATGACTAAGATTTTAATAAGTGATTTGGATGAGTCTGGAAACGTTAATGAACATACACGATGTACTATTCTTCTGGATCATGAACTACAAATCAAACACGTCAGTATTTCATGATATAGTGGAAGCGTAAAAATGAAATAAAGACATTGGAAGATCTATTCAGTGATGATTCTGAAGATGATCTATGGATAAGAATTTTTTGTATTAAAGTGTAAATACCCTAGAAGGACACGAAATGACCAGTCGATAAGTATTAGTTCTGGGAACTATTCATCTAAGAGTTGTTCGATAATGCGATCAATCGGCATAGATTATTAAGGTTCTGAATCTTCGTTGTTAAGTTGTTCGATTATCCACTCAATTAATATGGATGTAAAAGATCCTGAATACCCTTCTGATTACGTACAACTTCTGAAAACTGTCCGAATAAGATATGATCCTGATAATTCACATTCTGAATAACTGATGATTCCGATAGTTATTGAAATATTCCTATATTGATCCTAAATATCGACATTCTATCGGTAAACTGAAGATCCGTGTTTCTCTGCCATATAAGATTATCGAGTCCCTCTAAATAATATCCATAAACTCTGGTGTGTTCCCTACTCACATGAATATTTTATCTGATTTTTGATTTGAATTCTGATATGATACTTAACATGGATTCCGATCTGATATCTGACATGGATTCTGATCTGATACTTGACTTGGATTCTGATATGTTACTTGACCTGATTTCTGATATGATACTTGACCTGATTTAAGTTTTGATTTTTGATATATCCGTTTACGAACGGAAAATGTTTTAATTGGGGGGTATTGTTGAAGGAAGAAGTTTCGCAAGTTCCTCGACTTTGTGCTCAGGGCCTTATATGATGTGTTGGGTTGGGTGTATGGTTTTGGGGAACCTACACATTATGATGTGTTGGGATGGGGGTATATATATATATATATATATATATATATATATATATGTTTTAAAAAGATCTGAAAAGTTACATGGTTTTTGGGAACACACTAGATAACCTATTATGATCTCCTGAACTCAGTCATCCGAAATATTTGTCTGAACTGAAAGCTCATTGTCCGTTACCACCTAAAATATCAATAGGATCTCTGCTCAGCATAAAAATCTATAATTGTTCAGAAACAATAAGGAAATATATATTTATCTGTATCTGCACGTTCATCAGAATCATCTGGTAGTTCTGTATTACTGAGCTTTCCAAAGCTCACTCTATTACTCAACTTTTCAGGTTAAAAGAATTGTACCAGTGCATCTATCGACTTCAGTAAGGGAGTTCATCCGGCGTTGATGCAGAGTATGGTATATGTGATTAGGGGGCATGTAATTGCATTTTGATTTATATACGAGTTTGGAAATCTGTTTTATTTTTAAATAGTAAAAACTGATTTTATAAGTTTACATGTTCTGATAAAATGTTTTAAATTTTCCGCTATAATTACAGTGGGTCGCTCCGGTGGCCCTAATGTGACTTCCCGGATCGGATCGGTTTACCCGCATCGGTCTGGTGGGTTACATTTAGTGGTATCAGAGCTATGGTTTGAGTCAAAAATTTTCAAGATAGATCGGCCGGTCGAATGTCAAAATATGTTTGATCAGTACATGCCCCTAGACTACAATCGTACTTCTCTGAGCCGGAACTCTAGGGATGAGTCCCTATCTATAGCGAGTAAACCAAAATTTCTATCTGTTAAGGTTATACTTGTACAAAAAAGAATACCAGTAACATCTGTCTAAACGCTATGAAGTACCTCACGAGCCATATGAGAGTTATTCATCTGAGAAATTTTGACCCGACTTCGGAAATGAAATTGGGATATGCTACTGCTTTATGAGCCGATTCTCGTGACAAAGACTGAATTGATTATTCAAGAAAATTTTTGTTCGGATTCTTTTATTGAAATAAGGAAAAGTTCTGATAAGAATGTATGCTCAGCAGATTAAGGATTAGTAGAGAACACGTACTTTTGTAAAAGCTACTTGAAGATATGGAAGAGTTGATGGAAGTTTTATTTCTGCAATAATGTGACATGAATAAATTTCGAGGACGAAATTCTTTTAAGGATGGGAGAATTGTAACACCCTAATTTAGGGGCTAAATTTAAGAAAATATAAATTGGTGAATTTAATTGGTATTTTTGGAAGAAATCGGGGATTAAATTATAAGATTTTAAAGTTGGCAGACCGTTTTAAGAAGTGTAGGAAATTCAGTGGCTGAACCCTTGATTTAGCCTTATTTATTTTGGAGAGAATTACAAATCTCTCCCCCGTATATTTTCTGGAATTTTTTTCCAGATTTTCCTCTTCATCAACCCCTCTTTGAACTCCAATCTACTCGCCGTCCGACCTCCGATCGACGACCCGAAACCACCATCCTGTTCGTTGTCAATCGAGGAACAAAACCCCTCAAACCTTTCGTCGTGAATCAACGTCGTTCGTCGTGAATTTCAGTCGGAAGTATCGTCGGTAATAACTCGATTTTAGTTAGTTTTTCATCGATTCACGACGATCGGGTCATCCGTTTACGACACCTCCCGCACTATCGTGTTCCTTGTGCCGTTTCGAGTCCACTGGTGTCCTCCCTTTTCTCCGGCGGCGGCGGCGTGTGTGGAGGTGAAGCGGTCAAAGTTTTCGATTCGTTGAAATCGAGCTCTCCGCAGTTCAAAAATTTGAACCGAGCTTTGTAAGTATCTTGAAATCACTCAAAATAATTTTTAAGAATTTTTCCGTGATTTTTAGGCAGCCGGAAGGGGCCCCACGCGCCCCCACGCACCGCCACTGCGCGTGGGATGGTCCAAATGACCGGTTTGACCGGTTTTGGTGCATAGTTGACCGGTTTGACCGGTCATAACCCGACCCGACCCGATCCGTTTACCCGACCCGTTGACCCGTTGACCGTTGACCGGCGTTGACCACTGTTGACCAAAACTTTGACCGACTTTGACCGTGCATTAAACGACCTTTGACTTCGACCGAGTAAACCTATCCTGACATTTTTCGACGTTCCGAATCCGATTCCGCTGTTCGTTTTTCGAAATTCGAACCTGAAGGCCTCGAAATTACCGGTCAAACCCGTTGACTTTGATTTTGACCGAAAATTCCAAATTTCCGAAAAGTCATATTTTATGCTTTCGACATCCTAAATCCGAATCCGAAGTCCGTTTCGCCAAATTCGAACCCGGTAAGCCGTCTTTCACTGATTTATCACCCGATTCGATCCGTTTATCGCAATTAAGCTCCGTTTCTGATATAATTTATGTTGATATGTATCTGAGGAATTATTGGAAGTTGAATTGAAGATCAAAGGCATTCCAATGGAATTTTTATGGTCGATCAGTATTGCACAGAAATTGAGGTAATACTTTACTACCTCTTTATGCTTTATGGAACATTTTTATATTGATAAATGCATGAACAAGATAATGTTGGTCACTTTGGTGGAGTTGAATAATTTATACACTCGATATGATGTGATAGAAATTCTATAACAAATTACGGATCGAATGACTAATATAAGAGATTGAGGAATTGTTAGATTAAATTACAAGTTTGTGATTAGTGATAAAGAAATCAGCCCTATATCTGTAACTTATAATTTATTTCATCAAAGGTTAAATGTTAAAGGTACTTGGATGAGAAATTATGAGAATACTCCGGTAGGGTAAAATTACGAAAATACCCTTATATTATGAAAATACAAGATTTGAATATGGAAGTTAGATAAGAGGATTTTACAGACATATTGATCTGATAAAAATATTGATGTGCATAAGAAATGTTAGTTTTATTTGGAAATTATGGATAACCGGTTTTAATCCTAGGAGAGTTTATAAAGGATACTAGAAGTCTGTTAAGAGAACCGTTTCAAGATCAGAGAGTGTTCAAGAAAGCAATTAATCATAGGATCTCTAAATTATATTATTTTCGTTAAGAGTTAATATCGAAATTATCTGGTTAAGAAATTATGAAAATACCCTTAAGAGGTAGAATAGTCTGAGTTGACTCTGAATGTGAAAATACTTAGAGGATTCGTACTTAACTCGATTAAGTACGGTTTTAATTGTTAAGATCCTGACTTAGTGCAGGAAAATTCCTGATATTCCGTTTGTAAAATCTGAGAAGGCACTTGACCCGAAAATATCCGAGTTTTGAGTAAATACCTGAAAAACAATTTGTCGGGGGTGTTCTGTTGTCAGAATTGTTCGAAATGATTGAAATAAATGATAAGATTGAATTTAATAGTAAGATCGAATGGAAGGAAAGGTTTGAAATACACTGAATCTATAAAATGACCAAAATACCCCTGTAATGGAAATGACCCAAGAATACCATCAAGCTCAAGAATGATTGGATATCTTCGAGCTCTGAAATAAATGGAATAAAAATGAATACCAAAATACCCTTATGTCCTATTCTAAGTAAATGTCTTGGATTAATTAAGGAATCCAAATAAGCATAGGTGTTGGACTACCTTTAAAAGTTATGGAATACAGCTTAAGTGAGCCGATCAACCTTAATGATATGTCAGTACCTGAACGGCATAAATATTACTTGAATGCGTGTTTGTCTTCTCAAGTTTGGCTCGATGATAATTTTGGAAGTATTCAGCTCAGCTCAACTCTAGATCGCGTTAAGCACTAAGAATTGGATATTTGTTCGACAAATCAACCACGAAGACTGAGCTGAACAGAAGTACAATATGTATCTGAAATTTAGAGACGTCCAAATTAATCTAGAAAACTCTGAAGTAATTGGAATGGATTTGACTACTAAGTGAAATAAGTAACCTGATTGACTAAGATTTTAATAAGTGATTTGGATGAGTCTGGAAACGTTAATGAACATACACGATGTACTATTCTTCTGGATCATGAACTACAAATCAAACACGTCAGTATTTCATGATATAGTGGAAGCGTAAAAATGAAATAAAGACATTGGAAGATCTATTCAGTGATGATTCCGAAGATGATCTATGGATAAGAATTTTTTGTATTAAAGTGTAAATACCCTAGAAGGACACGAAATGACCAGTCAATAAGTATTTGTTCTGGGAACTATTCATCTAAGAGTTGTTTGATAATGCGATCAATCGACATAGATTATTAAGGTTCTGAATCTTCGTTGTTAAGTTGTTCGATTATCCACTCAATTAATATGGATGTAAAAGATCCTGAATACCCTTCTGATTACGTACAACTTCTAAAAATTGTCCGAATAAGATATGATCCTGATAATTCACATTCTGAATAACTGATGATTCTGATAGTTATTGAAATATTCCTATAGTGATCCTAAATACCGACATTCTATCGGTAAACTGAAGATCCGTATTTCTCTGCCTTATAAGATTATCGAGTCCCTCTAAATAATGTCCATAAGCTCTGGTGTGTTCCATACTCACATGAATATTTTATCTGATTTTTGATTTGAATTCTGATATGATTCTTGACATGGATTCTGATATGATATCTGATATGGATTCTGATCTGATACTTGACTTGGATTCTGATCTGTTACTTGACCTGATTTCTGATATGATACTTGACCTGATTTATGTTTTGATTTTTGATATATCCGTTTACGGACGGAAAATGTTTTAATTGGGGGGTATTCTTGAAGGAAGAAGTTTCGCAGGTTCCTCGGCTTTGTGCTCAGGGCCTTATATGATGTGTTGGGTTAGGTGTATGGTTTTGGGGAACCTACACATTATGATGTGTTGGGATAGGGGTATATATATATATGTTTTAAAAATATCTGTAAAGTTACATGGTTTTTGGGAACACACTAGATAACCTATTCTGATCTCCTGAACTCAGTCATCCTAAATATTTGTCTGAACTGAAAGCTCATTGTCCGTTACCACCTGAAATATCAGTAGGATCTCTACTCAGCATAAAAATCTGTAAATGTTCGGAAACAATAAGGAAATATATATTTATCTGTATCTGCACATTCATCAGCATCATCTGGTAGTTCTGTATTACTAAGCTTTCCAAAGCTCATTCTATTACTTACCTTTCAGGTTAAAAGAATTGTACCAATGCATCTATCGACTTCAGTAAGGGAGTTCATCCGGCATTGATGCAGAGTATGGTACATGTGATTAGGGGGCATGCAATTTTATTTTGATTTATATACGAGTTTGGAAATCTGTTTTATTTTTAAATAGTGAAAACTGATTTTATAAGTTTACATGTTCTGATAAAAAGTTAAATTTTTCGCTATAATTACAGTGGGTACCTCCTGTGGCCCTAATGTGACTTCCCGGATCGGATCGAGTTACCCGTATCGGTCTGGGGGGTTACAGAATATTTGTCCCGAAGGACCACTATGTCCCGAAGGACCACTATTTGTTCCGAAGAACCACTATGTCCCGAAGGACCTCTGATAATCCCTCGACTCTTGGCATGCCAACTATACCCCTAGCTCTCATATCACATAACATTGGCATTATTATTTATGTTATCACACTTTCACATATTCACATATACATGTCACTTTCATATGATTCATATTGATATGTCATTTAGCTTGTAACACTTCTCATGTTCATATAACATGAATATCACTGTCATCTCTTGTTCACATATGTTTCTTACAAATTACATATTTACATATTCATATAAGCATGTAAGACATTTCTATATAATTCTTATAGCTCATATCACTTCTCCACACATCCATTGATCAAGTCATGTAAACACATATAACTTATACATGCATTGTAAATCAAATAATCACATAACATGTAATTTAATATGAATAAAGCATATTCACGTCATATCAAACATAATCATGCTTCTACCCATACAATCATATATTTCAAATATCGGAAACAGACTTGTCACAAGTCTAATTTCCATATACATTACATATTTTAATAATATACACTCACCGTAGCCTTGTTTGCTTTAACTCGATTTTAATCCTTTGATTGTTCCGGAACAAGATTACGTTCTATATCTACATAATAATACATTGATATAATCAATATACTAATTAATATATTTTAAACTATCACTTCTTAGGCTAAGAGAAAAGCTAATTTCATCTTTTAATGAAGGCATGCATCGATGCACTCTACAGTGTATCGATGCATTCCTTAACGGGTGCATCGATGCACTACTTGTGCATCGGTACACAAATCCCATTCGATGTTTGTATTTTAAACGGGTGCATCGATGCACTCCTTATGCATCGATGCACTATTGGCATTCGATGTTCAATTATTTGAGAGTGCATCGATGCACATTGAATGTGCATCGATGCACAAAGCCCATAAATGATACTTTGAGCACGAAAATCCCTTCATAATCCTCTCAACTCTTCATATTTCACTCCTTTTTATAATCTTAACTCTTATACACCTATTTAAACTAATTTATACTCATTTATTTCATCTTAAGCCTCCCAATCCTATTATCCAAATATAATTCAAGAATCATACTCAATTTCCAACATGTTCTAAATTCGATTCTAGCAATTCTTATATCTTAACTAGATTGATGGCAAGTCAAATTTGACTTCCATTTCTAATAATGAACTCTAATCCAATATTTCATTCAAGAACTCAAAATCTTTAATCTCTCATATATCTTTCATCTTGTTGTTTAAGAACAAATTAAGCTTTCCTTAAGCTTAATTATCATCTAGTGATTATAACCCAACCTTTAAATCAACAAATAATCAAGAAATTAGAAACTTACCTTTTGAGCTTGGAGATACGGGAGGAAGAAGAAGAAGAGAGTTTCCAGATAACTCTTTCTTTCCCCCACGTGATTCATTCTTATAAAATGGGAAAATATCTTTCTTGTGAAATGACTAATTTGCCCTTTAATTTCTTTAATAATTACTAAAAACTTTCAAGAAATATTCCCAAATAAATCATTGAACTTTTCAACTTTTCCACTTTAATCCACAAATTCTAAAATTTTTACAATTTTGTCACTAACCCTTAGTTTAGGATGTTACAAATCTCCCCTCCTTTTTAAGAAAATTCGTCCTCGAATTTTCACTGTACATCTTGATAAAACATATCTTCTATGTTCTCATGTTGCTTCCCTTACTATCACTTATCATATAAACAATAACATTAATTCTTATTACTCAACATCCGGAATCAATCAAATTCCTTATCAATCTTCAATTGCCTTGCAATAGTAACCAAACTTTTTGTTCCCCCATCATTGACTACCCCATAAACTTCTTTAATACATATAAATCATTCTTTATTTCTCGGACTAAATCTGCTTAACCAAAAAAATGAAATCCTTAATTTCCATTATAATTGATTAAACATACACTTTACTGAATCAACTAATCTTTCCCATCATCTGACATACCATTCTTACTTTTAATTATACTCATAACCCATACCTCAATATAATCTTTATAATAATTGATCCTTTAAACTTTAACTTCATCTCAACTTTTCTATTTAACTATTCTTCCAACAATCAAAATTTTCTTTAAACATGGATCATATCTTTTCTATTTACTCAATACCTCTTGTATATCCCTTGTCGTATCTGATTCTGTAAACTCTATCATTTCCTTTCCTTATTCCATTACTTTCTATAAATCAAACTATCCTTACAACATCGGTCATATCTTTTCTTGTATACTTCCTCACTCTTTTCATATTACCATACTCTTCTCTATCAATCCTTAACTTCCCTTAAACACAAGAATCTTTATCTCATTCTCTACATCACATTCATATTATCAAATATAAAAACGTATCCAGATCCACTTCATCTTGGATTATCTTATCCTGACAATATCTTAAAATCTTATAACTCTAGTACATTTTCATCTCATCTTCGTAACTTTAATAATCCACTTTATTTATACAGAATATAATTCTATACCATCTCTTTTACTTGTATTTTCTTTAATCAAAGCTTCCTTTAAAACATATAAATTGATCATTGATGTATCCATTCATAAACTTCTCTTATTACTCCTTAGTTTTACTCAAACATAAGAATCCTTTAACTTTAATACATTCACTTACACACTACTTTATTATTTGACTTATTCCTTTCAATTAAAACATAAACCTTCATCAAACTATCCGTATATATATATTCTTTACAATCAAAATAATTTATTCACTCTTTCCTTCACTTATCAAACCTTCATTCTCACTCGTCCTTAATACGATTCCTTTGGTTCGAATTCAACCAATCCATTTACCTTTGTCTTATAAATGATCACTGATATATATATATTCTTAAACCCTTCCGTGGTCTTTTAAAATTCTCCAATTAACATCAATCTCTTCCACTTTATCTTGCCCATGCTGTAAAGAAATTATTCTATTTCAGGACGATAAAGTTCCTTTAATACTATAATTTCCAATCCATCTGAACTGATTGACTTAATTCTCTAGCCGAGAATACAACTAATTCCTATCTGGTTTACAATTGAAAACCATAATCTCTATCTTTGTTTGATGGTGCTTAACTTTATTAAGCACTAATTTTCTTAATTCTCTAAGATTTTTGTTCTCCATTCCTTTCATTTTGAGCTCTCTCTAGAGCTTTAACGTAAATAACCATTTCTTGAAATGAGAACAATTTCAAAACCAGTAACACTCTTTTAATTTAAGCATAAGCCTTAAACAACCAATTACCTGCATCCTTCTTATCCTTTTTAATCAGAATCAACTCAACTATAAATCTTCCTAACTTATTAAACTTATACTCATACACATTAAACAAACGATAACCACATCACTTGATATTTTAACATTCTTATGGTGACATTTGTCTACCATACTTCTAGTTTACCCACGAAGTAACAAAACTACTCAATTTAACTTCTTCACTTTGAAGAAATAAACACATTCTAACATTATCTTCATATCATTTAAACAAAGGTCTGTAATAACATAACCTTTCTCAAATTCACCCTTGAACTCGGGTGCTCTTAACTCTTTTCGATACATTCATTCTATTAATTATAGAAGTATAAAATTGAAATCATACTAAAATATCATTCCACATCATATAATATTCTCTAATCTTATATAGACACTCCCTGAGGTTTTCGCTCTTCTCCTTGAGGTTTTCGCTCTTCTCCCTGCCTGGCCAGGGCAAATGAATGTTATTACCTTCAGTCTATTGCCTTGTGTTTCTCTTTGGAAAATTTCATATATTCATGTGCTCATATCATTTCTTCTATCGCATATCACGTGTACATATGATCATCCAATTCATATCATATAACATATGTCAATTGCATATGTTCACATATCATCTATCATATCATATAAATATATATATCTAATAAATCATTCTCAAGTATTCACTTATCTTATATAACATAATTTTTTTTAAATCTATTAACAAGACAACACACTCCTTACCCTATCAGATCAGAAAATTTTCCACTTTATATTGGCATGTATACTTTTTAAAACATTTTAACTTCGTTTTTAGCCTAGAATCGGCTAAACCGTAGCTCTGATACCATTAAATATAACACCACAACCAGTACCCGACCCAGATACGAATCCGAGGTGTAACATTGACATATCGAATCATTTACTTGAATACAATTATGAGTAATTTAAAAACTTTTATAACATATAAATGTCTAATTTACATAAAATACATTTTTCATTATTGCAAAAACCGATCAGAGTGTGCATAATTCACTTTTTTTATTTACATATAAGTTATTCAATATGTTTACAAAATTATTCAGAGCTTATACAATATATTATTTTGAATACATGCCAACTAGAACTTATATATATAAAATACATATTATTCACCTCTCTTCTGATCTGACATTTGGTAAGGAGAACTGACCTGTCTTGCTCCACATTACTCTGTACTCTTCTGGAAACCTACGTGTAAATCATTTACACGCTAAGTCTATTACTTAGTGAGGCAATAAACATATAATGTAAACATTTACTAGTAATCATGCATAAACAATTACTATTATCATTTCATACAACTCATATACTTTTATATGTAACAAATACATACATACATATATATCATTATCATTATCA
This sequence comes from Hibiscus syriacus, assembly GCF_006381635.1. Lineage (NCBI taxonomy): Eukaryota > Viridiplantae > Streptophyta > Magnoliopsida > Malvales > Malvaceae > Hibiscus > Hibiscus syriacus. Next base: position 262,701 of record NW_024063176.1, read on the forward strand.
TTCATATCTCTTATCTCCTGTTCCTATTATCTTTTATGTCCATATTATATATCTGATAGACTTGTTATTATATCATCATGACAATCAATTATACTCATTCACATATACTTTAACATGTACTCGCGTATGCAATATAACACACATATATATCCTGTCATGTAAAGCATATATCCTATTATAAAACACATACACACAAGCAACTCTATCATCATCTTCATTCTTATCACTATCATTGATTTCTTTTATCATATGATCTTATAATTACCATTTGTACAATTATATATCACACATAACATTTCACCAAGAAGCAAACATATCATCAAATCAAGTTTATTAATATTATATCTTTATTAGCCCATGATACACATGTGAGAACTAAAGATATGCGAGTACATAGAGGTTGTGCACTATGATGTCACCACAACTCGTATAATTCCCTCGATGGGCACTGAATATTTGTACCGAATGACCACTATGTCTCGAAGGACCACTATTTGTTCCGAAGAACCACTATGTCCCGAAGGACCACTGATAATCCCTCGACTCTTGACATGTCAACTATACCCCTAGCTCTCATATCACATAACATGAGCATTATTATTTATGTTATCACACTTTCACATATTCACATGTACATGTCACTTTCATATGATTCATATTCATATGTCATTTAGCTTGTAACACTTCTCATGTTCATATAACATGAATATCACTGTCATCGCTTATTCACATATGTTTCTCACAAATTACATATTTACATATTCATATAAGCATGTAAGACATTTCCTTATAATTCTTATATCTCATATCACTTTTCCATACATCCATTGATCAAGTCATGTAAACACTATAACTTATACATGCATTGTAAATCAAATAATCACATAACACGTAATTTAATATGAATAAAGCATATTCACGTCATATCAAACATAATCATGCTTCTACCCATACAATCATATATTTCAAATATCGGAAACAGACTTGTCACAAGTCTAATTTCCATATACATTACATATTTTAATAATATGCACTCACCTTAACCTTGTTTGCTTTAACTCGATTTTAATCATTTGATTATTCCGGAACAGGATTACGTTCTATATCTACATAATAATACATTGATATAGATCAATATACTAATTAATATATTTTAAACTATCACTTCTTAGGCTAAGAGAAAAGCTAATTTCATCTTTTAATGAAGGCATGCATCGATGCACTCTACAGTGTATCGATGCATTCCTTAACGGGTGTATCGATGCACTACCTGTGCATCGGTACACAAATCATATTCGATGTTTGTATTTTAAACGGGTGCATCGATGCACTATTGGCATTCGATGTTCAATTATTTGAGAGTGCATCGGTACACATTGAATGTGCATCGATGCACAAAGCCCATAAATGATACTTTGAGCACGAAAATCCCTTCATAATCCTCTCAACTCTTTATATTTCACCCCTTTTTATAATCTTAACTCTTATACACCTATTTAAACTAATTTATACTCATTTATTTCATCTTAAACCTCCCAATCCTATTATCCAAATAGAATTCAAGAATCATACTCAATTTCCAACATGTTCTAAATTCGATTTTAGCACTTCTTATATCTTAACTAGATTGATGACAAGTCAAATTTGACTTCCACTTCTAATAATGAACTCTAATCCAAGATTTCATTCAAGAACTCAAAATCTTTAATCTCTCATATATCTTTCATCTTGTTGTTTAAGAACAAATTAAGTTTTCCTTAAGCTTAATTATCATCTAGTGATTATAACCCAACCTTTAAATAAACAAATAATCAAGAAATCAGAAACTTACCTTTTGAGCTTGGAGATACGGGAGGAAGAAGAAGAAGAGAGTTTCTAGATAACTCTTTCTTTCCCCCACATGATTCATTCTTATAAAAGGAGAAAAATATCTTTCTTGTAAAATGACCAATTTGCCCTTTAATTTCTTTAATAATTACTAAAAACTTTCAGGAAATATTCCCAAATAAATCATTGAACTATTCAACTTTTCCACTTTAATCCATAAATTCTGAAATTTTTACAATTTTGTCACTAACCCTTAGTTTAGGATGTTACATTGAGGTTGTGCACAAATGTTGTCACCATTGCTCATATAAAATGCACCGAAGTGCCACATAGAATGTCTCGAAGGACCACAGAGATGTCCCGAAGGACCGCGTAGAATTGTCCCGAAAGACCGCGTAGAACCCTCGACTCTTGGCATGCCAATTATACCCTCAGCTCTCATATCATATACTATGGGCTTTACCATTTATATCATATATTATAACTTATTTCACATAGTCAAGTAATCACGTAGGTCATAACTCATAGCTTATATTACATGTTCATATAATCACATAGATCATATCACATAACTTGTATCTTGTTCTCTTATATTCACATTGATCATATAATACATATGATAACATATAACACATAGATAAGTTATACTAATGCATATCACATATAATCTATGCATGCAATCATGTACTTATAAAAGTCATGAAATCAAGACATTGGAAATAAACTCATCGCAAGTCTAATTTCCATTAACCTTTTTTACATATGAATATGCATTCACCTTGGCCTTACTAGTAAAAGTAATTCTCTTATCTCTGTCGTGATAAGTTTCAATTCGTCGACTTGTCTGGACTTTGCTTTCACTCGGTATCTACACGAATATATGATCCATATAAATAGCGGAAGTCATATTGTTAAAATAAATACTTAATATCATATGCTAACCAAAACACTAAATCCCAAATTTTAACTGGAATAGTATCGGTACTTAAGTTACAATATCGATACTTCTCTACTTATAGTATTGATACTATTATTCAGTATCGATACATATTCTCGGTTCTGGAATTTCACTCTAAAAATGATACCGATACTTGCACATTAGTATCGATACCCCTTAGTACCGGTACTACTACGTTAGTATCGATACTCCTTGAATAATTTCTCAACTTTAGTTTATGGTATCGATACCGTTTATCAAGTATAGATACCCAAACCTAATTAATATCTATTTTACCTTGAAGTATCGATACTGTTTATCCAGTACCGATTACCCCTTACCTAGAACCTCTTCCTTAACCCGAAAATTTACCAATACTTTACTACTTTATCATTTTACTCTTCTTTAAAGCTTTCAAACTTAACTATATTCTCCCCAAACCAACTTATTCCACTTTAGAACACCTAACATCCAAATTTCTCAATAGCTTACTTGACTTTTCAACTTTGTTATAAATCCCTTTTAACCTCATAAACCTCTTATTTTAACTGATGAAAAATCAAATTTAACTTCAAATTTCACTTATTAACTCTTTCTCGAAATTTCATTCAAAAACCCCTTTTCTTTAATCTTTCATAACTAATCATTCTTTGAGTTTTAAGTAATCTTAAGCTTTCCTTAAGATTTCCTAACCTCTCAAGAATCAAAACCATTACTAAAGTGCAAGAAATAACATATTAAAATAATCCTTACCTTTGCTTTGGAGCTTACGGGAAAGAAGAAAGAAAGGATGAAGGACAAAAGAATTTTATGGATATGCTTCCCATGATATTTCCTTTCCAAGTGTATATAAAATACCCACATGAATTTTTAATTCATTTTCATGCTAAAAGATATTTTTTTCCTTCCATATTTCCATCCTTGCTAATTAACCTACACCAAAATTTCAAATTAACTCCATGAACTTTTTAATTTATCTAATTTGATAATAAAATATTAAATTTTTACAATTTGGTGACTAACCCAGTTTTTGGGATGTTACACAAACTCATAATCTTTAGAAAAATAATACTCTTTTGCCACTACAACCGTTTAATATGTTTATATATGTAATTATTAAATTTTGATAAAATTAATGTGATCGATTAATCAATACTAATTCAATTCAAAACTATAAAAAAAATTTCTATAAATATTTAATATTATATAATAATGTTTTGTCTATTTATATATGTTACAGTCTTCAACCATTTTTTTAATTAGAAAAAAATAAAAGGTAAAGTACATTAAAATCTTTAATTTATGACCACTTCAGTTATTAAAATTTCAAAAATAACAAAATAATAATTATTTTTTTTTTAATTTTACTGACTTAATATTTAATTATAATAATATTTTAAGAGTTAATTGCATCACATGTCATGTACTTCGTTTTAAATTAGTCCCTAAACCTTTAAACATTTCAGTTTCATCCTTAAACGATGACTATCCTTCTAAAATAGTCCTCAAATTTTTGAATATTTCAATTTCATCCCCAAACTATGACTTTCATTCTAAATTGATCCCCAAACTTTTTAAACATTCTAGTTTCATCGCAAACTATAAGTATATACTAGTCACATCCCTTGTTTATAAAATCTTTAGACAAGTTATATTATTATATGTTTGAAAAACAAAATTTTAGGTTAAACTATGGTTGAAACTAATTACATATTTAAAAGAATTTAAGGATGAAATTGGAACATTCAAAAGTTTGAGCATTAATTTAAAATGAGGTTTATATTTTGGGGATGAAATTAAAATATTTAAAATTTAAGGATCAATTTAAAATGATACGATAAATAACTCGTATTTCATTTTTAGGAAAGAAGTGACCCATAAACATAAGTCGTCTTCTTCGTTTGTGATAAGCCAGAGGCTTAATCCAAGCCCCAGACAAAGAGCTCTCCAGCAATGACTATTCTCGCTTTTCCCTTAGTCATTTCCTTTCTCAAGCCCAACGCTCCTCACTTCTCTCTCCTCCGTCTCGCCAAGTCTAATGCTATACTCCACCCGCAGCTGCCGCCTTTGAGCCACCGCTACTTCCGTCAAACAACCACCGCCGCTGCTCACACTTCTTCAATTCAACAACATTCCTCGACAGACGCAGGCGATGGAGAGCCGAAGAAAGCTCCTGTTCTCACATTTCAACAAGCTATTCAAAGACTCCAGGTTTCATAAATTCTACTCGCATGCGTTACACTGTTGAATGACTGCACCCTAAGTATTTAGTGATGGAAATTCTGTATATTTGTTTCTGATTTGGTAGGAATATTGGGCGTCGGTTGGATGTGCTATAATGCAATGCAGCAATACTGAGGTATTGTAACAGTAATGTCCTAGTTTCCTTACCGTGATTGCTTTTTATCGTATTCTTCTTATTTTTCCTTTGTAATTTTGGCTGGAAAGTTTATTTGCAGCGGATTTTTAGGTACATTTTCAATTGCAAGTTCATTTACCATGACTGTGTTTATCATAATTTTCTTCTACGTTTTTTTTTCTTCTTACTTTTACTTGCTCGGGTTTTTAGAGTCATTGTTAGTTGGCAGCCAGTATTCATTAAGGTGTTGTTTCTAATGAGTAGGTTGGAGCGGGAACAATGAATCCATTGACATACTTAAGAGTTCTTGGTCCCGAACCATGGAACGTTGCGTAAGTATGCTTACGATTGCAAGTTTCTTGAACTTAAATAAATTCTTATGCATTTTAACCTTTTGTGTTTTTGAGTCTGTTTTTAATGATTACACCTTTTTTGGGTGTGTTATTCATGTCGTCTTATATAGAATGGGGGAGGTTATGAAGTTTTTGTTGTAGGTTACTTGTCATGTGCTCCATGGACTCATCCATTTTAATTATGATTTCTTCTAGTTTAGGGTATAGGGTTTAGTGTTATGTGCACTTATTTGATATTTTTTTTTTGAAAGAACACATCAATAGTTAATTTCTTGTTAAGATACTGAACGTTTACTATGCATCATTTTACTTTAATATCTAATAACTAATGGAGAATTTGGGGTTTTCTATTGAAGGTATGTGGAACCTAGCATCCGGCCAGATGATAGTCGTTATGGAGAAAACCCTAACAGGCTCCAACGCCACACTCAGTTTCAAGTTTGTGCGGTTTATTAAGTAGATCATTTTATGATATTTTAATGACTTATTCCTTATCTTTTCACACCTTTTCCTTGATTGTTTTCAGGTTATACTAAAGCCTGATCCAGGAAATTCACAAGACCTCTTTATTCGTAGCCTGTCGGCATTAGGTATTTGGTTCAGCTATTTTTCTTCCATTCTTGATATACAGTGGCGAGAGCTTTGGTATTTAAATGTTTGTTTCTCCTTGTAAGCTGCCATAATTATCTATTGTTGCCTTTGTTTTAGTTTTTGTTAATCTCGTCCGTACAATTTATCTTGATGAAAATATGGTTGGAAGCAAATAATTCCTCTAGCAGAAGAGTGTTTGCAAAGTTTAAGATCAGCCAAGGAAGAGATACAAATGAGAAAATATGAACACAATATATAATAATGCTTGTAAACAATGAATGCTTGAAGAAATATAAGAATTTCTTGCTTTTTCTTTGATATCCTTAAAGTATATTTTTGTAATTTTATACCTTAGTGTTAGTGATAAAATTTTCTAGCCTTTTCATGTTCTGCTTGTATCAGGTATCGACGTTAGTGAACATGATATACGGTTTGTCGAGGACAACTGGGAGAGCCCGGTAATATGATCTATTTTCATGATTGCTTTTTTTTATGTGTATGTATGTTTTCCAATCTGTATAGTTTCGTGTATTTAGTTAAAGCCAGTTTTCCTCCCATTTTGAGCACATTAAAACTATGATATTTTAAGCATCACATTGGTGATATTGACCTCACATTCTTACAGGTACTCGGTGCATGGGGTTTGGGCTGGGAAATCTGGATGGATGGGATGGAGATCACTCAATTCACCTACTTCCAGCAGGTTTGGTCTTTGACATCTGAATGTTGAAATGTCTTTTGTTTTTCTTTGTGGAGGTTTTGATTTTCACTCAGACAACATTATGAGGTTTTCTCTTGATTCTCTGAAGTTATCTGAATTTATGAGCTGTTCCCTCTCTCTCTCTCCCCCCCCCCCCACCCTTCTGTCTCTCAGGCTGGAAGTCTTCAGTTGTCACCAATATCTGTTGAAATCACATATGGCCTTGAACGTATACTTATGCTACTTCAGGTGAATTTCATTACATTATTCGTCATTCTTCACTTCTTTTTTATCCGTTTAGTCTGCCTAAAGTTACGTCAGTTATGATTTGCAGGGTGTTGATCATTTTAAGAAAATTCAGTATGCTGATGGGATCCTATATGGGGAACTTTTCATGGAAAATGAGTACTTTTTTTCACCTTTTTCTTTTCATCTTTTAGCTCGAAGAGTTTGTTGCAGGTTCATAGCTTGATGCCCATTGATTCTCCCAAGAGAACCAGACTTAGATTGTCTTCTTTAATTTATTATTCCCGTTAAGTTTACCAACATTTGCAGCCTAATGGCTTGAAATGCATTTTTTTTACATGTAAAATGTGGATAATTGTTCTATTGAATTGTGTACTTTCAGGAAGGAAATGAGTGCTTATTATTTAGAACATGCCAGTGTTGACCATATTCAAAAGCATTTTGATTTTTTTGAGGAAGAAGCTCGTTCCCTACTTGCTTCAGGATTGGCAATTCCTGCGTATGTTTACAATGTTCCTATAATTTGTATTCCTCAACTTTTCCTTAGTTACTTCTCTTTAAGTTAACATTTTATCAACAACATGCTAGGTATGACCAACTTCTGAAGACATCTCATGCTTTTAATATCTTGGACTCTAGAGGCTTTGTTGGGGTAACAGAGCGTGCTCGTTATTTTGGTCGGATGCGCAGGTTTGATACTTTTCTGGCATTATATCAATTTATTAACATTGGAAACTAACGAGATACAGAAGGCATGAACTGCATGATTTTTAGATGATTTGTTTAATTGTTTTCCCTTGTTCTAGTCCCGAGGTATGGACCCCATTATTGATAGATAATTGATCACCCTTTGAACAAAATAAATTGCTCTGTTTATTTAATTGATTTTCCTTCTTGTTCTAGTCCCACATCTCATGGTGCTCGTCATTTTTGATTTATCAGCTTGGCCCGTCAATGTGCACTACTCTGGTTAAAGACACGGGAATCTCTTGAACATCCTTTGGGTGTCATCTCTGGATCTGTTGATCCTGTATGTCCTAAAGAGGTTCTGGAGGCAGCAGTCAAAAAGGTTAGTCTAAATATTTATTTTTTTGTTCTTTCTTTCACTGCCAATTATAAGATTTGGGAAAGTTACCCTCGCACAGATAGCCTACTTGTAGCTCAACTTTTGGTCACACCAACAACCTATATGTACTTTGGCTACACCTTGACTTCAATTTCTGTTGCATGTCCTTTGTGAAATGATGATGTCTTGATAGAAATAAGTTGTAATTAGCAGTTGTTTTTTATGTTGGTTTTTCTGGTTTGTGTCTGCTGTGTTTTCGGCTTCTGCTTTAGTTGTTTTGTTATGTGTTTTTCGGGATTAGTTCAGGTGTTAAGTCTGGTCAGTCATTTTTGTGACTGTTGTTCTTATGGTTTTCGCTGTGTTAGTGGTGTTGTATAGGTTTTATGCCGGCTGTTTTGGGTTTTTGTTTTTGTTGAGGGAGGTGATTATGGTTGTATCCTTTGGTTCTTTTGATTAATGAAATCTTAAGGCACTCTTTTCCTCCTTCTGCTGATTAAGGAGCTTTTCTACAAGCTCCTTTAATCAAGGAGGAGGTTTTTAACGAGGCCTAAAATTCCTATAAAAAAAAAGGTTGTTAATTGGTTAGGCCATAATCTGTTAGGCCATTTCTGATTAGGTTGGGTATAGGTTATAAATAACCATCAATGTAATAGGCTTGGGCACTTGGATAACCCAATTTCATTCTATCAATAATAAAACTTCATTTACATTTCTATTGTTTAACTAATATCATTTAACCCTAGCGCCGCTATCTTCTCTTCTTAGCCTTTGCATTGCATCACTGGCCACTACCGTTCATCTATTCCGGCACCATGTCGGAATTCTCACATGTTTATTCTAGTCTGTCCCTTGCAATAAGCCAGACCACCCCTGTGCGTTGGTGCATAGAGTGCTAGTGGCTGGGTGATTCATACAAGCGGATTTGTGATGCCTCCTTGTTAAATATTCTTCCAAAGTTGGAAGTTTAGAACTTGAGAGGCATCCTATCTTAACTGTAGTTATTGTACATAGCTTACTCGAAGCATTATATGTTAAATCATTCTCAACTTAATGTAAAGATGTCTTCTGTAAAAAACACGCAAGACACACATGCCAGTTCATGCGTTTTGTAAACTGCCCTCTTATTTTTTAAATATATGTTTCAAGCACAAATGCATTACTTTCTTGACATTCTCCTATTCTGCTGCTATTGACATAAGTATTCTAGGTTACTTCCACCATTGTTTTATTTTTAGCACGAGCCTTTTGTCTTTTATTCCTCTCTAGTTGAAACTTGAAACTGTTTCCATTTAGCCAACTATAGCTTTTCGGCCTTTTCCATATTGAAAATTCTGTTAAATGCTACTTCACTAGTTTCTTTTAAGGTTCTACTTTTCTCGAGTGTTTGTAACCATATCTTTAAATTCAAATAACAGTTTTCTACGGTCATTTTCACCTTTGCCAATATCTTTTGTTTATTTTAATCATGTTTGACAGGTGCACCATGATCCAAGATTGTTTGTTCTTGAAATTGGGACTGAAGAGATGCCACCTCATGATGTAGTTAGCGCAGGCCAGCAAGTAGGATTGATTTTTATGGAGCATGTCTTTCTCCTTCTGATATGTTGTGTATTTGATTTAAATTTTATCGGCCATTTTACATCCATCTTTGTTAATGGGGAAGGAATTTGGCGTAGTGCTTTTCTCATTTCTTTCTTTGGCTTTTTTACTTGTAATTTTTTGGATGGATGCTTATTTGATAATATTTGTTGTTGACTGAACGTGTGGTTCTGTTCATTGCAGCTTAACGATTTAGTGTCGCAGCTTCTGGATAAACATAGATTGTATCATGGTGGTGTACAGGCTTTTGGCACTCCTCGGAGAGTAGTGGTACAGCTTTATGCAATTTTGCAGTCTATGGCAGTTCTTATTTTGCATGTGTATTTAAATAATATCCTTCTGTTTTGAGAATGCTGCAGCTTAGATGTTGCATATGTTAAGCCTTGAATTGTGATATGATGAACTGGGGTTATATATATATGGTCTTGAAAGAGTGTACAAAATGCTGATTACATTAGTAAGTTTATCATAACCTGTAACCTATTGTCAATATATTAATCCCTTCTGTGAAGTAATCCCATCATGATATAACAAGGAATTCAATGTGGCAATACCTCAAGTGTGTCACAGGGATGTATTTCTCAGGATTGTAAAATGTTTATTGTAATATGTATTTCTTTTTAATTTAGTGCAAGTTCCTGTATGAGCATGTACAGTAGGTAGATGCTTCAATTCTTTTATATGTGACATAACCCAAAGCCTTGTTTTATCATTTCAGATATCTGTTGAAAATCTTTGTCCTAAGCAAGCAGAGAATGAACTTGAGGTTCGGGGACCTCCTGTTTCGAAAGCCTTTGACCCACAGGGAAATCCTACAAAGGTTTTGGTTGCCTCTTATTATACTTTGCTAAATGTTTTTCAGCTTAACTGAAGGAAGTATGATGTTTTGTCCAGTGATTTTGATTTGTTGGGTTGTGTAATTTCAGTAGTAAAAGGATTCTGGCAGTTCCATTGGAGTTCTGCATCTTTCTTTTTTATTTTGGTTTCAACCCATATGAAATTTGTTATTTACTGCAGGCTGCTGAGGGTTTTTGCCGCAGATATTCTGTTCCACTTGACTCTATGTTCAGAAAGGCAGATGGTGAGTCAGTTTTGATTCTTGCATGATAATACTTGATTCTCAGTATTCTGTGCTTCATCTATTTCTAGGCAAACTTATATAATGTAACCCATTACAATCATGATAAAATCATCAAATAGGGAGGAAAACAACAGACATTACATATTTCTTAACCAATATTCATTATGATCTCCTAAGATCCATGTCATGTTGAAAAAGTAGTGATGTTTTATTGTTTGGTCAAAGTCAAGAGCGCATCTTACAGTGTCACTGGTATAAGTTCCCCAAATTCATAACAATTGATTTGTACCTACTTGGTACAAATTATTGTCTTGTACATTTTGCACTTTACAACTGTCCATGCCCTTACATTAGTGTAAGAAATCATCATAGGATATCTTTAGTATGGCTCCATGCAATATCTTATCATCTTTAGAATTTTTTTTTGATAGGAGGTGGAGGCCTCATTAAAAACCCCCTTCTAGATTAAAGGAACACCGCTCGGTTTTCCTTAATCAGTGGAAGGAAGAAAAGAGTGCCTCAAATTTTATTAATAACTGAAAGATTACATAATGTTTAAGAACAAACAATCCCCTTACAAAAAAATCCTCAACCCACCTTGACACACATCTGACATAAAGGAGAAACAACAAAACCCAACAAACATAAGAAAACTATCCAATACCAGTTGTCTGCAAAAACCTGATCGTCTTCCAATTTAATGGAAGCGGATTTGGTTGCATATAAACCTAATATTTGTTTTAGGATCAGTTTGTTCCCATTGTCAGCAAAAAGATGACCATGGTTCTTGCAGAATTTGTTGCTTTAGTTTTATAATACATGTTTGCTTGTTTTTTCAGGGAAAACAGAGTATGTTTATGCTCGTGTAAAAGAATCTGCTCGAGTTGCTTTGGAGGTGTGAATTCTTATCTCTCTTTTGCTTCCTATATCAGAATTTTTGTCACAATTATTGTCCCTTTGTTTTCAATATAATTTCATTTATATCTTCGAACCACCTTATTCTTGCCAAGTCATTTATGTCATTTTGGTGGTTTACCTTTGTAATCATCTATTTTATATGTTAGGTTTTATCTGAAGAGTTGCCTGGAATGCTTGCAAAAATATCTTTCCCGAAGTCCATGCGCTGGAACTCACAGGTATGTCTGTTATTTCTTTTTTCTCCTACTCCCGTATCTATGTGAGCAGTGGATATTCTATTCAAGGCTTGCCTGTCTTCTTTGTTTGGTATTTGCATATTTATTCTGTGGAAAATATGGTTATTCTTACCCACTTAGAAAAATCCTGAAAACCATGCCTTTCTTTGTTTTCTGTAAATAGGTCTTTTTCAGCAGACCTATTCGTTGGATTACGTCCCTCCACGGAGATGCAGTGGTTCCATTTGCTTTTGCTGGGATTTTGAGGTAATTACATTGTAATTAGATATTGCTAATGCATCCTCTCTTCTTTACTAACAACCAGTTCTTATTTTCTGCTTACTATTTCATTTTTGGCATGAAGTGGAAACTTATCTTATGGTCTTCGTAATACTCCAAAAGCTACTGTCATGGTATGTATGCCAACTTGTTTATTGTTTCCACTAGCTTGATCTGGTTTTTATGCGAGTACTGAAAGATTTTTTTTTTCTATTGTGGTATCTGTAAGCACTTAGCATTATGAAGTTATGAACAGTCAATACCCAATCCCCTTCCCTTATGATTATTTGATGCAACTGATTTTCTGACACTATAGTTTTACAATTTCCATTAAGTGCACAGAGTTAAGCAAGGGGAACCTAACAATCTGTTTTGAAATGCTTATGGAAAATTTATTGGAGTTGCCCAACTTTTTTGGACATTATAAAACATTACATTGTGCTTGTGTCACTTCTTTTTTAAGCTTGTAGTCATTTCAGCTGTGAAATACTTTCTACAGGTAGAAAGTGCAGAATCTTATGCTAGTATAATGAAGAATGCTGGAATTGATATTGATATTGAGGTACAATGAAGTAATTTTGGGCACTTTGTTTTCTGGAGTTCCTTTTTCCTATTTTGTGTTTGTCAGGATAATCTTTGATTCTGTAAACTTCTATTTTCTTTCTTCATAGACTTTAAAGGTGAACTATGTAGGAATTATAGAGATGATTTGTTACCATTCCAATAGAGATATGATTTGTTACCATTCCTATAGAGATATGATTTTGTAAATAGATTTCTACAATCCCTTATTTTAAGGGATCATATCTTAGGATTATTATTTTTCCTTTCTTAGAGTTTCCTACTTTAGAGAGAGCTTTTGTATATAAATATGTAATCTGTCATATTGAGAAGAATAAGAAATTACAGAGAATTACTCTGATTTCTACATGGTATCAGCTTAGGTTACGGTTTCTTTCCAACCTAGATGATGTCCACAACTTCTCCTACTTCGGAGATCACTTCAAATCCAGAAAATTTTTCTGGTTCTGCTGCTCAATCAGAAGGTAATCTGGTCATGAAAGAACCAAAAGGTAAACCTCATGCTACAGTTTTTTTCTCCTCCCAGTCGTCTCCTAATTGGATCCTCGATTCTGGTGCTACGGATCATATGACTGGTAATAAAGATTTGTTTTGCAATTTTTTTTCCAAACTTTGGTAAAGCTGTCAAAACGGCTGATGGTTCTTTGTGCAAAATAGAAGGACATGTCACTGTTATTCTCAATGACCAGATTGTACTTAAAAATGTCTTCTTCGTACCAAATCTGGCTTGCAATCTCGTTTCCGTTAGTAAACTTTCCACCGACTTGCACTGCTCTGCAATTTTTAATGATATTGATTGTACTTTGCAGGCACTGAACTCGAAGAAGATGATTGGTAAAGCCAGCTTGCAGAATGGTCTCTACATTCTTCCTGTCTCTACTAAAACCGAAATCTCGAAATCTTTCACCGCTTTAGAAAAAGTTGATAATGTTATGTTATGGCACTATCGTTTAGGTCATCCAGTTTTCACTATCTTGCAAAAGTTTTTCCTGCTCTATTCATTCATAAAAGGCCAAATTTTTTTTCTTGCAAAGTTTGCTCTCTTGCCAAACACACTAAATCAACTTATTCTCCTTCTACATATAAGCCTTCTCACCCTTTTGCTTTGATACACAGTGATATTTGGGGTCCTTCTCGGGTGCAGAATGTTGATAATTGTAAGCGGATTATCATTTTCATTGATGATCACAGTAGGATAACTTAGACTTATTTGCTAAAAGATAAATCTGAAACTGCAGGTGTTTTTACCCAATTTTATAACATGGTTCTCACTCAATTTGGGTCTAAAATTCATCTCTTTAAATATGATAATGGCAGTGAATTTTTTGCTAAGTCTTTGGGTGCGTTTTTCAGGGAAAAGGGCATAGTTCAGATTAGTTCTTGTGTTGACACCCCACAACAAAACGGTATTGCCGAAAGAAAAAATAGACACCTCCTTGAAGTTACTCGTTCTCTTCTATTTACCACTAATGTTCCAAAATATTTGTGGGGGGAAGCCTTATTAACTGCCACATATTTAATCAATCGAATGCCTAGTAAGGTTTTACAATTTCAAACACCTCAATCTATATTTTTGCAATACTTTCCCCATTTTAAACCTATCTCCTCCATTCTTCCACTTAAAATATTTGGTTGTACTGTTTTTATCCAAAACATTGCTCCTAATAAGTCCAAGTTAGATCCTAAATCATTAAAGTGTGTACTGGTTGGGTATTCTTCACTTAAGAAGGGTTATAAATGCTATCATCCTCCTTCAAAACGATTTTTTACCACTATGGATATAACATTTTATGAGCAAGATCCCTATTTCACTCAGGCTGAAATTCAGAGGGAGACATGGAAGGATTTTCAGCCACATCAGGTATCTCCTCTTACTCTTCATTCTCAATCTTCAGAATTGCCACAAATTTTGTCCTTACCTACAGATTTGTCACCTGTAACTACTCCCATTGATCCACCGGTAGTACCTATCACTACTTCACCCATACCCACTTTAAATACCCTTCCTGAAAATACACCTACTCTCATTCAAAATATTCCACAAACAACACCAATCAAACAACTCCGTTTTTATACAAGGAAAAGAAAACATATTCCTGAGGCTGTTTTGCAATCTGATGCTTGCCGAGAATTGGATTTGGGTCCAGCTGCCGAATTAGAAGAAGAAATCAGTAAGTCCACTTCCCCTACTCTAGATGACTTCCCTATTGCTATTAGAAAAGGGGTTAGACAGTGCACCAAGCATCATATTGAAAAATTTGTTGGTTATAATTCATTGATGCCGTCTTTTCAAGCATTTACAGCAAACTTGGATAAAGAACAGGTTCCCACAAGCATAGCTGAAGCTCTAAAGGATTCAAAATGGAGAAGGGTTGTTGAAGAGGAAATTTGTGCACTGGAGAAAAATGCTACTTGAACTGTTACGGACATTCCTCAAGGAAAAAAAGTTGTTGGCTGTAAATGGATCTTTACTGTAAAGTATAACTCAAATGGTAGCATCCAACGATACAAAGCGAGACTAGTGGCCAGAGGCTTTACACAAACATATGGGATAGATTTCACAGAAACTTTTGCACCTGTGGCGAAGCTGAATACTGTTCGAGTACTCCTAAGTTTGGCTGTAAATTGCGATTGGAAATTACACCAACTTAATGTAAAAAAACACTTTTCTTAATGACAAGCTAGAAGAAGAAGTCTATATGAAGTTACCACCTGGCTTAAAGTCTGTTGAAGGAAGTAACAAGGTGTGAAAGCTCAACAAGTCTCTATACGGGTTAAAACAATCACCCAGAGCTTGGTTCGAGAGGTTCACTAAAGTCATCCTAAAAAACGGCTACAAGCAATCCCTCGCTGATCACACTCTTTTCATCAAGGTAACTTCTACAAATAAGAAAGCTATCCTTATTGTGTACGTGGACGACATAATTCTTACCGGAGATGATGAAGAAGAGATTTGCAATTTGAAGAAGTTGTTAAATAAGGAATTCGAAACCAAGGACTTGTGAAAGCTAAGGCATTTCCTAGGAATGGAGGTGGCAAGGTCAAAAGGACTTGTGATCAACCAAAGAAAATATGTTCTTGATTTACTCAAAGAAACTGGTTTTCTTGGTTGTAAGCCGATTGATACACCAATGGAGGCAAGCTTGAAATTTAACAAAGAAGATGGGTCATTGGTAGACAAAGAGAAATTTCAAAGATTAGTTGGGAAACTAATTTATTTATCCTTGACAAGGCCAGATATAACATTTCCTGTAAATGTAATAAGTCAACACATGACTAATCCTACTGAAGAGCATATGATAACAGCAAATAGAATTCTCAAGTACTTGAAGAAAACTCCAGGACACAGTTTAATGTTTAAGAAGACACAAGACAGAACTGTTAAGATCTTTACAGATTCTAGTTGGGCCGAAGACCTTACTGAAAGGAGATCCACTAGTGGCTACTGCACCTTTGTTTGGGGAAACCTTACAACTTGGAGAAGTAAGAAACAATCTGTCGTTTCAAAAAGTAGTGCTGAAGCTGAATTTAGAGCACTAGCATTGGGAATATGCGAAGGAATTTGGCTACTTAAACTACTGAAAGAACTTGTCACTAATCAAGAGGATCACTTTGAAGTTTTGTGTGATAATCAATCTGCTATTCAAATTGCCAAGAACCCAGTTCAATATGATCGGACAAAGCATGTTGAGATTGATAGGCATTTTATTGCTGATCAAGTTAACAAAAAGACAACCACACTTTCATACATTCCTTCAGAAGAACAAGTTGCAGACATTCTTACTAAGGCTTTGCCAAAGCCTGTTTTCAATAAATTCCTATTCAAGCTGAGATTATACAATGTATATTCTCCAGCTTGTGGGGGAGTGTAGGAATTATAGAGATGATTTGTTACCATTCCTATAGAGATATGATTTTGTAAATAGATTTTTATAATCCCTTATTTTAAGGGATCATATCCTAGGATTATTATTTTTCCTTTCTTAGAGTTTCCTACTTTAGAGAGAGCTTTTGTATATAAATATGTAATCTGTCATATTGAAAAGAATAAGAAATTACAGAGAATTACTCTGATTTCTACAAACTAAATGTCTATTGACAGGATAGAAAGAAAACAATTTTGGAGCACTCACATTTATTAGCAAAAAGTGTCAACGGAAACATTGCCTTTCAGGAAAGCTTGTTCAATGAGGTAACTCTTGGAGTTACC
The DNA here is from genome assembly GCF_006381635.1 of Hibiscus syriacus. NCBI lineage: Eukaryota > Viridiplantae > Streptophyta > Magnoliopsida > Malvales > Malvaceae > Hibiscus > Hibiscus syriacus. Next base: position 279,664 of record NW_024063176.1, read on the forward strand.
AGTTATTGCTTTCTTTGGCGAGTTTTCTTGCAAAGAGACTTGTTCTTACAGTATTTTAATGCTCCAGGTTGTAAATCTTGTTGAGGCACCTGTTCCAGTGCTTGGAAAGTTTAAAGAGTCTTTCTTAGAGCTTCCAGGCGATCTCTTAACTATGGTAAGTTGTTGAGAAATCCCTTGTCTGACTGGTCTGGCTAAATTTGTATGTGATACCATGTGAGAAGTTGAGAGAATAAAAAAGGAAGAAATTGAGAGAAGAAAAAAATTCTAATCAAAATTCTCATTGAAAAAACAGAGAACACAGCCTGTTTTTATAGGCGATGGATTACAAGTTATAGTCCTACTAGGTTTCTTTTCTTCCTAATTTTTATCCCCTCTAAACTTTATCTTATCTCCTAAGAAACTTAATCCTAATCATACAATATAGATTACTTATAAATAAATTAAACGTATAAGTGAAATAAAATTCCTAACTGTCGGCAACTTTCTACAGTTGCGTGTCTTCCCAGGCTCTTTGAGATAACCGGCGGATCTTATTGCATGCTTAGATATTCTATTCCATGTATTTTCTTGGCATTTGTATGATACTGTTATATATATTAATGTCATGCACCAATAAATGCAGGTTATGCAGAAGCACCAAAAGTATTTTCCTATCACTGATGATAACGGAAAGCTGTTGCCCTACTTCATTGCAGTAAGAGTTGCTTTTTGAGAAAATTTTTCTGTTGTTTGCTTTCGATGGCATTGTCAGGTGACACTGTGGGTTCTTTTAGGTTGCAAATGGAACAATCAACGAGGTGGTGGTGAGAAAAGGAAATGAAGCTGTTCTCAGGTTTAACTAAATCGTTACTTCTTGTTCATAGAGAAGGGAATAAATTTAATCACGATCTTTATTTAAGTTCTTCCATTAAGAGTTCATATTTGGAAGAAAGGATGTTTTAACCTAAGATGCCTGATCAATCACCATCTTCTTGGTTGCTGCCTTATTACCTAGAGCTTGCCTTTTTGTTGGCAAAGTTTTCCTTTACATCTTCATCGATCTTTAATAGAATCTGAACAGTGTGCAAAATTTTCACCTAATTCTTTTCTAGAGCTCGATATGAAGATGCCAAATTTTTCTATGAGCTGGATACAAATAAAAGATTTAAGGATTTCCGTAGTCAACTGAAGGGTATACTTTTCCATGTAAGTTATTATTATTATTATTTTTAATGTTTCTTTTGAAAGACGATCTTGTTGCTAGAATTTTCCGGTGATGTGTACAGTTTTTTTCCATCAAATTTGAACTCAGGAATCTCAATTTCACCTTATTTTACATTGAAAGGTAAAGGTTGGATGGTATTAGTACTCTATAAAATTTTATGGTGAACAAACATCTGGACATTGGTATCAATAAATAAAATGATTTGGAAGCAACAAACGATGTTATCCCTAATGAATTGATACATCCTGCATCTTAGATGTCAATGTATCTTTCACTCTCTAAGGATAAGACTAGGGTTACGCTGTTCAGAAAGGTTAAAAGTATAACGGCCTTTATTCTTTGACAATACGAAATGATAGGAGAAGTTAGGAACACTGCTGGACAAGATGATGCGAGTTGAAAGCATGGTTTGCAAACTAAGTGCCGACTTCAGAGTTGAGGAAGATATGCTTCTGATTATTAAGGAGGCTGCATCACTTGCAATGTCAGATCTTGCTACTGCTGTTGTCACAGAATTTACTTCACTCTCTGGTATAATGGCCCGTCATTATGCACTTAGAGATGGCTATTCAGAGCAGGTTGTTTCTTCCCATCTTGTTTTATGCTTGTATGAAATATCTTATAGACGGATCAACTTCTGTATGCTCTGTTCCTGTAGTGGATTTTCCAAGCATCTAACTTTTTTCCATACCTTTGTTGTAATAGATTGCTGAAGCCTTGTTAGAAATCACACTTCCTAGGTTTTCTGGAGATATGCTTCCAAAAACTGAAGTGGGAATAATTCTCGCAATAGTTGATCGGTAAAGTTTATTAATGAGTTTTTTACCCCTTTTTTGGCTCATTGTGTCTTGTGCATGCATATACGAAACATAGCTAATTGACTTAGTGAAGGCATATACCTTGATGGTGCACTTTCTCTATTATAAATATTAATAGACAGAGGTGGGATTAATTAATAGCTTTAAGCTTAAACTTCTTCCATTTACTAGCCGCGTTATGGAGGAAAGTTACTGACTTCTGGAAAAAGGAAAATATGTAAAGCAAAACCTCTCTCAATGTTTATGGTATTTGCTTATTCATTGAGTAAAACTAAAACCTAATTGACGTCCTTACTCCTTCCCACAGTCCTTTCTTTAGCCATGGAAGTTGGAATATTCAAGGGAAGTTGTCTTAAATATTGTTAAAGCTTTTCAAGATCTAAAGAAAAGCTAAAACAAATTAATGAAATAGTGAAGTGGCTGCTCTTATGACTGGAGTCAATCCGATTGCACTTATTTACGAAAGTATAGTCTTTGACCTTAGTAAAATATACAAGTTCCTTGATTTTTAACTTTCCTCTTTCTAAATTTCATGAAAATGAAAAGGAGCTTAAAATCACTTCGTCTTACCCTACTGCCTAGAACGTCTATATATTTTTAACACATAAAACAATCTCCAAATAGAATAGGGATAAAATAACTCGATACAATATGCCTAAATCTTACAAAAAAAAGGCGTCCTTGTTATTAAAGACCAATAGGGCCTCTCATCCCTTTCCAACATTCCTTTGTCTCTCTTATCTTCCATTGATACCGATAAGTGACGAAGTCCAAATTCTTATATCATATATATGATTTCGTATCAAACTATTTCTGTTCTTTCTGCTTTACTCTTTAATACGGAGCAAAATTCTGCTTCTAAGTTGAATAGATATTTTTGGTTTTCTCCAGATTAGATAGCCTTGTTGGCTTATTTGCTGCTGGTTGTCAGCCTAGCTCAACTAGTGACCCATTTGGCCTAAGAAGAATCTCTTATGGCCTAGTAAGTATATGATCACTTAACACTTAAACTCTTTTAAGGCATAATATACTTGATTATTATAATGTTAAACTTGTTAACTGCAGGTCCAGATATTGGTGGAAAAAGATAAAAATATGGATTTAAAACATGCTTTGGAACTTGCTGCTGATATTCAGCCAATTAAAGTGGATGAAACCACAATAGAGGATGTAAGAAGCAAGTTGTTTTTGTGTCACTACATAATGTCATGTTTACTTCCTCTGTAGTGATGCCAATTCCATTGATGTGATTCTACATAACTCTAAATGTACCGTGTGATAGTTATAAACTTCAATTTATGATGTTGTGGGGTTTAGTCCCTTTTCCTTTCCTGTTTCAGGTATATCAATTTGTTACACGAAGATTAGAGCAATATCTGGTATGCATGATCTTCTTGCATTGAAGATTTCTTCATTTTTTAAAATGCTTTTAACAATACCGTGAATGGAAATGTAGGGATGGTGTTTAGTTAGCCAAATTATTTCATCATTAGGCTGTGTTGTATTTGGTCCTTAAATGTTTGCAAATTATTAGTTTTTAATCGCAAAAATTAAAATGATTTCTTTATTTATTACTTCCAATCATATAAATATGAATGTTAATTACAACCGATTTGGACAACCTCCAATCTAAGAATGGAACAAGATAATAATATGCTAGTGGAGGTTATGCCAACTCTTAGTGCAATTGGAAAATTTATGGAGATAAGATGTATTATATTGCTACAGGTTGACAAGGGAATAAGTCCAGAAGTGGTTCGTTCTGCCCTTGCAGAGCGTGCAAATTTGCCTTGTCTGGCTGCCACAACTGCACATAAAGTAAGCGAACCTGGTTGCTAGTTTTTCTGAAATGATGTCCCTCAATAATCAATTCACATCTGATACCAACACTGAGCCATGGTAGAAATCTTGGTGTATTAACTGAGTGTACCCGAGAAATGTTTATTTTAATACTGAAGTTGGATTGTCTCAATAATGAAAGACATTTTAATGGTTGGAAAACATGTGTTTGTTTAGGGGATAATATTAGTGATATCCTTGCTAGCGTATTCTCATTTCATATCTTTGTGCATGACTTGAATTTACATTGTTTTCAACCCCAAAAGCTGTTTCTTCGCTGTAAAGAAAATAGAGTACTGTGTTCCTGCACTTAAATGCTTGTCTGCCGTGACTGATTTTGTGTGTTTGGAATGCATTATGCCGGATTCTCAAGTACTAAGCTTCTGTCTCTCTGCGTAATTTTATATTTTTCTTTCTTTTACTTAACTGCTGAATGTTTTGTTCCGAGGAGGTTGTTATGTTTGATAAAAGATAAAACAACCATTTTCCCTTTTTGTTGTTTTATGGTTTCTTATCCATTTTCAGTATCCTCAAATATTTGATGATAGCATATAAAAAATGACTGCAGTTGGAAGCCTTGTCGAAAGGGGATCTTTTCCCAAAGGTTGTAGAAGCATATTCTCGTCCAACTAGAATCGTTCGTGGGAAGGAGGTGGATGCTGATATTGAGGTACTATTACTCCCTTGGATAGTAATGAAATGCCCAATAGCTGACATTCGAACTTTGATCAAATTAATGTGGGATTAGTTCTTGTCCTTCTATTTGATCATGAACTATGTATTAAACCTTGAATGCTGTTAAGATGCATCAGTTTCAAACTCCGGAATCTGAGGGCATTTAATCATATTTATTAGGTGGATGATGCTGTATTTGAAACAAATGAAGAGAGAGCTCTATGGGGTGCTTTCTTGTCGGTTAAGAACAACATTCACCCAGGTATGTCCAGTTTATTACCAGCCTGCAAGTGCTGTTGTTATCGTCTTTTGTAGCAAGAAACGACACTCTGATTTAATTTGATCGAATAACATTTTTCCCAACTAATCCGGTTATCTTAACTTTTTCTGTATATGCACAGGTATTGAGGTTGACAATTTCATTGAAATGTCTTCAGAGCTAGTACAACCCTTGGAAGAATTTTTTAATGAAGTATTTGTGATGGTGGTACGTTGTCTTCACATCTTACTCGCATCGTTTATAATTTATGGCTCGCTAATTAATTTTTTAATTTGCTTGTTTATAATACCATTCCATGTACCTGACATAACTTATAAGCTCGAGTTAAGTCAGTCGATATAAGCTTTTAAGATAAACAGGTGTATGAGCCTGTGATCTCTTGATTAAGATCGGATTATTTACAGTTGAAAATGCAAACAAAGCAGAGAGTAGAGCTTGTTGCAAATTGTTTTCCCCATATTCAATTGTTACAAGTTCATGCGTGAGCCCCGTCTGAGCTTAAAGTGATTTTCATTGGTATGGCTTTCGTGTGCAGGAGGATGAAAGAATTAGAAAGAACAGGCTATGCTTACTTAAGAAAATCGCAGACCTTCCAAAAGGTGTGGCAGATCTCTCGGTTTTACCCGGATTTTGATCCATACAATGCATGCATATACCTCCACATTCTTTGATCCGAGTAAAACACTGACCGGTAAAAGTAGTCCAGCACTTTACCAAGGTACCATACGGCTGCCGGCGGATTTACCGTTGTTTTCGGAATAGTTTTGACATTACAAAGCTCGTAAAATTTCGTTTCGACATACATTAGTTTTTCTGTCAATTAATTCATCTTGTAATTTATTTTTTCACTACAGCTATAGTTGTCTTATTACATTCCAGGCTTCATATAATGTATCTTTGCATAATTCTGAATTTAAAATTATTAAAATGCATTGCAATTATAATAAATGGTATGTTCTTTTGTCACTTGGGGGCAGGCTTGAATTCGATTTTACAAAAGATAATATTTAGGTTAATATATATAATTAATATATTTTATAAATTGAATAAACTTAATTTAAATCATAATTTAATCTAAATATTGTTTTATTTATCAAATGTCATAACATGCTTGTTTGTTTAATCTAGTGGTTGGTGTTCTTTCTTCCCAAAGGTTCTAGGTAAATATTTAGTAATTAGTATAATTTATACTTTTAAAAGTAATCTACCAATGCTAGTTAAGTAGTGTGGTTTAATGGTTTAGATTTTTTAAAATTTAAATATTAGTCGTATTATATTTTTATTTTTTCTGATTTTTAGATTTAAATATGTAATAAATTATATTTTTAATTATAAAATAGTCTTTTAATATTTGATCTCAATTTCGTTTCTAATCATATCTTTATATATATATAATCTTATTATACAAGATAAAACTCTTTTAGTTTTACACAGATTTAGTACCGTTGGATGAGTGAATAAATTACTGAGATTAACAGTAGGAAATGAGAAGATATTCATTGGGGGGGGGGGGGAAACAAGGAGTCAATCTCACTAATCTATTTTCACTCGTCCAATGATCTTAAATTTGTGTAAAACTAAAGAGTTTTACATTGTGTGTGTATATATATATATATATATATATATATATATATATATTCATTTTATAGTTATATATCTTAACATCTTTATGATAAATGTGATATGCCATATTAATAGCGTTGTAAATAAGCCGAGTCGAGTTCAAGTATTGATGAGTTCAACTTGACTTTAAAAGTTAAAAGCTGAGCTTGACTCAATTCAAAAAATAAAAAATTGAAGCTCGACTCGACTCAAAAGCACACTAGTTTAAAATTTTCAAGCTTGACTCGACTCAATTCGAGAGCTCGTGAGTTTAAAATTGTCAAACTCAACTTAAAATCAAAAAATAGAAGCTTAACTCAACTTTAAAGCTCGCGAGCTCAAAATTTTCAAGCTCGACTTGAAATAAAAAATTGAAGTTTAAATCCAAATTTGATTCAAATTTAAATTTAAATTCGAATATAAACTTTACGTATAAATATTAATATCATTAGTTCGAACCAGAAACATACCTCAGCGAACAGAGATAATATAGAAATTTGCTTATGGATATCATGTTTGTGTGCTTCTCATTGTCATTGTAATGTTGAGTGGATTTTTATATTTATATAATTTTCGATACGTTAATAATTTGTATATAGAGATTTTGAGACATTCATTTATTTGTAATTTGTTGATAGTGATAAACCTCTGATGATCAAGTTTAAGACTTAGGATTGTGATCGCGTGTAAATTTGTGTGTTGTGGCACGCAAATCTGTGCAAGTATACACAGTCGGTGTAAGTAATATAGTAGTGAGTAAGTATCGTCTCTACAGGGATTAGAGAGCTTTTAAAAGATTGCTACGATTAGGAATAGGTGTCACTAACTAATCCTAAGTATCTAAGTCTAATGATATTGACACGGGGCTAGACAGTCGGCTAGCTGGTCCGTGCGGCCCTTAGATGCCTTGTTCGGTTGCTTGGCGTCTAAGTCAACCTAAACTCCCCGGTTAATGTTGCTATAGTGATAAGCACAATGAAAAAGCATAAAAAACGTAAGTAAGCGTGTGTGGGGAAATTTTTTGCATTCCCACAAAACTCTCTATATCGAATGGAGGTGGGGAAGCCTCCTTTTATAATGAAGCCCCCTTACATCTCATGACTACTCCTAGTCTAACTACAAGTAACACTCTTTACTTTAGTTGAAACTCTAATATTTGAGTCATATTCAAACAAGGACTATGTTACTTGGCTTTATTTTCCAAGTAATGGCAGGCCTTGCTAGGTGGACAGGCCCTAAGTCAGTGCTGGTCTCGGCGCTCAGTGCATCCTCAGTGTGGTGTGAGCAGGCCTCGACATTGTGTACCCCCGATGTGTGCTGCCCTTGCCCCCAAGTGTCCCATTTTTTGTGTTTATCTCGATTCTAAGCGCACACCTGGTGTGCGTTGGCCCCGACCCCGAGTGCATCCCGTTACTTGTTGGCTAAAGCCCTTGGCTGACCTTGTCGTGTGTTAGCCTCGGTTCTAGGTGCACCTTGGTGTGCAGTGGTCACGACCCTAGGCGACCCTTGTTGTTTGATGACCGTGCTTGAGGGTAGTTTGGGGCGGGCGTGTCTTGACCCTGTTCGACGCTGTGTGTACCTTGGTCTCGGTGTGGCCCTTGTGGGCTGCCTGGGCAGCATCTGTCGTACCTTGGTGGGTGTTGGTCTCGATACCACAGTGGGAGCAGCCTGCCTTGCACTGGTTGCGGCCCCACAGGTAGTATGTTGTGGACTGACCTCACCCATAAGTTCGCGGCCTGTGACATTCTCCCCCACTTGTTCTAATAACGCCCTCGTCGTTAGGTTTGCTTTGGTTTGCTTTGTGGCTTTAAAAGTAGTTCCCAAGGTGGTGTTCACCTTTTTTGGAGCATTCTTTATATGTTGGATAATTGTTAAGGTCTTGGTCTCTTTTTGATCACTTTGTATCAACGGGACACTACCTTGCCATCGGGAATCCATGATGCTCATGACATTTGCATAGAGAAGGATAGAGGCTTTGATAGGGATGAGGAAGTTCAACCCGATAACAAAATCAAAGTCATCCATGGGGATTATCATGAAGTCTACATTGTCCTTCCATCATCCAATCTTCAATTCTACCTTCTGCGCCATTCTAACGATTGTAACTTCTTCAGTGTTGATGGTCGTGATTGTTCCCTTTGATGATTCAATTTTGAGCCTAAGATCGTCGGTGACCCTTTTTGATATGAATAAATCGGTCGGTATCCATGAGGGAAACTTCGGATTGTCTGACAAGATTGATGTTCACGTACATTAACCCTTGCTTTTGGCTTTGATGTTGTGTGACTTGGAGTGGGTAATTTTGTACCTTTTGTGGTCCCCTCCCTCGGTGAACCTTTCGCCGCTTGGAACTTACTCTTGGGTTAACACTTGTAATTGAGCTAAGTTTACATACTTCTTCCTCTGAATTATCGTATTCTTCGATAAATGCTATGAGTTTTTTAATATGGGGGCAATCTCTTGCAATGTGTCCTTGCTCATGGCAATTAAAGCAACGGATCGATTGGATGTCCCCCTTCTCTTTTGACTTGTTGCGTCGATAGGTTCTGTCTTTTGTAGGCTCCTCATCATCACTTGATAGGCTTTGTTCTTGACCTTTATCTTGGTTTCTCTTACTAGGACCCTCAACTTTTGATTTGGGAGGCTTAGGTTTCTTAACACCAAGTTCGATGAGGGATTACGCGATTGTCAAGGCTTTAGACAATTCTTTTACACCCCTTCTTTCCAACTCATTTTTTGCACATAGCTTTAATCAGTCCATGAAGATGAAGAATCCGTCCTCTTTGGTTAGACTCGAGACTTGTAGGCTTAACTCGACAAATTTTCAAACGTGTTCCCTTAGAGAGCCTTTTTGCCTAAGACGCCTTAGTTTTGATCGAACATCGTTCTCAGCATGATATGGGTAAAATTTCTCTTTGCATTGGTGCATTTACGACACCACCATAAGAATTTTAAATCAGTTAAGTAAACAGAAGCAATGTTTACTTTCTCAATATCATTCTCGATGCCCATGGCTCGAAAGTATTGATCCATGTTCCACATAAAAATTTTAACGTCTTTGACCGACCTAGTCCTTTTGAACTATTTTGGTTTAGGGACTTTGGCCCGACCTTTGGGGGCGCTGGTTAGCATGCTGCCAGCCATGGCAACCTTGCATAAGGCTACCTCGGTCTTGAGTTTCTCGATCTCCTTCTTTAGGTTTTCAACCTCAGTTCTGGAACCCTGGTTTTTAAGTTCTTCGACCTCTTGTGTTAAGGCCAAGATTTGGTCTTTCAAAACATCATCTTGATGGGAATTCTTCGCATCCAATATGTAGAGTGCAGCCTGCACATCTTCTTGGATATTCTCCAAGGCTTCAAGCTTCTCAAGACCTAGTTATCCTAGTTTCTCAAGATCGATGGATTGTAACATATCTAAAACCTCCTTGGTCTCTCTCGTAGAGTTTTCAAGACTGGTGATCTTACTTTGGAGCGATGCGAGCATGTCATTTGACGTTCCTCGCTTCTTCTTTGCGTTGCGAGTCTCAACTCCCTCGGATGTTGTTGCCTCGCCACGTTGTGAATCCATCTCGTCTAGTCACGAACCTGGCTCTGATACCACTTGACACAGGGTTAGATTGTCGACTAGCAGGTATGTGCGGCCCTTAGATGCCTCGCTTTTGCTTGACGTCTAAGTCATCCTAAACTCCTCGGTTAATGTTGCTATAGCGATAAACACGATAAGAGAAGCATAAAAAACGTAAGTAAGTATGTGTAGGGAAATTTTTGGCATGAATGTCTGAGTTTATTTACACAAAACTCTCTATATCCAATGGAGGTAGGGATACCTCCTTTTATAATGAATTCCCCCTTACATCTCATGACTACTCCTAGTCTAACTACAAGTAAAAGTCTTTACTTTAGTTTAAACTCTAATATTTGAGTCATATTCAAACAATGACTATGAAACATGACTTTATTTTCCATGTAATGACAGGTCTTGCTAGGTGGACATACCCTAAATCGGTGCTAACCTCAACCCTCAGTGCACCATCGGTGTAAGCAGGCCTCGACTTTGTGTGCCCCCAATATGTACCGGCCTCGCCCCCAAGTGACCCCTTTGTACGTTCATCTCGGTTCTAGGTGCACACCCAATGTATGTTGGCCCCGACCCCGAGAGTGTCCCGTTACTTGTTGGCTAAAGCCCTCGGCTAACCTTATCATGCGTTGGACTCGATTCTAGGTGCACGTTAGTGTGCACTGGTCACGACCCTAGGTGACCCTTGCTGTTTAATGGTCGTGCTTGAGGGTAGTTTGGGACGGACGTGTCTTGACCTTGTTTGGCACTGTGTGTGCCTCGGTCTCGACGTGGCCCTTGTGGCCCGCTTGGGCAGTGTTTGTCGCACCTTGGTGGGTGTTGGTCTCGGTACCACAATGGGAGCAACCTTCCTTGTGGTGGTTGTGGCCCCACGAGTAGTCTGTTTGTAGGCCGACCTCAGCTACAAGTTCGCGGCCCATGACAATATATAAATAAGAAAAATATGCAGTGGCAAATGGTATGAGCATATGGAAAAAGTTTGATCGAGGCAAGAAAATTGTGAAGTAATGTAAGCAGATAAATTTTGTCGTGGCAAGAAAAATATGCGATAGTAAATAAAAAAATTGCTAATGCTAAAATTATCAAAACTCTGGAAATAAATTGGCAACCTCACACAATCAGACTTCTAACGGAGCACTTGAGTTGGGTTTGCTATGACGAGAAATTATTCGATGGCTAGGATAATCTAGTATATTATGCCTATGTTGCCCCAACAGGATGTACTAAAGTGTTCCTAAGAGTATCTCTAACACGAAACTTGATAAACTATTACTACAACAATACTACTCAGCATAAACTACATCCTTTGCTTTGTCAAACTGTTGTTGCGACAATACTCCTCAGCATAAACTGTAGCGCTAGCCTATCTATTCAAGCATTTATCTTTCTCAGTCGAATGAACTCCTCTCATTATCTCTAAGGTAGATTAGAATCTCACCATCCTGGATTATTTCCATTGTTAACGTAGATCTGACCTAACTCCATCGATATTAGGTATCAACTCCTAGAAAAATGATAATCTCTCAAAAGCTCTTACAAAGATTAGGAATGTTTTGTCGTGGCACCAGACAATCTCTCAAAATCTCTTACAATGTCAAGGCAAAAGATTAAAACAGTGAACAAAACAACATTCAACAAAAATAAACTTAATCATCATTTAACATCGAATAAGATATCATCAAAACGTTCCCAACACCAAATAAAACTAGTTATGGTGTGGTTAACATCATCCCAAAAATATTCAATAACTACAAGCCCTTAGCAAAATAAGAAATGAAGAACAAGGGAAGAAAAACTCCCATAACAGAGCTCTGCAGTGACATCAAACCACCACCATGACTGCTCTAGCACATCAACCTCTCTCAAGGGTCTGGCCGCTGCCCCGGCGAAGCCTGACTATGGAGGGCACCAAGGACAGACGAGTGGGGAATAGGGGAATAAGGGAAAAGAGTACACCACGACCACCTTTTTTCAAGCCTGGGATATTTTCTCTATATGATTCTGAACACTTTATGATGAGTTATAATAAGGTATTTATAGTGGGAATTTCTAGGGTTTAATGCCCTTAGAAATTCCCTAAATACCCTTGAAGTTAAACCCTTTTTGTGAATAACATAGCAGTTGGTAATGGTCAAATTCCTTGATGAGGGAATGATTGCACGTAAGGTGAATAGGCCAGCTGGCCAAATGACGTTAGAAGTTCTGTCAGACTTGCAAGAAAAAACTCGTATTGGCAAGAAAATTTGTTCCTCATTGTCATCGTCTTTTGTTCCACTGGCCCTAGTAAATTAATTTATCTCGGCAAATGAATTCGTCCTTAGTCATTTCATGTATCATCACAACCAACAAACAACCTTTCTCCTTAGCAGTATTAGTTTAGCCAAATAAAATTTGGCTTGACAAAACTTATCCACCACATGCAAATATGTCCTAAATGCAACTAAATGCAGCTAAAATGCTAATTCAATGGCTTTTAGACACACAATAACTTAAGTAAAAAGAACTAAAATATAGTCTTTTTACGGAGATATCATACACCTAAACTTAAGCTATTGTTTATCCTCAATCAATGGATAATGAGCAATAGAAAAATGAAATCCTATGGCAAAGTCTAAATCAGGACATTCAAGTGGTTTAAAATTTCATCCCTTAGCAAATAAGTTTGACCTCAACATAAAATACTAACTAAGAAGTCAAGTACCTTTCCCCAGATCAGGATCCTTTGTAGTGTGTGTGCGTGAATGTATCTAGTCCATGCTTAATGAATTTAGAAAACTCCTAAGAAAGTTCTTTTGTTTTTCCAAGGCATAAAATTATTCATTAAGCACAACTTTACTCCTATTTATTCAACATCTAATTTCAGATTTTTTTCTTCTTTTTTTAACACTACTTTGAGGGGAGTCAGCCCATCACACCTACTATCCCACACTCTAGGTGAAAGGAAGCAAACATTCCACCCCTGAGCTAGTTAGGTAGAGTCATCCCGTGACTGTTTTCATTTACTCTTGTGCCAATGCTACCATTCATTTAAGAGTTCCAAGTAATGTCGATGAACAGAGTGCCCCTTTACAGTTATGCCGAGGCATTTATTTACAATTAATAACAGTAAGGAGTTCAACTTAATCTTTTCAATCATTTGATGTCAAGGATAGCAAAAGTTTTATTCTAAAAATTTTCTAATTACCTTAAGCATAGATAACATACAGTTGTGTTAAAAGAATCACAAAGAATCAAGTCCTAAGGTTGGTTCTATCCTCCTCAGTAGTCATGTACAATAATTCTGGCCTAGGCAATATATTTGTTTTCCATCATCGGGCATCATCAACTTATTCCAAGTAACTAACCTGATCTTAACTAATGCTATAACAAAAAATAATAATTCTAATAAACATTATCAATGTAAATGACTAAGTGTGAATAATACCTACAAAAACATGATAGATGCATTGTTCTTAATGCATGAAGACTAAACTAAAGATGAAATGTAATGCGTACCTTGACTAACATCTACTTTGATGGTGGTGGGGTGGTTGGTTTGCGCAGATTCCTCAGTTGGAGAAGTCCAAACATGATTGTTTGTCCTATTCAGGTGATGTTTGATCAGAGGTGTTACAATTCGCCGTGGCATTTGTGCAGATGGGTGGATATCATTAGTAATGTCATCGTTTGTGCCAACACCAATTGAGTCTTCTTTCTAAATGGGTGCAACATCCATAGGGGCTTTACCCTTATCCACATGCTTGAGAGTCTGTTCTTATAAAAAAATTAATATTAAAAGTAAATAAAGAAATAAAGTAAAGAAAAACAAACACACAAACACACACACACAAATAATTTTACCATGATAAAAAAAGGGTTGAAGGGATACAAACTCCATATATTCTTATATGGCAGTTTTATCGCGTTTGATCGAAGCACTAGTATAGACCAAAATGCCCCACACATATACACCTTAAAAATATTTTTACCTGACATTTCGTGTCTTTCACATCTGAATTGTAGGACCTTTGTAGTAATCCTCTCTCCTTTAAAGTTTTCTCCGCATGAAGTTGAATCATAGTGGAATAGGATCTCTTCGTTATGCTTTTTCAACCTTTTAGGGACATGTGGTGGGGGTCTGACTTCATCTGCTTCAGGTGGGGGTGAAAATTTTACCGTGGCAATAAATTTTCCTCCATCAGTAGGATAACTTGTAGAACCCTCGTCCTTTTCCTTCTTCTTAGGAAATTTGTATTGTTCAACAGTTTCATATTGACTTTCATATTCTTTATGTGTAATGTCGTGGCGAGAAATTTTTTTTACTTCTTTTCCCCAAAACTTATCTTCTAGATTAATTTGGGTGTCACTCTTCAATGTAAGCTCATTGCATTACTCTTTTACATGAGGCTTAGTGACCTCCATATCACTAGGATGTAATGTTGTGGAGATTTGGCCCACTTGGTTCTCCAATGTTCTCAAAGATGAGCAATAACTTTGTAATAAAGTTGTCTTACTTTGCAACAATGTGCCTTGGCTTTTTATTATTGAAGATTGTTTGTTCAGCAAGGCCTTAGTTGAAGTCGTGAAATCTTTTTCGAAGACATAAATTCTTGCAGATAAGCTTCAAGGGAGGTAGCATTTGAAGAAAATGTTGAACCCTTGTTAATATTTTTCCAGGGCATCAGTTGATGCTGAAAATTTGTTGGTTCAAAAATATTTTGTTGTGGCCTGTTAAGGTTGCCTGCATGGTTGTTGTTGGTCCCTTGATTACCCCAAGAAAAATTTGGATGCTGAAGTCATTCAGGGTTATAGGTATTAGAGTAGGGGTTGTTGTTGATTCTATTGAAATTGCCCACGAAATTGATAGACTAATGATTTTTTGGGCATTCACTTTAATGATGGTTGCCGTGGCAAAAATTGCATGTTGATCTAGTTACATTGACTTCCTTCACCTCGCAGGAACACTGCAAATTTTGAACATATTTGTTATGACAGAAAGTTGGGTAGACACTGAACCCTTGGCATCAAGTTCAAATGCCCCATACACTTTCCTTTTGGTTCCTAGCCTTGTAGACGGGAATTGATAATCGTTTGTTGGCTATCCTATCAAGGACATCAAAGGCTTCCTCGGGTGATTTGTCAAGCATAGTACCATTCACCGAGGCATCCAACATCATGTGAATGGGTGCATTGACTCCATTGTAGAGCATCACAACTTGAGTCCAGTCGTGAAATCCATGATTAGTGCAATTACGAAGCAAACTTTTGAATCGGTACCAGCAATCATACATAGTCTCTTCATTGCCTTGGCAAAAAGATGCTATGACATTCCTAAGATGACTGTTCATATTAGGTGAATTATGCCAAAGCAAAAAAATTTTGCACAAGTCCACCCAGGACCTTATCGAGCCAGAATGTAGTCCATTAAACCATGCCCTGGCGTGATCTTTCAAAGAATATGGAAATAGTTTCAATTTCAACACATCTTCATACACACATTGTTGTCAAAAGGAATCACAGACCTCCAAAAATGTTCAAACATATTTCCTTGCATCCTCATGAGGAGCACTACCAAACTGTCCAATCAAGTTTAACATGTCGAACATAACCGGTTTGAGCTCGAAGTGATCTGTCTGAATCTTGGGAGCTACAATAGCAGGCTTAAGGTCATCCAAGGTGGGAGCTAAGTGATCTCTAATAGTTCGTGGTCTTGTAGTATTCTTCGCATTTTTATTTGCAGTGGCATTTAATTCTTCAGGTTCCTCCACTTCCTTTTGAACTTCATATATAGCTTTTTGAGCTCCTTGAACATATCTTCGTTGACATAATTTTTTTTTCAATCTCAAGTTCAAAATGAGATAATGGTTCCTTGGGACTTCTACAAGTCATGCAACTGCACAATACCTCAAAAGGGTAAGCAAAAATAGTGAATAAATCCATAAAGAAAAGATAATAAAGAAATAACATAATGCTATAACAAAACTTTTAAAAACACAAATTGTGAATCCCCAACAACGACGCCAAAAACTTGATCACTTGTAAATATGTGTGTTGTAGTGTAACATCCCAAAATCAAGACTAGTGACTAAAATAGAAGTTTTGAAACTTTGAGGTTTGATTTTAAAAAGATTGAAAAGTTCAGGGACTTATTTGGGAATATTTTATGAATGATTGTTTAGTAAATATTTGATGAAGGGTACATTGGTCTTTTTAAAGGAAATATTTTTATTTTCCCTTTATAAGGAATTAACCACGTGGAATTAGAAGGAAAAGGAAAGGAAAAGTCTGGAGAGTTAGTTTGAGTCTTCTTCCTTCAGTCGTGAACCCAGTTGTAAAAGGTAAGTTTCATGTCGGTTGATAATTTCTTAAGTTTAAGTTTTGTTTATGTTCTTTAGATGATACTTAAGCTTAAGGAAAGCTTAAGTTGTCTTAAAACTAAAAGATGAAGAAGTTAGGAAGGATTAAAGATAAGAGGTTTATAAGTGAAATCTTGAGAAAGAGTTGGAAAATAAGTTTTGAAGTGAAATTTGACTTGTCAATGGTCTAATTAAGAAGTTATAGGTAATATAAATGAAATCAGAACATGTTGAAAATGTAGTGAGATTCTTGATTTCAAGAATTTGAATGAAATATTGAAGATAATGATGTTTAATATGGATATAAGATGGTTTTAGGAAGTATATTTGAGTTTAGTAGTATGAAAGGAGTTTAATATGGAAGATATATGTAAGTATGGATGAAATTTCGAGCTAAAAAGATCAATTCTAGGCATGGGGTATCGGTACTGTTCATCAAGTACTGATACTTCAAAGACAAAAAGGGTCAAAATTTGAGTGAGGGTATCGATATTCTATGAATCAGTATCGATACCATAAGCAAAAGTTTGATAACATATTCAAGGGGTATCGATACCCAGAGGGGTAGTATCGATACTATGGGTACCGATACCATAAGGACAATATCGGTACCATTTTTGAAACGAGGATTACAGAATGCAAAATGGGTATCGATACCGTGGAAGGGTATCGATACTATTAGCATATGAGTATTGGTACTGTAACAGTAGTACCGATACTACTTAGGTGGAGATTAAGAAAGTATTGCTTTGTTTAGATTATATTTGTAATAATCCTTTCGAATAATTTGAATCCCGATATTTATTGGATTTTATATTAGTGTAGATAGTGATTGAGAGCAAAGTCCGGACAAATCGATCAAGTAATAGTCATCGAGAGAAGATAAAAGATCGATATTGACTAGTGAGGCCATGTGAGTGCATGTTATTATGTATAGGGTGTTTTATGGAAATAAGACTTGCGATGAGTCTATTTTCACTATTAGATTGTATGAATCCATGAATGCAAGTGTAGTATTGATATGATTTCTTTGTGGACATGAATACATGTGTATATTTATATGTTAAGTATGTGATTATTAGCCATGAGAAAATATATTTATATGATATATTCTATGTGACCATGATATATGTGTTAGATGATATATGTGACCACATGATAATATGATATAAGTTATGGGATACTAAACTAATGAAATATGTGAAAAGGTGGTATGAGCTATGTGATGAGTATCTATGTTTTTATATGTTCATGAGAAGATATGAGAACAAGATATAACCCATGTGACATGTGATATGAGATATATGATAAGAAGATATGAGAATCCATGTGAGTATTACATGATATATGTGATAAGAAGCCACGAGTTTATATGTTTATGTGATATGAATATGTGAATGTGTGATAACATAAATAATAATGCCCATGTTATATGTTATGAGAGCTAGGGGTATAGTTGGCATGCTAAGAGTCGAGGGTTCTACGTGGTCCTTCGGAACATATATGTAATCCTTTGGAACATATACGTGGTACTTTGGTACACTTATTTGGTCCATTGGAATATGTATATGGTTCTTGAGGAGTGGTCCCGAAGTGGTCCTTCGGGACATCTATGTGGTCATTTGGGACAACTCCTATGTGCCCCTAGTGGGAATTATACGAGCTGTGGTGACAACATATGTGCACAACCTCTATGTACTCATATATCTTTAGTTCTCACATGTGTACATGGGCTAATAAAGAGATAACAATAAACATATTACATGTGATGTATATGTTTTTGTTATATGAAATGTGTTATAGAAATTATATGATGATGTGTACATTGTTTGGTTAATATTGTTAGGTACAAGAGCTTATAACTAAGAGATATGAATGATACTAATGCTAATAAGGATAATGAAATGATATGTATATGTATGTATTTATGCTTTAATGCATAATGTGTTTTATATTTTAATATGATTACATGAAGTGTGCATAGTAGGAATTAGTAATGAGATGTTATAGTTAAGTTTTAATTATGCCTCACTAAGTCATCAACTTAGCGTGTGAGTGTTTCACATGTAGGTTCCGAGAAGCAAGAAGAGAAGCTAAGAAGAGTAAGACAGGTCATCCACCCCTTTACTATGATCAGATCAAACAAGAGTTTTGAATCATATGTATTTTGTTTATTGAAAGTAGTTGGCATGTAATTAATGTTTTGAATTATATACACTCTGATCAGTTTTGAAGACATTTTATTTGTAATAATATGAATTATGAAATTTTATTTAATATAAGTGGAATTTTTTTATATTTGTATACAAGTAGAAGTTTTGAAAAGTCAATGTGACACCTCGGACTCGGATCCGGGTCAGATACGAGTTGGGGGTGTTACATGTGGCATGTAAATCTGTGCAAGTATACACAATCGATGTAAGTAATATAGTAGTGAGTGAGTATTTGTCTCCATAGGGATTGGAGGGCTTTTAAAAGATTACTACAACTAGGAATAGGCGTCACTAACTAATACCAAGTATCTAAGTCTAATGATATAAATAACGAAAATATGCAGTGGCAAATGGTATGAACAGATGGAAAAAGTTTGGCTGAGGCAAGAAAAGTGTGAAGTAATGTAAACAGATAAATTTTATCGTGGCAAGAAAAATATGAGATATTAAATAAAAAAAATTGTTAAGGCTAAAATTATCAAAACTCTGGAAATAAACTGACAACCTCACACAATCAGACTTCTAACGGAGCACTTGGGTTGGATTTGCTACAGTGAGAAATTATTCGATGGATAGGATGATCTAGTATGCTATGCCTATGTTGCCCGACAGGATATACTAAAGTGTTCCAAAGAGTATCTCTAATACGGAACCTAACAAACTATTGCTAGGGTAATACTACTCAGTGTAAACTATAACCCTTGGTTTGTTAAACTGTTGCTGTGATAATACTCCTCAACGTAAACTGTAGCGCTAGTCTATCTACTCAATCATTTATCCTTCTTAGTCGAATGAAACTCTCTCTTTATCTCTAAGGCAGATTAGAACCTCACTGTCCCAGATCAGTTCCATTGTTCACGTAGATCTGACCTAACTCTCTCAATATTAGGTATCAACTCCTAGAAAAATTGCAATCTCTCAAAAGCTCTTACAAAGACTAGGAAGGTTTTGCCGTGGCACCAGACAATCTCTTAAAATTTCTTACAGTGTCAAGAAAAAAGATTAAAACAGTGAACAAAACGGCATTCGACAAAAACAAACTTAATCATGATTTAAAATCGAATAACGTATCATCCAAACATTCCCAACACCAAATAAAACAATTTATGGTGTGGTTAACATAATCCCAAAAATATTCATCAAGTACAAGCCCTTAGAAAAATAAGAAATGTAGAACAAGGGGAAAAAACTCCCATAACAGAGCTCTGTCATGACATCAGACCACTATCATGACTGCTCTAGCGCACCAGCCTCTCTTGAGTGCCTAGTCGTTGCCCCGGTGAAGCCTGGCTATGGAGGGCACCAAGGACGGACGAGTGGGGAACGGTGGAAAAGAGTACGCCGCGACCACCTTTTTCCAAGCCTAGAGAATTTTCTCTATATGATTCTGTACACTTTATAAAGAGTTATAATGGGGTATTTGTAGTGGGAATTTCTAGGGTTTAATGCCCTTATAAATTCCCTAAATATCCTTGAAGTTAAACCCTTATTGTGACTAATATAGTAGCTGGTAGTGGTCAAATTCCTTGATGAGGACATGATTGCACGTGAGGTGAATAGGCCAGCTGGCCAAATGACGTCAACAGTTCCATCAGCCTTGCAAGATAAAACTCGTCATGGCAAGAAAATTAGTTCCTCACTGTCATCGTCTTCTGTTGCACTGGCCCTAGCAAATTAAGTTGTCTCGGCAAATGAATTCGACCTTATTCATTTCTTGCATCATCACAACCAACACGCAACCTTTCTTCTTAGCAACATCAATTTAGCCAAATAAACTTTGCCTCGACAAAACTTCTCCACCACATGCAAATAAGTCCTAAATGCAACTAAATGCAGTTAAAATGCTAATTCAATGACTTTTAGACACTCAATAACTCAAGTATAAAGACCTGAAATATTGTCTTTTTACGAAATTATCATATTGTTGAACAAATAAAGAAGAGTGTGTGTTGAGTTAATTGATTGACGAATATGGCCAAGAGGGGGGTGAATTGGCAATTATAATTTTGGTGGAAGCTTTTGCAGAAAATTGAAAGAAATTTGCACAGCGATTTAGAGTGGTTCGACTTTCTCAACCAAAGTCTACGTATACTACCTTAGCTATCCACACTAAGGATTTTTCACAAATTCACTATTTTGTCTTTCTTTTGAGGACAAAGAGTAACCTTACAAACCCTCAAGAATTATACCCCAAATTCTTGAGAACACTCTCTCCCAAAGAGAACAATACAAATTTGCAAACTTACAAGGAAATCCTCACAAGGTAGATTGTTTGCACAATTCTAGAATAAAGAAAAGAACACTCAAGAATGAATACAATTGAGCACAATAAGTGTTCTTGAAAGCAAAATGAATATTGAATGAAAGATAGGCTTGAAATGCTCAAACTTGAGGTTTGATGCTTTCTCTTTGATTCTCTCTTGATTCTAGTTGCTTGATGTTTCTTGTTATTGATCAATGGCTTCTAAGCTTGCTTAAATACACCTTGAATCACTTCTGAACGTTGGGGATCATTAATGAAGTTTTTGGAGTCGTTTAAGTGTGAAAACAATTAATGTTTCTGCTTGGAGCGTGGGGGGAATCGGTACCCCTAATGGGGAATCGGTTCCCTAGGTGTAAAATTCAAATATTTCGACCGTTGAACAGTGGGGGGAATTGGTACCCCCTGGGGGGAATCGGTTCCCTCCGAGCAATCTGGAATTTTTGGCTTTGAAATGGTTTGAAATATTTTGTAAAATCGTTTTGAAATTATTTTAAGATTAAAACTTAATTTTACACTAGAGTAAGGATTTAAAATGAACTTTGAAATACTTTGAGTAATATTTTGATATTCGATTTAATATATCGAATATGCTTAGAAAAAATCTTTTTCAAAATTAAAATTCTTTTAATTTAATTGGTTTTATCGAAACATCAAAATGTTTTCAACAATTTCCCCCTTTTTTGATATAACAAAACATTTTAAGATTTTCTAATTTCAAAATGAATTTTGATTTTGAAAATACTACTCCCCCTTACTTTAACACTACTCCTCTTCAAAAACTCCCTTTTTAATTTAATAGCATTTCTCCCCCTTTTTGTTAAATCAAAAAGATTTGTAAAAGAATTTAAACAATGTTTTGAAATTATATAGCAAATTGATTATATATATATAGTTTAAGCTGCTAAGATCACAATCAAGAGAAACATTAGCCATTAGTTTCATAATCAATATTCATAAACAATGTGACATGGCAAAATTGGTCATATATCTAACATGATGTAAATGATGCAATAATGAAGAAATTTAACCACACCAAATATATAAGTTCAAACATATATAATCCATCAAATAAGTTCAAATATCCAACAACAAAAAGAAAACAATCCAAAAACATTCAAAATGTTTAAACAATAAGCTTTAAGTTCAAAGTACTAAAGCAAAACACAGAATCAAGCATCCGTAGGAGGATCGGGAGGAGGAAAACGAGCTCGCATAGCGGCCATTTCATGAGTGAGTTCATTAATACGAGTGTTGGTTGCTTCATTGTTTGCACGCATCTCCCAAAGAATTTCTAATTGTTGAGCTCCCATTGTGGATAAATGGGACTCTATAGAAGAAAAGCGCGAATCTATGGTAGCATATCGGAAATCGAATGTCTCCATAAAAGATTGAAAATATGGAGGCATTTGATTAGTTTGTTGTGCTTGATCCTCGAGCTGCTCAGACTCATCTTCAGCTTCATCGATGTCTCGCATTAATTGTTCAAGCTCGGGATCGTCGTCATCTTCTGGTGGAGCTCGTGAAGAACTAGCTCCCAGAGTATTTTCAGAAGATCGAACCCATTCACCGGTTTCCTTATCCTTTATCCATCCCGCTCTCGTTAAGGAAAGAAGATTAATTTGTTTCTTTAAAGGAAAGACGGCATCTAGACCTACTCTAAGCCCGGCTTTAGAAAAAATATTACTCAGAATGCAACCGTAAACTAGAGATGAACAGAGTTTCTTGTTAGGAACAATATTTACGGTTTCAACGATTTCAGTAAAAATAATTTGAGGTAGGTTTATTTTAATATTGTTTTGGAAACAATGTAACCACCAAAGATCTAAAGCACGAAGAGTGGAGTAACAACCTCCGGATGGTCAAAACCACCAAGAAATCATTAGATGAAGAAAATGATCATGAAGGTCTAAGACACTCGCACTATCCCTTCTTTTATAACGAGAACCTAAAACCTATTTTTCATTTGATATACCATCATTATCTAATCCTAATGCTTTGGCTATGTAAGTCGAGTCAATATGTAAGAATTGTACAAGGAGGTAGGAACGAACTCCTATGGTTTCAGTTTGAGCTCGGTTTTTGACACAAACGGCATTAGAATAAAATATGCGAACAAGTTGATGGTAAACTATAGGTTCAAGGTCACAAAGTTTATCAAATTTCCACTCTTGTAAAAGAGGAAGATATTTAAAATCGATATCTATCATAGCTTGACGAGAAGGGATACGTTCTTCTCTAATTTTGTAAGAGTCAAAATATTGATAATACCAAAAATGATGATTTCTAGGACCATGATGATTGAAGAACGAGTTTTGAATAGTCATATTGGGATCAATGGGATTAGGAATTGGAATTGGAATTTCAGGAATAGGAGGAGGATTTGGAGGTGGGTTGGATTGACGGTTTGAGCGACTAGATGATGACCTAGCACGTTTAGGATTAGACATGGTTTAGGAAATCGAAATAGAATGGATAACCTGCAATTTAGAAAACACATGTATGCAATTCAATCAATCCCAAAACTCAATTGAGTCCTCAATATTTCAAGGTTCTCTAAACCAATCCTAATGGGCAAAGTTTTTTTTTAAAAAACTATTGAAAAATAAGGTTTTGAAAAACAATATATGTATAGTTTTCATAACAACAACATAATTCAATTAAAACACAATAATTTGAAAAACAATTTTTTTTATTTTGAAAATTTCAAAATTTTTGAAAAATTCTTGTTTTTTTGATGAAATTTGTAACAACCCGAATATTTACAAAAAAAAGTATTAATTGAAATCGGAGGTAAATTGTGAAAATGGGTGAAATTAAGTGACTAAATTAAAATTTATGAAAACTTGTATGCCATTTTCGAAGTAAAGGAAATTTAGGGACCAAGCCCTGAATTTCCCCTAAAACTGTCGGCAGAATTGGTGTTATAAGCGAGTTTTCTGGTTTTAAACCAGAAAACTCAAATGATAATTTCTTAAGATTTCCTCCTCTCGTACCCTTACTTCCAAGCTCGATTCCGACGCCGTTCGACCTCCAATCGAAAAATTGAAACCATCGTCGTGTTCATCTTCGACCCGTGAACAAAACCCAGTAAATCAATTATAGCGAAACGCTGCCAAATGACGTGAATTTTGAGTCAAAGTCTCGACGTTTATTTAGCTCTATCACCGGGAAAATCTTAAATTCACCGCCGATCGTTGCTCCGTTTACGACACCTCCTGCACCATCGTGTTCCTTGTGTTGTTACGAGTCCGCCGGTGTCAACCTTGTTCGTCGTCGACGGCGGTGCGTGAGGAGGTGGAGCAGTCAAAGATTCGGCCGAGTTGAAATTCGAGCTCTCCGCCGTTCAAAATTTTGAACTGATCGTTATAAGTATCTCGAAATCGCTCAAAATAATTTTTAGAAATTTTTCCAGAATTTTTAGGCCCCCGGAGGAGGCCTCACACGCCACACGCGCCGCCGCAAGGAGAGTAAGCTGCTGGAAAACCAAATTGACCGATTTTCAACTGGTTTTGACCGGATTGACCGGTTCCGACTGGTTTGAACCGGTCAGACCCGACCCGATTGACCCGACCCGACCGTTGACCGTTGACCGTTGACTTCCTTTGACCAAAACTTAAAATGGCTTTGACCGACCCTTAAACGACCGTAAATCTTTTCCAAGCATACCTATTCTGATAGTTTTCGACGTCCCGAATCCGTTTCCAAAGTCCGTTTCGTCAAATTCGAACCCGAAGGCCTCCAAATCGATAGTCAAAGTGGTTGACTTTGAATTTGACCAAGAATTTGAATTTTCGAAAAGTCATACTTTATATTTTTCGACTTCCTGATTTCGATTCCGCAATCCGTTTGGCCAAATTCAGACTCGAAATACCCCAAATTGATAATCAAACTTGAAAAATGCTTATATACTTAAGAAGTCTAGATTTGAACAATTAAATAGGATTTGGGACTGATAGATTATTATTGTTTGAAGGTACAAGAGACTCTCCAGATCGTTCGACAGCTCGACCCAGCTCTTCTAGATCAGTTAAACAACGTGTGCCAGTATTCACCCGTTTGAAAACTGTAGCAGAGCGTGGTGAAACCAGCAATCAGTAGATCTACTATTGAACCTATTATCGATGTGTGTTCATGTTTTCTACATAATGGTTTTATATGTTTTGAAATATGGTACATTGAAATCTATGGATTATTATTGTTGGTACACCGATTTATTGTTGATGATTTATGGACTTTGATGACTGGTATATGGATATTGATTTTGGGATGGATTGAACTACAATTGTATAGCTCTGATCAAGCTAATAAACGAGCCTAATGTGACTCTTGAGGGCCCCAAGATGTTTCATTAGGTCGGCTTTCCTTTGCTGTGTGCTTAGGGTAAGCTATATGGACTTATTGACTTGGGCTTAAGGATACAAGCATCATAGCCTATCCTTAAGTCGGCTTTCTTTTTTCTACGTGCATAAAGTAAGCTATATGGAAAATAATTTTGGGAACTACTGATGGTGTACCAGAAAAGGGTTTAAACTATGATTTTCAAAAGTTAAACTCTTTTACGAATTTGTGAGATTTACTGGACTATGATTTGTTTAATGTACCTATTGTGATTTTATGGTAATGTTGGGACACACTGAGCCTAGCTCACCTTTCGAAAATGTTTTTCCCCTTTCAGATACTGTTGGCTAGATACCTCGGTTCGAGCACTTGGAGGATCAACATATCTCTTGATGTATATCTGATTGTAATATTTTAAACTTGCAAGTTGACTTTATTCTGGTGACATGGATCTATTTTAAAGTATTGGATTTTATAATGATGATACTTTGTCTATTACTATTCAGTTTATCGTGGTTTTGATTTTTAAGATATATTTTAAATTAATTTATTACTGATTGGTTTTATATTTAAGAGTTGAGTTTTAATAGTATAATTTATTATAATTTTATATCATGAATAATGTGGTTTTACATTGATTGGATAACGGTTTCAGAAAATGTCTTTAAGAATCATGTATGTGATCTACTAGACTTAGTCGAAACGCATAGGTCGGGTCTAGGGGGTTACATTTATTGGTATCAGAGCTTTTGGTTTTTAACCCTCGGACCGTGTATGAGTCCATATTGAAAATATGGTTTTGAAATATTTTACAAAACAAGTTACAAAGGCCATGTCACAAAATTATTAAGATTTTTAAATTGTGTTCGAGACTCCAAGTGCTTATCTAACCCTAAGTTTTATCTTCTGTAGTAAACTTGAGATCCATCAAAATGAGTGCTAGAAGTGGTCGTCGAACTAGCCGTGGACGAGGTCGAGATTTGCAGATCCGATTGATGAGATACGGGTAGATCCCCCACCTCCGATAGGTGATCTTGCTCCTACGACCCCAACGAATCTGCCTCCTGCCGCTGGTATTGGCATGACTACACCGATCATAGGAGCGACCGATATTGAGTCAGAGTCTACCGGAGTTGCTTTGGATGAGAATTTTGGTAGACAATTTCTGCAGTTGATACATGGAGCAGTCAGAGCTACTGGTGTTGTATCAGAGGTTCCTATTTCGCAGACTTTGATTGCCAATGGAGTTAGAACTTTTGGGGGACAGATTGGTGGAGCTCCTACTGAAGCTGAGGATTGGCTCCAGGATACAGAGAGACGCATGGATCGGTTGGGTTTAGACTCAACTAAGAAATATCAGGGTGCTGTGGCGATGTTAGATGGCAATGCCTACACTTGGTGGGAGTCAGTGACCAGTACTGTTCCTACCGATCGTTTGACCTGGAATTTCTTTAAGGATCGCTTTCGGAGTCGTTTTCTGGGAGAGCGCTACTTAGCTCAGAGACGTCAGCAGTTTCAAGACCTGGTTCAGGGTGACATGTCTGTTTCTGAGTATGAGATCGAGTTCTTGAAGTTGCTGAAGTATAGATTCAGTATGGTACCTACTGAGACAGATCGATGTCGTAAATTTGCCCTTGGACTCAGATACGAGCTGCGTAGACAAGTTGTAACCCATCAGGATGTGATATTTGATGTGCTGGTGGGTAGAGCCAAAGATGTTGAAGAGGTAGAGGTTTTAGCTTCTGGTAGAGAGCGTGTTGAACAGGAACGATCTAAGAAATTTTCAGGCCCGATGGAGTCATCAGCACAGTCCGGGAAAAGGACTCGTACTTCAGTCCCTCAGAGAAGCAATACACGTTTCAGGCATGCAGCATCTTCACCGTTAATTGGCAGTCGAGGCGGTTCCTCGTCGTATTATTATGGGTTCCTCTGTGAGTTTTGTGGTAAACAACACACAGGAGAGTGTCGTAAGAAGATGGGTCTTTGCTATCAGTGTGGATCTAGTGGTCATTTTCGGAGGGATTGTCCTCAACTAGCTTCGTTTGAGCAGACCGCTACTCAGACTCCTGTGCGTTCTCAGACTATAGTACAGACTCCAATTAGAGATCGTAGCCAAGTAAAGGCTCGTGGTTCAGCGTCCAGGACTGACAGTAGAGCCCGACCTTAGCAAAATAGAGGGCCAACAGTTTCTGAGGCTAGACAGCCAGCTTTGGTTTATGCCACTAGACGTCGGGATGACAGAGATGAGCCTGAAGTTATTGCAGGTACATTTACTATTTATTCTATCCCATACTTTGCATTACTGGACAATGGCTCCACTCACTCCTATGTATCGAGCTCAGTATATCGAAACCTTCAGATTCCGATCGAGAACACTGAAAATACTGTTACAATTACGAGTCTAGTAGGACAAGCAGTATTAGTGAATAAAGTATTTCGGCGTTGTCCTCTCGAGGTTCAGGGAGAAATTTTTCTCGCTGATCATATGGAACTTCCTTTAGAGGAGTTTGAACTAATTCTTGGGATGGATTGGTTGAATAAACACAAAGTAAATCTGGATTGCGAATACAAGCGGGCTACTCTAAAGACTTCAGATGGTCGGACCGTTGTGTTAATTGGTGAACGGCGTGGCTATCTCTCCAATATAGTTTCAGCGATGAAAATTGATCGTATGATCCGGAAGGGGTATGAGACTTTCATTGCTTGTATTTTGAACACTAAAGGTTCATTGTCCACGATCGAAGAGATCCGTACAGTTAGCGAGTTTCTTGATGTCTTTCCAGAGGAGTTGCCTGGTTTACCTCCTGATAGAGAGGTAGAGTTCGAGATAGAGACTTATCCGGGATCTGCACCTATTTCTATGGCAACTTATCGCATGGCTCCAAAAGAACTTAAGGAGTTGAAGGTCCAATTGCAAGAATTATTCGATCGAGGATTTATTCGGCATAGTACTTCGCCATGGGGAGCTCCAGTTCTGTTCGTGAAAAAGAAGGATGGGTCGCTAAGATTATGTATTGACTATCGGAAGTTGAATCAGATGACGGTCAAGAATAAATATCCACTACCCAGGATTGATGACTTATTTGATCAGTTACGAGGAGCTACTGTATTCTCTAAGATTGATCTTCGTTCGGGTTATTATCAATTGAAAGTTAGAGGATCTGATGTTGCAAAGACGGCCATTCGCACTAGATATGGTCATTATGAATTCTTAGTGATGCCTTTTGGTTTGATGAATGCTCCTGTAGCTTTCATGGATTTGATGAATCGGTTGTTCCGACCATATTTGGATCAATTTGTGGTGGCCTTTATTGATGATATTCTGATCTATTCTCGTACTGAGGTAGAGCATGACGAGCATTTGAAAATCGTTCTGCGGATTTTGAGTGAGCATCGTCTATATGCCAAACTAAGCAAGTGTGAATTTTGGCTTCAAGAAGTGTCGTTTCTGGGGCATATTATTTCTGCGCGAGGTATTCAGGTCGATCCAAGCAAGATCGAGGCTATTGTGAATTGGAAACGACCCAAGAATATCTCTGAGATTCGCAGTTTCTTGGGCTTGGCTGGTTATTATCGACGTTTTGTTGAGGGCTTCTCGATCATTGCTTCTCCTTTAACAAATTTGTTAAGGAAGAATGTGTCGTTTGACTGGGGAGAGGCACAACAGGAAAGCTTTGAGAAATTAAAGGCGGTGTTGACTCAAGCACCAGTGTTGATTTAACCAGAGTCTGGGAAGGAGTTTACAGTGTATAGTGATGCTTCACATTCAGGACTCGGCTGTGTTCTAATGCAGGAAGGTAAGGTGGTGGCTTATGCATCTTGTCGCTGCGACCCCATGAATGTAATTATCCTACTCATGATTTGGAGTTAGCAGCAATGATTTTTGCCTTGAAGATTTGGAGACACTATCTTTATGGAGAGAAGTGTTACATTTTCACGGATCATAAGAGCTTAAAGTATCTTCTGACCCAGAAGGAGCTTAATTTGAGACAGCGACGCTGGCTAGAGCTTCTAAAGGATTATGATTGCGTGATTGATTATCACCCTGGTAAAGCTAACATTGTAGCGGATGCTTTGAGTCGAAAGGCGGTAACAGAGTTGAGATCTTTAATGGCCAGGATGAATTTATATGACGATGGCACTCTGTTAGCAGAATTACAAGTTAAGCCAACCTTGGTTGATGAGATCAAAGCTAAGCAGCCCCTTGATAGCTCCTTGCTTTCCATCTTTGAGCAAGTAGAGCAGGGGACAAACTCAGATTACGCAATTGATCAGGATGAAGTTTTATGCTTTAAAGGTAGATATTGTGTGCCTGATGATGCTGAGTTGAGGCAGACTATCCTTACTGAGGCTCATAGTAGTCCATATACTATGCACCCCGGAGGAGATAAGATGTACCAGAATTTGAGAGAGAGGTATCATTGGATTGGGATGAAGAAAGACATATCTGACTTTGTAGCTAGGTGTTTGACTTGTTAGCAAGTTAAGGCAGAACATCAACATCCATCAGGTTTGTTACAGCCTATCAAGATTCTTGAATGGAAATGGGAGCGTATTACTATG
Organism: Hibiscus syriacus; assembly: GCF_006381635.1. Classification (NCBI taxonomy): domain Eukaryota; kingdom Viridiplantae; phylum Streptophyta; class Magnoliopsida; order Malvales; family Malvaceae; genus Hibiscus; species Hibiscus syriacus. Next base: position 309,370 of record NW_024063176.1, read on the forward strand.
GATTTTGTTACTGGCTTGCCTATGACTCCTTCGAAAAAAGATTCAGTTTGGGTGATTGTTGACAGACTTACAAAGTCAGCTCACTTCATTCCTGTGCGAGTAAATTATACTTTGGATAAGCTGGCAAGATTGTATATTTCAGAGATTGTCAGATTGCATGGTGTTCCATTGTCTATTATTTCTGATCGAGATCTGAGATTTACTTCGAGATTTTGGAAGGCGTTACATACGGCTTTGGGAACAAGATTGGATTATAGTACATCCTTTCATCCACAAACTGATGGTCAATCTGAGAGAGTAATTCAGATTCTGGAGGATATGTTGCGGGGTTGCGTAATCGATTTTCATGGTAGTTGGGAGAACTTTTTGTCGTTGGCTGAATTTGCTTACAATAACAGTTATCAGACCAGCATTCGTATGGCACCCTATGACGCACTCTATGGGCGTAAATATCGCACTCCGATCTGTTGGACTGAGTTGCGTGATAGGAAAATGTTGGGACCTGAGTTAATGCGAGAGACGGAGGACACAGTCAGATTAATCTGTGACCGTCTGAAAGAGGCATTTGATAGGCAGAAATCTTATGCAGATCAAAGGAGGAATGATATACAGTTTGAGGTTGGAGATCAGGTCTTTTTGAAAGTTTCACCCTGGAAGAAAGTATTGATATTCGGGCGTAAGGGTAAATTGAGTCCAAGATTTATTGGACCATTTCATATCTTGAAGAGGGTATGACCTGTTACATATCAGCTTGAGTTGCCTTCTGAGCTAAGTCGTATTCATGATGTCTTTCATGTATCAATGTTGAGGAGATACCGTTCAGATCCAGGTCACATTATTCAGGGTGAAGAAGTAGAGCTGAGACCTGATTTGTCATATGAAGAGGAGCCCATTCAGATCTTAGAGAGAGATGAACGAGTTCTTCGGAATAGGCGAATTCCAATGGTCAAAGTTCAATGGAGTAATCGATGCCCCTCAGAAGCTACTTGGGAGACATTGGAGTCAATGGAGGCTCAGTTTCCTCAACTATTCTCATAAGGTAAATTTCGAGGACGAAATTTCTTGTAGAGGGGGAGAATTGTAACAACCCGAATATTTACAAAAAAAAGTATTAATTGAAATCGGAGGTAAATTGTGAAAATGGGTGAAATTAAGTGACTAAATTAAAATTTATGAAAACTTGTATGCCATTTTTGAAGTAAAGGAAATTCAGGGACCAAGCCCTAAATTTTCCCTAAAACTGTCGACATAATTGGTGTTATAAGCGAGTTTTCTGGTTTTAAACCAGAAAACACAAATGATAATTTCTTAAGTTTTCCTCCTCTCGTACCCTTACTTTCAAGCCCGATTCCGATGCCGTTCGACCTCCAATCGAAAAATTGAAACCACCGTCATGTTCATATTCAACCCGTGAACAAAACCCAGTAAATAAATTATAGCGAAACGCTTCCAAACGACGTGAATTTTGAGTCAAAGTCTTGACGTTTATTTAGCTCTATCGCCGGGAAAATCTTAAATTCACCGTCGATCGTTGCTCCGTTTACTACACCTCCTGCACCATCGTGTTCCTTGTGTCGTTGCGAGTCCGCCGGTGTCAACCTTGTTCGCTGTCGACGGCGGCGCGTGAGGAGGTGGAGCAGTCAAAGATTCGGCCAAGTTGAAATTCGAGCTCTCCGCCGTTCAAAAATTTGAGCCGATCATTGTAAGTATCTCGAAATCGCTCAAAATAATTTTTAGAAATTTTTCCAGAATTTTTAGGCCCTCGGAGGAGGCCTCACGCGCCACACGCGCCGCCGCAAGGAGAGTGAGCTGCTGGAAAACCGGTTTGACCAGTTCGAACCGGTTTGACCGGTCTGAACTGGTTTGGCCGGTCAGACCCGACCCGACTGACCCGACCCGACTGACCCGACCGTTGACTGTTGATCGTGACCGTTGACCATTGACTTCCTTTGACCAAAACCTAAAATGGCTTTAATCGACCTTTAAACGACCGTAAATCTTTTCCGAGCATACCTATTCTGATAGTTTTCGACGTCCCGAATCCGTTTCCGAAGTCCGTTTCGTAAAATTCAAACCCAAAGGCCTCCAAATCAATGGTCAAAGTGGTTGACTTTGACTTTGACCAAGAATTTGAATTTTCGAAAAGTCATACTTTATATTTTTTGACTTCCTGATTCCGATTCCGCAATCCGTTTGGCCAAATTCAGACTCGAAATACCCCAAATTGATAGTCAAACTCGAAAAATGCTTATATACTTAAGAAGTCTAGCTTTGAACAATTAAATAGGATTTGGGACTGATAGATTATTATTGTTTGAAGGTACAAGAGACTCTCCGGATCATTCGACAGCTCGACCCAGTTTTTCTAGATCAGTTAAACCACGTGTGCCAGTATTCACCCGTTCGAAAACTGTAGCAGAGCGTGGTGAAACCAGCAATCAGTAGATCTACTATTGAACCTATTATCGAGGTGTGTTCATGTTTACTACATAATGGTTTTATATGTTTTGAAATATGGTACATTGAAATCTATGGATTATTATTGTTGGTACACCGATTTATTGTTGATGATTTATGGACTTTGATGACTGGTATATGGATATTGATTTTGGGATGGATTGAACTACAATTGTATAACTCTGATCAAGCTAATAAACGGGCCTAATATGACTCTTGAGGGCCCCAAGATGTTTCATTAGGTCGGCTTTCCTTTGTTGTGTGCTTAGGGTAAGCTATATGGACTTATTGACTTGGGCTTAAGGATACAAGCATCATAGCCTATCCTTAAGTCGGCTTTCTTTTTGCTATGTGCATAAAGTAAGCTATATGGAAAATAATTTTGGGAACTACTGATGGTGTACCAGAAAAGGGTTTAAACTATGATTTTCAAAAGTTAAACTCTTTTACGAATTTGTGAGATTTACTGGACTATGATTTGTTTAATGTACCTATTGTGATTTTATGGTAATGTTGGGACACACTGAGCCTAGCTCACCTTTCAAAAATGTTTTTCCCCTTTCAGATACTATTGGTTAGATACCTCGATTCGAGCACTTAGAGGATCAACATATCTCTTGAAGTATATCTGATTGTAATATTTTAAACTTGCAAGTTGACTTTATTCTGGTGACATGGATCTATTTTAAAGTATTGGATTTTATAATGATGATACTTTTGCTATTGCTATTCAGTTTATCGTGGTTTTGATTTTTAAGATATGTTTTAAATTAATTTATTACAGATTGGTTTTATATTTAAGAGTTGAGTTTTAATAGTATAATTTATTATAATTTCATGTCATGAATAATGTGGTTTTACATTGATTGGATAACGGTTTCAGAAAATGTCTTTAAGAATCATGTATGTGATCCACTAGACTTAGTCGAAACGCATAGGTCGGGTCTAGGGGGTTACAAAATTAGTTGTAATATCTAGTTTCTAATCACTAATCAATCAATGCCCGATCACTATTTCTATCTAGAACTAATTAGAACTAGTCATATGTTCAAAATCAATGAAATAGAGAGTTTAGAAAAATTTACTTTGAAAGATGAGATTGAGTGGATTTTGATGTTGTTTGCACGATTTTAATGATGCTAGCAAGTTTAGAAGATGATATTTGAAGAGAATTTCGATTAAAAATGTTTTTTTGAGGTAAAGTGGAGATATGGAGAAAGAAGAAGATGAGAACAGTGTCAATGAGAGTAGAAGAGGGTTTGAGATTTTTAGGAGTTCTTCCCGTGTTAAAATCCAGAACCCCAAGGGGGTATCGATTCCCCTAGGAGGAATCAGTTCCCCTTCAAAGGGGAATCGGTTCCCTCATGAGGGTATCGATTCCCTCTGCACAAAAATGCTAAAATATGATTTTAAACACACAAAATGCTAAATTAATTTTCTCTAGTGGTATTGGCAACTCATATATTGAAAATTAATCATGTTCAAACAATCAAATTAATCTTTAAACTATATTTGAACATAAAATTAATTTTCATCAAGAATCATAAACTCCCCTTAACTAATAGTAATGAATGCAATAAAAAATTACTATTCTAAGCATTTTTTTATTTAGTCTTAAAAGTGCTAAAATTATTTTAAACACTAAGTGAAGATAGGTTGGTCAAACCTAATTCTCTCCTAAGTGTCCAAAATCTTTCCTTGTCTAAAGGTTTTGTAAAGATATCCGCTAATTGGTGAAAAGTATCAACAAATTCTAGAACTACATCTTCCTTAGTGACATGGTCTCTAATGAAGTGATGTCTTATTTCAATGTGCTTAGTTCTAGAGTGTTGGATGGGATTTTTAGTGAGACAAATAGCACTAGTATTGTCACACTTGATAGGAATGGTACCAACTTCAATTACATAATCAAAAAGTTGTTGTTTCATCCATAAAACTTGTGCACAACAACTACCAGCTGAAATGTATTCGGTTTCAGTGGTAGATAATGCAACACAATTTTGTTTCTTTGAAAACCAAGAAATCAGCATATTTCCAAGGAATTGGCAAGTACCGGAGGTGCTTTTCCTATCTAATTTGCATCCTCCATAATCCGCATCAGAAAAGGCATGCAAGCTAAAGCTAGAGTCTCTAGGATACCAAAGTCCTAAACTAGGAGTGTCCTTAAGGTATCTAAAAATTCTCTTAACGGCTAGTAAATGTGATTCCTTAGGAAATGATTGAAATCTAGCACATAAGTAAACACTAAACATAATGTCCGGTCTACTTGCAGTTAGATAAAGAAAAGAGCCAATCATTGACCTATATAATTTAACATCTACACATTTATCTCATTCATTTAAGTCAAGCTTTGTTGAAGAGCTCATTGGAGTGTCGTGAGGTTTGCTATTTTCCAGTCCAAACTTTTTGAGCATATCTTTGACGTACTTAGCTTGATTGATGAAGATGCCATCTTTTCTTTGCTTGATTTGGAGTCCCAAGAAAAATGAGAGCTCCCCCATCATGCTCATCTCAAACTCACTTTGCATTAGCTTAGAAAATTCTTGGCAAAGAACATCATTAGTAGAACCAAATATTATATCATCAACATAAATTTGAACTACTAATAAATCTTTACCTTTATGCTTTAAAAACAATGTAGTGTCAACCTTCCCTTTTGAAAAACCTTTTTCAATTAAAAAGTTTGACAATCTTTCATACCAAGCTCTAGGAGCTTGTTTTAAACCATAAAGCATTTTTGTCAATTTAAGAACATGATCCGGAAATTTTAAATCTTCAAAACCTGGAGGTTGTTCCACATACACTTCTTCTTTTATAAAACCATTTAAAAATGCACTTTTAACATCCATTTGATATAGTTTAAATTCATGAAAACATGCAAATCCTAATAACATTCTAATTGCTTCCATCCTAGCTACGGGAGCGTATGTTTCATCATAGTCTATGCCCTCTTCTTGAGTATACCCTTGAGCAACAAGTCTAGCCTTGTTTCTCACTATATTACCACTCTCATCAAGCTTATTCCTAAATACCCATCTAGTACCTACAGTAGATGTATTACTAGGCCTTTCAACTAATGGTCATACTTTACTTCTCTCAAATTGATTTAATTCTTCTTGCATAGCCATAATCCAATGTTCATCTTTTAATGCTTCTTTAATATTCTTAGGCTCTATGCATGAAATAAATGCAACATAATTACAAATATTTCTAAGAGAAGATCGAGTTGTTACCCCTTTGGATGGGTCACCTATAATCTCACCATCCTTGACATAGTTGTACTCTCTTGGATAAGATACTTCCCTGTCTTCAATGGTTGGATTCTCAAGAGGATCATGAGTTACCTCAACTTTTGTTTCTTCCTTTGATGATGGTTCTTCAATGTCATGTCTAACTTCATTTGTATTTATAATGCCTACATCATCATTCACACAAGAATCCTTCCTCGAAAGGGGATTATCATCGAAAATAACATGTATAGACTCTTCTACAACTAAAGTTCTTTTATTAAATACTCGATAAGCTTTAGAATTTAAGGAATAACCCAGAAAAATTCCTTCATCACTTTTAGCATCAAATTTGCCAAGGTTTTCTTTATCGTTGTTCAAAACAAAACATTTACATCCAAAAGGATGAAAATAGCTAATGTTAGGCTTTTTATTTTTGAAAATTTCATATGGAGTTTTCTTTAAAATTGGCCTAATCATTATTCGATTTACAACATAACAAGCGGTATTTGTGGGTTCCGCTCAAAAATATTTTGGCAAATTATTTTCACAAAGCATGGTTCTAGCCATTTCTTCTAAAGTTCGATTTTTCCTCTCAACAACTCTATTTTGTTGAGGGGTTCTAGGTGCTGAAAAATTATGGCTAATACCATTAGAATTACAAAACTCAATAAATCCAAGATTTTCAAATTCAGTGCCATTATCACTCCTAACACACTAGTTATAGAGTAACCTTTTTCATTTTGGATTATTTTTTTAAAATGTGATGAAATGTTCTAATGCTTCATCTTTAGTACTTAAAAATAGAACCCAAGTATATCTAGAATAGTCATCTACCAAGACAAATGCATATTGTTTTCCACCCAAGCTAGTAGTCCTTGTTGGCCCAAAAAGATCTATATGGATCAATTGTAATACTCTACTAGTTGATATGTCATTAATGGATTTAAAAGAAACTCGCTTTTTTTCTTTAGCACAAGCATCACAGATTTTATCATTATCAAATTTTAGTTTAGACAGCCCTCGAACCAATTCTCCTTGAACTAACCATTGCAAAATACTCATGCTAGCATGTCCTAGTCTCCTATGCCATAACCAACTATCATGCTCATATTTTGCAATTAGGCATAAATTAGTCATTTACATAGAGTCTAAATGCACCATGTATATGTTTCCTATTCTATGACCAACAAGCATAATCCTATTAGATGCAATGTCAATGACTTTACAACCATTAGTTTCAAATATGACATTGAATCCCTTATCACATAATTGACTAATACTCAAGAGATTATGCTTTAATCCATTCACATATAAAACATTCTTAATTTGTATGGAAGATGTATTACCAATAGTACCAATACCTTCAATGTGACCTTTTGAATCATCACCAAAAGTCACTTCTCCTCCATTTTTGGCGTTAAGCTCAATGAACCGGCTTTTGTCTCTGGTCATGTGTCTTGAGCATCCACTATCAAGGTACTATGAATTTGGATTTGTTTCCCGTGCCTTATAGCAATGCTCTTTTTTCTACAAACATAGATTAATTTCTAATTTTTGGTACCCAAATTGTTTTGGGTCCATATCCATTAGTTTCCAAAATCCTAGTCCCCTTAGGTATCCATTTGTATAGGATATCATTATCTTTAGTAGTAATGAGCTCTTTAGGAACCCGTATACTTCTAACAAAGTTGTATTTTAAAACTTTTTCCATTAGAGGTTTTTTGGGGACCTCTATGATTGTAGTTTTTAAAACTTTTTCTAACAAAGTTGGATTTTGAATTTTCTCCATTTTCAAAACGTTTTGTTCCAACTTTATCAAAAGAAGCTTTAAGATCATCAATTTTCTTTTGATGATCATCATTGACCTTTGAAAGTAAATTTTGCAAATCAAAATTTTTCTTTTCAAACTCTTCTAGTTTGATTTGCAAATCTTTGATTTTACTTTCAAGATCGTTATTGGTTTTGGATATGAGTTTATTTTCATTTTTCAATTTTGAAACATCATTTTTATATTTTAAAAACAATTTCTCATAATCCGAAGCCAACCCATTATATTCCTCTAATAGCTCATCATAGGATATATCATCAAAAACATATGAGTTAGAGGTTACCTTAGAATCTTCCCCGAATGCCATCAAGCACAAGTTTGCTACTTCTTGTTCTTCTTCATCGAAACCTTCTTCATCGCTCCATGTAGCCACATGAGCCTTGTGCTTATTCTTTGATTGACCCTTTCCCTTCAATTGTGGGCAATCATATTTGACATGCCCTGGCTTTTTGCATTCATATCAAATGATCGGGTCCTTCTCTTTTGGTTCATTTTTGAGGCCTTCATTTCGTTTGAATTTTCTCCCTCGGTAAGGTCTCATCATTTTTCTGAACCGTTTGGCAAACAATGTCATTTCCTCATCATCTTCATCTTCATCCGAATCACTCTCATCTTTTTTGGATTTGAGAGAAACTCCAATGTTTTTCTTCTTCTCTTTCTCCTTGGTGTCTCTTCAATATTATCAAGGTCTACCTCATCTTCAAGCATCATTTCATGAGTGAGGAGTGAACCGATTAGCTCTTCAAGAGTTAAGGACGTTAGGTCCTTAGACTCGATGATTGCCGTCTTCTTTGATTGCCACGATTTTGGAAGGGAGTAGACTAACTTCCTCGCAAGCTTTTCATTTGAAATGATCTCTCCATATGATTTGATACCATTGACAATCGTTGAAAATCTATCCGTCATAGCTTTGATATCTTCATTTGGTTTCATCGTGAATTTTTCATAGCTATGCGTTAGAATACTAATTTTAGATTTCTTTACTTGATCGGTACCTTCATGAGTGACTTGAAGTTTGTCCCATATTTCTTTGGCGGTTCTACAAGATGAAACTCTTCCGTATTCATCTGGTCCAAGAGCACAAAATATGATATGGATGGCTTTGGAGTTGAGCTGGAACATTTTTGTCTCTCCTTCACTCCACAATTTGGATGAGTAAGAGGCTTGATGTATCATTCTTCTACGACATTCCATGCTCCCATGTCACTTGCTTGAATGAAGTACATCATCCTATTTTTCCAATAGGCATAGTTAGCCCCATTGAAGAAAGGAGGCTTGTTGACGGGCATCGAATCGAGACCGGATTCGAAGTTTGAAGTAGAGGCCATTGATGACTTTGATTATCGATGTAACTCTTCCCGAATCGACTCAAGAGAGGATTAAACCTTCAAATGAGTTAGCCTTTGATGCCGATTGTTGAGTTAATCGATTGACGAATATGGCCAAGAGGGGGTGAATTGGCAATTACAATTTTGGTGGAAGCTTTTGCAGAAAATTGAAAGAAATTTGCACAGCGATTTAGAGTGGTTCGACTTTCTCAACCAAAGTCTATGTCCACTACCTTAGCTATCCACACTAAGGATTTTCCACAAATTCACTAATTTGTCTTTCTTTTGAGGACAAAAAGTAACCTTACAAACCCTCAAGAATTATACCCCAAATTCTTGAGAACACTCTCTCCCAAAGAGAACAATACAAATTTGCAAACTAACAAGGAAATCCTCACAAGGTAGATTGTTTGCACAATTCTAGAACAAAGAAAAGAACACTCAAGAATGAATACAACTGAGCACAATAAGTGTTCTTGAAAGCAAAATGAATATTGAATGAAAGATAGGCTTGAAATGCTCAAACTTGAGGTTTGATGCTTTCTCTTTGATTCTCTCTTGATTCTAGTTGCTTGATGTTTCTTGTTATTGATCAATGGCTTCTAAGCTTGCTTAAATACACCTTGAATCACTTCTGAACGTTGGGGATCATTAATGAAGTTTTTGGAGCCGTTTAAGTGTGAAAACAATTAATATTTCTGCTTGGAGAGTGGGGGGAATCGGTACCCCTAATGGGGAATCAGTTCCCTAGGTGTAAAATTCAAATATTTCGACCGTTGAATAGTGGGGGGAATCGGTACCCCCTGGGGGGAATCGGTTCCCTCCGAGCATACTGGAATTCTCGGAGCCAAACCATTCAGGGGGGGAATCGGTTCCCTCTGAGCAATCTGGAATTTTTGGCTTTGAAATGGTTCGAAATATTTTGTAAAATCGTTTTGAAATTATTTTAAGATTAAAACTTAATTTTACACTTGAGTAAGGATTTAAATGAACTTTGAAATACTTTGAGTAATATTTTGATATTCGATTTAATATATCGAATATGCTTAGAAAAAATATTTTTCAAAATTAAAATTCTTTTAATTTAATTTGTTATATCGAAACATCAAAATGTTTTCAACAGTGTGTTTAGGAGAAGCGAAAATGAAAAACGATGATGAAAAAAGAATTATTCATTCATTTATTCTCTATCAAAACTCAAAAAATCCATCTCTAAAATATAATTTGTTAATATAAGGCTGAAAATTACATAAATCGATTCTAACCTAAAATCTTATAAAAAAATTATCTTATAACCAAATATATTATCTTTTCCGTAATAATTTTTTTACAAACCTTTTTGGTATAAACCTTAAACCCGCTGTTATATAACTTTTTCTCTTACAAATGAAAATATTGCAATTATACAATTTTTTATGTTGAACAAGATAATATTTTAAATTAAAAATCACCTTAAATTAAACTGCCACGCACCAGAAGCGGAGTTTGATATATTAATTCAATTTGTTTTTGAGAGCTAAATATTCAGAAAAAAGAATATTATATCGCTTCGATTCTGTTGCTTCATGAAATGAGAAGAGAAGGCAATAGTAGTCAATTAAAGATAAATTGTCCTTTCTTTTATTTCTCCGAGTGTGTTTGGGAATTCCGTCAGTGAATAAAAGAGAAGGCAATAGTGGTTTCATATATTTACTAATAAACAAACTTTTGTAAAATACTGGATTTGTTAGGTCGAAAGTCCTCCAGTCGCAAACTGGAACTTGCTAGAATTTCATTTAAGCAAGTTTCTCCTTTGTCGGTCTTAATGGCCCCCAAGGTTCTTCCAAGAACATCAGCAGCAAGCCCTGTTTCTAGTAGTCGACCTGGCTCCTCTCCCCCATCATGTATTAAACCCCCAATCTCACTCAGGGTAATTACCTTCCCACCTATGATTTTGGCAAAGATTCGACCGAGAAATTCCGCAGCTTTTGGAGCATCATTCACTGCATCCTCCAATGTGCTGAGAACAGACTCAAACCTAAATAAAGAAAACAAGGCTCAGAAATAATGATTTCAAAAAGATTTAATCAATCGCTAAATATCCAAGTTAAATGCACTCATGTCTGATACTCTCAAGTCCGAAAAACACAGGTAGGTAGATTTAGTTAAATGATTCTCATACCCTTTAACAAGTTGAACTTGGCTCAACACATCATCATGAGACCTTGCCAGATTGACAAGTAGCTTTGCCAAAAGATCTCGTTCCATGTCTTTTCTCTCAAAAGAGTCTGTTACCCAAAGGGCAATCATTGTCGGATGGAAGCTTTGAGAGTGCAAATCTTTGATGCACAAAGCAACTTCTTTCTCATCTCTAGCACTGCAAGAATTAAAAGCCAAAAATGTTCACTACTTGAAACAAATAATCATCAAAACTGCAGATAAAAACAAGGACAAAATATGTAATACAATTCTAAGTTTATCATCAACACCTATCACTATCAAAATTATATAATAGATGCATAAACAACATACTTTAATAAAAATAAATAAAATAAAATAAACCTTAAAATATCAATATCCTACTATCAGAAATTTAAAATCTTACTATAACTTTTCAAGTTTACTATCAGCAGCAGCACTATTCAATTTAAATCAAGACATCAGTATTACTATCAACATCCAAATCTCGATATCCTTTCAAGTTTTAGAAATAGCAGAAATTCTCAAAAATATTTGCTTCTAAATATGATTAAGTGATGACAGAATTTGAGCAATTTAGTTGTAGTCGGATTATTAGACTGCCCACCTGTAAATTCAGTATTTCAGATCCTAAAGAGACACCTTTCAGGAGCAGTTTTACGTTTCAACTTTTCTGTCACTGACTAAAAAGTACAGTGCATTGTGCAGATGAAAGTGTTCGCATTTAAATATATACATGTTAAAAGGAAACAGAAAGGCTAGTATGGAGACATTAAAATCAATCAGCGTTGAGCCAAGAGGATACCTGTAAAATTCTTTAATAGCAGCCATAGACATTTCTGTCAGGCGCTCCTCAGGCCAGCTCTTTTCTGAAGGAATATTTTGAGTGAAACCTGATGTTTGACCTTGTGCAGGAGAAGCAGCAGGAGAGGCTGCAGGAGAACTAAAACCATTCAAACCAGTAGCAGTTCTTCTTGCGTCTCCTGAAATTGGAGAAACATCAGCTACGGGAGTACTTGACGTTGCTGGTGGTCCTCTAAAAGCCATCCCTCTAGCTAGACCACCTTGGGGCCCCAAGGTAATATAATCATCACCGACTGGTCTTTTAGGCAAGGGAACTGACAAATTCCTGGCCTCAGAAGACTGTCTATCATCCATGTAAACATCCTGAGCCCCAGGACCCCGGTGTTGGGTGGGAGACCCACGAGAACTACCCATCTGAGCCCCAGGAGAAGATAACTTAGACGCTCGTGGACCAAAATCCATGGGTGCTCTTCTCGCACCAGGATTGATGCCAGGACCACGGGCAAGCCTACTGGTTTGTGTTTGTCTCTCTTTAGCAGCATCTCTGTGCACTTCCTCTATCTTTTTAGGCCCGTCAACTTTCCTCCTCTGCTGCCACTTATTCTTTCTCAGATCGATAGCATCTTTCAACATGAATCTAACCCTAGAAGATAATTTCATATTGTTAGCCAGCTTTGCCATCATCTCAAAATAATTATCCATGTACGCCTTTGCTTTGGGATGGTCAATCATTTCTCCAATTGTACTCATTAATTTACATAGAGCCTCAACATCTTCCTCATCAGGATTCTCATACTCACCAAGTAATTTCTTTATGCATTCATGCATAATTCTCTCAGTTAACATTTTCTTCTTGTACAACTCCCCAATAAGTCTAATGTTACCCAACATTCGTCTCCGTGCCTTGATTCTCTTCTCCTCTCTTTCCTCCTCAGACTGCTTAGCCTCACCCTCTTCCACCACTTTATTTGCTTCTTCTTGTTCCCTCTCCCCTCTTTCAAATTCCTCCTGGCACTTGTTCAGCAACAATCTCTTAAAATTTATCTTTTCATTATCTTCACTAAAATCAGGCAACTCTCCTGATAGATGATAACAGAAGTTCGCATACATTTCACAAAAAGTGGGCTCCATCAAAGCTTTGTCAAAGATTTGTGAGATGACACCAGTGAGTGTAACTGCATTGTCGATGTTCACTGCTTTAACTTGTTCAAAGAGCTTCTCAAAGTTTTGGGGAGTTAGTTTGTTCAAAATTGCTTTCAGGTGTCTTTGCTTTAAGGCTTCCTCATCAGTCACTTTACCCACTTCATACTTCCTTTCAGCTTTGTGCATCATTTGTAATGGTGTTTGCGGCGAAGAAATCAACCCCTTCTGCTGATAGTTAGGAACACGTTGCCACCTGTCAGTAACAGGACTTCGTGGTATCAATCCTTGCGAACCCATAGGATGCATTTGTCCAGGAAAGATCCCTCCAACAAATGGAAGAGATGTTGGAACTCGTGGGTGCCTTATAACACCGAAGTTACCTCCATGGACAGGCTGAAAACCACCACCAGCAGCACCGTCAGCAAGATCAAGGCGAGCATCCCTTCCAGGCCCAAAAGAAACAGGAATTTTCATCCATCTGTCATCATCAACCATTCCAATAGCTCGCCGATCTAATCGAGATCCACTAGATTGCCTATCTATTCTTCTTCCAGGATTAGGATATGAATCACGATCAACATGGTGATAAGTATTAACATTAGAAACCATCAAGGCCTCGGCAATATCGGAAGCAATCTCAAAACCTTGTGGAAGATCAGTACACTGCTCAGCAAACTTAAGAAGAAAATCTCTGGAATACTTCTTTGACATATTACCACTTCCATCATCCTCATGATTTATTAACCCTTCATTAACCTTTTTGATATTCTCTGAAGTTTCTAATTTTGGTGCACATATATCAGCAGCATCTTCCCAATCATCCAGTTCAGCTTTATCTTTTGCAATTTTATCACTTTTTGTAGAATCCACCTGAGGTGACTCGTGAGATACCAACTTCAAATTAACACCATTACAATTGCTGTCTGCACTTGCTGAAGGTATGATTGTCTCTTTGTTTTCCTCAGGACCTTTAAATGCCATATAGAGATCTGAAGTCGTCCCAGAAGCATCTGCCCTCTGAAGAATTTCTTTTCTTTTTTTCCTCCCACTAGTTGATGTACTCTTTGTCCTATTGAATTCTGGTGCAAGTTTGTCTTTTGAACTAGGTACAGGAACACCTTCTCCTTCATATTTTGATACAGGGACAGAGATATCAGGAGTTGGGACCAGAGCATAATGCTGGTAAGATTCACCAGATTTAGTAACAGTAGTTTCATTGCTATCAATGGCACTTAAAGATGCAGTGGAACCAAAGGTGATATCAACATGTGAACTTTCAAGAAGTGTAGAATCAGACATTTCAGAGGTAAAGGCTTCCGAATCAGTAACTCCCTTATTTTCAATGAAGGCCCCCACAGCTTCATCAAGCACAGAAGGAGTGCTTACTGAGGTAGGAGCATCATTGCTAGCAGTTATTGCGTTCAAAGCAGATTCCTGATCAGATTTAAGCTCCACATATTTCAAAGGATCCTTAATTCCATTAATTTCAGGTTTCGGTTGCTCATTCAGAATTGAAGAACAATCATTCTTAGCATGCTGAACCATGTCCAAGCATTCAACATTAATGCCAGCACCAGAAACTTCAGATGAAACAGAGGTTAAGCCTTCTATCTTGCTGTCTGTCCTCTGTTCTGCAGTCTGGGAAGCCCAGTTGGATATTGACATAGACTGTCCAACAATGTGTGAAAAAATTAAATAAATACATGCAAACAAAAAATACAAGTGCAATAAAAAAAACAAGGAAAATACCTGATTTGGTGGCTGAATATGACCTTTCTTAGCCGGTTTCTTCTGATTATCTTTGATAGAGTTAGAGTAGGTCAAACTGTCTCTCCTGCTTTCGTTACTGGCAACAGTCAGGACAGACTCCTCAGGCGTAGCAGCAAGAGCAGAAGATACTGATTCGTCCAAGTTAGCTGCTCCAACTTCTTCTGCAGTAGCTGGTAATCCCTTGGATGCTGATGATTCCCTTTCAGGTTTTAGCAGCTGTATAGAGATCTCTTGACAAGTTCCCAAGTCTCTTTGAGCCTGAGATGAGCTACCCTCACTTGATGTCGTCAAAGGTTTTACTGGTCTAACCTTTTCAACAGGAGGCAAACTAATTGATAAAGATGAATCAGCCACCTTTTCTCCAACAGAAACAGTTACCGGCTTGACTGTAACTTGTGTTGTACCTGAAGGAGCAGAAGAAGCTACATTGTGACCTTCAGGTGCCAATTCCAAACTTGGTGATTCTGAAGAACCAGTTCTAAGATTTACAGATTTCTTAACTGAAAGTGAACCATGGGCTGCTGCTGAGTTCATATAAGAAATGTTTTGATGACTCTGGCCAGCAGGCAAATTAAATCTCGGCCCTTGGCCATTGGGTGCTACTGCTACCTGGCTTCTAGACAAAGACAGAGAAGTTGGTGGTGTATAGAACATGGAATTGGTATTGTAAGAATTGGAATAATAGTCGACTGAGTGAGAAGGTGCAAATGATGGAACTGGCTGGGATTGAGGAGGTGCATTAGAATGAGACCTTGGACCTGATGACCCACCATCTAAATATGTATTTATTCGTTTATTAAGCCTTAATTCTTCACGAGTCTCAGGGTGTGTAATCTTGACAGGAGTAGGTTTACGAGGAACACCAAACTGCCCTCCTTGCTGTTGAGAATACTGAAGGGCAAAACCCATTCCCAAGTTTCCCAATTGGGGTGCAAGCTGGCCACCCAAAGGTTGTGTGAAAGTCAAGCCTTGACCCTGATGAATCATTCCCTGAGGCGGCAATGGATGAGGCTGAAGACCTGGAACGAAAACAGGCTGCTGCACCACCTGAGGTCCATTTCCTATGGGTAATGGAATATGCATGGGCATCTGAACTGAAGTAGTCTGAGACCGAATATGTGGATTAGGCCCACCAAATTGCATGGAAACCTGGGGTTGGTGATGAAATGGCATTATTGAAGCCATAGGCATGTTAAGAAAAGCTGGCTTCTGTGTCTGGTTCACAGGGGGTCCAGCAGAGGCTTGTACATCTTTTTTGACCTTGAGCGCTGGGTGAGCCTCCCCAGAATTAGATTGGTCAGTTGCAACTGAATCCTTTTTTGGTACCTGCTGCTTAGGAACAGGGGTATGCAAATTTGAAACAGGCCTAAATGAAGAATCATGGCATGCCTGCAGGTGAAAAATGTTATTTAAATATATAAGAGAACTCCTAAGACTCCAAACGGTCGTATTACTTAAGTTTCTACAGGATATTCTCTCTCTTACTATTAGAAAGGTAACCAGTTGAGTGAGAAATCTTTTTTTTAGTATTCTGCAGTATAAGATTCCATCGTTCTATAATATTAAACTGTAATTTTCTATGTAAAGACACAAACCTGAACTCTCTTCTGCTCATCCAAATTGGGGGGTGCTGAACTAGTTCGAGCTGGAATCTGATACAAATAAGAAAACAAAACCTGCTGTTAGAAACAAGGTTTCAAATTGGTAGAAAGATGGAAAACCATCATGAATAGTAAGCTACCTGCATTCCATTCATGAAACCAGGAGTTATGGACCCAAATTGTAAAGATAATGCTTGGGATGCATTTCCTGGAGTTGAACAATAAAAAAAGTTAAGAGCATATAATTAGTAACATCAGCTTAAAGCTAGAAATGCTATCGTGATAAAAAAAACATCCAATATACAAAATGCTACTCCACAAGTAAATTAAAGATCCCCAAGTTTTCACATAATTCAAGTAGCTTGATCCTATAGGCTATATGCTTAGAACACCAAGCACAATAGAAACATACCCTTTGTGGGAGTTGCAGGGATACTACTGTCAGAACTCAATGTGGCAGATTGAGAAGCAGGAGCCTTTGGAACAGCTCGGGTGGTCCTCTGATTAGCATGTGATTGAACGGGCTTTGCAGCACTGCCTGTAACCGGTGTGTCAGATGACCCTATCAGCAAAAATGAACATGAATGTGAATAACATCAAGATATTCGTATTTTATTCAGTTACGAATCTTAAAGGGGAAACGAGCTTAAGAATTTCAAATAATACCTTGCAACTGGGGCTGTACATGTGCGCCATTTTGTAGGTTACTGGTGGCAGAAGCATTACTAGACTCAGTAGAATTTAGAGCCGGAGAATTCACCCTAGATTGCTCTCCTTGTGCATTGTTAGACTTCTTAAAACTGTCATATCAGGATCAACCAACAAAAAAAAAGAATCAAGAATCGATGGATCACACAGAAAACCCTAATCATAAAAGAACCCTAAATAAACTGGCAATTAAACGAAAAAAGAAAGAAAAAACCCTGAAAGCATGATGAAGAGTTCTCGTTACCTTCGACTAGAAGCGGAAGATGAATAAAGAGAAGGAGAAGGGGCAGGCCCGCCGCCGGCTCCCTTACCGTAACCGCCCGAGGAGTTCCGCTGCTGATTAGAGCAGGCGGATCGTCCTGATTTTCGGTATTGTTGCTCACTTTTATCCGACCTTGATTGATTGAAGGACATATCCCCCACTCTAGATACCTCCTATTCTCTTTTTTCTTTTATTGAAATCTCTGGCATCAACAGAACAAATGCAACGAAATTCAAAAAAAAAATCCAATGGAAAGCAGTCATGACATTACATCGAGACGGAAATGAGGATTGAAGAATTAGGGTTCGACCAACAGACGAATGCGTACCTGTGAACTCAAAAGAGTGTGCAGATAGAGAACACAACGGTTCGCCAATACACAGAGCAGCAAGAGAATCATCAACAAAAATAATAATTCATTTTTTTTTACAATATATGTATATATTGTTTCTCTAAAATGGAGAAAGTAGAATTTGGTAACAAACTGTCGCCGGCGTTTTAGGAAGATTACGACTAGTAAAAACCCCCTTGTTACTGGTATCATCTTGAATAATATCCCATTTTAGTTATAATACAAATAGGATACAGACTAAAATATGGTAAAAACCCTCTCAGGTACTTCATATATTTAAAACTAGACAGTTTGGTCCATCTAAAGAAAGAAGAATATCAATTCAATAGAACAAAATATAATTAATAATAAAAATAGAAGGTAAGAAATTTTAAATTAAATTAAAAATAAAATATCTAATTTAATATCTACTCTTATATTTTTTAATAATGAAGAAAGGAATAGTAACCATCCTAGATAAAGCATAGCTTCGTTGTTGTCTTTAATAATTTCAAAAGTAGGTGACTGGGAACAATTGATGAATGTCAACTTTTAAATTTTTAAAATCATTTAACAAGGTATAAAAAATTTTAAAGATTGTATTTGTTAATTTTTTATAATTGTGATGAAATTGATAAAAATGTTAAAATATTAAAGATTATTTTTTATTGAACCAATAACAATGTATAACATTGACAGGAAATCATTGTTTTAATGATCAATTGTCATTAATTGCTCACTTTTAAAATTAATGAACTAACCATTTTCTTCTTCTTCTTTCTTTTCTTATTTGTTTGGTAACACGCTGTTAGGGCTATAAATGAGTTGGGTCGAGTTCGAGTATTGTTGAGTTTGAATTAATTCAAAAAATTGAATTTAGGATCGACTTGATTCAAAAACTCACGAGTTTAAAACTGTCAAGCTCGACTCGAATTCAAAATAAAAGATTAAAGCTCGACTCGGCTCAAAAGTTCGTGAAAATAAAAATTTTAAGCTCGACTCGAAATAAAAAATTAAAGCTCAACTCAAGCTCAATAAAATTTGAACTCGAAACATTCTCAGATTTAGCTCGATTGAAGCTTAAACTCGAGCTCGAACCTAAATCTTAAGTACATGAAAACCTTATATTGTATTTTAAAAAAACAACACATTAATGCTAATATTATTAATAGTTTAATTTTGAAAAATTAAAAATATTATTTTTCGAGTTGCTCGTGAGTTTTTCGATTCGGGAATCAAATAGCTCGTTTCGACTCATTAAAAACTCGAGTCAAGTTTTGAGTTTGAGCTCGAGTTGAGCTGATTTGATTCAAGTGTTGACTAAACTTTGATCAAGACGATCTCGAGTAGCTCGCGATCTGTTTCATATCATTTATAGCTCTAGTGACGACACCAGCTTTCATGTTGATCGCTGACCTCCTGTATTCAAGTGACTAGTTTCTAATGCTACATGGACATGTCATAATTGTATGTTCACTATAATGTTGGATTTTATCTCCTTTTTTATAAAACTTGCGGCTTCTATTTGCATAAAAAATTGAAACTAAAATGTTCCTTTTCTTAGAGTGATTGATTTGTCAAAATTTAAAATTAAGGTTCTAAAAGGTCCTTTAATTAATAAAATGTCAAATTATTAGATATATTATTTTAGGAGAATTAAACATTCGAAAACTGAACCCATTGAATGATTCCAATAGTAAAAATGATTGTTGTTTTTCCTAAAGGTTCGAGTAAAAAAAAATTTGCTGACTCGATTGAGTTATAATACAAGTAGGATATACTAAAATATGGTACAAATTCTCTCCAGCACTTCTTATGTTTAAAATTGGACAAATTGGTCCCTCTAGAAAAGAACAATTTAGTTATAATCAATTTAGTATTTGATTATAAATTTAAAAGTGAGTAACTAAGGACAATTGACCGCGCTGTTAATATTTTTGTTAATTTTTTGAATTTTCATAACAATAACTAAATTAATAGAGTATGCAAATTTTGAGGGTTAAATTTGTTGATTTTTTTATAATTGGGACCTAGTTAACAAAAATGTATACAAATTAATGGCTAGATTTGTTATCGTGCCAATCAAAATTATTTAACATTGATAGAGAAACATTCTTGGTGGGATCAATTGTCCTTAGTTGTTCATTTTTAAGATTGACGGACTAAAATGCTCCTTTTCTTAGAGGACCAATTTGTTAAATTTTAATATTATGGACCTAAAAGTTCTTTTCACCTATACAGTCAGTTTATTAAATGAATCTTTTTAAGAGTTCTGTTTTAATAGTTTTACGGGATTATAAAATAGTATTTATTTAGAATATTTTCAAGGATTTAAAACATTCGACGACTAAGTTTAAGTTATAATACAAGTGTAATAAAGCTAACAGTAAAAATTAGAGGTGAGTAAAATTCGACTCAAAAAATTGGTTTTTTATTTGATTCTAATCGAAAAACTTGACTCAACTCAACTTGAAATTCAAATTCAAGTCAAGATATAAAATAGAACTAGAAATTACTCAAATTTTTAGTAATTAGTTGGTTAATTTTTCAAGTTTGAGTCGAGTCTATCAACTTTATATGATATATATATATATCACATATAAAAAAAATATGATGAAATATACATGTATTATATATGGTTATATAAAATAGTTCAAATTAGAATCAAATAGTATCATAATATTATAAATATATATAATTAAATTTAAGCATGAACTAGAACAAATATCAAATAAATTTTGACTTATAAAATTAGACTTATCAATTCAAATAACTTAAATTTGTTTAACTCGACTCGACCGAACACTTACCCTTGATAAAACCTTCTCATGTACTTCTTATACTTAAAATTAGACAGTTTGGTCCAAAAAAGAATAATTACGAAAATGAATTAAAATTAGACAAACATGGCATGGATTTTTTTAACGAATAAAATACACTAACATGGCAGGGATATATGATGTGGCAGGTCTAGTAATTTATACTTAGTTAATTGTTTAAACTATTGTATAGATTATATTTTGATCACCGAACAAAAAAATTTCAAATAGTTTATTCAATTTTCAATTTTGTTTTTATTGAGAAATAAGTAAGAAAAAAAAGCTAAAGAACTTCTTTATTCAAATTGATAACCAAGATGACTTTACAATGAAGCAAACATGCTCTATATATAACACTGCTAAAGACCATGCAACTTAAGCATCTTCTTAACCGTCTAACAATCCTAACAACTTCGCACCAACCTAACCACCTAAAGCAATTAGCTTTTGACATGTGTACAAGTATAATCGTCACTCAACGTTGCTATATTCAACATTCCCTATACTTTTTATTTGTTTTCAACAAGTTGAACATTCACTCGTTCGCGAAAAATCTCAAAAGCACCTCGGGGCAAGGGTTTAGTAAAACCATATGCAATCTGATGAAACTAGGGATGGACATGGGGTGGGTTGGGTTGGGTTGGGTTTTTGGTCCACCCGACCCGACCCGAGAACAAGGGGTCCTCCACCCGAGACCCGACCCGACCGAAATAATATTTCACACGACCCAAAGCCGATCTGATACATAATTTAAAAATCCGACTCGACCCGACCCGAGTTAATTTTAATGGAGACTCACGTAAAAAAATAATATATGAGTTATTGTTCGGATCGGGTCGGGTAGGGTAATATTATTTTAATGAAAAGTAAAGTAAAGCAAAAAAACTATAATTGAGTAAAGTAAAGTTGTAAATCACCGAAAGTAGAAAAAAGTAAAGCAAAAAAAACTATAATTTCACATAAAAAAATCTGAATTCACATCAAAGTAAGAAACAGAGATTTTAATGGAGAGTAAAGTAAAGCAAAAAAAACTATAATTGTTATGTCTGCTGTAAAGCACCTAAAGTAGAAAAAAATTAAAAACAATAATAATTGAGTTACTGTTTGGGTCGGGTCGGGTAAGATTATTTTAACCCTAAACCCAACTCCGACTCTAAAATTTAAAAAAAAATCCGACCCGATCGGGTCGGGTTCGGGTTCGGATTCCATACCCATCCCTAGATGAAACGCTGGCACATGTTGGACATACAATTGTTTAGTAGCAACTTTCTCGCAAACGAAATGCACATCTAGATCAACATGCTTGGACTGTGCATGATAGATTGGATTGGCACTCATTGCAATAGCACCAGAATTGTCACACCAGATGGTAAGAGGTGTGACATGAACTTCACCCAGATCTACAAGAAAATCACTGATCCACATTACTTCTGCAACAACATCAGTAAGACTTTTATACTCAGCTTCCATGGTTGAGCGTGAAACAATCTTCTGTTTCCTTGATAATCAGGACACTAACAATTTCCAATAAAAGCACAATGACCATACATCAATCATCTATCATCTATATCACCACCCAAATCTGCATCAGCAAATGCAGTAACTTGAAGGTCAGAACCAGCAGAAATGAAGGCCAAGCCATAATTCAACATGCATCAACTAAAGGATTGCATGCATCCTTAGACAGCTTAGTAGACAAAACCATAGGAGAAGTAGTTGGTGTGACCTGAGCCATTTTCATTTTTGCTAGTAAATCTAACACAAACTTCTTCTGACTCAACACAAGATAGTTTGCACACCATTTAACCTCGATGCCCAAAAAATACGATAAGTCACCAAGATCTTTAATAGAGAACTGCTTCTTGAGTTCACAAATGACATACTCAATATGACTCAAAGACTCTCCATTCAAGATGATATCAGCAACATACATGAGAATAAATGTACGAACACTAGCCTAAGTAGCAATAAAAGAGAACAATCTGTTTTGGATTCTCGAAACCCTAACGCAAGTAAACTATCACGAATGTTAGTATGCCAATTGCGAGGCAATTGTCTCAGGCCATAAAGAGCTTTCTGAAGCTTACAAACTAGTGGAGTAACATCAAAGGCAAATACTTCAAACATGGGTGGATGCTGCATAAAAACATCTTCACACAACTCGCTATTGAGAAAATCGTTATTCGCATCAACTTGTCGAAGTGTCCACTTCTTCGAGATAGACAATGACAACACAACATTGGCTATGAAAAAGCAAACCATGGGACTATAAGTTTCTTAGAAATCTTGATATGGTACCTGATAATAACCCTTAGAAACCAGTCAAGTTTTATACCTTTGCACAGTGCCATCAACATTCTTCTTAAGCTTGAAAAGCCACTTACACCCTACAATAGTCCTCCCATATGGAAGTTTAACCAAAGTCCAGGTTTCATTCTTTTGGAGAACAGCAAGCTCATCATGAACTGCTGCAACCCACTTATCATACCGAAAAGCCTCATAAACAGTGTCAGGTACCAACTCATCCATACTACTAAGAAATACTTTAGGCTTGAAAATGCCAGCCTTACTGCGAGTGCACATAGGGTGAATATTTAACTCAACATATGATTGTGAAGTGGAGGGTGGAGTAGAAATCGGTTGTTCAAGCACCCGAGACTCATTGTAAGACCCCATATCAAAAGCAGAAGTAACCTATACAAGTAAAGATGCTTGAGAAGGAACAACATATATGTCCCCGTTAGATGGTAAAATTGAATCATAAGAAACAATAGGAACAACTGGAGGACTATCATTAGCAGGTGAGACTATAAGAGAATCATGCACACATGAGGAAGCCCTAGGCACACGTAAACTCTGTGAATGCATGACCACATCTAACGCAGGAAACTTTTGGCCAGATGTAGAACTTGAGGACTGTGAGGATGAAGCTGCAAAAGGAAATACCATTTCATCAAACTTCACATGACGAGAGATATAGACAAGTCCATTAGGAGCAAGACACTGAAATCCTTTGTGCTGAGGATTGTAGCCTAAGAATATACACTCATGGGATCGAAATATAAGCTTGTGCTTGTGAAACAATAGCAAATAAGGAAAACATCGACAACCAAACACTTTTATGAACTTATAATCAAGCTGCTTATGAAATAATTTTTCAAATGGAGAGACACCCTGTAGCACTCATGTAGGAATTCTATTGATAAGATACACAACAGTGATTACTTCATAAGACCAGAACTTCAAGGGTAAAGAAGCCTGAGCCAACAAAACGAGAGATAATTCAATCAAGCGACGATGTTTTAACTTCACAACCCTATTCTATTCAGACGTGTGTGGACACATTACATGATTAACAATTCATTCCTTGGCCAGAAGACTAGTCAGTGGTCTATATTCACCACCCCAGTCACTTTGACTGGCTTTAATGGGTAAGACAAATTGAGTGGCAACCATCCTCTTAAACAATTGAAACATAGTCACAACTTGAGACTTATTCTGCAGCAAGTACAACTAAGAATGACGAGTGCATGCATCAACAAATGAAACATAGTACCTAAACCCATTAGAATTGGTAGGTGTGGGACCCCACAAATCAAAGAAAACAAGTTGGAAAAGTTCAGTGTACATAGTTTGAGAGGAATCAAAGGGCAACTTATGATTTTTCCCAACACAGCAAGCAACACAATTTTTATTAGAATCATTTGAAATATGTACATGCAAAAGATTACAAACAATCTTCAAAGTATTAAATGAATGATGACCCAAGTAACTATGCCACAACTCAGATAAATCATGAGCAATAGTTGTACTAACACTAGCAGGATCACATAAGGTCGAGTCATTAGCCAGTGCAAATGAGTAAAGGCCACCACGTTGTTTGCCTCGAAGAAGAATGCGACAAGTAAATTCATCACGAACACAACACTCATCAGCTCGAAACTAAAAAAACAATTGTCCCTAGCAAGCTTGGACACAGAGAGGAGATTCTTAGTTATCTTAGGCACAGGCAAAATATCATTCAATTACGTCAATTCTTGCGAGCGAGAAGACAAGAAAACATTACCAGCAGTTTGTACATCAAGAAAAACATCATTACCAATTAAAAGGTTACATGGTCCCTTATAATCAGAATGATGAGCAATCTTGGTAACATCAGGAGTCACATGACGTGTGGCACCAGAATCAACCACCATTGCTCACGAGAGGTAGACACTACGTTAGCTTGAGGAGACTCAGTGGATCTTACTTCACTAGCATTTGGACAACAATCATATTGAACATTTTCAATCAAATTAACATTGCTAGGACCAGATTTATAACATGGAGTGTCACTACCATCACCAAGAAAGTCACGATCAAACTGATACCAACATTATTAAACCAGATGACCAACCTTACCGTAGAGCTAACACTACACTCGTGGACGACCTCTACCACGACCACCAAATCTACCACCTGAGGAAATATAATACGACTTGCGATTAAAATCCTAAGCAGATCTAGAATCAGAGATATGACGATTCATCGCCTATGCAACATGAGCTCTCATCGGGAGATTGTCTGTTGGAAAATCAAAGCCAGCTAACTGAGTTTTAGAATCAATCAACATGTTGCTATCAACATCAATAGTGAGAGTTTCACGCATGGTGGTTACAACAACCATAACTAGCTGATATTCTTGAGGTAAACCTTTTAACACACTCACAATCTGTTCAACCGGAGCAACATGACTGCTACATGACTCAAGTGCATCGCACACTTGCTTAACGCGAGTGAGATATACACGCATTCTATCATCTTCTTTTTTAATAGATTGAAGTTTATACAGTAGATTCATCACCGCCGTGGTCGAACGATTGTCAAAGAATTGAACCACCTTACTCCAAACTACAACTGCCGTCTCAGTACCAACAAATTGAGGTAACAACTAAGGATTGATGGTAGACAACAACCTGGATGCTAGCGCACTATCTTGCACCACAAAATCCTCAAACGCCTCATTAAAAATAACCTCACCATTTCGATCAACAATGGTTTCTGGAGGCACTGGCATCGAACCATTCAATAGTCGCTCAAGGCGATGATTGCGAACAGTCCTGCTGCTTCCAAAATAAGAAATTCATCTCGTCCAAGACAACGTTCACCTTCTTATTAGTGAATATGACTGACCGCACCATTGAACTACATCCAGAGGCTGAGGAGAGAGTCGGACTCTTAAGAACCATCACCGTAAACGGAAACTCGGAGCCATAACCTTTAGCGAATGATATCATATTGAGAAATAAATAATAAACAAAGCTAAAGAACTTCTTTATTCAAATTGATAACCAAGATGGCTTTACAATGAAGCAAACATGCTCTATATATAGCATTGTAAAGACTATGCAGCTTAAGCAGCTACTTAACCGTCTAACAATCCTAACAACTTCACACTAGCCTAACCACCTACAACAATAAGCTTTTTCATGTGTACAAGTATAACCGTCACTCAACATTGTTATATTCAACTGTTTTAATCAAGTCGATTGTTAAATATTAACATAAATATTGACATGTCAATTAAGTAAAATTTTAGAAAAATACAGTTGTTTTTTGTTATATATACAGTCTATCAATTTAATCCTAATTTTAATTTGAAATAGTTTAATAATCTTCCAATAAGTTGTTTGGCATGTGCCTACAGCTTATGATACAAGTTTGAGTCCTTCAAAACCATCCTATTTTTCTCAAATTTTCAATCAGTAAGATGGTGAAACATGTCATCATCTTATTGAATGATTATCAAATTTTTTCTAATTAAATTTAAGATGAATTTGATAGAATGCGTAAGTAATGAGTACCAAATATGTTATTATATAAATTTGCTTAATTGACACATCAAAAATTTTCTTAATATTTAACGACTCTTGATTGAAATCAAATTAAAATTTCAGTAACCTAACGACAAATTTTTTTGTTAACTTCTCAAAATAGAATCGACCTAATAGTGTAGTGGTCTCCAAGAGTGTTATCAAACATTGATGATTATTTTGTACTTTTGTTCATAAACTAAAATCGTTGACATCTATTTAATTTGTTTATTACAAAACTTGCAATAATTCCCTTTTTAGTGATTTTGCAATTTCATTTGTAAGAATGTACTTATGGCATGCACTGATCCTTGTTCTCTACTTGGTTGTACTCTAAATATTAATGAATTTCTGAAGCCTGTTGAAGGAAAGAACTATTACAACCCTATTTCTGAAGCCTGTTAAAGGGAATAACTATTACAACCTAGTAGATAGGATTGAGGTAGGGGTCAGAGTTAGGATTAGGGTTAAGATCAAGGTTGAGGTCGAGATAAACTTCGAAGTTAAGATTAAAATCATGATTAGAGTTAGGATTAAAGCTGGGGTCGAGGTAGTGGTTGGAGTCAGGATCAAGGTCGGTCTAAAGTTATAATCAAGGTCAAGATCAAGGTCGAGGTCAGATTTAGGGTTAAGGACAAACTTGAATTGGAGTCGAGATCAGGGCTAGGGGTCGAGATTTCACCAATGCAACAAGTAATGTGGCTGTAGACACCTTCCATTGTTGCTTAATTTTCTTATTTTACTTTTTAAATTTAATAATTTTTATTTTTAATAATTTAATCATATTGTCGATGTATTATTTGAACCAAGACTGAAAATTTAAAATTCAAAAAGTATAAACTTAAAATTGATTGAATTAAAATACAGAGACTAAATCTATCATTAATCCATAGTATAAGGACTACTTACAGAGTTTGACCTATATATATTACCCTTAAATATCCCAAGAAGAGGAACAGAGCAGCAAGTGAATCCACCAGCCGCTATAACAAGAAAACAGGAGTTCATAGAAACGCAGTCGTTTCATCCTCAACTTGCACAACACCCTTATTTCCAATTCTAGGGTTTCCTTCGTGTTCAAAAAGGCTTGAATTTCTGTCCATCCTCAACTTTGAAAAAAAAATCGAAGCTTTTGAGATTCGTAAGGTGAACAAGATAAAAAATCTATGTATAATCATAGAGATCGAGGAGGAAGATCGTCGAAATCGGAGCTAATGGGAGGACCGTTCGATCGGAAGCGTATAAACGATGCTCTGGACAAGCATCTAGGGAAGTTATCACCGTCCATTTCGAGGGGATTGAATAATAGCAAGGAGAAAGAAAGATCATCTGTGCCTTCAACTTCCACTGGTAAACCTCAGCTTGATCATCGCGATTCGCGATCTGCACCTCTCTCCAAAGCCCAATGTTCCGATGGTTAGTTGCTTTTATTTCTTTTGATGCGTTGACGTTGGCTTGTTTTTTTTTTGTCGAGTTAATTTCATTTAAGCATGATCTGGGGTTTTGAAGTGTTTTTCGGAATCTCTGAGATGATGGGTTTGTGTATTTGCCTGTGGGTAGTGTTTAACTTGAAAACTGTACGTGAATCTTTCCCATTCTCGAACCGAATTGTCGAAGCCCAAATGTTCGGGATATTGGTTTACTGAAAATAGGTTGTTTATGATGACAGCCAGTGTTTATGCAATTTCTGTAAAACCCGAATTCGAATCTGTAAATCTGCTTGAAAATCCATTTTTTTTTAAATCTGAGTGTTATTATCCGGATCCTAATTAATTAAATTACGCCAAAAATCTGCAATTAGAAGTCTAAAAAAGTTAAATTTAAAAATAAAAATTAAAGAGGATTCAAATAATGGATGTTCAAAGGTTAATATTTGCATCCACTCCGGATTCCCTGCAGATAGTAATTAGAATATCCAAATTTGAGTGTTATATGAATCCAAAAAAAGCAAGTGAATATTTGCAGATATTGGAATCTGCACTATCCACTGCCATCCGTAGCTTTTTCCCCTCTACTTGTTATTACAAAATCTCAAGTCTATAACCACGGAAGCTAGCTTAAATCTTAGTATCATCATTTTCTGAAGATTGTTAGAGTTCTAAGTTATCGTGTTCCTCCTTGTCATGTTTTTACTTGAAAAACTACAGAGACTAATAAGATCATCAATCATGATTAATAAGAGAGTAATTAATTTGGTTGCAGTGGAATCTGAAACGGACAGTGAAGAATCCGATGTTAGCGGTTCGGACGGAGATGACACATCTTGGATCTCATGGTTTTGCAATTTGCGAGGAAATGAATTTTTCTGTGAAGTTGATGATGATTACGTCCAAGATGACTTTAATCTTTGTGGGTTGAGCCATCAAGTTCCATATTATGACTATGCACTTTATTTAATTTTGGACATTGAGTCTTCTCATGGTAAGCATTGCATGACTCGGATTGCATAAATTTTGGAAGATTTGATAGTTTCTCGAGGTCAAGGAGATGTTATACGTTCCAAAATTTAGGTTTATGTTTAGTAAATTGTTTCAGTTATTTATCTTCATTTTCCAGTGATTTGGGTTTGATGAGAATTCTTTGGGGTTTAGGCTTCAGATACATAATAGTAATCTTACTACCCTCCACAATCCACATCGACTGCTTGTGCCTGCTTGACGCTATGCTTGTCGATTTGAAAAAAATATTTATTATTTTTAATATTGAGTTTTTGCAATTACTGCAGAAAGTTTGCGGTTACAATGCTTGCATCTATATTTAGCCGCCTTCCCATGTTTTTAATGTTGTTTAGCATCTTCACTGTCATTTTTGTCTGTTTTCTGTACCTGTGCATTTCAATTTTCGAATGTATGGCTCCTTTTTTTTTTTTGTGATACACGACAGCCATCATTGCACTTTGGTTCTTACAACTAAGTAGATGTCTTTTGGGCATTATAGGCGATATGTTCACTGAAGAACAAAATGAAATGGTTGAATCAGCAGCTGAGATGTTGTATGGTCTTATACATGTCCGTTATATATTAACTACGAAGGGAATGTCTGCTATGGTAAAATCGCTGTCATTTTCTTTTTCGTTTTTGCTTTCTGTTGACTTCTTCATATCTTATTTACAAAGTTCAACTTTGAAATTTGTATATCAGTTGGAGAAGTACAAAAGCTATGACTTCGGAAGATGCCCGAGAGTTTGTTGCACTGGACAACCTTGTCTTCCAGTTGGTCAGTCAGATATTCCTCGCTCAAGTACCGTGAAAATCTACTGCCCAAAATGTGAAGATATATATTATCCTCGATCCAAGTATCAAGGCAGTATCCTTTTTTATTCATTTCACCAATGGCATTTTTCTTTCCCATTTTTATGATTACAATTTTACTGGTTTTGAGAACTAAATTACCTGTAGTTCGGTTTCGCTATCATGTCATGCTTGTGACGTTTGACACACATCCTACAAAGATTAAAACAACTTTTTTCTAGGTAACCCTACCAAAAATTAGTCATACTTGTGTGTTGGACTATGCTCCTTGTCCTTGCTAGGGTGCCCATGCCCATGCTTATGAGTCTCGATTTTGGCAGAGAAGGGAGTCTATGTTCCCAAATGCCCTTCTGTGATGTCGTTGGGCATGTAAGACCTCTTCTGTTTTTTCACATTTCTGCGGGTGGAATTGTACATTTGCTCGACATCTTTGTTTTACTGCTTAATTTTCTTGACATTACCAAAGATATCGACGGAGCTTATTTTGGTACAACATTTCCACATCTATTTCTGATGACATATGGGCACCTAAAGCCTCACAAGCCAACTCAAAACTACATCCCTAGAGTTTTCGGCTTCAAGATCCACAAGCCCTGACGTGATTGATACGCTAGTTGCAAGCTGGAACATGTAATGCCGAGATCTAACTTCGGTCCGTGGTGGTTTGCTTGTCTTGGTGCTCTATCAAAGCAGTGGATTCCCCAAAATCAGGGACGCAACTCCCTTAGGGACCAAAAGGGTACGGCTCCTGTTAAAATTTATATATTCGATATAATTTTGGTTTAATAGTATTTTGATTCATGTAAAAATAAATATTTAAATTTTAAAAATATAAAAATATAAAAATTTATTAAATATTTAATAAGTAGAGGTCGAACTAAAGAATGATAAGTCTGTACTATCAAATTTTTAGTCTAATTACAATTTAAGTCATTGAAAGTTTAAATATTAGACAAATTAGAAGTATTTTTTTGAGTTTTGAGTATTTTTTTAATTTAGTGTGAATACAAGGTAATATATAAAGACTTTTAACTATCTGACAATGAACTTGGGACCTCAAGGATAACAACAATCTCTTAATCATTAAGGTCGTTTGGTTTATGTTGAATTTCAAGTTTAAATACCTAGTAAGTCTTTATATTTTTCTTAAATAGTCTAATATTTTGTTTTCTGTCGAAATTTAATTTTGGCTTCAACCTTGTTGAAAATGCAAGGTGAAGTGGGGTTCCAAAAGCAGAAGAAAAGAAACATAGAATCGATAAGATTGGTTGATTGATATTGATATTGCAATGAAATATGGGGTGTAACTCTATGATTTACTTTTATGTTCTTCGAAAGAGGGCCTTTGTTTTGTGAGCATATTTTGTTTGGAAGTGACATTTTGCTCTTTTATTTTTATTTTCTTTGAAAAAGGGAGGGATAGGAGCTATCCGTATGGGATTCGAATTCGGGACTAGGTGTCGATAGACAGCGTTATGCCTGTCCAAGATTCGAGTTTGGGATTAGGTTTTGATAGACAACGTTATCCCTGTCCAGGATTCGAATTCGGGATTAGGTGTCGGTGGAAGACGTGAGGCTTTGACCACTACACCAGTGACTTAGTTGACGAATTCAGCTTTCACTGTTTGTTGATAGATTTAGATGATATCCCTTCTTTAGACTTGACATAAATGTGCCATTTCTCGACTCTACAATGCAACTTCTTTTATGTACTCTAAATCCATGGATTATTTGAATCGGAAAGCATAAAATCTTCAGCAGCAAAAATGCAATGAATAAATGGGATGTGCAAAGAGCTGAAGATGGTTCGGTTAGCTTTTTGGAACAAATCATCCATAATTTATGGATATTGAGTTTTCCTTTTTCTTTTGATCAGTCTAGGATGAATAAGATAATATTTGTTCGAAAGATTTTCTATCATTTAACAAATAACGTTTAAACATTTCTATAGGTGCTGTCCTCGAACTCGCGATTTATAGATATAGGGATAATAATCATCCTTTAATCTATGAGGTTGTTTGATTTGTATATAGATATTGAGTTTTAAGTTTTGCCTGTACCTACGTCTCGTTATGTAGTGTACAGACGATATTAACTGAGCAAAATTTTGATCAGCATTTGTTATCATATATATATATATATATTATATGAGTTGAACAATGTACCTATTCATATTCGAGAGGATCTAGATAAAAATATTTTATTAGAAAATGATATTAAATAGTAAAATTAAACACATTTAAAAAAGTAGATTAATCTTAGATACCAACATTGGAGGTCGAATTAATTTTTTTATGGAAATATAAACAATTAATTTTATTAAAGAAATGGGAAAATTTTAAATTACAACAAAGATTTATAATACATAATTAGAATATTTAAATCTAATGGTCTAAAGCAGGTATATTAACATAATAATAAATAAATATCATCATGATGAGTTGATCCAACGTCAAATCTGGCCCTGAAATAATTAAAAAAAGAGAAAGGTTAAACATCCAATAAAATATATAAAAAATATGTCAACAAATAAAGGAAAATATGACATAAAAACAACGAAAAGTGTGTCATAAGCATAGAAAAATATGTTATAAAGATACTTATTAGAGACTAAAACTAAAGGAAAAACAAAAACACTAAATAGAAAAATAAATGAAAAAATGAATGTTAACGGTCGACGACCAACACTAAAGTTAATATCATTAGCAACTAACAAAAATGAAAGAAAAATAATAAACATATAAGACAAAGAAAAATGATGAAACGACTAGGGTAAAATATTTTGATAAATATGTATATCATCGATACTATATATATATTATATTTAAACTTAATTTTGATTTTTTTCTTTATAAGAAATAAATGTTATTTTTTTATTTCGTTCTCATAAGTGAAAATATTAAAAATGATTTTTTAAATAAAATTATAGGAAATTATAAAATAAAAATCCTATTTTCATTGGAAATGTCTTGCAAGATTGAGAAAAATAAATAAAATAAAGAATTTTTTAACTTTAAATTTAATTAATGAACTTATCTTAGTTTAAATCCGTATAAATATGTACCCAAAAAATATTAAAGTGTACAATATTTCATCATATGTTTAAATAAAACGAGTTAGATAATATCAAATTGTTTGATGAAATTAACGATAAAAAAGTTAACTCGAATAAAATTACATGTCAAAAAATTAAAAAAAATAAAAACCCATTCAAATTTAGGTTTAGTTTTGAAGAATTTTTCAATTTAATATTTTATAAGAGGTCAATTTCATTTTTGCCAAATATTCACATAACTTGTACTATTAATTAATCATATTTTTCATTGGTTTTAATTGTCAAAATTCAACTAAATATAATTTTTTTTATCTAAAATTATAATTGATTAACAAAAAAAAAAACCAAGTATATTTTTTAATATGAAAAATAAATAAAAATAGGTTTTAGATGATAAATAAAGAAAAAAGAAATTAGAAAACAAGCTTCCATTGTCGTCCAGTGGTTAGGAGATTTGGCTTTCACCTAGGAGACCCGGGTTCAATTCCCGACAATGGAATATTTTAGGATAAATTACATGTTTAGTACTTAATTTAGTACTTTTATTCTGTTTTGGTATAACTTTATTTTTTTTAAAATCATAGCTAACATTTATTTTGGGCTTCAATTTAGTTTCGGTTTCAAATTAAAATCTAAACTGAACGTTGGGTATGATTTTGAAAAAAAATAAAATTTAAGTATCGAAAAAAAAATAATAGTTAGGTACAAAATGTGTACTTTACCCTATTTTGTAAGCTGCCTGTCAACTTTTATGCTGGAGAGGCTTGGGTTTAGGGATTTTTTTTTTAAAATTCGGGTTTAGATTGAATCGGATTTTATACATGGGTTAGGTTGGATAGAGTCGGGTTGGGTTCGGGTGGAGGGTGAAAAATCCCTGACCTGACCTAATCCTGGAGTAATAGTGTAATTTTTTCATATAAATTTATGGACAATTGCAATAATATTCCTCTCTCTATAGTTTTTTTATAATTAGGTCCTTATTTTATATCATTTTGGATAGAGTCATGTCAGATTTATAATCTAAAAATTTGAGTCGGATCGGATTCGAGTAAGAAAAATATACTCTTCGAGTCATATCAAATCGGATCAAGTGGAAGATATATATGTTTCGAGTCAGATTGACCAAAAACTCGACTTAACCCGTTGCCATCCCTACATGGATTTTTTTCAATACGTGAATGCTTCCTAGTTTATAGAGAGAGATTTTATATGGTCAAATTCTCATTACTTCTGCTATTAATCCCTACTTTATTTTCAAATTCCTAATTTAATTTAATGGTTAAGTACAATATTCATTGCGTTAGGAGTTTCGAGTTTGATTTTTTTAATCATTAGTATTTGATTTATTTATTCATTTATTTATTTATACATGCATTGCATTTTATCTTTATTTTTAATTTTCTGACTGCCGGAGGTCTTCCACGGAAGTTACTCTCAACCTAGTGTTGGGGGCAACCTACTACCCTACCTCCCCCTTACCCCATTACATATGAGAATAAGGTTTTGTTATTGTTGTTGTATTAGTATTTGATTTATTGATCGATTATTTTCGATTTAATTTTACAGAAACTCATTATGGGAGTGACATTTCCAACCCAATTTGCTTAAAATCTTTTCCAACTATTCCGATCTATTGAATCCTTTACTTTTTCCAACTACACTTCTTCATTTTAGTGAAGTTTAAATATATGTAAAACCTTTTAATTTTAAACAAATTTATGACAGTTGAATGAATGAAATAGATTGTTGAGATTATCAATAGGAAATGAGAAGATAATCGCCAGAAAAAAAAGAGTTAATCTCAACCGTCTATTTCACTCATCCAACGATCTTATATATGTGTAAAACTAAAAAAGTTTTACATTGTATAAGTTAATCATATCTTATATATATATATAACTCAGTGGTTAAGAGTAGAATCCTTTTACAAAAGTTTTGGATTTTAGTCTCATGTTTCTCTTGAGTTTATTTTCTTTATCACGTTAAATTTTAAGTGCAGCGTATAACTAAAACAAAAACATGAAAATAAGTAAAATGTCAAATATATAATTCACCCTAAAATATTTAATAATATTTCTTGCATTGTTTATGTCCTCTTTTGTAATATGTCGGCCAAGCCCAGTTTTTATATTTAAATAGAAACATACAATGCTATTAAATATATTCATATTACAATTTTCAAAAACCAAACAACATGGTATAAAATCTTTTATTTATTATTTTTAAAACTTCCATGTTTTTTGAAATCAAACAAGACCTTAAAAGTGTTACTTATAATATCAAGTACTCGAAAAACATGCAACATTAATTTTAATTTACAATAAATTACTAGCTGTTGCAGGCAAGAGAATTACACTTCTTCAGCATAGTTTTATAGTTAGTTAACCTTCTCAAAACGGTAATGGATCTTTTGATTCTTGTTATTTAGGAATGTAGATTACATATGCTGGGAATATTTTGCAGACAAGTCCTCCAAATGGCCCAAAACTAAGAAAATGGGATATAAGTTTCCGTATCCGACACTCGTACTCGAATATGAATGAAAATGTCTTTAAAGCATTAGGTGGTACAAGTTTTCGTTAACATGATGTCAAAATTTGACCTTAACATTTGTTTGAATGAACACTTTGGTTTCTATTTCCTAAAAGCACTTTATCCCTCAATGTTTTGATTTTGATCAAAATGATCCTTTTGAATAAAAAATGTTTTGATTTTATTATGCTTTTTTCCATTACTTCACCTATCACTAAAGCAGTCCAAAAGCAAGTGCATCATAATAACAGTAATTGACAACATTTTACATTCCCATTGTGTGAGAATTCTGACAAAACAGCTTTATGTCATTCAGGAGATAGCAATAAGAGGATGATGATGGATGGCTCATTTGACTCTTTTGAAATAGCTGGTAATTTAACATGCATGACATGAAAGATGGATAAAGAGTTAAAAAAAAGCCTGTATACATGATTATGATGATGATGATGGCACCAATTTCCCAATTAGCCTTTAATTGGACAGGAGGCGAAACCACATCAAGTCAATGTAAAATGGGAACTAAATTGGTTTTTCAATGACGAGAATCATGCATCATGTTATGTCCTAGTTTTTTTTCCTCAACTCTTACTTCTTGCAATAAAGATTCAAGTTCTAGTGATCAAATAGCAATCAGAATCAAAAATCGAGTTCCATTGATTAGAAATCAAACCTGATAACCTGGGTGCTAAATTTCAGACCTGGGTTTAGGGCTAATAAACAAACTTTTCTAAAATACTGGATTTGTTAGGATGTGGGGGTCGAAAGTCCTCCAACCGCAAACTCGAACTTGCTAGAATTTCTTTTAAGCAAGTTTCTCCTTTGTCGGTCTTAATGGCCCCCAAGGTGCTTCCAAGAACATCAGCAGCAAGCCCTGTTTCTAGTAGTCGACCTGGCTCCCCCCCCCCATCATGTATTAAACCCCCAATCGCACTCAGGGTAATTACCTAAATGAAGAAAACAAGGACAAAAATGCTAAAAAATAATGATTTCAGATCAATCGCTAAATATCCAAGTTAAATGCACTCATGTCTGATACTCTCAAGTCCGAAAAACACAGGAAGGTAGATTTAGTTAAATGATTCTCATACCCTTTAACAAGTTGAACTATGCTCAACACACCATCATGGGACCTTGGCAGATTGACCAGTAGCTTTGCCAAAAGATCTCTTTCCATGTCTTTTCTCTCAAAAGAGTCTGTTACCCAAAGGGCAATCATTGTCGGATGGAAGCTTTGAGAGTGCAAATCTTTGATGCACAAAGCAACTTCTTTCTCATCTCTAGCACTGCAAGAATTAAAAGCCAAAATGTTCACTACTTGAAACAAATAACCTTGTATTATCATCAAAACTAAAGATATAATAAGGAAAAAATATGTTACTACAATTCTAAGTTTATCATCGACACCTATCACTATCAAATTATTTAATTGATGCTTAAACATATTTGATAAAAATAAATAAAATAAAATAAACCTTCAAATATAAATATCCTACTATCAGAAATTTAAAATCTTATTGTAACTTTTCAAGTTTACTATCAGCAGCACTATTCAATTTAAATCAAGACATCAGTATTACCATCAACATCCAAATCTCGATATCCTTTCAAGTTTAGAAATAGCAGAAATTCTCAAAAATATTTGCTTCTAAATATGATTAAGTGACAAGACAAAATTGGAGCAATTTGATTGTAGTCAGATTAGTAGACCGCCCACCTGTAAATTCAGTATTTGAGATTCTAAAGAGACAACTTTCTGGAGCAGTTTTACGTTTCAACTTTCTGTCAATGACTAGAAAGTGCAGTGCATGTGTGCAGATGAATGTGTTCGCATTTAAACATATACATGTTAAAAGGAAACAGAAAGGCTAGTATGGAGACAGTAAAATCAGTCAGCTTTGAGCCAAGAGGATACCTGCAAAATTCTTTAATAGCAGCCATAGACATTTCCGTCAGGCGCTCCTCAGTCCAGCTCTTTTCTGAAGGATTATTTTTAGTGAAACCTGATGTTTGGCCTTGTGCAGGAGAAGCAGCAGGAAAGGCTGCAGGAGAACTAAAACCATTCAAACCAGCAGCAGTTCTTGGGTCTCCTGAAATTGGAGAAACATCAGCTACGGGAGTACTTGACGTTGCTGGTGGTCCTCTAAAAGCCATCCCTCTAGCTAGACCACCTTGGGGCCCCAAGGTAATATAATCATCACCAACTGGTCTTTTAGGCAAGGGAACTGACAAATTCCTGACCTCAAAAGAATGTCTATCATCCAAGTAAACATCCTGAGCCCCAGGACCATGGTTCTGAGACCCAGGCCAGGAGAAGATAACTTAGAAGCTTGTGGACCAAAGTCCAAGGGTGCTCTTCTTGCACCAGGATTGATGCCAGGACCACGGGCAAGACTACTGGTTTGTGTTTGTCGTTCTTGAGCAGCATCTCTGTTCACTTCCTCAATCTTTTTAGGCCCGTCAACCTTCCTCCTCTGCTGCCACTTATTCTTTGTCAGATCAATAGCATCTTTCAACATGAATCTAACCCTAGAAGATAATTTCATATTGTTAGCCAGCTTTGCCATCATCTCAAAATAAGCATCCATATACGCCTTTGCTTTGGGATGGTCAATCATTTCTCCAATCGTACTCATTAATTTGCATAAAGCCACAACATCGTCCTCATCAGGATTCTCATACTCACCGAGTAATTTCTTGATGCAGTCATGCATAATTCTCTCAGTTAACATTCTCTTCTTGTACAACTCCCCAATAAGTCTAATGTTACCCAACATTTGTCTCCGTGCCTTGATTCTCTTCTCCTCTCTTTCCTCCTCAGACTGCTTAGCCTCACCCTCTTCCTCCACTTTATTTGCTTCTTCTTGTTCTCTCTCCCCTCTTTCAAATTCATCCTGGCACTTGATCAGCAGCAATCTCTTAAAATTTATCTTTTCATTATCTTCACTAAAATCAGGCAACTCTCCTAATAGATTGAAGACACAAGATTTTATTTCATTTGTTTTATTTATTATTATTATTTTGTTTTATTATTATATTATATTATTATTATTAAATAATTAATTAATTTTAATTACATTTCAGACCCAAACCTGAGGCCCATTTTACAAATCCTGGA
This sequence comes from Hibiscus syriacus, assembly GCF_006381635.1. Taxonomy (NCBI): domain Eukaryota; kingdom Viridiplantae; phylum Streptophyta; class Magnoliopsida; order Malvales; family Malvaceae; genus Hibiscus; species Hibiscus syriacus. The sequence continues at coordinate 347,637 of NW_024063176.1, forward strand.
GCCCAAACATGGAGGCCCGATCAGGACAAACCCAACCCAGATGGCCCAACAGTAACCCTAAACCCATCTAGGGTTTATATCATCACCAGCAGCCGCCAACTCCTCATCACCGTTGGATCTGACTTTGATCCAACGGTCCCCAAAAAGTCCAACAAGAAACCCTAGGGTTATAACCCTAGGGACCACGCAGCGCCACCCCTGAAGCCAACCAGACCCACCGACTCTCCTCTGCCAGCTGCCCCACGACGACGACGCCTTGCTGCCACGACACCACCATCGCCGAAGTCTCCAGAAGGCGAGATGGCCACCCACATTGCTGCTCTAGGGGTGAGTCACCACATAGTTCAGTGACTCACCGAACTCGACTTTATACCTGGTCCGACGAGAGCCTCATCGAGGCTATAAAGCCATCACCTGCAAGACGAAAAAAAAAAGACAGACACGAGAAACAGAAAACCAACAGACGAAGCAAACACAACGAACACCAGCAACCAGAGGCAAGAAAACAACCAAAAGAAAAGAAAAGGAGAGAAGCCTTACCCTAGACACTTTGTTCGCTCTCGGAAATCCCAAACGTCGCCGGAGATCCAAATATCGAAGGTAAATAAAACCTAGATCTACGGGGTTTGAGGGATTTTTATGACAAAAGGAGGCTAGATTTGGTCTTAGTGTTGAAAGAGGGTTATTTTGGGGTAACTTGGCAATTTTTGGCCACCGTAGAGGGTGGATGGCGGGGCGATTGGCGCTGAAGCAAGGCGGCCGACGATGTCTGGTTCTCCCTCCGGTGAGGGAAAACTAGAGAGAACGAAAGCTTCTCTCTCAAATGAGAGAGAAGCAAAAATTAAAAATGAAGGAAGATGGCCCTAGGGCCGGCCATTTAAGGGTTTAAATACCCTCTCCCAAACGACGTCGTTTTGGGGAGGGTGTTTATGTAATTTCATAAGGGGTAAACCCCTTCCGCGGTATTCCATGTTTGTAATCTTTACAAAATAGTCACCACCAGTTATTTGTGTTTATTTTAATTTGACATTCGAATTTTAATATATTATGTTTTAGTCATTAATCAGTCAATATTTATATATTTAGGATAAATATTATATTTAGTCCCTCATATTTTTATATTTAATATTTCAATCCCGAATAACTAATAGGTTAAATCACACTATGAACGCTCAAATTTTATAATATTTCGAGTTAGAGCATTTAAGTTTTATAGCTTATAATTTAATCATTAATTATTTTTTACCATAAGCTTTTATTTTATTATTTACACCTATAGTTTTAATTTTCTATATTCTAGTCACATATTATTATTATGTTTAAATTATATTTTTAATACCCATATTTTATTTCGAATTAGAATTTTGAGTTTCATATTTTAGTCACTTATATTTTAACCGTAAGTTTTATATATTTTGCAATTTAATTTCATAAGTTTAATTTCTTTTATTTTAATTATTATTTATTTACAATTTAATCATTTCAATTTCAATATATTTATTTATTACTATTATTATTATTATTATTACAAATATATATATATATATATAATATAATAAATATTATTTATTTTTATCCTATTTGTAAATTTAATTTTATAAATTAGTTTTAAGAAAAAAAGTATATTTAAATATATATTTATTTTTCAATATTAAGAAAGGACAGTCTTAAAGCAACTGTATGTCCATTTTCTGATATTTTTAAATAAATAAATATTTTTATAAATTATATAAATTATTTTTAATGTTTTTAATATTTATTTATTTATTTTATTAAGAAATGAGCTGTCTTAAAAACCTAGAAGCCCTTTTCTGATATTTTTAAATAAATAAATATCTTATTTATTAATAGATTTTTTATAGTAATAAATGTGAAATAACAAGATCATAAATTAAATACATTTGAATATTTAAATTTCTAATAATAGAGACAATTTATAATTAATAAGTACCAATTTGGGCGTTGTGGGGGTGCTAATCCTTCCCCAAACGTAATCGACCACGAACCCCTTTTTATTATTAAAAAAGAATGAATTTTTGGTTAAAACGCATACCAGTTTATCTTTTAACTGATGTTTTTCTAAAAACTCTTTTAAAAGATAATTTTTAGGTATTCGACCTATCTGACCCAAAAGCTCCTTAAAATATTTTAAAACCATTTATTCATATTATTTTCCCGCCAAGTAAAAATTTCGCGCTCGGGCGAAAACTGGTTACGACAGCTTGGCGACTCCGCTGGGGACTAGTCAAGCTTTTAAAATCAATTATAAATTGTATCTATTAATTAGAAATTAAAAATTCATATATTTAATTTATAATTCTTTCTTTTCAAAATTTTTATATATACTTATTATTTTTATAATATTTATATATATATATTATTTTTTTATTTTCAAGTATTAAATTTCATTATTTATTTGTTTGCCAAAGGTTTGAACATTTCTCCTCACACACATCACTTGCATTGCATAATATAAGCTTTATAATCAAGCTTGTCCATTTTAAGTGGGAGTGAAAGCGACGTCTTCGTGAGAATTTATTCTCCGTGTCAGACCTAGCAAGTAACTTTCGGGATTCATATGCTCTATGTCTTCGTGAGAATTTATTCTCCGTGTCAGGCATAGAGAAGTGTATCCCCTCGAATTGAACTCAATCCACTTTAGTCTGTGATGGACTAGGATAGAGGGTTAGCAGCCAAAGGGGGCACTAACAAGGATAATTCGGGTACCTTTATTCCTAGAACTGAAACCTTGCATATAATAAACCCTAGCACTTCACCTGATCTAAAAAGTACTGAAACACATCCATAGGTGTACACAAAGGAGAAATAAGCTCTACCTTTTAATTTATTTAATTTATTATTTTTCTCTCTGAATAAATGACTGCGAACTAGTAATCATGCTGTTAAGTTAATTTTTCTAAACAAAACATGGAACTAGAAAGCATGAGGTTAGGATTTATACCTTGATAAATAGAATTTTTCTTTCCATTAATTGGTACTAATTATTCTATTTTTGTTTTCTTATTTTTCCATGCATGTTACATTGCTCTAATTTATTTATATTCTTTTGTCTGCATTACATAATCATGACATAATCAAAAGGTGTTGACTTGAAAGAATGTTCGTCAAATTGGAAAGAAATCGTAAATGGACAAAAAAATTTATGATCAAACAAAATATGATGCGGCCAAGGAAAGACATCCTGAAGAAACTACGAGGATCGAAGGAAGTTCTGTATATAGAGAACCGGTTATATTAATACAAAAAGTATTACACAAAGATCCTACCAGATTGATACCAAAAGAAGCCTATGGTAAGAACATCAGTCAGGGCATTCAGAGTAGTGAAGGTTTTTATGAAGCTCAAGCATGTTATTTGAAGGACTTGAACGACCAAAACAAGAAATTGAGCACAGAAATGAAAACCATGCATGAAGATTTTCAGAAGATCAGTCAAGCCTTTCAAAATGCTGACCTAGGAAATACCCCAGAAGAGTGGATAACAGGGGTCATCAAGCTGAAAAAGAACTGCAACTTATATGAAGACCTTGTTCAAGAACTTCTTGGACAGAAAGGTTCTCTTACAAGGGAAAATAAGCAACTCTAAGAATTGATACAGAAGATGAAAGAGAATGTCATGGAAGAAGCTGCAGTCTAGACAAGCAATATGACCCATAAGCTGATAGACCAACCTAACTTTACGAGGAATTGAAGCAGACTGATAATTCAACTATTGAGCATGAATGAAAATTAACTTGGCTTTAAAGTTATCCCCTATATGTAAAAATTTTGTTTGATGCACGGAAACTTTTGTGTTCAATGAAATATGGTCTAAGATGATCACTCTTGAGTAACACCTTTTCATACATGCATTTGCATTTCACATCTTTGCATTTTCGTTTTGTATTTATACTTTTATGTTTGCTTTTGTATTACACAAGTTGCATTCTTATTGTTACATTCACATATTCACATTTGCATCCTTGCATTTTTTCATTTGTATTTACATTTTCATTTTTGCATTTCCATTTTTATATAATTACATTTTATTTCAAACTATTTTACATGCATTTAATCATGACAACTTGGAATAATTCTTGGAGGATTACATGACAGAATTTTTGAAATCAAAGTGGAGCTAACTTGGTCTTTCTAAAGAAAAATAAGAGCCATGAATGAGATCTTAGCAAGGGTTGGTAGAATCGAGAAACTGAAAGAGCAACTTATCAAGACTCAACAAGAAATGACTGATCACGAAAAAAAGATCCAAGCTGATTCAAAAGAACAAATGATCACGTTAATGGATATGATGAATGATATGATCCATGGAGAGAAACCCTTAGAGGATTCTGCAGTGAAGGTTATGAATGAGGATCTGAATGATAATGATGAGTTCGACGTGATAGTATCTGATGATTACGAACCTATTAGTGAATATGGTAATTCAGGACAACTTCAAGATTTGGTCCCGAGGGGCATGGATGAATTAATGGTGAATGAAGAATCAATGAATGGAAAAAGTTCACTTGTGAGAGATAAGTTTTACCCAAAGAAAAGGGATATATAAATTTCAATTTCCTCCTTTCCACTTTTCATGTGAAAAATCATATTCAAAAATGCTCTCAGCCATATTAACTACTCCACGACTTGTTCAGTCACAATGTCCTCCAAATGAGAATTGGACCTCTAAGGGTGTTCAATGGATATACGACATTGAAACTCCAAATTGTTCAGCTAAGGTTCCTAGTAACCTTGAGGGAAATTTCCAAGATCCCTTAGAGCAAGCAATTCAAGAATGCAAGATAAATGAAGGGGGTTAAGATTCAATACTCAGAAATCGTTGCTTCAACATAGACTAATGTGACCAAATCCTGCGAAGAATATTGGGCGCAAAAAAAAGGGGAAAATAAATCAAAAGGCTCCCATAGAGGTAATTCGAGATTGGCCCATAGGTCTAAGAAAGAATGAGGCAGATGTAATCCAGAGGACACCTCAGATACCTATATCAGATTTTTTGAAAACCAGTAAGGCAAGGGGCAACTTAAGGAGTCTGATTAATACTACCCCAGTTACAGCTGAAATGAGCGTCCAGAACCCCCTCGATCACAGGAGAACATTTATTCGTTCAGAACGATCAAAGAAAGTGATAATCTCTCGAGCGAGAAAAACTCTGAAGGTGTTTCAAGAATCTATCTCATATCTGTACCCTCATTTGGTTAAAGGTCAATACATTACACCAAGATTGGTGAAAGTGTCACCAAAGCCTTATGCCCATTGCTATGATCAAAATAGCTTCTGTAATTTTCACTTGGGAGTATATGGGCATTCAACAGGGAATTACTGGTCATTGTTAAAAGAAATAGAGATGCTCGTTGACAAGGGAGTCTTGACACAAGAAATGATCAAGAAATGGGGGACAAATAAGGATGAGAATCCTGAGCCAAGTACACACCCAACATTCGAGGAATGATAGATGCAAGCTAAATAAACAAGTGGAAGTTGTTATCTACCACTGTAGTACTTTCTATTTTCAGCATCTTGTTTGAACATGTTTTTTGTTCCTTTCTCCGCCTTGTGTGCAATAAATAAACTTGTGTTCCTTTTATGGTTATGAACAAAGAATTAAATTTTAATCTTGAAATTCTTGAGTATCAAGTAGATTAAATATTCTTTTAAATTTTTCAAGAGTTATAGATCTTTGGCAAGTGGTAAAATTATATCTTCCATATCCCATCCAACGCCAATTACTCGACCCGTACCAAAACCAAATTCTGACACTACAATTATCTGAGACTCTGAAGAAATGTCTCTACCTGTTTTTGAGACACTCACTCTAGATGTTTATATTCTTGGGTAGAATTGATTGATGACACTACATTCCACCATATACATGACTTCATAAGTCACACATTTGTCCTTCCAAATACAAAACCATCATAAACCAAAAACCTCAAAAAAAACCAAACTTTTAATTACCCGAGAATCTTCCTGCAAGAAAAGACGATATGAGGCATCATGAATCAATTTATCGAAGAAAATTTCGAGTGATTAGGGCATACTCAAAGAAGACAAAATGATTGATTTAAATAAATATATCATGCATTGTTTTCATGTAAATGAAAGTTAATCTTGAATATTCATCCCCCTGGAGATACATCTTTTCACAAAGACTTCTATATATGAGACGACTGAACTTTGTGCACAGTTTAAACATGCAAACTCATTGACATATCGTCCAAAGATGAATGAGGCAGTTGAAGGAGCAAATAAGAACATTAAGATGATCATTACAAAGATCACTGAAACTTACAAGGATTGGCACGAGAAGCTACCTTTTGCCTTATATGCATATCGAAATACTGTTCGAACATCACTGGGGCAACACCTTATTGTTCAGTCTTACCAATTTGATATACCATCACTTTGTATCTTAAAGGAGCTAAAATTAGAGGAGGCTGAAGGGATCCAAGCTCGGCAGCTGCATCAGAAACGGATGATGAAAGATCACATCCGAGAGAGTTCCAAGAGGGTGATCTAGTGTTTAAAAAGATCTTGCCTATACATAAAGATTTCCGTGAGAAATGGATGTCTAATTGGCAGAAATGATGGGAAAGTTCTGAGAAACCAAATAAACTCAGATTCTGTCAAGAAATATTATGCTTGAAAAAAAAGAAAAAAAGAATGAAAAAAGGAAAAAAAAGAAGAAAAAAGAAGAAAAAAAGAAAAAAAAAGAAAAAAATTAAACCAAGATGAGTGACTCATAGAGCCTCAAGTTACAAAATTGATCAAGTACAATAAGTTCAAAAATTTATATTCAACAAGAAGCACAAGAAATACTGGAGATGAAGGAATCTTATGGAAAAATCCCCAACAAAGCAGATCCAAGTCAAGCAAAGCAAGATTTAAGGCATCAGAATGAATTGATCCTTGGTTCAATTACCCTTAAAACACTTGTTTGAGCCTTTTTATCCCTTTCTTTCATAACCATGAACCCTGGCCTACTTTACGTACCTGAAAAGTCCATTCTAATCATACATGGATTTATATGTGAAAGGGACTATCTTCAGATTTCATTCCGCCCCTCAGGATTGATTTTTATTTACAAAATTGTTTTTTAATCTTTAATGCATGATATGAAAAATGATAAAAGGGGGGTTCAAGATGTAAATTTTTAAATAACATCTTAGAACCAAAGGAGGATTCGAGTTGAAAACCTGAAAAGGCGGCTCGAATATTGAATGGTGCAACAATGACATAAGAGACGATCTTAAGCTCTTGATAAAGCACCGCACATCCCAAAGACGTTTTTGAGATTCGAGAACCACGAAATATCTCCATCAGATGAGATAACAACCCTTCCTTCAAGATAGTAGAAGCTCAAAGAAGACATATATGCTTGACAAACCTGAGAGACCTTACTTTATCATAATCAACCTACACCTCAAATCAGTCAATAATTTTGACACTTGCCATAGGACTATGATTTTTGAATGATTTGAAAGAGTAGTTGATTTATTTAATATTTTTTAAATTCATGCTTATGATTTGATTTTATTGTGAACCTGTGATAGGCAATATTCTACAAAATTCTTTTATTCTTCAATAAAGAAAGGAGAAAAAAAACATTTTCAAACAAGACAGTCTCAAATGAATAAGGTCCTTGAAGCAAGTTGTTTATTTTACCTCTATTGTAGAAAAAAAAACAGTGCAGAATGATGAAGCATTTCACTTTCTTGAAAGCAAGTGGTCCAAGAAACCAGAAAGTCTGGAGAATTAAACTTGTAACGAGCTCCTGTGACATTATTAGCAATCCATCAAGAAAGATTATCACTTATCTCATGCTGAGGGCAATAAGCATCACCAGACAAATTATTTTCCCCAGCCATCAATCCTTGTTCTCTAGAAGATTACATCACAGAGTTATAAGTCCCATTAAGGTATATTATGGGAATGAACAAGTCCACCATCTGCACTTTGGTTATACTATGATACTAGTTCAAGTCTTGATGCATTATTGTTGCCTCTTCCATGCCGATTATTTTCCTTGTCAGGATTATATCCATTATGTCCTTCAGAAGATTGCTGAATTTGAAATTGAGAACTTATGGCACATAATAAGACATTGGAACAGATTCTACACTTGTATGCCTTACAGGATTCCAAAAGTTGAGATAACCCGTTTTACCACCAGCTAAACCTTTCCATAGTTAGGGAAGAGTGGGATATGGCAGTGCGTATTTTGGAGCAACAGAAGAGACAATCACTGTAGCAGTCATTGCAAGAAAATGCACCAACAAAAATTCTCAAGTCCATCTTGATGATGTTTAGTGCTTCCATTAAGGTTGTTACACAAGATGCTACCGACAACAAGGTCGAATCCGCTAAATCTACTCATCAATTGCTCCAACCGATCATCATTCAGTTCTTGCACATTTGTTTTCAAAGGTATGCCAAGACAGTAGAAGGCAACCTCTGCATCACTAATTCTAGAGAAAAGAGACAGGACATTGATACCACCGGGGAATATGTCTCTAGCAGATCCTCCTCATCGTGTATGGTTTTTAGGGAAACCTAGAAGCATTTCCACCTCATCAGGTTCAAGTGGAGCAACTTTATTTCTTTCAACCCATACTAGATTCCATTTTTGGCATTCATCAAGAACATACTTATGGACACTCGAAGATGGCTCGTCATCACAAGCTTCAAGAACCTTGCGGATCCTTTATGTCAATTTGGCACTTCCTGTACATGTTTGTAAATAGTTCAACCTTGTTCGTGGATCCCAGGAAGGCCACCATTTTGTCAATGGAAAAGCATCATGTATGGTGCATGGAGAAAGCAAAATAAGAGGAAATCTGTTCTTAATTGGCAGATTATGAATATAGCTCCTTTTCCGTACAGTAGCACAAAAATACGTCGAATCTACAAATTATGGCTCTACATCGTATAAGTACCGTGACATTTCGGTCCAAACACCAACAAGAGCAAGTGCGACGTTCTCATAGTAAAAATAAGAAGGCCCAATAGCATCTTCTGGAAGTGTTCTTTAAGTTATCTGATCTGGTTCGGTAGAAACCCCAAAACCAATCATTGGATTTAGAAGATGAACTGCATGATCGTATTCATTAAGAAGTTTCTTTTCAAGCTTCCTCTGCTTCTTCCTTTTCCAAAAATCATAGCTCGGGTCTTGCCTTTTCTTGTAATTGGGGTCATTGCATAATGGCTTCCTATCTTCTCCTGAAAGAAGTGCATCAGCAGCCTTAGCCATTTGTGCAGTACATATAAAATCTGTCAACTCTGTAATTGATGAATCTGAACCACATCTCTCCATGACTATTGAGGTCACAGTCTCTGAGTACCTCATTTTTGTCAAGTATAATAGTTTATTCTCCTCATCAGAATCAGAATTCAGGATTTCCTCGGTATCAGAAGAACTATCAATATCTTTGAAATCATCCTGAAAGATCACTTCATAATCAGATGAGTAGTTATCAGAATCAACATGTTGCATGGGTGCAGATTTTTCAAAAGCATGTACCACTGTATATGTAGTCTTGTTATTGCATCAGATTACTGTTCACATAAATTGGTTTATCTCCCACAGAAAAGTATATTCCAGAAATAGCCTTCACTGAAAACAAGGTTCACTATGTCAGCCTGGAATGAATTACCAAGCAATTTATACTACTCTGTCTGACTAGATCCCTCCAGATCCAAAAAAATGGGCACCTCATTCAGAAGAGGCACATATCTTAGACATTTCAGTTAGAATGATTAAGCACTTCTTAAGTGTGTGACAACATGAAGAGAATTCCTCCAGCTACTTGACAACACTGCTGTTTAGTGACACCAGAATGAGAGTATTGAAGATAAATAGATTTGGGGTACGAATAAAGCCACAAGTACCCATAACAGTGCATTGTCAAAATTGAACCTCGTAGGGATCATGTGATTCAAGTCAAACAGACAATGAAAGTAAACCAGAATTACAATGTTAGGGCATTTTGAAGGTTACTTCAGACAGATCCATATGGGGCATGCTGAAAGCCCCTTTCAATCAGAATCAGGAATATTGATATATTTTGAACGTTTGTATTAGCAAATGTTGGGGCATATCGAAAGCCCATTTCAGACATAAATGATTCACGTGGGGCATTCTGAGGGCCCACGTCAGTATGAATATTTGGGCATTTTGAAAGCTCATATCAACAAGAAGCAAATGTTGGGGTATGCTGAAAACCCATTTAAATCATAATCAAGAATATTGACGCGTTTTGAATATTCACGTCAACAAATGCTGGGGCATACTGAAAGCCTATTTTAATAAGAAATTGGAATAACATTTTGAATATTCATATCAGCAAATGTTGGGGCATGCTGAAGGCCCACATCATTATGTGTTAAAGATCATTGCTTTGAGCAAAACATTTCCAATGAGATAGAAAGATATGAAGAATGAAAATGGTGAAACAGTGACAGTCGAGCTGACTATACATAATTGCTTCGTTCATCAGGCAGTTACATTTTGATCATGTTGTTGAACAAATATCTACTCAGCAAGTATGGTTTCAAGTACCCAATCTTCTTAACCATGTATCACATGACAACATGTTCTTTGTTAAGCTACGTCATGGTTGCATGAATAAAGATGGTCCCCAAGCAGACCATTCGATCTAGGATTCAGTTCCTCAAAATCTCAGCTTTGAATTTTGTATTCCGTGTGTTGGTGATAATTAGAAATATTTCTTAGAGATTCCTGGCAGTTAATTTCAACCATATTATTGAGGTTACGAAGCTTTATTTTCACATCAGTTGTTTTTTACTTGATGACATTGAATAAAGAGGCTCAGCTTATGTTATTCTTATTCCCATTGTTACTGGTGTTATTATTGCCAGCCAGGGTGAACTGAGTTTTCATCTATTTTAGTTTTATCATGGGTTTTTTATCCCCAGCGGCAAGAATTCCATTGATATCGTTCTATACATGGCTCCTATAGCTGATGTGTTTCTAATTCCTACAACACTTGTTATGGAAGAAAACATGATCATATCACACTTACCCTTGCCTGAGACAATATCAAGATCAATTGGTATCTCTTATTCAATTCATCACTAGCATATCTCGCAAATTTGATCGACTTTTTGGTCACACCAGCATCTCATTTGTATTCCTATTGAGTTTTGTTCTCAAGTGATCTTGTGACGTTATATGAAAGTTCTGAGCGCTACGAAATAGCCTCCCTGACCAGAAATCTGTGCATAAGTCACATGAAATGATGAATGTGTTGTCAAATAGCATCTGTGCAGAAGTCACAAGCTGGATGAATATGTTGTCAAGCGTTTTATGAACCAATAATTATGGTATTGAACCAATATTGTGATCATATGGTTTCTATTTATTAATCCAAGATGAAGTTTGTCTTTTTCAACCCAAAGGTTAGAAGTGATATATGATGAAGATTTCTTTCTACGGAAAGGAAGCTGAAATTTTAACAACAAGAAAATAGTGGAGTCAACTAATGTTGAACAACATATTGTTGTTAAGCATCTCGACATGATATGGTTCAAGTTGCCTTGTTTGAGATCTGATTAGATGTGGAGACGTGAAAGGAATTAGGATAAATCCTCATTGTGATGTGTTTCAAGAGTTAAATCAGAACATACTCTACTCTCCCAATTAATCCCTGCTGAGTCAGGCATATTTACATCTATACTCTTCAAAGATGATAGATTCTCTTTTCAAAGATGAAAGCTTTATTGGATTTCTACACAAGTCCAAGAAAAGAAAGCAGATGTTATCAAAGATAAAAATGGGGCATCAAGATCATAATTTTGATTACGGCAAGAGTTCCATAAATGAAACATTTTTCTGAGACTATCATGAAACAAAGAAGACATAAAGATTGCTCTTCCAAATCAAAAATGCCAGCTTGAAATGACATTTTGACCAAAGTGAAGGAAGACCGAGTTCACCACTTTGAAATCAAATAAAGATGAACTTAACATTCATGCATCATATTTAGGCATTTGCAAAAATAGGTGCATTTTCATTCATTTTATCCATGTTGAATTTTGACAGGAATTTCAAAGATTTTAGCAAAGATTCAAATCCATAACAATGGATCAACATTTCTAGAAGAGTTCATAATGAGAAGAACTCATCTGAAGAAGGAAGAAGAAATTCATAATGAGAAGAATTTGTTCAATCTTTTGCTTAAATTCATCACTCGATGGATCAACTTTTCCAGAGAAAGTTCATAATGAGAAGAACTCATCTGAAGAAGAAAGAAGAAGTTTATAATGAGAAGAGCTTGTTTAACCTTTTGCATGACTCTATCACAGAAGGAGATAGATCAACATCAACTTTTCCAGAGAAAGTTCGTAATGAGAAGAACATATCTGAAGAGGAAGAAGAAATTCATAATGAGAAGAATTTGTTCAACCTTTTGCTTAAATTCATCACTCGATGGATCAACTTTTCCAGAGAAAGTTCATAATGAGAAGAATTCATCTGAAGAAGGAAGAAGAAGTTCATAATGAGAAGAGCTTGTTCAACCTTTTGCATGACTCTATCACAGAAGGAGATAGATCAGCATCAACTTTTCCAGAGAAAGTTCGTAATGAGAAGAACTTATCTGAAGAGGAAGAACTTGTTCAACCTTTATTTGACTTTATCACAGAAGGAGATAGATCAACATCAATTTTTCCAGAGAAAGTTCATAATGAGAAGAACTCGTCTGAAGAAGAAAGAAGAAGTTTATAATGAGAAGAGCTTGTTCAACATTTGTTTGATTCTATCACAGAAGGAGATAGATCAGTATCAGCATTTCCAGAAGGAGTTCATAATGAGAAGAACTCATCTGAAAAAAGAGGAGAATTTGTTCAACTTTTTTGCTAGATTATATCACAAAAGGAGATAAATTGTCATCCCCAGTGGAAAAGTTCATAATGAGAAGAACTAATCCCAAAGAAAAAGAACTTGTTCAACATTTCCATCATAATAAAATGAAGTCAAATGAAAAAAAACTTATTGTCTTTTCGTCTTTGCCTTATTCTCGTTAGCACAAGAATGAACAAAGAGGGGCAGCTGAAGACACTAGTTTTTATTTCATTTGTTTTATTTATTATTATTATTTTGTTTTATTATTATTATATTATATTATTATTATTAAATAATTAATTAATTTTAATTACATTTCAGACCCAAACCTGAGGCCCATTTTACAAATCATGGAGCCCAAACATGGAGGCCCGATCAGGACAAACCCAACCCAGATGGCCCAACAGTAACCCTAAACCCATCTAGGGTTTGTATCATCACCAGCAGTCGCCAACTCCTCATCACCGTTGGATATGACTTTGATCCAACGGTCCCCAGAAAGTCCAACAAGAAACCCTAGGGTTATAACCCTAGGGACCACACGGCGCCACCCCTGAAGCCAACCAGACCCACCGACTCTCCTCTGCCAGCTGCCCCACGACGACGACGCCTTGCTGCCACGACACCACCATCGCTGAAGTCTCTAGAAGGCCAGATGGCCACCTACGTTGCTGCTCTAGGGGTGAGTCACCACATAGTTCGGTGACTCACCGAACTCGACTTTATACCCGGTCTGACGAGAGCCTCATCGAGGCTATAAAGCCATCACCTGCAAGACGAAAAAAAAGACATACACGAGAAACAGAAAACCAACAGACGAAGCAAACACAACGAACACCAGCAACCAGAGGCAAGAAAACAACCAAAAGAAAAGAAAAGGAGAGAAGCCTTACCCTTGACACTTTGTTCGCTCTCGAAAATCCCAAACGTCGCCGGAGATCCAAATATCGAAGGTAAATAAAACCTAGATCTACGAGGTTTGAGGGATTTCTATGACAAAAGGAGGCTAGATTTGGTCTTAGTGTTGAAAGAGGGCTATTTTGGGGTAACTTAGCGATTTCCGGCCACCGTAGAGGGTGACCGGCGGGGCGATTGGCGCTGAAGCAAGGCGGCCGACGGTGTCTGGTTCTCCCTCCGGTGAGGGAAAACCAGAGAGAACGAAAGCTTCTCTCTCAAATGAGAAAGAAGCAAAAATTAAAAATGAAGGAAGATGACCCTAGGGTCGGCCATTTAAGGGTTTAAATACCCTCTCCCAAACGACGTCGTTTTGGGGGAGGGTGTTTTTGTAATTTCATAAGGGGTAAACCCCTTCCGCGGTGTTCCATGTTTGTAATCTTTATAAAATAGTCACCACAAGTTATTTGTATTTATTTTAATTTGACATTCGAATTTTAATATATTATGTTTTAGTCATTAATCAGTAAATATTTATATATTTAGGATAAATATTATATTTAGTCCCTCATATTTTTATATTTAATATTTCAATCCCGAATAACTAATAGGTTAAATCACACTGTTAACGCTCAAATTTTATAATATTTCGAGTTAGAGCATTTAAGTTTTATAGCTTATAATTTAATCATTAATTATTTTTTACCATAAGCTTTTATTTTATTATTTACACCTATAGTTTTAATTTTCTATATTCTAGTCACATATTATTATTATATTTAAATTATATTTTTAATACCCATATTTTATTTCGAATTAGAATTTTGAGTTTCATATTTTAGTCACTTATATTTTAACCGTAAGTTTTACATATTTTGCAATTTAATTTCATAAGTTTAATATCTTTTATTTTAATTATTATTTATTTACAATTTAATCATTTCAATTTCAATATATTTATTTATTATTATTATTATTATTACAAATATATATATATATATATAATAAATAATATTTTTTTATTTATTTATTTTTATCCTATTTGTAAATTTAATTTTATAAATTAGTTTTAAGAAAAACAATTATATTTAAATATATATTTATTTTTCAATATTAAGAAAGGGCAGTCTTAAAGCAACTGGATGTTCATTTTCTGATATTTTTAAATAAATAAATATTTTTATAAATTATATAAATTATTTTTTAATGTTTTTTAATATTTATTTATTTATTTTATTAAGAAAGGAGCTGTCTTAAAATACCTAGAAGCCATTTTCTGATATTTTTAAATAAATAAATATCTTATTTATTAATAGATTTTTTTATAGTAATAAATGTGAAATAACAAGATTATAAATTAAATACATTTGAATATTTAAATTTCTAATAATAGAGACAATTTATAATTAATAAGTACATATTTGGGCGTTGTAGGGTGCTAATCATTCCCCAAACGTAATCGACCACGAACCCTTTTTTATTATTAAAAAAGAATGAATTTTTGGTTAAAACGCAGACTATTTTATCTTTTAATTGATGTTTTCCTAAAAAAAATTTAAAAGATAATTTTTAGGTATTCGACCTATCTGACCCAAAAGGCCGATGACGACTCCTTAAAATATTTTAAAAACCATTTATTCACATTATTTTCCCGCCAGGTAAAAATTTCGCGCCCGGGCGAAAATTAGTTACGACATAGATGATTACAGAAGTTTGCATACATTTCACAGAAAGTAGGCTCCATCAAAGCTTTGTCAAAGATTTGTGAGATGACACCAGTGAGTGTAACTGCATTGTCGATGTTCACTGCTTTAACTTGCTCAATGAGTTTCTCAAAGTTTTGGGGACTTAGTTTGTTCAAAATGGCTTTCAGTTGTCTTTGCTTTAAGGCTTCCTCATCAGTCACTTTACCCACTTCATACTTCCTTTCAGCTTTTTGCATCATCTGTAATGTTGTTTGCGGCGAAGAAATCAACCCCTTCTGCTGATAGTTAGGAACACGTTGCCACCTGTCAGTAACAGGACTTCGTGGTATCAATCCTTGATGACCCATAGGTTGTATTTGCTCAGGAAAGATCCCTCCAACAAATGGAAGAGATGTTGGAACTCGTGGGTGCCTCATAACACCGAAGTTTCCTCCCTGGACAGGCTGAAAACCACCAGCAGCAGCACCATAAGCAAGATCAAGACGTGCATCCCTTCCAGGCCCAAAAGAAACAGGAAGTTTCATCCATCTGTCATCATCAACAATTCCACTGGCTCGCCGATCTAATCGAGACCCACTAGATTGCCTATCTATTCTTCCTCCATGACTAGGATATGAATCACGATCAACAAGGTGAGAAGTATTAACATTAACAACCATCAAGGCCTCGGAAATATCGGTAGCAATCTCAAAACCATGTGGAAGATCAGTACGCTGCTCAGCAAACTTAAGAAGAAAATCTCTGGAATACTTCTTTGACATATTACCACTTCCATCTTCCTCATGATTTATTAACCCTTCATTAACCTTTTTGAAATTCTCTGAAGTTTCTAATTTTGATGCACATATATCAGCAGCATCTTCCCAATCATCCAGTTCAGCTTCATCTTTTGCAATTTTATCATTTTTTGTAGAATCTACCTAAGGTGACTCGTGAGATACCAACTTCAAATTAACACCATTACAATTGCTGTCTGCACTTGCTGAAGGTATGATTGTCTCTTTGTTTTCCTCAGGACCTTTAAATGCCATATAGAGATCTGAAGTCGTCCCAGCAGCATCTGCCCTCTGAAGAATTTCATTTCTTTTTTTCCTCCCACTAGTTGATGTACTCTTTGTCCTATTGAATTCTGGTGCAGGTTTGTCTTTTGAACTAGGTACGGGAACACCTTCTCCTTCATATTTTGATACAGAGACAGAGATATCAGGAGTTGGGACCAGAGCAGAATGCTGGTAAGATTCACCAGATTTAGTAACAGTAGTTTCATTGCTATCAATGGCACTTGAAGATGCATTGGAACCAAAGTTGATATCAACATGTGAACTTTCAAGAAGTGTAGAATTAGACATTTCAGAGGTAAAGGCTTCCGAATCAGTGACTCCCTTATTTTCAATACAGGCCCCCACAACTTCATCAAGCACAGAAGGAGTGCTTACTGAGGTAGGAGCATCATTACTAGCAGTTATTGCGTTCAAAGCAGATTCCTGATCAGATTTCAAATGATCCTTAATTCCATTAATTTCAGGTTTCGGTTGCTCATTCAGAATTGAAGAACAATCATTCTTAGCATGCTGAACCATGTCCAAGCATTCAACATTAATACCAGCACCAGAAACTTCAGATGAAACAGAGGTTAAGCCTTCTCTCTTGCTGTCTGTCCTCTGTTCTGCAGTCTGGGAAGCCCAATTGGATATTGACATAGACTGTCCAACAATGTGTGAAAAAATTAAATAAATACATGCAAACAAAAAATACAAGTGCAATAAAAAAACAAGGAAAATACCTGATTTGGTGGCTGAATATGACCTTTCTTAGCCGGTTTCTTTTGATTATCTTTGATAGAGTTAGAGTGAAGGCCTACAAGAATAATCACGGTATGCCTGCAGGTAAAAACAATTTTTTTAATAGGAATTGAAGGCCTCGTTAAAAACTCTCTTATTGATTGAAGGAGCTTGTATAGAAGCTCCTTAATCAGTGGAATGAGGAAAAGAGTGCCTTAAGATTTCATTAACGAAAAGAAATTACATAAGATACAACCAGATAAATACCCCATCATAACAAAAAAATCAAAAAATCAACCGAAGACAACCCTATACAACAGAACTAGCTCAGCCTAAACTATCTAAGCTACTAACACAGTCTAAATTTTGGCTGAGCTGTTAACCAATCTGCAACAGCAATGAAGACATAACCCCTAAACATTTCCTGGAATACAACAGAAAACAGTACAACCAAATGCCTGAAACAATCAACCAATCCCCTCCTAAGCTAACTTGTCTGCCTCCATATTACAAGACTTAGGAAAAAGCTCCAGCAAAGTTGGAGGGCATGGATCTGTTGATACTATGAAAGAACCCATGATCTTGCCAGCCTCAATATCAACTGACTCATTCCATAGAAACCAAATTCTAACATAAAAGCCATGAGCTTCCACACTATAAAAGTACAAAAAGCTAGCTTCGAAATCATTTTATCTGCCTTTCTACCAGTTATTGCTCATCTTGTCATTGGAGACCATCCGAGCCTCCAACTTCGTTCAATAATCAAATGAAAATCACCTGAAACTTCTAATTCTTTCACTGCTATAGTTTTTTGAAATCAAAAACATTTGTGAGCCTTCAAGTTCATTCCATTATTCCTTGCATTGCACATTCTTCTGATTAATCTTTCTTCGGCATAATCTAATCTTACTATGGGGAGCCGAATATTTCTCTTCAATTATTTGGAGAGAGCTTATTTATTGTTAATCCCCTCCTTATCTCTCTGGTTCTGCCTGGAATTGTGCGAGAAAGAAACGTCCCTCAATTATGTTGACAAGCCAAGGCTCTGGTCCAAATCCTCACATAATATCCCCGATTTGGGTTTTCCAACCACCCATTCAACCACAGCCCTATCCTTTTGGATTTCCTCTCCCTTGGATCTTATGATAACACAATTATTTGTAAGACCCATATTAATCACATCCTACACCTCCTTTGACTTTAAACGACCATCCAAGATAGGCAAATCTATTAAATTATCCTTCATCCCCTCATTAACACGTTTAGTCTTACAAAATTTCCTGTTGTCATCTTCTGTCTCTCTCACCACGTGATCCAGCACTACCTCGTGTTCCACCGCTTGCAACTCTTCCTCGTATTCCACCGTTTTCTCGATTTGCGTTTGAATCTTCCCCTGACTAGCAACATTATTCCTCATACCCATAATTATTTCCTCCCATATGTTCCTTTCCTCCTCATCCGACAAGTTGCTACCTTTAGCTCTGTTCCCCATACAAAATAATTGACTACCTTCTTCCTCAGAACACCTCTCAAAATTCTTCTCCTCCGATGAGTCCACGCTTCTTCCTGCCGGTGAATTAGAATCGACTACAACCGTACCTTCTTTATCTTCCCACTTTCGAAACAAAAAAATCACTTCTAATTGTGGGAATTTCCACTACTCTAATTCTAAATAAATCTTTACATGCTTCCAAGTCTACCACTTCATCAATTAATTCTTTCCTAGTAGTTTCTATCAGAATAGTCATCTCCTCGCAGCCAAATTCTTGAAGTACGTTTTCTCCCAGCGCTAAGCATTCTCCCCATTGTTGTGCAATCCTCTTAAAGGTGCTATGATTCCAGCAATGAAGCGGCATTCCAAACAATTTAATTCATGTAACTCTTTCCGAAGCTCTGTAAGATTCTGACCAAGGTTGAACTTCCTGGAAAACTTCATTTAAAATTGACCAGTTCTGCTCCTTCAAGGTTCTATATAACTCTTCCTCAGCTATTTGCAATAAGAAATCTCTCCCTCCCAGGAACTTGGTCTTAATTTCTCCTAGACCATCAGTTTGTAATCTGTCATCCACCTGACTCGAAGAGCATACCGTCGCCATCGTTCCTACGAGGCACTTCTGAAGCTTTCGAACAACTTCCTCATCTACATCCCCCTGAATTAACCTAGTCCTCCTTATTGCAAGTTCCTCTGGACTTTCTCCACTAACGCTTGTTCCTTGTTCTACCCTGGCAGTAGCACTGAAAGTTGAAGGATATTTCAGTTTCCAGATTTGATTCTTGGCTCCATATCGAGCTTCTTTGACTGATAACCGATATCCAAATAATCAGAATCCATTTAATATTTGGACTGCTCTAACTGAGTCACCTCTGTTGGAAAATCTAACAAAGCCAAAGCGCTTTCTTTTTCTACCATTTTTCCTTGCTATATAAGAACTAATCACATCACCATGCCTCCCGAATAGATGTCTCAGCCCACTCCAATAATATGTAGGTGGTATGTTTTGCACAAACAAAGTTACTATCTCACCTTCCATCTCTGAGCTTTGAGCCATCCGTCCTAACTTTTGTCCCTCAAATGAGCAATCCAAAAATGCTCTCAATCAATTTGCAGCAGAAAACAGTAATCTGATATAACACCAGTTGGGCCCAAACGGACAGATTGAAAGCAATGGTCCATCCCAGGTAATGACAAAGAACCTAGTAACGTGGAACAACCTGGTCGACGCAGAACGACGACTGAACAACAGTAGACGTCGAAACAATAACAATTTCTGAAATTTATGAAATAGTAAAAATTGAAATCCTGGAGAACAGCATCGGGTCTCAACTCAAGGATAGGTGGGTTTTGGTCGCCAAATGACGCAGAGCTTGGTGGTGAGGCTGTGTCGAAATGGATGACGATTGGCGACAAAAATCAATAGTAAAGAAAGTATAGAACTACGGAAGACTTCATCACAAATCTAAGCCCATATTTGGAATCTCCATAAGCAGACGAGCTTCCCTGAGAAAAATGGCGTCGAACGGAGATTGAAGTGCGGTGGCGGACGGTGGTCAACGGCAGCGTACGGTGGTCGACGAACAGTGATAGTGGATGAAGAACGGTGGAAAGTGGATAGTTGACGATTGATGGTAGTGGTCAAGGTTATGGATGGGTTGAGCGTTCAGTCATACCCACGTGACTTTTTTTTCTAAAAAATGTTATTTAAATATATAATAGAACTCCTAAGACTCCAAAACAGTTGTATTCATATTATACTTAAATTTCTACAGGGTATTTTCTCTCTTACTATTAGAAAGATAACCAAGGTGAGTGAGAGGGCATTTTTTAGTATTCTACAGTGCAACATTCCATCGTTCTATAATATTAAACTGTAATTTTTTATGAAAAGAGACAAACCTGAACTCGCTTCTGCTCATCCAAATTAGGGAGGGTGCTAAACTAGTTCGAGCTGGAATATGATAAATAAGAAAATAAGACATGTTGTTAGAAACAAGGTTTCAAATTGGTAGAAAGATGGAAAATCATCATGAGGAGTAAGCTACCTGCATTCCATTCATGAAACCAGGAGTTATGGACCCAAACTGTAAAGTTAACGCTTGGGATGCATTTCCTGGAGTTGATAAATAAAAACAGTTAAAAGAATATAATTAGTAAACATTAGCTTGATCCTATTCCACAAGTAAATTAAAGATCCCCAAGTTTTCACATAATTGAAGTAGCTTGATCCTATAGGCTATATGCTTAGAACACCAAGCACAATAGAAACATACCCTTTGTGGGAGTTGCAGGGATACTACTGTCAGAACTCAATGTGGCAAATTGAGAAGCAGGAGCCTTTGGAACAGGTCGGGTGGTCCTCTGATTAGCATGTGATTGAACGGGCTTTGCAGCACTGCTTGTAACTAGTGTGTCAGATGATATCAGCAAAAATAAACATGAATGTGAATAACATCAAGATATTCGTATTTTATTCAGTTACGAATCTTAAAGGGGAAACGAGCTTAAGAATTTCAAATAATACCTTGCAACTGGGGCTGCACATGTGCGCCATTTTGTACGTTACTGGTGGCAGAAGCATTACTAGACTCAGTAGAATTTACAGCCAGAGAATTCACCCTAGATTGCTCTCCTTATGCATTGTTAGACTTCTTAAAACTGTCATATTAGGATCAACCAACAAAAAAAAGAATCAATAATTGATGGATCATATAGAAAACCCTAATTGTAAAAGAACCCTAAATAAACTGACAATTAAACCAAAAAAGAAAAAAATAATCCAAACCCTACAAGCAGGATGAAAAGTTCTCGTTACCTTTGACTAGAAGCGGAAGATGAAGAAAGAGAAGGTGAATGTGTAACACCCTCAACCTATACCTGACCCGGATACGAGTCCAAGATGTCACATTGACTATCAAAAACAATATTCTAAAAGAAAATAATAAAACATTTGGATTTATATAACTAAAATATGATAATATACATAGGTTTGTGCAAAATTCATCAAAATGCTCAGAGCATACACAACTTAACAGTTTAATTACATGCCAACATTCATTTACATAACAAAATGACATATTGATTAAGTTACTTCTGATCTGATAGTTGCAGGAGTAATGTTGTCCAGCTGTTTAATTTATCTCGTCTACTTTCTCGGATCCTACGTGTGAAACACTCACATGCTAAGTCATCGACTTAGTGAGGCAATATAATAACGACAAGAAAATATAATGAGAATGCCAAAAATGAAATGAAGTGCAATGAACATGTGCATTTAATCAGTGTAATATCCAAAACCATGTTTCCTACACATAGACTTATCACATTAACACTCATAAGTTCATATTAATCAGTTCACTAGCCCATGATACCATACTGAGAACCTAAGGTATGTGAGTACTGTAAGGTTGTGCACTATACTGTCACCACAGCTCGTAAAAATGCACCGAAGTGCCACGTAGAATTACACCGAAGTGTCGCGTAGAATTGCACCGTAGTGCCATATAAAATGTCCCTAAGGACCACGTAGAAAATTCCTTAAGAATCATATACATATACTAAGGACCAAATATGTGTCTCAAAAGACCTCATGCATGTTCCAAAGAATACATATATGTCCCGAAAGACCGCGTAGACCCTCTACTATTGGTATGCCAACTATACCTATAGTTCTCATCTACATAACATGGGTTTTTCTCAATTTACATAATATATCACATAGACATACCTTTTTCTTACCTTCATCACATAGCTCATATAACATCGCATACGAATTCTTTTAAAACATATTACACAATGCACAAAGTATGAATTTTTATTACATTTCATAATATAAAATGAATAATGCATCAATGTATTGACTCTAGACTTATCATAAGTCTAAAACTGGATACACTATTATAATCATGTTATGCATGCGCACTCAACTATATTTCTTTGTTTTTCCCTCGATCGATCCTACTGGGCAATTGTTCTGGAACTTGTTTAGGCTCTGAATCTACATAAATATAATTTTCAAAATGATTATCAGATGCCTAAACCTTGTAATTAACTTCTAATAGCTTAAACAAATTTAAGGAATTAATGTTTCATTTTTCCTTTAGGGGGTATCGGTACCCCTCTGGGGGAATTGGTACCCCCATGAATAATGCACAAAGTATGAATTTCTATTACATTTCATAATATAAAATGAATAATGCATCAATGTATTGACTCTAGACTTATCATAAGTCTAGAACTGGATACACTATTATAATCATGTTATGCATGCGCACTCAACTATATTTCTTTGTTTTTCCCTCGATCGATCCTACTGGGCAATTGTTCTGGAACTTGTTTAGGCTCTGAATCTACATAAATATAATTTTCAAAATGATTATCAGATGCCTAAACCTTGTAATTAACTTCTAATAGCTTAAACAAATTTAAGGAATTAATGTTTCATTTTTCCTTTAGGGGGTATCGGTACCCCTCTGGGGGAATTGGTACCCCCATGACATTCTAGAATTTCTCGTTTGAGAGGGTCTCGAAAATCACTTCATTTTCAACTCCATACTTCATACTTCACTTCCTTTAATATGCCTAACTTTCATACACATACTTAAACTCATTTTTACTCCATAATCACTTCTTTAAACTCAAAATTCTATCATTTACACGGCATTCAAGAATCACACTAAATTTCCAACATGTTCTAAATTTAATTCTAACACCTCATACTTCTTAATTAGCTTGATGACAAGTCAAATCCAACTTCTAATTCTTATTATGAACTCTATTCCAAGATTTCATTTCATGGTTCTTAACCTTTAATCTCCCCTAACTTCATCATCCATTGATTTTAAGATAACTTAAGCTTTCCTTAAGTTTAGTTATATTCTAATGATCTATAAACAACCTTAAATTCATCAAGAATTTAATCAACAATAAAACTTACCTTTAGCTTGGCTTCACGGTGGAGAAGAAGAATGAAGAAGAGAAATCTGGAACTTTGGTTTTCCCCAATTGTCTTCCACATGGGTATTAAAATATCTCTCCAAAAGTAATATTTAATTACTTCCCTGCTAAAAGAATAATTTGCCCTTGTAATTTTTCTTCTTTGCTAATTGATCCTACACAAAACATTTCAATCAAATCCTTTAACTTTTCAATTTATCCCATTTGGTTACTGAATTTTTAAATCTCACAATATAATCACTAATCCGGTATGGAGGATGCTACAAATCTCTCCCTTAAAAAAAATTCGTCCTCAAATTTTCATTGTACGAACAGATGGGGATATTGAAGTCGCATATCTTCTTCACGTTCCCATGTGGCTTCTTCTACTTTGTGATTTCTCCAAAGAACTTTGACCAACGAAACCGTTTTATTTCTCAATTGTTTAACTTCATGAGCCAATATTTGTATTGGTTCGTCTTCATAAGTCAAATCAGGTTGAACTTCTACTCGCTCTGGTGCAACGCTATGAGAGGGGTCAGACCTATACCTTCTCAACATGGATACATGAAAGACGTTATGGATTTTCTTCATTTCCAGTGGCAAAGATAACTAATATGCCACTGGTCCTATTCTTTTAACAACTTCATATGGCCCGATGAATCTAGGACTTAGTTTTCCTTTCCGACCAAATCGTAATACTTTCTTCCAGGGAGATACCTTCAGAAACACTTTTTCCCCAACTTCAAATTCAATCTCTTTTCTTTTAAGGTCAGAATAAGACTTTTGCCGATCAAATGCTACTTTAAGATTACGTTGAATTTCCCGAACTTTCTCTCCCACATCTTGAATCAAATCTGGACCAAGCATACTTCGATCTTTAAGCTCATACCAGTTCAATGGCTTACGATATTTTCTCCCATATAACACCTCATAGGGTGCCATCTTAATACTGGACTGATAATTATTGTTGTAAGCGAACTCTGCTAGTGGTAAGTATTTCTCCCATGACCCTTTGAACTCCATAACATATGCTCTCAACATATCTTCCAAGATCTGAATAGTCCTCTCTTATTGTCCGTCCGTCTGGGGGTGAAAAGATGTGCTAAAATTTAAACAAGTACCCAACGCTCCATGCAATGATTTCCAGAATCTTGAGGTGAATTGAGGGTCTCGATCAGAAACTATAGAAACAGGCACTACATGCAATCTAATAATTTCTATAATATACAGTTCTGCATACTTTTCCATAAAGAAATCAGTTCTGACGGGAAGAAAATTTGCTGACTTGGTCAATCGATCAACAATTACCCAGATTGAATTTCTTTTTTCGGAGTCAATGGTAACCCCAAAACAAAATCCATTGTCACATTTTCCCATTTCTATTGAGGAATGGAAAGCGGTTGCAATAATCCAGACAGAACTTAATGTTCAGCTTTAACATGTTGACATATTAAGCACTTGGACATAAATTCTGTGATGTTTCGTTTCATCCCTGGCCACCAATAACGATCCTTTAAATCCATATACATCTTGGTTCCACCCGGGTGCATTGTTAATGGACTGCAATGAGCCTCTGTCAATAAATGTTTCTTCAAATCTTCATCATCCGGTATCACAATTCTTCCTCTATAATACAAATTCCTATATGTCTTAACCTCAAAATCCTTAATCTCTTTATTCTTTACTTGTTCTATTCTTTTCAAACACATTTCATCTTTACTTTGTAATTCTCTAATTCGATCCAACCATGTTAGTTTAAGCTTTAACTCTGCACATAAACCACCGTCTCTAGTTAAAGGTAGTCTTACGTTAATATCTCGTAAGGCTGCAAACATTTTTCTGCTCAAAGCATCTGCAACCACATTAGCCTTTCCGAGATGGTAGTCAATTATCACATCATAATCTCTTAAGAACTCAACCCATCTCCTTTGCCTCAAATTAAGCTCTTTTTAAGTCATCATATACTTTAAGCTCTTATGGTCCGTATACAAATAACATCGTTCTTCATACAGATAGTGACACCAAATCTTGAGAGCGAACACTACTGCAGCCATTTCTATATCATGGGTGAGGTAATTCATTTCATGTGGTTTCAACTGTCTCGATGCATACGCTACCACCTTCCCTTCTTGCATTAATACACACCCCAACCTATTGTGGGACGCATCACTGAATATGACAAAATTCTTGCCAAATTTTGGTTGAACCAATACAGGAGCTTCTGTCAAAATTCCCTTTAAAGCTTCAAAACTTTCTTGACATTCAGAAGTCCAAACAAATGGTACATTCTTTCTCATTAATTTCGTTAAAGGCAGTACTATCATTGAAAAATTCTTAACGAATCTTCGATAATAACCATTAAGTCCAAGGAAACTCTGGACTTCAGATACATTCTTTGGAACTTCCAATCCAAAATAGCTTTTATTTTTTGAGGGTCCACTCAAATCCTATCTGCAGAAATCACATGCCCTAGGAAAACCACTTCATTAAGCCAAAACTCATATTTGAACAATTTGGCATAAAACTTCTTATCTCTGAGAATTTGCAAAACTATCCTCAAATGTGTGCTATGCTCTTCAATGGATTTCGAGTAAACTAGTATGTCATCAATAAGGACAACCACAAATTGGTCCAAATAAGGTTGAAAAATTCTGTTAATGAGATCCATGAAAGCAGCAGGTGTATTCGTTACTCCAAATGACATTACAATGAATTCATAATGGTTATATCTTGTTCTAAAAGCAATCTTTGGAATGCCCTTCTCCTGAATCTTCAATTGGTGATAACCCGAACGTAGATCGATATTCGAGAATACCGAAGCTCCTTTTAATTGATCAAACAAGTCATCAATTCGAGGAAAGGGATACTTATTCTTGATAGTTACCTTATTAAGCTGTCGATAATCAATGCAGAGACACATTGACCCATCCTTTTTCTTAACAAATAACACCGGAGCTCCCCAAGGCAACACACTTGGTCGAATAAATCCCTTCTCTAACAACTCTTGCAATTGATTATTTAACTCTTGCAATTCTTTCGGAGCCATCCGATAAGGTGCCATTGCAATCGGAGTTGTTCTTGGAATTACTTCAATTTGAAATTCTATCTCTCTATCTGGGGGTAATCCTGACAACTCAGCCGGGAAAACATCAGGAAACTCTCAAACTATTGGAATCTCCTCTAACCCTTTATCCTTAGCTCTTGTATCTATCACACTTGCAAGAAAACCCTGACATCCTTGTAGCAACAACTTCCTAGCAGACATCACTGATATTATATTTGTTAAAGGATTAAACCTTTCACTGATCACATTCACTTCTATTCCTTCTGGACTCTTCAGGTTTGCCTTTTTCAATCTACAATCAACATTCCCATAATAGTGAAACAGCCAATCCATTCCCAGAATCACTTCAAACTCATCAAAGGGTAGTTCCATTAGATTAGCATGGAATTCAATTCCTTGAATCCTTATGGGACATCCCTTACAGACCTTGTTCACCCGAGCACTATGCCCTAAAGGATTAGTTACTATAATTTCATTACTCGTAGCTTCTAATGGAATCCTCAACTCCTTTACTAACTTATTGGTAATATAAGAATAATTAGAACTCTGATCAATCAGTACCAATACTAATTTATCATACAGCTGGAAAGTACCTGTTATAATATTGAGATCATCACGGTCTTCACTTGTCCTTAAATTGTATACTCGTGCGGTTGACCGAACTTCATGTTGGGAAGAGGATTCAGACTGGTTCCTTCCTCTGCCTCTTCCTCGTCCTCTCTGTGAGGCAGAACCAACTCTCTCAGATGGTGCAGATTCACCAACCATTAACGGACAATCCCAGATAAAATGTCCGGCATCTCCACATCGGAAACAAGTCCTAGCAGCCATCCGATACGCCCCAAAATGGTTTTTCCCACAATGCTGACATTGTCTTGCTTGACCCTGATTAGATCTCACAGCACCAGATCCCACCGACTGTGTCTGTCTAGGTCTTGCCTGACTTGCTTCTCTAGCAGATGATGCAACTGATTCTGATCTAACTTGTAATCAAAATCCTGAATCTCTTCATCTTTTTTGTGGTGCTGAACTGGAAGAAGCACCCGTCCTCTTTGATGTCTGAACTCTTGAGTCCTTGAATCTCTCATTCTGAGCCCTTTCAAGAGCTTTTGCACGATTGATCACCTCCTGAAACGAGTACAAGTTTAATACTATTAGCATTTCCTTAAGCCTAGGGCGCAAGCCCTCCACAAACCATTCACACGCATATTTTTCAGTAGACACAAGCTCAGCTGCAAACCAACTCAGCTTGTTGAACTCGCATTCATACTCGTATACAGAGCGGTTCATCTGTTTTAAGTTCATAAACTTTTGCTTCATCTGCCGAATAAATTGATCTCCAATATACTTGTTTTTAAATTCATCTAAGAACAAAGACCAAGTCAACTGGTCACTTGACATCCTCATGGTGACGTTCGTCCACCATATCCTTGCTTGACCCCTTAGTAAAGAGACAACTCCATCTAACTTCTCCACTTCAGAGCAGTGAAGACCATGTAACATGATTTTCAAATCATTTAACCAAATTTCCGCCGCAACCAGACCTTCCTGAGATTCTCCCTTAAATTCGAGAGCTCCCAAACTTCTCAACTCTCTTGCTACATTCATTCTTTGAGTTGGTAGGGCAGGAGGTTGAAGACGTATCAGAATAGCGTCCAACGTCCTGAAGAAAGTGTCTAGGTCTTGTATAGGCACTCCCTGAGATGCCTATCTTTCACCTTGCCTGGCCAGGGCAGGTGAATTACTGCTTTCAGCAGGCCTATCGTCTCCCGCTTCACCTCAAGAGCTACTGTGTTCGGACATCTAATAAGAATAAACACATAATTCTATTAGCAAAACAGCATACTCATACCATACCAGATCAGAAGGTCTCACTATATGTTGGCATTTATTCCATTTAAAGACTCTATAGACTCTGGTTGATGCCTAGAATCGGCTAAACCATAGCTATGATACCATTAAATGTAACACCCTCAACCCATACCCGACCCGGATACGAGTCCAGGATGTCACATTGACTAACAAAAATAATATTCTAAAAGAAAATAATAAAACATTTGGATTTATATAACTAAAATATGATAATATACATAGGTTTGTACAAAATTCATCAAAATGCTCGGAGCATACACAATTTAACAGCTTGATTACATGCCAACATTCATTTACATAACAAAATGACCTACTGATTAAGTTGCTTCTGATTTGATAGTTGCAAGAGTAATATTATCCAACTGTTTAATTTGCCTCATCTACTTTCTCGGATCCTACGTGTGAAACACTCTCACGCTAAGTCATCGACTTAGTGAGGCAATATAATAAAGACAAGAAATATAATGAGAATGCCAAAAATGAAATGAAGTACAATGAACATATGCATTTAATCGGTGTAATATCCATAACCATGTTTCCTACACATAGACTTATCACATTAACACTCATAAGTTCATATTAATCAGTTCACTAGCCCATGATACCATACTGAGAACCTAAGGTATGTGAGTATTATGAGGTTGTGCACTATGCTGTCACCACAACTCGTATAAATACACCGAAGTCCCATATAGAATTGCACCAAGTGCCATATAAGATGTCCCTAAGGACCACGTAGAGAATTCCTTAAGAAACATATACATAAACTAAGGACCAAATATGTGTCTCAAAAGACCTCATACATGTTCCAAAGAATACATATATGTTCCGAAGGACCGCGTAGACCCTCTATTCTTTGCATGCCAACTATACTTATAGTTCTCATCTACATAACATGGGTTTTTCTCAATTTACATAATATATCACATAGACATATCTTTTTTCTTACCTTCATCACATAGCTCATATAACTTCGCATACAAATTCATTTAAAACATATTACACAATGCACATAGTATGAATTTCTATTAAATTTCATAATATAAAATGAATAATGCATCAATGTATTGCCTCTAGACTTATCACAAGTCTAGAACTGGATACACTACTATAATCATGTTATGCATACGCACTCACCTATATTTCTTTGCTTTTCCCTCAATCGATCCTACTGGGCAATTGTTCTGGAACTTGTTTAGGCTCTGAATCTATATAAATATAATTTTCAAAATGATTATCAGATGTCTAAACCTTGTAATTAACTTTTAATAGCTTAAACAAATTTAAGGAATTAATGTTTCATTTTTCCTTTAGGGGGTATCAGTACCCCTATGACATTCTGTAATCTTTTTCGTCAAGGGGGTATCAGTACCCCTTTGGGGGGAATCGGTACCCCCATGACATTCTAGAATTTCTCGTTTGAGAGGGTATCAACACCTATTGAATGGGTACCGATACGCCTAGCCCAGAAATCATGTTTTGAGCTCGAAAATCACTTCATTTTCAGCTTCATACTTCATACTTCACTTCCTTTAATATGCCTAACTTTCATACACATACTTAAACTCATTTTTACTCCATAATCACTTCTTTAAACTCAAAATTCTATCATTTACATGGCATTCAAGAATCACACTAAATTTCCAACATGTTCTAAATTTAATTCTAACACCTTATACTTTTTAATTAGCTTGATGACAAGTCAAATCCAACTTCTAATTCTTATTATGAACTCTATTCCAAGATTTTATTTCATGGTTCCTAACCTTTAATCTCTCCTAACTTCATCATCCATTGATTTTAAGATAACTTAAGCTTTCCTTAAGCTTAGTTATCTTCTAATGATAAATAAGCAACTTTAAATTCATCAAGAATTTAATCAACAAGAAAACTTACCTTTAGCTTGGCTTCACGGTGGAGAAGAAGAATGAAGAATAAGAGAAATCTGGAACTTTGGTTTTCTCCAATTGTCTTCCACGTGGGTATTAAAATATATCCCTCCAAAAGTAATATTTATCCCTGCTAAAAGACTAATTTTCCCTTGTAATTCTTCTTCTTTGCTAATTGATCCTACACAAAACATTTCAATCAAATCCTTGAACTTTTCTATTTATCCCATTTGGTCACTGAATTTTTAAATCTCACAATTTAATCACTAACCCGGTATAGAGGATATTACAGAAGGGGCAGGCCCGCCGCCGGCTCCCTTACCGTAACCGCCCGAGGAGTTCCGCTGCTAATTAGAGCCGGCGGTTCGACCTGATTTTCGGTATTGCTGCTCACTTTTATCCGACTTTGATTGATTGAAGGACATATCCCCCATTCTAGATTCCTCATATTTCCTATTTTCTTTTATTGAAATCTCTACATCAAATTCAACGAAATTAAAAAAAAAACTCCAAAGAAAAACAATCATGACATTACATCGAGACGGAAATGAGGATTGGAGAACTAGGGTTCGACCAACAGACGAGTGCGTACCTGTGAACTCAAAAGAGTGTGTAGATATAGAACACAACGGTTCGCCGATACACAGCAGCAAGAGAAGCATCAACAAAAATAATAATTAATTCTTTTTTCTACAATATATGTATATATTATCTCTGAAAGGGAGAAAGTAGAATTTGGTAACAAACTGTCGCGGAGCAAGGTGGTCAAAAAGCCGGCGTTTTAGGAAGATTACAACTCGTTTTGAGTTATAATACAAATAGGATATAGACTTAAAAACCCTCTCAAGTACTTCATATATTTAAAACTAGACAGTTTAGTCCCTCTAAAGAAAGAACATTTTAATCATTAGTCAGGGACCGAGCCAAGATATCAATTTAAGGAGACAAAAAAAAACCCCACCGTATTTATCTCGAGACATTCCAGAAGATCAGCTTTCAAAGAAAGCAAGAAGACTTGACAAGGAGTTGTCGGGCGATATTGGTTCTGATGTTATTCATATGAACATGGATACGTCTGGCAAGCTCCATGATACATGAGCCCCTACGTCGATCTCTTACTGAGACACCTCATGGCCGATAACTCAACTTTGCCCTATGATATGAACGTTGCCTTTGATGATAAAGACATCGAAGTTTTTGAAGGAGACTAGGGGCGGACCTATGTGGCCCATGAGGTAGCATTGCATACCCATTTTCCTTAAAAAAATACTAACACTTAATATACTATATTAAAACTTAAAAATTCTGCACACCCTTTTTATTTTTATTTTTGACTTTTCTGCACATTTGTATTTGTGCTCTTTTCTGCACACTTTATTTTGTAGTTGAAATTTGTGCTCGGAAGCTGTCAATCTATTACATATTTTCAATTAAAAACTATTGATTAAAATAATATATATCATTTAAAAACCTTTCATTTAAGCTATTATTAATACTAATGCTTCTGTTTTGCGTTCAAACCCATAGACTCTAACTCCACTGCTACTCAATTCTCATTTCTCAGTCTTTTCTTTGTGCATAAACCACCCGCCACGACGTCGTTCAACGGCGATTTTCCGGTGAACTTCCTCAACCAAGTCGTCGGTAAGTTGTTGCTCATTTCTTTTCCTCAGATAGTTAGGTTCTTCACTCATTCTTTTACCCTATTAAATTTAGTTAAATTTATATTTGAGTTTTTAAGTTTTGAAATTTATTTTTTTAATTTGAGTGAGTTAAAATTAAGAGATAAAATTAATTTTTGAATCAATTTAATAGATTTTAGTGATTTTATGAAAAATATTTGAATGTTAAATTGTGATATGTAAAATTACTAATATGTATTTTTGGGAAGGAGAAAAAAATGGCATACTAAATTTGTGTAATTTAAGTATAAACAATTTAAATATTTTAATTTTTAAGTTGAATCCATTAAAATTATTTAATTAGTAATTGCGATCTTACTTTGTAATTGTAATTGTTTCTAGTGTTTAGTAATTTTTTGTGTTTTTTTAATGAATTGTTATTTTGGATTTTTAATTATGTAACTTTTTTATTAATAAATATTATAATATTTATTTTGGACCCTATTTTTTAAACCGCAACTGAAGGAGACGTGATGCGCATCGTTATTGATGGATTGATCTTCGTTGACTTCTCTAATAGAATCCAAGCAATTGTTAACAAAAGTTTTGTTCAGACGGTTGTGGTCAAACTACTGGGTCGTCGTATTGGTCATGCAACGCTCAATAATAGGATCTAAGATTTTCGGAAGCCCTAACGACCTTTTCGTATTATGGGTGTTGAAAACAATTATTTTCTCATTTCGTTTTATTCTTGCGCGGACTATCTAAAAGCCATTGCGGATGGACCTTGGACATTGTTTGGTCACTATTTGACTGTTGAACTAAGGTCTCTGGAGTTCTCTACATCGTAGTCCTCTCTCAGCAGGATCATCGTGTGGATCTGTCTGCCAAGGTTGCAGTTACTCTCTATAAGCATAGTCTTATTACCGAAATTAGAGAAAGCATCGAATCAATAATCAAAATCGATTATCATACGGAGTATGGACGAAGGGTTCAATTTGAGTGAATGGTAATAAGCATTGATCTCAAGAATCCCTTAGTCTCAAATTTGCTCATTAATGTATGAGTTCAAGTTGTAGAATATGAATCTCTTTCTACAATTTGTTACTCGTATGAAAGATATGGTCATATGCAGGATATTTGTCTGGAGAAGTCAAAGGCCCCGGAAGCCCCTGAGGCTTTGAATCCACCTGAGGTGGAACCTTCAGCATCTGTCGCTCAACCCCTTAATGAAGCCTACGACCCATGGATGATGGTTGAACGTAAGACAAAGGCATAGTAACAAGAAACCTGTGACTGCTAAAGTCTCGACTAAAGAAGCTTTCGGATCAAGATTTTAACTCATTTTTAATATTATTGATAAGGATACTAATGTAACACCACCGGGAAAGGATAACAATCGCACCATTCCTATTCCCGGGATTATAACGTAGGGCAGGTCCACTATCGTCTCTGATAAGACGCTTAGTACATCTAAGAACAACAAAGGTAAGGAATTGTTGAGTGTACGGAAGCTTCTGGCTGTTACAAACGTAACTGTGAAAACCTTAAGATCTCTCTCAGGCCAGTTGAACGAGTCCTCTCGTTTGCTCAATACGCCTTCTTGTGTTACTATCCTGGACAATACCAAGCATTTGGCTCTCGTCCTCACTCAAAATGAAGATCCTAATATCGCCTTTATAACAATAGTTATATGGTGATCTGTATGAAAAACTTTCAAATTCATAAGGAGTAAAATCAAATTTTAACATCAACGTACTCAAAACCCCCGCCCCAAATTTTGGAAAATTAGCATTTGGCCCTTCAAATTCTTTAAAATTATCATTAAGTCTTAATTTATATGAATACTATTTAAAATTCCTTTTAAGTCTATTTTTTTTGAAAAAATTAGTTTAGATTCCTAATTTTCTTTTATTTTCTAACATAATATCGTAAACTTTCATTTTTAGTCCATTAAAATTTTAAGTTATAGATTTCACAAAACGCTTATCACTTAGTTTATTTATTTTTCGAGAATATACTAACGGATGGATTAGTAGTTGTTATTCTTGTTTCTTTAGTACCTTTAGTCGTTCCTATACATGTCATGTTCCTTGGATTATTTACAAGTGGAATTTAAACTCTTACTTTTACAATTTTAACTGCGACTTATATAGTCAAATTCATAGAAAGTCATCATTCACTAGTTTATGTTGTACAAACTATCTACACTAAACATAAAAGACCCTAAGAAGCTTTAATTTTTCCTGAGATTGGCTTTGAGCTTTTCTTGCACATCTTTCTAGTGGCCCAAGTCAACAATGAAACAACACTCTTCAAGGGCTAGAATTCTAACCTTGTGTCAAGACCTACAACCAATGGACAGTTTCAAGTAGACATTTTTTATGTGTTGTAGGCCTCCCAAAAGGTAACGGAGACATACAAAGGTTTCCTCGAACTTAACGAAGACTGATCTTTGGGTGTAAAAGCATAAGAAAGCTCGACTGTAAGACCCACCTAGTCATCAATGAAATACCACTCTTCAAGGGCTAGAATTCTAACCTCGTGTCAAGACCTACAACCAATGGACATTTTCAAGTAGACATTTTTTATGTGTTGTAGGCCTCCCAAAAGGTAACGGAGACATACAAAGGTTTCCTCGAGCTGGACGAAGATTGACCTTCGGGTGTAAAAACGGAAGAGAGCTTGACTGTAAGACCCACCCATCAAACAAGAACGAAAATCGACCTGTATTAGTAATGTTGGTTTTTGGCAAAAGTCCCACATTGGTTGTGTATAAGGAGGAGGGGAAATTCTTTTGTTATAAATAAAGCCCTCCTCCTCCTTAGTTAATCATCCCGCAAATATAAGCATTCTTCTATTTTAAAGGCTATTTGTATTCTTTCTCTCTTTGTAATATTTCCTCTATTAGTGAAATATTTTGGTGTTCTCTTTTATGTCTATTTAATAGCTATTGTCGGGTATAGTTGTTGTTAATTATTGTCCTATTAAAATTACTTGTCTTGGTAGTTATGTCTAAGGAAAGTGGGTTTAAAGAGGGACCATTGTGACCCCTCCTCTTTCCTGGGAATCTACCTTGGGGTGATTTTTAGTACAATCGTTTTCACACTAGTCACCTAGATAATAGTTTTCAAGGTGAATTGTTATTGGTGGAAATTAACCCAAATTTCACAACAATTGGTATCAGAGCTCTTGGTTTATTTTAGTATGCTCTGTGATTGCGGTTTAGGCTGATCTTCCACATCAGAAAAATTTCCTTGGGATAATTGACATTCCGCATTGGCAACTATTAAATAGAATTTGTAACAGAAATGGCAGACGCTTCTTCATCTTCAATTTTGGCAAGAAATGCTGTGACAAATGTTAGATTTACAGTTGAGATTTTTTATGGCACCGGCCATTTCGGCATGTGGCAATGCGAGGTTCTAGATGCCCTATTTCAGCAGGGTCTAGACATTGCTATTAAAGGAGAGAAACCAGATGATGTTGAGGAGAAAGAATGGAAGAGGATCAATAGAATGGCATGTGGTACTATTCGATCGTGTCTTTCTAGATAGCAGAAGTATGCATTTTCTAAGGAAACTTCTGCAAGTAAATTATGGAAGGCACTGGAGGAGAAATTTTTGAAGAAAAGCGGTCAGAACAAACTCTACATGAAAAAGAGATTGTTCCGCTTCAACTATGTACCAGGTACCACTATGAATGATCACATCACTAGCTTTAATCAGCTGGTGACTGATCTGATGAATATGGACGTGACTTTTGAAGACGAAGATCTGGTTCTGATGTTGATGGGATCACTTCCTGATGAGTTTGAGTATCTTGAAACTACTCTACTTCATGGGAAGGTTGATGTGTCTCTCAGTGAAGTAACTGCTGCCTTGTATAGTTATGAATTGAGAAAGAAAGACAAACAAGAAAACACAAGTGTCGAAGCAGAAGCTCTTGTTGTTAGAGGCCGTTCCAAGAGTCAGAATAAAGGAAGCAGAGGGAGATCGAAGTCAAAGTCCAGATTGAGCAAAGATGAATGTGCCTTTTGTCAAGAAAAAGGGCACTGGAAGAAAGAATGTCCCAGGCTAAAGAATAAAGGCAAACCTGAAAGGGGGAAGGCTGTCTCATAATCAAATGTGGTCGAGTATGATGATGGAGATTCAGATTTCGCATTCGCTGCTACGCCATCAACCAACTGTTCCAGTTCATGGCTGTTAGATTCAGCTTGTAGCCACCATATGACCCCCAATAGAGAATGGTTCTTTGATTTTAAAGAACTAAAAGGTGGAATTGTCTACACAGCAAATAATTCCCCTCTTGGCACACTTGGGATTGGTTCAATTCGCTTGAGGAATCAGAATGGATCAATCAGAACCTTAACAGGTGTCCATTATGTACCAGATTTAATGAGAAATCTCATCTCTGTGGGAACCTTAGAATCAAAAGGTTTAGAAGTGATGGAAAAAGATGGGATTATGAGGATTATCTCTGGTGCACTGGTGATAATGAAGGGAAGAACATTGGGAAATCTCATCTCTGTGGGAACCTTAGAATCAAAAGGTTTAGAAGTGAGGGAAAAAGATTTAATGAGGATTATCTCTGGGAAAAAGATGTAAATTAGCTTTTTGTGAGCATTGCATCAAAGGGAAGAAGACGAGGGTGAAATTTGGAACAACAATCCATGATACTAAAGGTATTTTGGATTATGTTCATTCAGATGTATGAGGGCCTTCCAAGACAACTTCATTGGGAGGAACACACTATTATGTCACCTTTGTTGATGATTTTTCTCGGAGAGTTTGGGTGTATCCAATGAAGACAAAGGATGAGGTGCTAGGATTTTTCCTTAAATGGAAAAAGATGATGGAGACTCAAACAGGCAGAAAAATCAAACTTCTCCGTACAGACAATGGTGGAGAGTACAAAAATGATCCATTTCTGAAAGTCTGTGAAGAGGAAGGTATTGTAAGGCACTTCACTGTCAGAGGTACACCACAACAGAATGGGGTGGCAGAGCGTATGAATCGGACATTAGTGGAGAAGGTTCGGTGTATGTTGTCTAATGCTGGGTTAGGCAAAGAATTTTGGGCTGAGGCTTTGGTTTATGCTTGTCACCTTGTCAACCGCTTACCATCGACTGCTATTGGTGGTAAAACACCATTAGAGAAATGGTTTGGGGTACCTGCTACAGATTATGATTCCTTACATGTGTTTGGTTCCGCTGCATACTACCATGTTAAGGAGTCAAAGCTGGATCCAAGAGCAAAGAAGGCGATCTTTATGGGATCACCTCTGGTGTGAAAGGCTATCGTCTTTGGTGTCCAGAAACAAAGAAAATAATCTTCAGCATGGATGTTACCTTTGATGAATCTACCATGTTGAGAAAGGTGACTTCAGAAAAATTGGAGCAGACAGATGGAACTCCCAAACAGGTGGAGTTTGAAGGAAGCAAATTTGTCCCGACCAGTAAAGAAACTGATGTTGACTCTCCTATGGTAGAAGAAGAGTCAGATAAAGAAGAGGTTCAGACCCAAGAACCTCCACAGCAACATGAATCAATTGCACTCAGAAAGGGAAAGAGGACCATTAGACAACATGCTCGTTATGTTGATATGGTCTCTTTTGCATCACCAATTGCAATTGATGACGTTCCTGCCACTTTTAATGAAGCAGTTCAAAGTTCAGAACATAAAAGTGGAGGATCGCCATGAATGAAGAAATGCAATCCCTTCAAAAGAATCAGACGTGGAAACTAGCTAGTCTTCCGAAGGGAAAGAAGGCAATTGGGTGCAAGTGGGTATATGCAAAGAAAGATGGATTTCCTGACAAAAATAACATCCGCTACAAATCAAGATTGGTGGCTAAAGGCTACGCTTAAATGGAGGGAGTTGATTATAATGAAGTATTTTCTCCAGTTGTAAAACACATTCCTCCATCAGAATTTTGTTGGCTTTGGTAGCGCAGTTGGATTTGGAACTAGTTCAGATGGATGTAAAAACTGCATTTTTACATGGAGACTTGGATGAGGAAATCTACATGACTCAGCCAGATGGATTCAAAGTTGCTGAAAAAGAAGAGATGGTG
Source organism: Hibiscus syriacus (assembly GCF_006381635.1). Lineage (NCBI taxonomy): Eukaryota > Viridiplantae > Streptophyta > Magnoliopsida > Malvales > Malvaceae > Hibiscus > Hibiscus syriacus. The sequence continues at coordinate 385,852 of NW_024063176.1, forward strand.
TGCAAATTAGAAAAATCGTTGTACGGATTGAAGCAATCTCCAAGGTAGTGGTACAAGCGATTTGACAAGTTTATGATAGGGCAGAAGTACACAAGAAGCAAAATATGATCATTGTGTGTATTTACGTGAGCTAGAAGACGGATCCTATATATATATTCTTCTTTATGTTGATGATATGCTGATAGCTTCCAGGAGTCAGACAGAAATTGTGAAACTAAAGACTCAATTGAACAGAGAGTTTGAGATGAAGGATCTTGGTGAAGCGAAGAAGATTCTAGGCATGGAGATATCAAGGGATAAGAAATTGGGGAGGCTTTGTTTGTCTCAGAAAGAATATCTGAGGAAGGTACTAAAACATTTTGGCATAAATGAGATGTCAAAACCAGTTAGTACACCTCTTGCTCCACATTTCAAGCTCGGTGCATCCATGTCACCTAAGGATGATGCAGAACGGGAATACATGTCAAAGGTTCCGTATGCAAGTGCTGTTGGTAGCTTGATGTATGCAATGGTGTGTACGAGACCCGATATTTCACAGGCAATTGGGGTTGTGAGCAGGTATATGCATGATCCTGGAAAGGAGCATTGGCAAGCTGTGAAATGGATTCTGCGGTATATTCTGAACACCGTAGATGTTGGTTTGGTCTTTCAGCAGGACAAACAAAATGGTCAGTGTGTATTTGGGTATTGTGATTCAGACTATGCAGGTGATTTGGACAAGCGTCGATCAACTACTGGTTATGTGTTTACATTTGCAAAGGCACCAGTCAGTTGGAAGTCCACCTTACAGTCAACAGTGGCTTTGTCTACTACAGAGGCAGAGTATATGGCAGTTACAGAGGCTGTGAAGGAGGCAATTTGGTTTCAAGGGTTGCTTGGTGAATTGGGAATGGAACAAAAGCACATCAAAGTGCACTGTGACAGTCAGAGTGATATTCATTTAGCAAAGAACCAGGTTTACCATACAAGGACGAAGCACATCGATGTTCGATATCACTTTGTACGAGAGATTCTAGAAGAATGTGGAGTAATAATCCAGAAGATTCGGACTATTGAGAATCCTGCTGATATGTTGACAAAAGTGGTAACTGCGGTCAAGTTTAAACATTGTTTAGACTTGGTCAATATTGTTACAAATTAAAAGATTGTTTTTTTAGAGATGTGTGTGGAATTTGCCAAGGTGGAGATTTGTTGGTTTTTGGCAAAAGTCCCAAATTGGTTGTGTATAAGGAGGAGGGGAAATTCTTTTGTTATAAATAAAGCCCTCCTCCTCCTTAGTTAATTATCCCACAAATATAAGCCTTCTTCTATTTTAAAGGCTATTTGTATTCTTTCTCTCTTTGTAATATTTCCTCTATTAGTGAAATATTTTGGTGTTCTCTTTTATGTCTATTTAATAACTATTGTCGGGTATAGTTGTTGTTAATTATTGTCCTATTAAAATTACTTGTCTTGGTAGTTCTGTCTAAGGAAAGTGGGTTTAAAGAGGGACCATTGTGACCCCTCCTCTTTCCTGGGAATCTACCTTGGGGTGATTTTTAGTACAATCGTTTTCACACTAGTCACCTAGATAATAGTTTTCAAGGTGAATTGTTATTGGTGGAAATTAACCCAAATTTCACAACAATTGGTATCAGAGCTCTTGGTTTATTTTAGTATGCTCTGTGATTGCGGTTTAGGCTGATCTTCCACATCAGAAAAATTTCCTTGGGATAATTGACATTCCGCATTGGCAGCTATTAATAGAATTTGTAACAGAAATGGCAGACGATTCTTCATCTTCAATTTTGGCAAGAAATGCTGTGACAAATGTTAGATTTACAGTTGAGATTTTTTATGGCACCGGTCATTTCGGCATGTGGCAATGCGAGGTTCTAGATGCCCTATTTCAGCAGGGTCTAGACATTGCTATTGAAGGAGAGAAACCAGATGATGTTGAGGAGAAAGAATGGAAGAGGATCAATAGAATGGCATGTGGTACTATTCGATCGTGTCTTTCTAGATAGCAGAAGTATGCATTTTCTAAGGAAACTTCTGCAAGTAATTATGGAAGGCACTGGAGGAGAAATTTTTGAAGAAAAGCGGTCAGAACAAACTCTACATGAAAAAGAGATTGTTCCGCTTCAACTATGTACCAGGTACCACTATGAATGATCACATCACTAGCTTTAATCAACTGGTGACTGATCTGATGAATATGGACGTGACTTTTGAAGACGAAGATCTGGTTCTGATGTTGATGGGATCACTTCCTGATGAGTTTGAGTATCTTGAAACTACTCTACTTCATGGGAAGGTTGATGTGTCTCTCAGTGAAGTAACTGCTGCCTTGTATAGTTATGAATTGAGAAAGAAAGACAAACAAGAAAACACAAGTGTCGAAGCAGAAGCTCTTGCTGTTAGAGGCCGTTCCAAGAGTCAGAATAAAGGAAGCAGAGGGAGATCGAAGTCAAAGTCCAGATTGAGCAAAGATGAATGTGCCTTTTGTCAAGAAAAAGGGCACTGGAAGAAAGAATGTCCCAGGCTAAAGAATAAAGGCAAACCTGAAAGGGGAAGGCTGTCTCATAATCAAATGTGGTCGAGTATGATGATGGAGATTCAGATTTCGCATTCGCTGCTACGCCATCAACCAACTGTTCCAGTTCATGGCTGTTAGATTCAGCTTGTAGCCACCATATGACCCCCAATAGAGAATGGTTCTTTGATTTTAAAGAACTAAAAGGTGGAATTGTCTACACAGCAAATAATTCCCCTCTTGGCACACTTGGGATTGGTTCAATTCGCTTGAGGAATCAGAATGGATCAATCAGAACCTTAACAGGTGTCCATTATGTACCAGATTTAATGAGAAATCTCATCTCTGTGGGAACCTTAGAATCAAAAGGTTTAGAAGTGAGGGAAAAAGATGGGATTATGAGGATTATCTCTGGTGCACTGGTGATAATGAAGGGAAGAACATTGGGAAATCTCATCTCTGTGGGAACCTTAGAATCAAAAGGTTTAGAAGTGAGGGAAAAAGATTTAATGAGGATTATCTCTGGGAAAAAGATGTAAATTAGCTTTTTGTGAGCATTGCATCAAAGGGAAGAAGACGAGGGTGAAATTTGGAACAACAATCCATGATACTAAAGGTATTTTGGATTATGTTCATTCAGATGTATGGGGGCCTTCCAAGACAACTTCATTGGGAGGAACACACTATTATGTCACCTTTGTTGATGATTTTTCTCGGAGAGTTTGGGTGTATCCAATGAAGACAAAGGATGAGGTGCTAGGATTTTTCCTTAAATGGAAAAAGATGATGGAGACTCAAACAGGCAGAAAAATCAAACTTCTCCGTACAGACAATGGTGGAGAGTACAAAAATGATCCATTTCTGAAAGTCTGTGAAGAGGAAGGTATTGTAAGGCACTTCACTGTCAGAGGTACACCACAACAGAATGGGGTGGCAGAGCGTATGAATCGGACATTAGTGGAGAAGGTTCGGTGTATGTTGTCTAATGCTGGGTTAGGCAAAGAATTTTGGGCTGAGGCTTTGGTTTATGCTTGTCACCTTGTCAACCGCTTACCATCGACTGTTATTGGTGGTAAAACACCATTAGAGAAATGGTTTGGGGTACCTGCTACAGATTATGATTCCTTACATGTGTTTGGTTCCGCTGCATACTACCATGTTAAGGAGTCAAAGCTGGATCCAAGAGCAAAGAAGGCGATCTTTATGGGGATCACCTCTGGTGTGAAAGGCTATCGTCTTTGGTGTCCAGAAACAAAGAAAATAATCTTCAGCATGGATGTTACCTTTGATGAATCTACCATGTTGAGAAAGGTGACTTCAGAAAAATTGGAGCAGACAGATGGAACTCCCAAACAGGTGGAGTTTGAAGGAAGCAAATTTGTCCCGACCAGTAAAGAAACTGATGTTGACTCTCCTATGGTAGAAGAAGAGTCAGATAAAGAAGAGGTTCAGACCCAAGAACCTCCACAGCAACATGAATCAATTGCACTCAGAAAGGGAAAGAGGACCATTAGACAACCTGCTCGTTATGTTGATATGGTCTCTTTTGCATCACCAATTGCAATTGATGACGTTCCTGCCACTTTTAATGAAGCAGTTCAAAGTTCAGAACATAAAAAGTGGAGGATCGCCATGAATGAAGAAATGCAATCCCTTCAAAAGAATCAGACGTGGAAACTAGCTAGTCTTCCGAAGGGAAAGAAGGCAATTGGGTGCAAGTGGGTATATGCAAAGAAAGATGGATTTCCTGACAAAAATAACATCCGCTACAAATCAAGATTGGTGGCTAAAGGCTACGCTCAAATGGAGGGAGTTGATTATAATGAAGTATTTTCTCCAGTTGTAAAACATTCCTCCATCAGAATTTTGTTGGCTTTGGTAGCGCAGTTGGATTTGGAACTAGTTCAGATGGATGTAAAAACTGCATTTTTACATGGAGACTTGGATGAGGAAATCTACATGACTCAGCCAGATGGATTCAAAGTTGCTGAAAAAGAAGAGATGGTGTGCAAATTAGAAAAATCGTTGTACGGATTGAAGCAATCTCCAAGGTAGTGGTACAAGCGATTTGACAAGTTTATGATAGGGCAGAAGTACACAAGAAGCAAATATGATCATTGTGTGTATTTACGTGAGCTAGAAGACGGATCCTATATATATATTCTTCTTTATGTTGATGATATGCTGATAGCTTCCAGGAGTCAGACAGAAATTGCGAAACTAAAGACTCAATTGAACAGAGAGTTTGAGATGAAGGATCTTGGTGAAGCGAAGAAGATTCTAGGCATGGAGATATCAAGGGATAAGAAATTGGGGAGGCTTTGTTTGTCTCAGAAAGAATATCTGAGGAAGGTACTAAAACATTTTGGCATAAATGAGATGTCAAAACCAGTTAGTACACCTCTTGCTCCACATTTCAAGCTCGGTGCATCCATGTCACCTAAGGATGATGCAGAACGGGAATACATGTCAAAGGTTCCGTATGCAAGTGCTGTTGGTAGCTTGATGTATGCAATGGTGTGTATGAGACCCGATATTTCACAGGCAATTGGGGTTGTGAGCATGTATATGCATGATCCTGGAAAGGAGCATTGGCAAGCTGTGAAATGGATTCTGCGGTATATTCTGAACACCGTAGATGTTGGTTTGGTCTTTCAGCAGGACAAACAAAATGGTCAGTGTGTATTTGGGTATTGTGATTCAGACTATGCAGGTGATTTGGACAAGCGTCGATCAACTACTGGTTATGTGTTTACATTTGCAAAGGCACCAGTCAGTTGGAAGTCCACCTTACAGTCAACAGTGGCTTTGTCTACTACAGAGGCAGAGTATATGGCAGTTACAGAGGCTGTGAAGGAGGCAATTTGGCTTCAAGGGTTGCTTGGTGAATTGGGAATGGAACAAAAGCACATCAAAGTGCACTGTGACAGTCAGAGTGCTATTCATTTAGCAAAGAACCAGGTTTACCATACAAGGACGAAGCACATCGATGTTCGATATCACTTTGTACGAGAGATTCTAGAAGAATGTGGAGTAATAATCCAGAAGATTCGGACTATTGAGAATCCTGCTGATATGTTGACAAAAGTGGTAACTGCGGTCAAGTTTAAACATTGTTTAGACTTGGTCAATATTGTTACAAATTAAAAGATTGTTTTTTTTAGAGATGTGTGTGGAATTTGCCAAGGTGGAGATTTGTTGGTTTTTGGCAAAAGTCCCAAATTGGTTGTGTATAAGGAGGAGGGGAAATTCTTTTGTTATAAATAAAGCCCTCCTCCTCCTTAGTTAATTATCCCACAAATATAAGCCTTCTTCTATTTTAAAGGCTATTTGTATTCTTTCTCTCTTTGTAATATTTCCTCTATTAGTGAAATATTTTGGTGTTCTCTTTTATGTCTATTTAATAACTATTGTCGGGTATAGTTGTTGTTAATTATTGTCCTATTAAAATTACTTGTCTTGGTAGTTCTGTCTAAGGAAAGTGGGTTTTAAGAGGGACCATTGTGACCCCTCCTCTTTCCTGGGAATCTACCTTGGGGTGATTTTTAGTACAATCGTTTTCACACTAGTCACCTAGATAATAGTTTTCAAGGTGAATTGTTATTGGTGGAAATTAACCCAAATTTCACAAGAAGTAAGACTCCAAAAAAAATGATAGAATTTCATTATAGTCCTATAAAAAAATTTGTATAGTTCTAAGCTCAAACAATAATAACATTGTACTTTAATCTTTCAAAATTTAAAATACAAGATGAAGAGAACACAAAAAAGATCATGATAAAGTATTAGTAACAATTGTTAGCTCAAAAATCAACGATATCATCTTTTAAAACAATTAGACTTTATTCGATATGAAAAGTGATCAATAAAATTGAAAAAAGATTAAAAAAAATCATTAATTAAATAATTAAGATTTGTAATCTTTTTACTTTGAATCATAATCATTTTATTAGCAAAATTTATATCATTCCTTAATTTTTCGAATCAAATAAAGCATTAAAATTATTAAAAAAGAGAAAAACTTAAGCTCGAATTATATTATAGATAACAACATATTAAGTTTGATTGAATCTGACTGAGAACTATACCTTTGATCCAACTCGAGTTTAAGAAAGTTTCACTCGACCAAAAGTTAATGGTAAAATTCAAATTGTATCTCAAAATCTCATTTTTATTCGATAAAATAAGAATCTAATTAAAAAACATAAAGTGAGTGATATTACAACTATCCTAAATATATAAATGTCAATTATACTATTATTTTTGAGCTAAATTGAATATTTTTACCATAAATTTTAACTTAATCTAACATCATTAATCATATAATGTGATCTCATTCGATCTAAACTTATATTAAAAAACCGATTTTATAAAATTAAATCGAATCAGAATATACCAAATTCAAATTAAATTAACATTATAAGTATGAAAACTATCTAAAATTATATTCAACATAATTTTCGCCTTCTCTCACTCTCCGAATATAAGTAGTCACCGCGAACAATAAATAACCACCAAATTTATTATAAGAAATAAAAAAACGCTAGGGATCTCGATCTCGTTCTCTCCGGCGACACCTTTGTAATTGTTTCCGGTGAGATCTCGAGTTTGGATCCGATCTCGATCCGATCCGTAGTGTCTGTTTAACCTAGATCCAAATCTCCATGGCTCCAGTTTCGGCTTTGGCCAAATACAAGCTTGTTTTCTTGGGGGATCAGTCTGTCGGCAAAACTAGTATCATCACTCGCTTCATGTACGACAAATTCGATAACACTTACCAGGTATTTCTCTCAATTTTACGGTCCTTTCTGTTTTTCTTTGGGTTCAGATTGCAAACTTTCTTACCAGCTTGGATCTGATTGTTTATTCCTCTGATATTTTTGGTATTTGATTAGGTTCAGATTTCTTATTGTTTTGCCCGAGTTCCTTTGGTCTTTTAGATTCTAAGGATATCTGCATCTTTAATTTGTTGACTAGGCTACCATTGGTATTGACTTTCTGTCGAAAACAATGTACCTCGAAGATCGGACTGTTCGACTGCAGCTCTGGTAAGACATCAATTTTTAAATTCTCTTATCCAATGCATTATGGATTTTTATGGACTTATGTCTAAGCTTTTCTTACTATGGTATATCGAAGTTAGATTCTTCTTCTTTTTCAATGTATGTTTAGATTTCTTTCTCTACCCTTGCTTCCTTTAATATGTATATAATATACATAGCTTGTGGGACGCCTTACTAGAGAATTCGTTTTGTTGTTTGCCTGTTTCATATTCAGCATGCATGATGCAACAAATCTCTCCTCTATTGATGTATTCCTGAATTTCGGTTTGTCTCTTGGTTTAGGAGAAATGTGGAAGGGTGGACAGTGGAGACTGGAAAAATTGAAAGAAAATAAATTTTTAGTATGTTTGGTTAGAAGGAAATGTGAGAGGAAAGAAAATAGCAAAGATGACTTTTTTCTATGCTAAGGCATAAAACCAAATCATTCCAAATTGGAATGATAAGAGGAAAGAAAATGAGAGGGAATTTAAGGACGTGTTTTACAAGATTATATCTTTTTTCTTTAATCTTTATATACTTAAATCTTTATTACAGGGATACTGCAGGACAGGAAAGATTCAGGAGTCTTATTCCAAGTTACATTAGGGATTCCTCCGTGGCAGTCATTGTCTATGATGTTGCAAGTATGTCGTCATAAGTTGATGTTTATCTGCTCAAGGAAGTGCTTGAAGTTGCCAACTTTAATTTTCATGCTGTAGGTAGGCAATCCTTCCAAAATACTTCTAAGTGGATCGAAGAGGTGCGGACTGAACGGGGTAGTGATGTTATAATTGTGCTTGTTGGGAACAAAACCGATCTTGTGGACAAAAGGTAATATCAATTTGTTATTATGGTTGAACTTTCTTGTGAAAATAAGTATACTATTAATTTTCATTACTTTAGTTTTGATTGTCATAAAAAAATCCCCAAATTCTTCCCCTGAATGTATATGCTTGTTTTGTATTCGATCATTGTGCATTTTGTGGTTGATTTGACAGGCAAGTCTCAGTTGAGGAAGCTGAAGCCAAGGCTCGTGAACTCAATGTTATGTTCATCGAAACTAGTGCCAAGGCTGGCTTCAATATCAAGGTAAACCATTTTAAACTTATCATATGATTATTCCTATAATTTGACTGCTTGCTCAATGCTGTTGAAAATTATTGTGGTTGGGCGTACGTCAATGTCATGGTATTCTATTCACTGAAAGTTTGCTCAGTCCTTTTGTTTCTCGAAGTAACATTTGTTCTTCACTTGCATGGCATTTATTGCAAGCATTGATTAACTTTAGATAGTTGGAATTGGGCGTGCAAGTCGGGCAAATTTTAAGTTTGTCCACATATTTGGAGTTAAACCAACATAGTTACTAGCAAGTCCTCTTCCTCCCCCAGCATTGCGGATCAAATCTATTGAGTTTTCTCACTCTGTTCAATCTATTGACAGGCTCTATTTCGGAAGATTGCGGCCGCTCTACCTGGAATGGAAACACTTTCTTCAACAAAACAAGAAGATATGGTCGATGTCAATCTTAAGTCTTCGAACACAAATGCATCTCAGTCGCAGCAACAGTCTGGAGGATGTGCCTGTTGATGATACACCTCTTACTCACACAAACACACATCACTGATCTGAGGTATGTATGCTTTTCGACATTTATTCTGGGCTTCCGATATCCTCCTCCCACGAAGTGTTTCTGTAAAAAAGGAAAAGAAAAATCTGGTCTCCCCCCTTTTTTGTAGCCTTGGCATTTGGGTTTGATGGAATGTTCTTGAGAGGAGAATTTTAAAGTTTATCCTAGTAGTAGTTAGGCTTGTCCTAACCTGTCCTATATGTGTACGGTTCTTGTTATCTCATTCAATTGTGCCAAATTTGTTGTTTCTCGTAAATCAACTGTTGTGGGCTTCGCCTTCTCTTTTCTTTTAAATTTTAAATTCACGCATAATAATTTAGGTAAATATTGTGCGAAATGAGGGGGAAAAAAGGGAAAAAGGATTCATGGAAATTGTTTAGGGAAATAGGACAAAATTTATAATGTTTTTCAAAATCGTCCCCGAATACGATTTGTCAAAGTTGTCATCACTAGAGGTAATTGTTTTTTGTTTTATTCAATTTAGTCTCTGTCTGCCTTGTCTTGAAGTTGTCGACGACTTTCAGGGTAGATTTTTTTATCCGGTACGTCGACTTTGACAAAGTCGCATTCATCTTAAGATGATTTCTCTCATTTTCTTTTATAATTTCACAGTTTTCACTAAAATAAGTCCTAATTGTTTGAATTAAGAAGAAATGAATTTTATTGTTTTATTTAAATACTTTTTATATGTATGTTTGAGTAAGCTAAAATTTTCTATTTTACATTGAACAAATGTTTTACATTATTAATTTATACCATATGAGCACTTAAATTCAATCAGTTAATGACATGAATGGTAAATGCATATGCTGTAGTTTAGACAAAATTGCATTATCTAATGCATTGATTATGTCGATGACTTGATGTTACTCAAAGCATAATGCCAGTTGACTGTAAAAAGACGTCGAGGATTTAGTGTTAATCTATTTTGTTAGTAGGATGGACTTTCGTGTATTTGAATACATAATATGGTAAACTACCTCTTTGGTTTTAACTGTTATTTTTTTAAATCATAATTGATATTATGTTTTGGTTCTGTTTTGGTCATTGTAATGTCATATCAGTGTTGAAAAATACCTAAAAATTATTGTTATCAAATTTTTAACGATTGACAAATAGAATCAAAATGTAACATTATGTTTGTTTTGGTCATCGTAATGTCACGTCAGTATTGACAAACATAATCAAAATATAACATTTTGTATGATTTTAAAGAAAAAAAAAATTATATTTGGGCGATCAAAACAAAAATTAAACATGTAAATTAAACAAAAATTAAACATGTAAATGATTAAATATGTAGTTGATCCTAAATATAATAACCAAAATTTATACTATTTAGATTTAGTTATGGAGATCTATAAGATTTTGTTTTAATTTGATTGTATAAATATATAACTGTTATATGAAATTATTGTCGAATTTAAATATTTCTTTAAAACAATAATAATGAGATTTTTGTGGCAAAACCCAAATCCGAGCAAAGAAACAATATACCAGTTATGCATAAAATTATTATTTTTATACGAAAATAAAATTATTAAATAAAATAAATTTATAGTTATGATTAAAATATTATATATTATTATTATTTTGATAATTTTTATGAAAAAAATTATCAATCATTAATTTAAATGCATATTTATTGAATTAATTAGTTTTAATTATCCAATTCCAAGTCTCATACTTTTTTAAAAAAAATATTTTATGGAAATTTTAATTCTTCAATCCCTGAATAAATAATTGACAACCTTTTTTCTGAACTCTCTCGAATTTTCAACATATGTGAGTATTTCAACGTACAATATCATCTAAATCAAGAATGAGTTTAGTTGAGTAAAAAAAGTAATACACATTTTGTCTCTCGTAATACATCACTTTTTCCACTTCATTTATTATGTCTTTTTTTAGTTCATTTCACTTCTAAATGTTTAATTTCATTTATTTTTTCGATAAAGAACTTTAAAAATATTTCAATCAATCGCATAATATAATTAAAGAATGCAAAAATAAAAAATTGAATCCATCAAAAGACCTCAGTGGTAAAAGGGAATGTTGTTCTTTTTAGAAGTGACAAAGTTCAAACAGCTACGTTTACAGAGTGTATGTATGTTTATTGTCAATTGACAAAAATAATTATAAATATATATTATAGAGTAACCACCTAGACTAATACAAAGAATATTTATTATTATTTTCGATCCCGATAGGGGGGAAAGAAAGAGTAAATAAGGTAAATGAATTATAGGAAAAGTAAAGATGGTACATACAATCTACTAAAACTTCATCTTGAACTAAGCATAATCACATTTCTAAGTTCTAACTTACCCTATTCTTTATAGGAAGATGTAAGGAACGCGTCCTTATCATTTTAGGCACATACCATACTTTTAACATCAAAAGATTAAAGCAATTCACGTCTTGTATGAGAGAAGTACACAATTACTACACTTGTATAAAACATGGTTCATTAGGCTACTTATCACATATAGCAACATATATATATGGTCCTCGTTCTAAGAGTTTAGACTAACAATTTTTATATCGAGAGCGAATCAGATTTGACTTGCGACTTTGTAATACAATCCCGAATAAAGTTACAGAGATCAATCATTTGAAACAATCAAAAACAAATGAAATAAGTTTATATAGTTTAGTGAGGTGATATTGACACAGCTAATAAATAACAACATACAAAAGCAAAGCTTAAATCAAAATATATAATGAATTCACATATCAAAGATAGTGTGTAGACGATAAAAAAATATCGTACTTTATAAGGTATGTAAATCACACATATCAAAGCTCATCACGGTGATCGGAGTTTAGCTCAATAGCACTTTAGGGTATGTTTGTTTGGAGGAAAACCAATTACGGAATTGGTTTTTTACGAAATCTCGTGTTTGTTTTATGTAATTCGTTTTCCGGAAAATATTTTTTCGTGTTTGTTTCACGTAATTCGTTTTCCGGAAAATGTTTTCCAGTGTTTGGTTGGAGGAAAACTTGTTGGTCAACGTAAAATATTTTCCTGGACAACAGAATTTCCTGTGTTTTATGGAAAATGACTTACGGTTTGATTTTCCGTAAGTCATTTTCCGAACTTTTCACTTCAAAAAATAAATACTCAAAATAATTTTATTTTATGAATTTAATATTAATAAAATATTTTAATATCATTTTAATCAAATTATTAATTATTAAAATATTTAAAATGTATTTATTAATATTTCTAATAATATAATATAATATTTTTAATATTATAATAAAATAATCAATTATATTATAATAATATAAGATATTATATTTTTATTTTAATAATATATAATAAATTATTAATAAAATTTATATTATTTATTAATTTCATAGAAATACTATTATTAAATTATTAATAATATATAATATTATTTATATATTTAATATTAATATAATAATCTAATAATATTTTAATAAAGATATTTAAAATATACTAATTAATTTTTTAAAATATAATATAAACTATTACTTTAATAAATAATTAATATAATTTATAATATTTTTATTTCAATAAAATATACTAATATTAATATTTTTTATTAATAAAATTATAAAAATAATATTTAGTAATAAATAAATTATTTTAATATTTTAAAAATAATAATATTAAGTTTTATGATAAATAATATTATTTATTGTATTTAATATTTGTAATAAATAATTTTTAAAAAACTCATCAACAAGTGGAAAAAATGTTTAAACAATATCTTCCAAACATCGTAAAACGTTTTCCAGATGTTTTCAGAAAAATATAATTCATTTTACGGAAAACGTTTTCCGGAAAACGTTTTCCAGAAATGTAATTCATTTTCTAGAATTCAAATTACAGTAATTCATTTTCCAGAATTCAATTTCCAGAAAACCAATTACACCCAAACAAACATACCCTTAGTGACATACAGATTCTTGAATCCCACCTGATCACCAAGAACACACAGAAAGCATCATTCTCCTGCCTTGTCAAGAATTGAAATTTAAATATACAATATCCTTTCGTCTCGTTAAATATTGAAGTCTATACAAAATTCATACAAAGCGTTATGGATTCTATGACATAGAGATTGTATCCAAAACTCAACTAAATGGTTAAGGCCTTGAATTTACGACAAAGCATAGTTCGAAGTATAGCCAATTACATCGCTACAAGAAAATATACCTTTAATGATACACGAACGATAACACATGCTAATTTATTACTTAAAAAAAACGTGTGTCATAAAAAAATGTCATATTTTTTAAAATCTGAACGATTTATGACTTACAATAATGTGTGTCATATTTAATAGTCATAATCCAAAAAATTTGAAAAAACACAGAGTACAATTTTAATTGCGTGTCATCTATAAAAGTCGTATTTTATTTTTTTTCACCATTATTTTCATCCTTTCCTGCTTCTTCCCCCTCGATAACCAGTTCACGCTGTATGCTTCCCCTCATTTTTCTCTTTTTCCCTTTTTTTCTCTTTGCATCAGTTCACTGGTTTCCACACGTATTCCTCGTTCTCTATTCACGACCGCCGACTCTACAGGGTAATCGAGCTTGACAATGGCCTCGTCACTTTGTTGGTCCACGATCTCCAGATTTACCCCGACGAACTTCTTGAAGGTTCTCATTTGCTAGATAAGGCTAAGACTGAAGGTGGAACTGAAGATGATGGCGAAGATGAAGATGAATATGAAGATGATGATGGAAATGGAGATGAGGATGGAGATGATGAAGAATAAGAGGAACTGACGATGAGAAACAGATTGAAGAGAAGGTCGTTCAATCTAAACAGGTTTGTCTTCTCCCTTTCTTATATTTATTGAAGTCCTGACATTAGATTGATTCATTGATTGTGAATTTGGTTGCAGATAACATTGTGCGTAGGATTTGGTAGATTTTCTGACCCTCCTGAAGCGTAGGGTCTCGCTCATTTTCTAGGTTTCGTTACTTTCAGCTCTATTCATTCTGCTCAACTGCACTAATTTCTTCTCTGCTTAATATTCGTGAGTTTTAAAAGTCCGTTTGCAAGGTTCTCAAGGGAAGCCAGAGTTTAAGCCAGTGTTTAAAATGTCAGGACTTCCTGAAGGTTCTCATTTGCTAGATAAGGCTAAGACTGAAGGTGGAACTGAAGATGATGGCGAAGATGAATATGAAGATGATGATGGAAATAGAGATGAGGATGGAGATGACGAAGAAGAAGAGGAACTGATTATGAGAAACAGATTGAAGAGAAGGTCGTTCAGTCTAAAAAGGTTTGTCTTCTCCCTTTCTTATATTGATTAAAGTCCTGACATTAGATTGATTCATCGATTGTGAATTTGGTTGCAGGCATAATTGTGCGTAGGATTTGGAAGCTTTTCTGACCCTCTTGAAGCGTAGGGTCTCGCTCATTTTCTAGGTTTCGTTACTTTCAGCTCTATTCATTCTGCTCAACTGCACTAATTTCTGCTCTGCTTAATATTCGTGAGTTTTAAAAGTCCGTTTGCAAGGTTCTCAAGGGAAGCCAGAGTTTAAGGTGAGAATTTGATTCATATCTGTTTCCTTACTTATATAGAAAGATACACATTTGGAGCCTTTTTCATGTTTAGTAAAGTTTACTAAAAAAACTGCGTACCTTTTATTTGATATAAGGATTGAATGTAAAGAGACTGAAAAACAAAATGTGGGTTCTTAAAGAAAACTTTATACTTTTTCGTGTTTATTAGTTTTGGCAAAGATGGGCGGTATGGAAAGAGCTAAAATTTGAAATAAATTTAATATTTTTTGTTCTAATCACGTCATTATGAGAAGTATGCCTTTTGTTTTATATGATTTCATTACTGCTTTTGATATTCTTAGTGATAAATGTTGGTTTTTTAGATTTTATTTTGACTAAGTGTGCAACAAGGTATTGTTTGAAGTCTGAACAATCTTGTTGGAGTAAAACCAGGAAAGTCTTAGATCACTGCATTGCTTGGCGTTTTGTTTTTTGACTGTTGCTACTGCTATGGCTACGGCCAAGATTCGGAGGAGTAGCTTCTCTCAAAACCTTTCCACTACAGCCCCATCTCTAGGCCCTGGACTTATGTGTGGGCCTAATGGCACGGTCTTTCTATCTTCTGGGATACACGACCTTGACAGTAATGCATACACATAATTGCCTAACATTATCTTATCACTGACTTGAGTGATGTGTTCTCTTATTCGATAGTTTTTACTTGTTATGCAGAGGTACTGGGTGGTGGGTTCCCTTTGGGAAGCCTGGTTATGGTGATGGAAGATACAGAAGCACCACATCACATGTTTTTGTTGAGGAATTTCATGGCTCAAGGACTTGTTCACGGTCAACCTCTTCTCTATGCTAGTCCAGCCAGAGATCCAAGGGGATTTTTGGGTACTTTGCCCAGTCCTGTTGTATCTAAAGATGACAAATCCCGGGAACCTGATCCAAATCAGGTCCCTTTATCTTTGACACTTGTTTTCTTTGGTTTCTCAAGTTTGTTTGAATTATCTTGTGTTTAAATGCTCAGATTGTGAATGTTGTATTCAAAAAAAAAATTACAGGAGAAATGTATGAGAATTGCTTGGCAGTATAAGAAGTATTTTAGTGAAAATCAGTTCACTTTTGATGGCTAAAGAGGTAGTTTATCCCTAATTACACTCCTCATTTTTCAGTTGTTGTTTGAAAGTGCACTATTCTTAACTAATGCTCAAGCTACTGTCACTTTTCTGTTGTTTGTTTGAAAGTGCCATGTTCTTAACCAATGTCAATGCTATCACTCTTCAGTTACTTATCTGAAAAATGCCCTGTTCTTAATCAGTGTTCATGTTATTTTCTTTTTTAAAGTACAAGTGGTCTCTCTTTATGTGAACATGGTGTAGATGGAAAACGTGAGTACTCTAATGAATTTGACTTGCAGAAGCCCCTAGAGAGGCACTTAATCAATGGTCAGCGCATAGATTGTGTTAGCATCCAAGATTTTTCTGACCTTTCCACTCTTCAGGATCGATGTGCAACATTTTTATCTCAGTTCCCACATTATCATTGTTTGCCTTCTTGTTCATATATTAATGATGCTGGAATTATTTGATCATGCTGGCATATTTTCTAGTATCTTTCAGTTCCCGCGGAATTATTTGATTTTATTATTACTTGTTATGTCATCTCCCTTATAGATGTATGAAGAATCCTGTATGAAGCTCCAAAATCTTAATTTTAGTGTCTTTGACTAACTTGCCATTACCTTTCTTTTCCTTCTTTCCATTTGGTATACATGTCGGTCATTCCTCTTTTTCGGCAATCTTGTAGAAATGATGGCAGCATTTCTTATGCTGGTCGTATCGCTATCCAATCATTTTGTGCTCCACAGTGTGCATATTCTAACATGGTTAGCGGAAGATTTTTTAGATTTATTGAGCTATTATAAATTCATGTTTCTTTTCCTTACGAGTGCTTAAATATAAGATGTTTTTGGACCATTGAAGTTGTAGAAGTCATAGTTTTGGAACTCACTTTGATGGTATGGCATTTTTAAAGGGTCATAATATGAACTATTGCAGGAGTAGGATATGCTTAACTACTATTAGATCTCTCAAAAGCATGGTACAGTCTTCGAATTCGGTAGCCATAATAACCTTTTCACCTTCCCTTCTTTCACCATTCTTCTGTAAAAGATGGCAACACATGGCAGACATGTTGCTTTCAGTCAAAGCAATTCAAGGTTTATTGTCAGTCTACCTCGTGCTCATCATTTGCACTTATTGGTTCCAAGTTTGTACCGACTTGTTAATATTTTGGATTATTCCTTCAGATGAAGACAAGAAGTTGGCACTACTCCTCACTGGTTACCAAGATATGGTTGGCTTTCTGAATGTGCACAAAGTGGCACGCATCAACACACAGGTTCGTAAGTATTAATCTTTATCCCAGTCTTGTACAGCTTTGATGCCTTATAAATGATAAGTGATTCTTGATTAGTCTGTGGAATATAGATAGTGTTTTTCATTTGCTTCAATTTCAAATACTTAACCCCTTAAGTTTATTCAATATGCTTAACTACTACTAGTACTACTATTATGCTAATATCAGATTTTAATACCCTGAAATTAATATGATCACAATAACAATGTTTCTCATTGTGTTTCTGTAATTGGCAACTCAATTTTATAATAAAATGTACCTAGTCAGTTACTGCTACTGTGAGTGTTTCTATATTGTATGTGCTTATATTTTTTTAAGGTTGCTTCGTGAATTTTGTGTTTTTTAGCCACAATTGTTAATGGTGCTTCACTTTTTCCTTGCAGATATTTGACATCATTGGTTATCTTTATCAATATCTTAAATTATTGCGTCAACTTTCCCCTCAAGAATGGATATTTAATTTTGTTTTGATAAATAAAACTAGGAATCTATATTTATTTCTAATTTTTGGTATTTGCTGTTGCATTCCATTAACTATTCCTTTTGTTTCTTTGTTGCAGAAAATTTGCTTGTTTATCCACCATAACATGTTATCTTTGGAGACTATGTCTATGAGTTATGGGATGAGGAGACGATAAGAAAGATTTTAGGTTTCTTCACTCCCAGAAACATGAGAATTGATGTAGTAACAAAATCCTTCAAGCTAAATGGTACCATGTTCTGTTCTATTTAGTCATCATATTATTATTGTAAAATATTGAACCATGTTTCTATGTTCCAAGAGTCTAAGAACAATGACAATCTAATTTGAAGTCATATGGCTTTCTTTGATTTGCAACTACCAGTTGGTTGGATTGTCCCTTTTACATTGTAAATTCCCACAATTATCATGTTTCTTATGTTATATTGATTTTGTTTAACTAAAATGTGCTTAATTTCTTTTATTTATACTGATAATTTTGGGAAAGCAACTGAGTGCATATACTCTCTGACACACAATGTGTAACATCCCAATCTATGGGTTAGTGACTAAATTGTAAAAATTTCAGAACTTGGTGACTAAAGTAGAAGAATGGAATAGTTTAATGATTTATTTAAAAATATTACCTGAAAAAATGTAAGTAATTATTAGATGAAGTGAAGGGCAAAAGGGTCTTTTGTAAGGGAAATAATTAATTAAAGAAAGGTTATATATTAACCACGTGGAAGAGAAGAGAAATCTACAAGCTTCCAGAGTTCTCTTTCTCTTCTTCTTCCTTTATGTGTGGGAACCCAAAACAAAAGTGAGTTTCTGGTTAGTTAGTTACTTGTTAAATTTAAGATTGGTTTATGATCATTAGATGATATAACTAAGCTTAAGGAAAGCTTAGATTATCTTAAAACCATAAGATGAGGAGTATATGAAGAATTAAAGAAAGGAAGTAGAAAAGTGAAATCTTGGATTAGAGTTCATAATAAGAATTAAAAGTGGGTTTGACTTGTCATCAAACTAATTAAGGAATAGGAAGTGTTAGAATTAGATTAAGAACATGTTGGAAGTTGAGTGAGATTCTTAAATTTTATATGGAGAATTGGATTTCTAAGTTTTAGAGGTATGGAATGGATAATAATTAGTTTAAGTAAGAGTATGCAAGTTAGATATATAAAAAGACGGGAAATATAAAGTGTTGAGAAAATTATGAAGAGATTTTCGTGCTAAAATAACATTTCTGGGCTATGTGCATCGATGCACATTCAATGTGTACCGATGCATCAAGGATAAATCCCAGAAATGGTTCAAGGTGTATCGATGCACATGAAGTGCATCGATGCACTCCTTTAAAATAAAAACATTGAATGCCATCAGTGTATCGATGCACAAGTAGTGCATCGATGCACCCCCTTAAATACAAACATCGAATGGGATTTATGCACTGATGCATAGATAGTGCATCGATGCATTCATCAAGGGATGCATCGATACATGTTGTAGTGCATCGATGCATACCTTCATTAAAAGATAAAAATAGCTTTCTTTTTATCCTAAGGAGTGATAGTTTAGAATATATCAATTAGTATACTGATATGTATTAATGTATTATTATGTAGATTTATAACGTAATCTCGTTCTGGAACAATTGAAGGATTAGAATCGAGTCAAAGCAATGCTAAGGTGAGTACATATTATAAGTATGGTATAATGGAATAAGACTTGTGATAAGTCTAATTCCTATGTTGATTTTCATAGCACTATAGTTATGAACATACATACATGATAATTATTATGATACATGCATAAAGTATATATGTTTATATGATTTGATAAATGATATATGTGAATAGATTCAAATGCACATGTGACATGGTAAGTGATATGAGTTATGTGATCACAAGAGAAATGACATGAATACATGAACATATGAAACATAAGAATAATGCCCATGGTATACGATATGAGAGCTATAGGTATAGTTGGCATGCCAAGAGTCGAGGGTTCTACGTGGTCCTTCGGGACATATATGTATCCTTTGGAACATTTACAGGGTCTTTTGAGATAGATTTGATCCACTGGAATATATATATGGTTCTTAAGGAGTGGTCCTTCGGGACAAATACAGTACATAGGTCATTCGGGATAAAATTTCATAGCCCCTAGTGGGACCCATACGAGCTGTGGTGACAACATAGTGCATAACCTCAATGTACTCAAATACCTTGAGTTCTCAAAAATGTACATGGGCCTATAAAAGGTTATCAAAGGTAATTGCATTGTTATAGTTATATGTTACCATATTATTATTGTTTACATTGAATTGTATATAACATGATTTAATGGATAGATTGCATGTTCATATTCATACGGAATGCATTATTATTATATTTATATGTCTCACTAAGTCTATGACTTAGCGTGTAAGTGATTTACACGTAGGTACCAAGAATCAGGAAGAGCGGAAATAGGGTGGTAAGAACAGCAACACTACTAGAAGATCAGATCAGAAGTAACGGATAAAGTATGTCTTTTGTTGTGTATAGTGTTGGCATGTAAGAAAAGTGTCTGGTACAAATGCTCTGATCAGTTTTGTCTTGTTTTGGTTAACTTGTGTAAAGTAACAATGTTATTTTAATGAAAGTTTTAAATTTCCTTGATTTTTCGTCAAGAGTCAAAGTTTGAAAAGTCAATGTGACACCTCGGACTCATATCCGGGTCGGGTACGGGTTGAGGGTGTTACACAATGTGTGTCATCTTCATTTATGACGAGGGCTTCGATGACACACAATGTAAGTCATATATGTGTATCATAAATTTATGACACACAAATGTGTGTCATCTTCATTTATGACGGGGGCTTCAATGACACGCAATGTGCGTCATAAATGAGTGTCATAAATGCACGTCATCTTAAATTCATGTCGGTGGCTTCAACGACAGGCAAATGTGTGACATGTGCACCCATAGATGACGCGCAATGCGCGTCATTAAAGGGGGTTTTCTACTAGTTCATTGACTTCCACACAGCTCATTATACTGCAAAAGTGCGAGCACTTGGCTCAGTTTGTCACAAAGTAAAGTTCATGTTATAGTCACTCAACTACGCTTTTCAAATAGAATTTCTTATCACAAAGTTTGAGCAAATAGTTTGATTTGATCCAAATCATGGTTCAAACTTCAATTTCATAAAGCATAGATCAAATTCATCAATCGAAACAAACACAACTCAATCGAATAAATCGATCGAAATAGCTTACCAAAGCTTACTTACCCAAAGGGTTGCCATCTGATTGCTAAGCGAGCTATACCACAAAGTCATCACAAACATACGAACAAACTTGAATTCGACTACACTCATCTGATTTAAGTTTCCGAAACATCTCAAACTCTCAGATTACTTGGGAAACTTTGTTTTCCTCTTCTTTTTTTCATTTAGGTTCCCATCAAACCATTCTCTTACAAGAACACAATACATGTTCATATATACATTCCTTATCTAAAATCAAATTCAATATAAACCCTAAATTACCGTGAATCCCTAAATTTAATTTAGAGTTTATAGTTTAGGGTTCAATTTTACCCGATTAGCCTTTAGAGAAATGACACCAAATGGAAGAGTAAGACTTGAACTATTGGAATCTCACTTCAAATAAGGTTTAAACCCTTAAATTCTATAAACCTCTAAATGAACTCAATTTGAAATTTTGATCCTTCTAGCTCAGAAGAAAAACAAATAGAAGATATCTGACAGAAAGTTAAGGATGCAAGGTTTCCAAATATATACTTAATTTGGGGTTTGAAGAAGTATTTTAAGGTTAACCTTTAATTGTAAGTTTAGGGTTTTACCAACCTCTCAACAAAGACAAATTGGCATTTGGAGAAGAGAATGGAAACATTTTCATGTTTTTGTTTCTTTCTAACCAAATTAGGATTGGTTAATAACCAATTATTGTTTTATATATAGGATCAGGGACGGTGCCATGATTCTAATTAAGAGGACAATGTATAACTAACAATAGAAAATGTGAGGGGTAAAATTAAAATAAATCAAAATTTAAAGGTCTAAATAAATATTTATCTTGTATAGTTTTTAACGATAAAAAAATAGGGGACAGACCCCCCAACACTATGCATAACTTGGTTCCTGTTTAGGATTATAAGATTTTAACACCGGGTTTGCTTATTCATCAGAAGTCATCGTTATAAGTTAATAGTTTAATCATGGAAGTAATCCTTATAATTTTTCTCTTGTTTTCACTTTAGCGCTCAAACTTTCACCTTTTTACTATAGTCCTCAAACTTTCAAATTAACACATTTTAGATCTTAAAGAAATTCTAAATCAAATCATATTTTAATTCAGATTAATTTATAAATATTACTCACAGATTTAAAATTTTAAAATACTGAAATAATTATCAGAAATTATTTTCCAATCATTGGATATTAGAAAAAAAATTAGATCTGTTTTTTGAGTGTTACATCACATGTTTCTTCTGTACCACAATAAACTTGTTTTATTCTCGATTCTTTTTTTCATTCAATTTAGTCACTATCTTTTTTCAGTTTATTCAATTTAATCCAAGTCTAATTTCTTTTAACACATAAAAGGACAACTTTCACAATTACTGTTAAAAGCATCACAATCTCTTAAATAATTTTAGTATATCAATATTTTTTAATTTTTTATAATATAGCCCTAAATAAGCTCAACATAATTAGTTTAAATACTATTTGTCGTGTGCATGTCTTCATGAGCTTGTAAAAATTTAGGACAAACCCTTAATTTCCTCCACATTACAAGGTAATAATTCCATCTCACCTATCCTTAATGAAAATCCATCTCGAATTAAATCAAATTTTCTCAATTTACGTAGATTTTCACTTTAAAAAAAAAATTACGGTGACGATGATGATATTACCATTGAAACTAGAATTCATCGTCGATTGATTTCTTATTAATTATTCGTTTAGATTTAAAAACACAAATCGAAAAGGGGAAAGTATTATACTACGAGAAAAATAACAAACGAATACGACATAGACGCATAATGTTGGTGAAAGCTTTGCCGTTTCCGCCGCCGCCACCGGCGAACCGTACCATACAAAAGCAATGCTTGAAATATGTGGCGGACAGTATGATGAGCGGATCCTGGAAATTTATAGCGGTCATTGCCACTTTTATCCTTAGCAGGGTTCTTCACCATCTATTGAAGCCTTTATCTCAACCTCAAATCATCTCTGATATTCTTGTACGTCTCTCATTTCTCTTTTTTTCTATGCATTGTAATGCATTTAATCTTTTTTAACGTCTCCGGGATTGAATTACAAACGATATTTCTTAAATAAGACATTAAAATTTAATTCGATGGATATAGAACAAAGTTACGAGAAAGCTTAGCTTACCGAAAGGTTCTCGAACGGATTCGACTCTGGACTTTCGAGACTTTCATCTCGATATTTCTCTTTTTTCTCACTTTTTAAGCATTATAATGCATTTAGTCTTTTGTTAACCTCTTCTAGATTGAATTATAAGAAGTTTGATATTTTTTTAAATAAGATATTAAGTTTCAATATGATGGATATGGAAAAAGGTTACGGGAAAGCTTACCTTACGAAAAGGTTCTCGAACCTATTCGACTATGGACTTTTGAGACTTTCATCTCTTTCTATCTTTCTCTTTCACACTTTTTAAGCATTATAATGCGTTTAATCTTTTGTTAACGTCTTCTGGATTGAATTACAAGAAGTTCGACATTTTTTAAATAAGATATTAAGTTTGATATTTGATCTGGACTCCCCGTCCCTGCACTTAATATTCATATTTGAGTTGTAATATACATGCAGGTAGGGGTATTTCTTGCTTCAATACAAGCCATACGTGATTCATTTGGGGATCAATCTGCTTTAAACATGGACAACATTGTTGATTTTGGGATGATTCTATACACCTTCGTTCTAGGTTTAGAAATGGACCCTTACGTGATCTTCAAGTCACCATCACGCCCTGCAATTTTGGCTTATGCTAGTGTGTTATCAACATGCATATTAACCTCGGTTCTAGTCCCATGGCTGCACTATGGTTCCAAGGACGCCGGCATCATCACCTTAACCATGTCCCTTTCCATTACTCTCTCCGGCACCGGCTCTCACATACTCACCCGACTCATAACGAACCTCAAGATCGGTAAATCGGACATCGGGAAGCTCACCGTCATGGCCGGGGTTCACTCAGACATGATAACTATGTTCATACTTTCAATCAGCTTCTTCTTCCCTTTGGTGATGATTTTGAGTGCGAAGGAAGATATGAAACTGGTAGTGCAGATGTTATCGGCGCTTGTGTTACAGACGATCCTGGCGGCTAAGATCTCGCCGTCGTTCTTTAATTGGGTTAACAACGAGAACCCTGAAGGGAAAGCACTCAAGGGCTCGCACCTAGTACTCTCCATGGCGTTCATCGCCGTCATATGCAGTTGCGCGCCTTGGTTCGGTTACAGCCCTTTCCTCAGCTCGTTCATGGCGGGGCTTTTCTTGCCGACGGAGGGGCGGATATCGAAATGGGCGATCAGCAAGATCAACTACTTGTTGAGCTTGCTTTTCTACCCTCTTCTCTTCTTTTGGGTGGGACTTAAGATTGACTTCACGGAATTTGAAGGCGGCCAACAGGGGACATGGGAGAAGTTTTTCGCGCTTTTGTTCATAGTATACGTCGGGAAAATCGTCGGAACTATCGTCGGCGGGGTCATGTTGGGTTTCCGTTGGCCGGAATTGGCAGCCATCGGATTGCTTTTGATGGCCAAGGGTCATTTTCATCTATACTTCGCTGTTCATGCACTCAGGGTTAGTTTACATTGTTTCTTCTTAATCCTTCTGCTTATATGCGTACAAAGTATATAATATGCGTTAATTACACTATTTATCCTAAAACTTTTAGATGTCTTAATCCTTCACCCGCACCTGACGCGACATAAATATATATTATATATTTTTTTTTCATTAGGTAAAATAAGTACCTAAATAATACAAAAATAAATATTATTATAATTATTTCTAAATATATAAAGAATAATTATAATATTATCTAGAGTCAAGTCGAGTTTTTCCTAAATTCGAATTTAGTTTTAACTCTTAAATTAACGGTTAGGTTAAAGGAAAGACTAATATGATATGATTTTAATATTTTAAAGTTTAAGAACTGATTTAAAATCCGAAAAATTATTTGGATTTGCATTTAAAACCTGTGTATATAAATTATTTGCAGACGGGGAAGATCGAAATGTCAACTTGCATTTCAATGGTGTTTGTGTTCTTCCTTTCTATTGTGCACACCCCCTTTGTTGTGAGGCATATAATCGAACGTGCAAGGCAGCTCGTCCCGGTTCAAAGGATGACTCTCCAATGTCTCGACCCGACGAGCGAACTCGGAATCTTGCTCTGCGTTCACGGACCTCACAACGTGCCTTCATCCATAAACCTAATGGAGATCACTAGGGGCAGACCTAACCCGGGCCTCCGTGTTTACGTGACCCACATGGTCGAACTCACCGAGGAACTCGAGGAGACGCTCGAGCAAGAAGAAGGGACCGGAAATATGGTTGTGACCAACAAGTCGGTGATTGAGATGAGGGAGCAAATCACTCAGGCTTTCCAATCCTACGTCGACGAGAATATGGTCGGTGTCACGCTTAGTCGGTCGCAAGTGCTCTCGACGTTCAACAGTATGGCGCGGGATCTCACTGTTTTGGCGGATGACTTGATGGTTACCCTTATCTTGTTGCCGTTCCATAAGAGGTTGAATGCGGACGGTACCCATGATTCAGGCACTCCTGGTTTTAGATATGTTAATCGTAAGGTAGCTGCCTAAACACCTTCCCTTTGTTTACTTTCTCAGTTTTATGATATCTTTGGTGGACTTATATTCGAATACGAGTGAATACATTTATTAATCAAATGGTTAAGATTAATTTTCGATCGAATTGAAGTTAAAATCACTTAAGTTCAAATAATTTGAAGTTGATTTAAGTCGTTTTGTGATTGAGTTATTCAAGTTTATTTTTGTGTTTGATCATTTCTAGGTTTGATAATTAGGTTTAAATTATTTCAAATTTTCGTCGTTATGAGTTTGAGTCATTTCACATTCTAAATATTTCATAATACGTTCATTTCAGGTTCGAGTCATTCTGAATTTAAGTCTTTTTTGAATTTGGATCAAATGAGTTTAAGTTGTAATTAAATCAGGTTAGGTCGAGTATAGATACTTGTCCATCTTAATATTTGATTCTAACTCGTCCCTTATTAAAATGTATAAATACGAAGATAAAATACTAAAAAAAACATGAAAGATCATGTCGAGCATATATCTATATGAATTTTTTTTCTGGTTTTTTGACAGTTGATTAGACATGCTCCATGTTCTATTGGGATTTTGGTGGAAAGAGGGTCCGGATTTGCAGAAAAGATCACAAAATCATCGCAATGTGAAGTGGCAATCATTTTCATCGGAGGCAAAGATGATAGAGAAGCACTATCATACGTGGGTCGAGTCGCGTGGCATCCGGGAGTAAAGCTCACGGTTATACGATTCCTCCTCGATAGAAACTCGGAAAACGCACCGAGGAGATTGAACAACCGAGCAAACATACAGGAGGAAGAAGTCGAGATGAAGCTCGATGACGAGAGCTTCACCGAGTTCTACGAGAAATACATAGCGGGTGGGAAGGTGTCGTACATGGAGAAACATCTCGCGAATTCTTCCGAAACATACACGATTCTTAAGGCGTTGAAAGGGCAATATACACTCATAATCGTGGGACAAGGTGGACGGGTGAATACGATATTAACATTCGGACTTAACGATTGGCAGCAATGTCCAGAATTGGGTTCGGTCGGAGATGTGCTTTCCGGGTCAGGTTTCGAGTGTGAGGCATCGGTTTTGATCATCCAACAACATAGATTGAAAGGACAACTAGATGGCTTAAATGATGACTTCTCCATCATGTAAAATGGTCTAAAATGAATAGGTTTGAAATTTAGGATGATGAAAATCAAGCCTGATTTGTTGTAAAAAGTGTAGCTTATTAATTTATAGGATGATATTCATCAAAAGAAAAAGAAAATGTAGGATCATAAATGTACACAGTTCTTTTTATCAACAGTAAATTTTGATTTAAATTGTCGATTGAGTTCAACTCAATTTATATTGTCCCTAGTACCATTACATATGAGATCATGGAATTGAACATGTTTAAAGACTTAGTATCTTTCGATTTATGGATAAGGAATTTGAGTCGTACATTTATAATCAAACGTTGTGTATGATTAGGTCAATTCATGTACAAGTGTAGTCTATGACATATCACAAAGCCCTAAAATTTGGGGGATCTACGTATGAATGTCATTTAGGCCCGTCAATGTATAATCTTTGTGTCGTAACGAAATTTTCAATTGAAGGAAAAACAAACTTTCCGTTTAGTTCTCGGGATAGAGGCAGAGAAAGTTGCAAACGAATATTTTAATAGTATCTTTAATCGTTTTTCATGATGAATTTTAGTAAAAAGACCTCATAGATCTCTTATAATTTCAAATTTAATAAATTAATCCTTATTATAAAATATTTTAAAAGCATCATTTTAAAAAGTAACACATGACCTGCACATCTTTTAGAATAATCTTGTGAATGATACAAAAGTATAAAAAACAACTATAATGTCATTATTTCATGTTAGTTTTAACAATGTAAATATATATAAAACTTGTTTAAAATCTATAATAAAAAGTTTAATTGAGTCATAGTTTCGTTGACATCTTTTGAAGGTTTTCAAAATATGTTTTCTTGAAATAAATTCAATTTAACATCAATATATTCTTTTGGATACTGATATCTGAAGTTAAATATCAATACTTTTCTTATAGGTATCAATATTTAGTGCTTTTAAAATAAAAACAAATCGATACTCATTCATAGAATATTGATACCCTCATAAAAATATTGGCACCTTCATGCATGTAACATCCTCAATATCGGGTTAGCGACCAAATTGTAAAATTCCAGAATTTGGTGATTAAAGTAGAATAGTTCAATGATTTATTTGGGAATATTTCCTGAAAATTGTTAATAATTATCCAAGGAATTAAAGGACAAAATGATCATTTGACAAGAAAGATATTTTTCCCCCTTATATGAATGAATCACGTGGGGGGGGGGGAAGAGTTATCTTCTTCTTATTTCTTTTTCTCTTCTCTTCACTAGGGGTGTAAACGAGCCGAGTCGAGCTCGAGTATTGTTGAGCTCGACTCGACTCGAAAACTCGCGAGCTTAAAATTTTCAAGCTCGACTTGAACTCGAAATCCTGAACTGAAGCTCGTGAGCAGCTCGAAATGAAAAAAAAATCTTAAACTTAACTCGATTGAAACCTCAAACTCAAACATGAACCTTAAATACATGAAAATCTTATTGTATTTTAAAAAAAATCAATACATAAATATTAATATTATTAATAATTTATTTTTTAAAAAAATAAAATCTTAATATATTATATTTTCGAGCTGCTCACGAGCTTTTCGAGTTGAATATCGAGTAGCTCGTTTCGGCTCGTTAAGAACTTGAGTCGAGTCCATACGATCCGAGTATTTATCGAGCCTTGATCGAGTCGATCTCGAGTAGCTCGCGAACTGTCTCGTCTCATTTACAGCCCTACTCTTCACCGTGAACCCCCAAAGGCAAAGGTGAGTTTCTTTGTTCGTTGATTATTTGTTGATTTAAAGTTTGGGTTTTGATCATTAGATGATAACTAAGCTTAAGGAAAGCTTAAGTTATCTTAAAATCAAAAGATAAAGGAGTTAGGGAAGATTAAAGATTTGGAGTTCTTGAGTGAAATCTTGAAATAGAGTTGATAAGTTGAATTTGAAACTAAATTTGACTTGTCATCAACTTAATTAAGAGATGTGGAGTGATAGAATTGAATTTGGAGTATATTGAAAATTGGGTATGATTATTGATTTCATATAAAAGATGGGATTTTGAGGTTTGAGATGTGATAAATGAGTATAAATTTGTTTAAGTATGTATATTTGAGTTAATAACATGAAAGGGAATGAAACATGAAGAATTGAAGTTGGAAATAGTGAATTTTCGTGCATGAATAGTGATTTCTGGGCAAAACTTACAGATTTCTATAAGGGTACCGATACCCTAGGGGGAGATACCGATACCCTAGAGGAGGTACCGATACCCCCTAATATAACACCCATAACCCGTATAATTATACCTATACAGATTATAGATGTTATCTGAATTTTTTTAAAACCATTTCTCAATTTGTGAGTGATTTAAAATTTATTTTTTTTAAATGGTAAATGATATTATAAAAATATCATATCATATAAATTATGTTTTGTTGTAACCAATTTAATTCAAAAGTTTTTTTTATGAATAGTGAACAGTACCCATGAACAGTAACCGTGTACAGTGACGATGAACAGTGGGGGAATCGATTCCCTGTAGGGGGAATCGATTCCCTGTAGGGGGAATCGGTACCCCAAAAATATTTTGGAAAATCTTATTAACGTGGTTACTGTTCATGCTACAGTAACCGCTCGAAAATATATATATATTCAATAAAATTCCATTTTTGTTTAACAAAACAAAAAAAACATTTATAATTACATGACACTAATAAAATTAACATTACAACTTAGGATGTCTTACTGATATTGAAATATACTTCTCGATCTTTGATGACGCTTTAAATTCTTTATTCGATTACTGGCTTTTTACCTACACGTGAAAATCATCACACGCTAAGTATATACTTAGTGAGGTAATTAAAACATTTAACAGTGCAATACAATTCATGCATGATTTTCAATGTCAAAAATCAAATTTCCATAAAATCACTTTACTAACATATCCAATATTTTACCATGATCAAAATAATATAAAATCTCTTACCATTTATCCCATAAGCTCGCAAGCTTATTTTACCAAAATACTTACCATTTAAATTCCATAAGCTCGTAAGCTTATTTTTCCAATATACTTGTCATTATTCCGTAAGCTCATAAGCTTATATGCATGATTACCATTTATTAACCAATAAACCATAATCCATAGCCAATAGCCCAATATTAAACCTTGAGGACCATGGGTATTCGAGTAATATTTGCACCGTAGTACTACACATAAGGTCGTGCCCACCATATACACCGAAGTGTATTACACATAAGGTCGTGCCCACCATATACACCGAAGTGTATTACACATAAAGTCGTGCCCACCATATACACTGAAGTGTATTACATATAAGGTCGTGCCCACCATATACACCGAAGTGTATTATAAACCTGCAGCTGCTATACTCTATGGCATGCCAACTATACCCTGTCCCTCAATGACTTATTTGGGCATATAGTCTATTTTATTCGATCCATCCATGGCAAAGTATATTATCAAATTTAACATTGGGCAGTTCATACCCGAAAACATTCATGGTAAAATATCACATTTTTTTCATGATCAATGCATTTTAATTTCATACTCTGACATATCAATGTCAATTTATAAAAATGATATAAAATCATGCCGATATAAACAAGGTCGACTTATGGCAAGTCTTCCTTATGATGTATAAAACATCTATGTATTGCACTCACCTTGACACTTTATGTCTTTCAAAATATATGAGCCTCACTATTGTCCACCATAAGCCCTTTTATATTTGATTTGCTTCGATTACAAATCTATCACAATCTGTATAAATCACCATGCATAACGATTTCATATGTTAGTATTGTACTAACATAAGCACATTCCAAAATAACTCCAAAATATACTTGAACTCATTTTCTATCAAAATACTCAATACTTAATAATTCCTATAACATTGGAACCAACTTTTCCAATTTACCCAAAATGGTCCTTCACCATTTTACCATTTAAATTCTTAATACTAATAATTCCAACATAGTACATCAATTATACAACACTTATACAATAACCCATCAATTTTCCAGAATCCAGACAACTCGCACTACCTTTAAAGAATCAATATTATGTATTTATATACACACTGGAATTTAATTTCGTTTCTTCCGTTGAAAACTAGACTCGAATAAGAATCTATCCATATAAATAAATACTTCTAATTCATTCTGTACAATTTATGGTGAATTTTCAAAGTTGATCAACATAATCTGATTTACAGAATCTGCTGTCCGAATTTTATGATCCTTCCTTAGTTAGAAATTCATATCATTTTGTATACACCTTGAAATTGATCTCCGTTTATTTTAAAAGAAACTAGATCGATATATGAACATAAATATATAAAAATAACCTCGAAATTATTTTTATATAATTTCTGGTGAATTTCCGAACCTACTGCCAGATTCAAAATCCAAACTGTTTTCTTTAACTTCATTCTTAAGTTCTTCATCAATTCTTACAACTACTTTCTTAAAATCACTTAACTCCTCAAAACCCATAAAACACAAGAATCAACATCCCCTTTCATCAACTCAAGATGAACTTGAACAATAACAATATTATGCAATATTGGTACCAAAAGATAGCGTTTTTCGCATATAACAATTCTCTATTTTTAGCATACTCAAAATCCTAAGAAAATTGCTTGAAAATTGAGTTGAAGATTTCTCACCCTTTGAAGAAGCCCACGTCTGGTTTGAAGAAGAAGAGAGCAAATTTGGATGAAATTTAGGAAACATTTCATCTTAATTTACATTATATCTAACTTTAAATGAATATAAAATTCATTTAATTGGGATAAGACCAAATCACCCTTAATGAATCTTCTTATTCACCATAAAACCATGACAACTCATCCTTATTATATTTCAAAGTCAAAGTTGAATTATTTTGACTTTTAATTTCGAAATTCCCCTTGAATTTTCAAAATTTGCGTTTTAGTCACTAAATTCCACTGTTTCGATTAATTCTGAAAAATTGCATATTTCCAAACCAAATTTCTCTGATCCAAAATATTAAAATAATATTTTCAACCATTTTATAACATCCTTCAATTTTTTTGTAAAATTCCAATTCGATCTGAATTTCCAATTCCTTACCGAGATTTAACCCTTTCTAATTTTTCTTTACTAAAATTCCAAATCCAAAAATATAATTTCTATAAAACCCCACTCTCAAGAGTAAACCATATATTTATAGAATAAAATTCTTTTTAGGAAATTATCACTTAATTCCCTAAACCTTTTCCCAATTTTCTACTTTGTCCATCAAACTTTCCAAATTTTCATTTTGGTCATTGTCTAAATTTTTGGGTATTACACCTAAAGAAAAAAAATGAAATTTTGGTTCATTAAACTAGATTAAGTTATTAACATCAAGTTATAAGGTTTAGGCTTTTGATAATTGTCTTGAAAATTATATTTATGTAGATACAGAGTCTAAACGAATTCCGAAACAATCGAAGGATTAAGATTTATTCAAAGCAAGCAAGGCTAAGGTGAGTGCAATTTTAATTGTACTTGTGTTATTGAATGAACATTGGCTTGCGATGAGCCAATGATGGAGTTACTATGGTAAGAAGTGACTCCTAAATGTTATTTGATTTGTGATTCTTATATGAGTATGAATACATGAAAATGAGTATAGTATATTATATGTGACATGATATACATGCTTACATGAATATGCAATATGTATTACATGTTATATGAAATGACATAGATGTTTACACATACATGTGGTATGTGACAGAAGAAAATGTATATGTGATCACAAGAAAAATGACATGAGTACGTGAACATATGAAACATAAAATTAAATGCCCATGGTATATAATACGAGAGCTATAGGTATAGTTGGCATACCAAGAGTCGAGGGTCTATGCGGTCCTTCAGGACATATACAGAGGTCCTTCGGGACAAATTTCACATGCCCCTAATGGGACCCCATACGAGCTATGGTGACAGCAATAGTGCACAACCTCAATGTACTCGAATACCTTGAGTTCTCAGTAATGTACATGGGCTTACAAAAGGTATAAAAAGTGTTTGCATTATTACATGTTATCATGTTATTATTATTTATATGAAATGTTTTACAGGAATTATATAATGTTATATGTGTCTTTGTGAAATTATATATGTTATATGATACATAGAAATGATAAATATAAGATCATATGATAAATGGGTTAGTGATAATGATGATATATGTACATGTATGCATTTTGTTATGTGAAATGTTCTATGATTTTTATTATATGTTTTATATGCCTCACTAAGTCAACGACTTAGCGTGTGATTGTTTCACACGTAGGTTTCGAGAAGAGAAAGATTGATAAAAGTTATGCAAGACAGGTCAGTTCCTCATTTCCAAAGATCAGATCAGAAAAGAAGTTAATAGTATGTATTTTGTAATACTTATATTGGTTGGCATGTAAACAAAGATTTGAATCCGATATATTTTAAGCGGTTGTAAAATCATATGATTGAGTTTTGTAATGTTTTAAACGTATATATGTAAAGGATAAATGTATAGTAATGAACATTTTAAATTTTAAGAGTTTGTGTATGTTTTACGGAAGTATTGTAACAGTACTGTAGCACGGGTATCGATAACCCTGTAGCATTCTGGAAAATTTTAACATTTGGTACTGTTCATGGAACTATTCATCACTGTTTACTATTGTTCATGGTATTGTTCATACTGTTCATACCATATTTTTCTGTTCACGGTACTGTTCACAGTAATGTTCATACCGTATTTTAGTGTTCATAAAACGTATATTTTTCTTAAATTGGTTATAACGAACATAATTCAACAATATATTATCATACTTTCTTAATATAAGTTCAATGTTTTATTATTTTGTAAAAATATTATTTTAAAAAGGTCAATGTGACAGCTCGAACTCGTATCCGGGTCGGGTACGGGATGGGGATGTTACCGTGCATGTGTCGGAACTTAAACATTTATTGAATTTTGGATTGAAAGTTGTTAGCCAACTTTATTATTATACCTTTTTAGGCACCACCGATACTTATAGTAAAAGTATCGATAAGTAAAATGTAATTTTTTTTAATTTGACTTAATCTAAACTGGATCAGAGATTTTACATTGACTGATTGAAACTTAATCAAACTTGAATCATAATTAAATTGGACAATTTATATTCAAGCATCATTATAAAGACTAAATTATTAACTATGTTCCATAGCATTTCAAATCATCAAAGGGGCTAAAAAAATGCTAAATTAAAAAATAAGTGTCCAAATTATACTCTTTGTTCACTTTAGGTTAATTTTTTTTGTTAGAAGTTGTAACACCCCCAACCCGTATCCGACCCGGATACGAGTCCGAAGTGTTACATTGACTTTTCAAACCTTGACTCTTAAGAAAAATCCCGGGAAATTTAAAACTTTATTTAAAATAAAATACAAACTTTATCAGAGTGCTCGTACTTAATGACTTATTACATGCCAACACTTTATACATAACCAAAAACATACTTTGTCAAATATTTCTGATCTGATCTTTTGGTAAGGAAAACTGACCTGTCTTGCTCCGCATCACTCCTTACTCTTCTCGAAACCTACGTGTGAAACAATCACACGCTAAGTCGAAGACTTAGTGAGGCATAACAACTTAATGCACTTTAAAACCTATATTGATACATGCATGTTCTGTTCTATCATGTTACAGCAACTTCATGCATTTTTCATATCGTATAAAATCATATCAGATTAATTGCAGTAAATACATGCATACACATAGTTCATCATTAACAGTTTATCATATAATCACATACTATTTCAATCAAACACTATACACACACAACATCATATCATTTCTATAGCATTTATCATACCACTAACTTATATTTGTTCATATTTCTGGATTAGCCCATGTATATATGTGAGAACTATCGATATGTGAGTCTATAGAGGTTGTGCACTATGCTGTCACCACAGCTCGTATAAATGCACCGAAGTGCCCCGTAGAATTGCACCGAAGTGCCCGTAGAATTGCACCGAAGTGCCCGTAGAATTGCACCGTAGTGCCATATAATGATGTCCATAAGGACCACGTAGAATTCCTTAAGAATCATATACATATGCTAGGGATCAAGTATGTGTCTTTCGAGACTTCACACATGTTCCAAAGAATATACATATGTCCTAAAGAACCGAATAGACCCTCGACTCTTGGCATGCCATCTATACCCCTAGCTCTCATGACACATAACATGGGCGTTATCATTTATTTCATTTCAAATATTCACATAAACTTGTAATTCACTTTCACATATCACGTATCACATAGCTTCTTTTCATATGATCACATAGTCCCGTAGTTCACTTGCACGTAGATCATTTCCATATAATTCACATGTCACATATGTCATGTTTTCATATAATTTCTATCATTTCTCACCCAATCACCTTTATTCATATAAACATACTTATCATATCTTGTTCACATAAGATCATATACTTCATATAATATATCGAAACACCTAGAACACTTTCACGTAGCTTATAGTCATAAGTCTTATCTCATAACATATACTTGTTTTCACATATATATATTTCATAGCATTTCTTATACCATCACATAATTCCTTTAACATACATAACATATCATGTAACATTATAATAGCAATACTTATAAGTCATATTGCTTATATCTTAATCTTATGCCTTCTCTTAAACATATATATATATATATATATATATATATATATATATATATATATATATATATATTCACATGTTCAGGTAATTCACCATTTCATCACATAATTGTGTATTCATATAACTCATTTCATTTCATTTCATATCTATCTATATATATCTATATCCTCAAGATTATCCTAATATAAATCATATAGCACTCTTATATTTCGTATTCATCTAGGGCAGACTTATAAACATATCTCACTTCTATTATTTCTATATATATAATCTAATCTGTTACTTAATTCAATTTCATATCACTCTTATAATCTTCTCATATAACTTCACAAATTTCTATCATTCAACCCATGTGTTATAGTTTTATTTAAACCTATGAATCTTTCCCATCTAGCTTATCTTATACGTTCATCTTATCATTTATGTTCAAATCCCCTAGTTAGTGTACTATTTTCACTTCATCCTATAGATCAATATTATCCAGCTTATTTCACTTATCATATAATAATATAATTATATTTTACTATGATCACATAGTTTATATCTCATACTTTGCTTTCTCATGTTCACCTATATCATGTCATATGGCTCATATCTTTCTCATGCAGTCACATAGTTCAGTTTCACATATGTATATATATATATTATATAGCACATACTTCTCATAACATTACATTCAAAAGCATGTCAACACATATATTCATGCATACATACAATTCATGTCATTCATATACGTATAATCATATATTCATGCATTCTAACATAGGAAATAGACTTGTCGCAAGTCTTGTTTCCATTTAGCACCATAAACTAACTAATATGCACTCACCTGGCCTCACTAGCCAATTCCAATCTCTTATCTTTCCCTTGATCGATCTTACTTGCCAAACGTTCCGGAATTGCTTTATGCGTAGAATCTACATAAATGTACATTTCGAGACCATCATTAGGTACCTACACCTTGTAATTGGATACTAGCAACTTAAACTAACTTATTAAACCCATATTCCCAATTTTCCTTTAGGGGAATCGGTTCCCCCCTATGGGGGTATCGGTTCCCCCATGACATACTGGAAATTCTTGTTCGTTTGAAGGGGTATCGGTTCCCCTTGAATGGGTATCGATTCCCCTTGCCCAGAAATCATATTTTGAGCTCGAAAATCCTTCATTTTCAGCTCAACACATCATACTTCATTCCCTTTAATATTCCCAACTTTCATACACATACTTAAACTCATATATATTCATTTATTTCATCTTAAACCTCAAAATCCTATATTCCATACGAGATTCAAAAATCATACCAAATTTTCAATGTGTTCTAATTCCAATTCTAACACTTTATACTTCTTAATTAGATTGATGACAAGTCAAATTCATCCTTAGAATTTCAAAAACCTTTCTATATCAAAACTTCATTTCTAATCTCTTAATAGAAATTCCTTTCTAATTCTCCCTTCTTGATGTTTTGAGTTTATACAAGCTTTCCTTAAGCTTATATAACCCCCAAAGATTCAAAACCAACTTATAAATTCCAGAAATTAACAGTTAAAAATCAAACTTACCTTTAAGCTGGGCTACGAGAAGAAGAAGAGAGCAAGAAGAAGGCTTCCAGAACTCTCCCAAAACCCACGTATATCACCTGTATTTAAAGGAAATACAAAATATCCTTTAATCTGAAAAGACTAAATTACCCCTTTAATTATCCATCTATGCTATTCAATCCATCATCAAAATTCTTTACTTAAATCCCAACACTTTTAACTTATTTCAAAATTGAGCACACAGTTTCCAAAATTTATATTTTAGTCACTGATCCGACTTTTGGGGATGTTACAGAAGTAGGTGATAATGTTTTCAACATTATATTTTTAGGTGCATGATCTGTCACGACCGTTAAAAAACTCATTATCTGACACGTGTTGCATTTATAAAATTTAAAAATAAAAAACTTAAAATTATATTTTAAAAAAACCTCAACTTTTTCTCAAATCTCAAAAAAGCCCAAAACTCTAAAAAACTGTGACCCTAATTTCAATTTTTTATACATTTTTAGAAATTTTAATATTTTTACAAATTTTAAATATTTATACATTCTTTTAATTTTTTGTACTTCTTTATTATATTTTTAGCTTTTTATTTTTACGTAAAATGAAACATCAATAATATCAACATCAACGAAAGAACAAAATGATTAATTTAATTAAAAAACATTGAAGTCCAGGGCCAAAGGAGATGAAAAAAATAATTAAGGGCTAAAATGATTTTTTTCCAAAAGTTTGAGGGCTAAAAATGTTAGTAGATCCCTTTTCCTCGTGTTAAAAGACCAAATTCACAAACTAAGCAAAAGAAGCCATATCTACGTAAATGTACGACGCCGTTTTCAACTATGTAAAATTTAAATAAATCAAATTTATATTATTTTTAATAATTCATATGCGAAGTATTATTTAATAATTACAATTTAAAAAATGGAGACAAATCGATAAATCTCCCAAAACTCAAAAAGGGAAAATCCCCCAAATCTCTTACCAATGGCCTTTCACGTAGCTTGCCCAATTACATGGTAAAATATATTTCCAATTTCAAATTTTTATTTTTTTAAATAAGCTATTTTTCCTCCTTTGTGCACTTGCTTTCGAGCTCTCTCGTTGTATTATTAACGTTAATGTTTCTCTGTGTTGTTGTTGTAGTCGGCGGATCTGCTTTTGTTCGATAGGGTTTCCTCGGAGTCTCCAATCTCCGGGCTCCGAGAATGGCTTCTTTCAGGAAGCGATTCGAATCGAGGAGTTTTTGAAAGATCCTTGGGGTGTTAGGGTCTCTCGAGAAGGGACCGTGCAGGTTCCGGTTCCTAAACTAGCGCCGGCTACGGCTGGGGATGGAGGCGGAGCTGGTGCAGTTGAGGAGTCGGCCTCGGTGTTGGCTCAGACGAGACGACTCGCGCTTCAGAGAAAAGCTGCTGCCACGATGGCGGCAGCCGAGGATTATGCTGGAAAGGTTGAGTCGGGTGATGTTGCGGTAATTTTCTTGCGTTTGGCTCTATGCAATGTATGTCTGTATGTATCTGCAAGGTGTACATGAAGTTTGGTGTCTGAATTTTGTTTGCGGTTGAGTTAGATTTAGTGGAGTGTGATTTTTGTTGTCATTTAGGGGTTATGGTGTTCAATTTCAGCCCATGGCCATATGAATTATTATTTTTGTTCTCAGTTTAGGTTTACTTTCCTGTCAGTTTAGGCTAACGTCTTATTTCTCAATTGGTTCTTTAAATTTACTGTATAAGTATGCTTGTGTTCTTGTCTGTATGTATAATCTGATTGATCGTTGATATTGATACTTTGAAGTGTGCATTTTGTAGTATTCCCAAGTTTTCTGTTCTTGAATTTGAGCTAGATTTTGGGTTATTTGTGATTATTCCATAGTCATTTGTAAATAGGCTGCTCACTTCATGTATCAAAATATATATATTTACTTTTACATGTGAAACTATAGTCTATAGATGCAGATTACTAGGGAATAGAAGGATTTAATGGTACAATATTTTGCCGATTTTTGTTTTGGGTTGGCTAGTTTACCTACCCTTTGACTGGAAATGAAGCTTTGTAAAATGAGAGCAGGAAAGGGGAAAAGGTAGGGTCCTACATTGGAGGATGTGTTGGTCTCTATATTTTAGTCTATGTAGTGCTGCTCCTTTGTGGCTTTCTAGAAGTTATGGTTTCTTTTTCTCTACAGGTTGCACCAATAAATTTTGGTCTAGAAGAGCAAGGTCAGTCAAGCAAAAATGTAATGTGCCACATGTGTTTTTTGGGTGAAAGCAAAGGAGGTGAGAGGGCTAGAAGGATGCTCTCTTGCCAAAATTGTGACAAGAAGTACCACAGAAGCTGTTTGAAATCTTTGGTACAATATAGAGGTACCAACTTTAATGCTCTAAAAGGTTATTGCTCTGTTATCTTTTACCACTGGATTCTTATGCATTTGGCATGATTGTAGATTTGTTTCATTGGAGTTCTTGGACTTGCCATTATTGTCGAACCTGTGAGGTATTTATTATGTGCAAAAGTACCCATTTGCACCCAATAATGTTCAAATCTTTTGATTTCACTCATTAGTACTAATTCTTTTTTTTAGGTGTGCCGAAGTGCGGGAGATCCAACTAGGCTCATGTTATGCAAAAGGTGTGATGGTGCATACCATTGCTATTGTCAACATCCACCGCACAAGGTTGGTTTGCATTTCTTAATGCTGAATTTTTCTATATCTTGATTAAAACAGAACCCTTCACATTATCCCTGGACTATGCAGAATGTTTCTTCTGGGCCATATTTGTGCCCAAAACATACAAGGTGTCACAGCTGTGGATCCAATGTCCCTGGAAATGGTTCCAGTTTGCGGTACAACTGTTAACCCTCAGACAAAAAGCTTTTCCCCTAAAAGTTTATCCTTTCTGCGCAAATTGTTGCTTCATTTTCTTTTCAACTATTCAAACTCTAATATCTTGCTTGTGTTTTTTAGTTTTTGACAACTGGTTGCGTATGAGTTTTCCTGACCACCTGTTTAAGCATAATTAATATCTAGGTTTTATCATTTTCTTATAAAATTTTCAGGTGGTTCTTGGGGTACACTTGTTGTGATGCTTGTGGAAGGTTGTTTGTGAAGGGAAATTATTGCCCTGTATGTTTGAAGGTAATTTCATACTTCTGATATGTTATGGTGTTTGCTTTATTCATATATCCCTGGTTTAAGGAAAGAGTCCACTTCCCATAAGAGTTGTTTCTTGATAGAAATGGGTGAAATATGGGTAATTCTGAGCTACTTTATTTGATTGATTTAGCATCCATGTGAATGCAAATATGCATCATGAATTTTCTAAAAATGAATTTACTAGACATTTTGGAACAACTATACAGGTTTACAGAGACTCTGAATCCACACCCATGGTCTGCTGTGATATTTGCCAGCGCTGGGTGCACTGCGAGTGTGATGGCATCAGGTTCCTTGCTATCCTTGTAGTTTGTACTTTAAGAGCCACCAATCTAACTTCTGCACTGTTAACTTGTTTATTGCATTTTTTGGTTGTTTATTATTTTGTGTGGGGTAATTGCTGTCAAATTATGGTGCTGAGTTTGACAGTAATAGATGTTTTTGGAGAGAGTTTACATCGTCAATGTAGATGCTTTGTATTTTAATTTGCATCAAGTTCAGCAGGTTTAATCCTTGTTACTGTTATGTCAAAATGGATGGTTGAATTTCTCAAGTTTTTTGTTGAATGCAATCAGCATGAGCTGTTTCCTTACTATCTAGTAAAACAAGCAAGTGCTGCTTGTCTTGAAATTTCTACTCTAGTGCATACATGCCCCTCACAAACCAAAAGCACTCCTTCTGCATGTTGAATAAGTGCTGGAAGACTTTTGTGGTTTCTGCTTTACGGCAGCCACACAAGTTTTGGATCATTATATATAAATCAGTAAATGTTTTGCAGTGATGAAAGATATTTGCAGTTTCAAGTATATGGAAATCTCCAGTATAAATGTGCAGCATGTCGTGGAGAGTGTTACCAGGTGGTTATGTATTGCAGTTTTCGTTTCCCCTTCTCTATCTTCCTCAGGAGGGAGAAAAGTATTCTTTTCAACTTTTGAATTGCTGTCATAAACATGAAAACAGGTTACAGATCTCGAGGATGCTGTCCAAGAGCTTTGGAAGAGGAAAGACAAAGCTGATCGAGACCTTATTTATAGTTTGAGGGCTGCTGCAGGGCTGCCAACTCAAGAAGAAATATTTTCTATCTCCCCATTTTCAGATGATGAGGAAAATGGTCCGGTGATGTTAAAAAATGAATTTGGACGTTCCCTGAAGGTCTCTCTCAAAGGAATAGCTGAGAAGTCTCCTAAGAAGAACAAGGAATATGGAAAGAGATCTTCAAGCAAAAAATATCTTAAGAAAAAGACAAATGAGACATCTTTGATTAGCCAAGGAGAATCACAACTGAGTTTTGAAAGGAATCAGGATATTCCTGAAGCTGTGATTCAGAAAGATGAAGGACAAGATATTTCTTCTCCTGTTGCTGGAATTTGTTCTACCAGTCAGCAAGGGATTTTGAAATACAAGGTGGCAGATGAGGTGATGGTTAGTGATGAAGATAGAAAATCTTGTGTACTTAAAATTAAAAGTAGCAAACCACATGATTTAGACCGTGGAGGTGATGATGGAAAACATGATAACAAGTCAAATACTGTGAAAGCAAAGAAGTTGGTCATAAATCTAGGTGCAGGAAAAATAAATGTTACCAACTCCCCAATTTCTGATGCTTCAAGCTCTCAGAAAAAACAAGATGTGGTTTTGCACAATGGTATGCTTTGACTTTCTCTGTCTATGAGTTAACTTGCACTGCATGAGTATCCTCTTTTCCTACAATCAAGCACCTATCATTTCTTGTTTGACCTGTAGATCTGCATTTGCTGCGATAAACTGTTTTTTGCTCATTTACTTTAATCTTAGTTGCATTTAGGTTTTCGTCGAGCCCCTTTTGTTTGTTATAAGATCATTCTTGTAAAATGAACAAGTATTAATGATGTGCAATTTATTGGTCCTTTCTGGTTTGAGAGAGTAATTTAAAGACTATTATGTCTTCTCTTGTTTGACTGATTATTAGGTGTTCAAGATGCAAATCAAAAGAGAGTAGATTACAAGTTTTTGCCGGATAGGAGTGACAGTACTGCTAAATCTGGTGATGGTAATATAGCAGTCATGATCTATTGCTGTAGTGTTTAAAAGTTCATTTGTGCACTGCTGTCACTGATGAAAATTTGGAGAATATTTTCTTTAAGGTTCTAATAAGTGAGACTGGGAATTTTTCTGTTTGCAGGAATCAAAGTTTATCGCTCCAAGTCAAGAGGGGTGAAAATTGCAGGAACAGAAGGGAATGTGATAAAGTTTGGAAAAATTAGGCCGGCTTTTCCTGAATTGGGATCCAAAGTTAGTGCTGCAAAAGGTTCTGATGGATATGAAATCGTTCCTCAAAAACAAGCACATGTCACACCAGGAGAAGGAAGCATTGATGTAATTAGGTTTGATGCTGTGCCTTCAGGTGTGGTGCCCGTTCTAGGAGGAGGAAATGTGAAGTCAGGAAAGCGGTTGAAAGAAAGGGATGATACATATGGTGAAAGTAATGAAGATTATCATCACACACCTGTCTTGAATTCTTTGCCAAAAGATCCCAAACCAACTCTCAAATTTAAATTGAAGAAACCTAATCTTGTTAATCAGAATTCTAAGGCTCATTCTGAGGAAGACAAGGGTTCTATAAAAGGCCAAAGGTCAAAGAGACAGAGACCATCTTCCTTCATGGAAAAATCATTTTTTAATGTTGATGAAGATCTCGATGTCACACAAACACATCAAAACAGCTTAATGGATGGCATGATGGATGCTAGTTGGATTTTAAAAAAGTTGGGTAAAGATGCAATTGGAAAGAAACTTGAAATTTATCAGGCATCTGACAAATCATGGTAAGATTTTGGTTTATCTTTACCACTGAGAAATCGTGAGGCAAGTTATGGTTTTATAGTCTTTTGCTCCCAATTAATCTTAGTCCCTTAACCCCACTCGCCTTGTTTATTTCCATTCGCAACTGTAGAACATGTACACATCAATTTGGCTCCAAAAATAGAAAGAATTTGTCAAGTTTCCAATGAATTTGATCATTTGAGCTCCACCCAAATTATAATGCTTTAATAATTCTGTCTTGTGTATTCTTTAGGTGCATTTCCTAAAATTTATCTTTATTTTTTGAAATTGAACAAGCAGGTATAAAGGAGCTGTTAGTGACATCATTGAAGACACATCCATTGTATCTGTGATGCTAGATGATGGTAGAGTAAAAAGCTTAGAACTTGGGAAGCAAGGCATTCGTTTTGTTCTTCAAAAAAAAAAGGAGACAAAACAATTGAAAGTGAAAGGCTAGCTTAATTCTTTGTGAGTGGATTTGTTTTTAAATTTTCTTTTTCTGGATGAGGCAGTTCTCAGGCTGTGAACTCGCAAGGTCCCAACTCCCAACTATTGGAGTTCTGCTGCTGTTGCTTGTTTTCTTCCCCAGCTCTGCATTGATGCTACTTTATATCTTAGGCATGCATGCCTTTGTGGTTGCAGATGAAAACAAACAACTTGAAGGAACCCATTCAACCACAGTTGGAGGTGAAAAGTCCAATAGCAGCGAGAATCCAACCCAAGCATCTGAATCTAAGCTATTTTGGATGAAAAAGAATGGAAGCCTCTGCATATCCTCATTTCAGCTTCCCGAGCTTCAGCTTCA
The DNA here is from genome assembly GCF_006381635.1 of Hibiscus syriacus. Lineage (NCBI taxonomy): Eukaryota > Viridiplantae > Streptophyta > Magnoliopsida > Malvales > Malvaceae > Hibiscus > Hibiscus syriacus. The sequence continues at coordinate 429,408 of NW_024063176.1, forward strand.
CTTGTATAGGAGATTTCTTGAAGGTTGCATGAACATAGCAGGTAGAATTTCCAAAAGATAGGACCAATCAAGCACCCATAGTGTTGGCCTCAACTGAACAGACTTCCGATACAGATTTTATCAGAACTGCAAGTAATTTGATTGAGTCTTAATAAAGTACGAAGAAATACCCATATCTGAGTTCTGAATGCAATATTTGAGAAACAAACTAAAGGGTCTCCTCGAATTGCTCATCAGAGACTTTGTGGTTGCCAATGCTGCTAAAGGAGCTGGACAGACCAGAAGAGGGTGCAACAATGGCAGGAGGATTTAATGTTTGCAGCTGCTGTAGTTTGCTTGGTTGCAGGAGTTGTAGCAGGAGGGAGGCGCCAGAACATGGCACCATAGAGGCCAATAAGTATTATGCTTCTGTTTGTCACCGTGCCAACTGCCAAAATCTGTCGCAAATGAGGCACTGCTGATAGTTCGGTGGGGCCTATGCGTTATGGCAGAACGATGCAACTTATTAGTGCTTGTAATTTCATAATCTTGGAGAAAATCTTTTTGTTACTTTGTCTGATGATCACAGTCCACAGAGCAGGACATTTCAAAGGCAGAAAAAAAGAGTATATATATGTATATTAATTAAATAAAGCATGTATAATACTAAATTAATATCCATATATATATAAATGATAGAGTATGAATTAAGTGAGAAGCAAACGTCTAATTTGAGAGTAATTTATGGAATTTGGTTTGGCTTTTCTCCTGAGGCAGAGATTGATGAAGATGATCAGCAAGGTGGAGAGACATCCCCTCGGTAAGACAATCTAATATTAGAGCATGATGCTTCTGCAATATGTTCTTCTTTATCTTCTTGTGATGATTTTATAGCTACATTTTGCAAGTAAATCTCTTGACAAGGATGCGTCTGGCTGCAATTGAATTTCAAGGCCACATTGGAGGCACTTGTTCCTCTGATGTTTTTATAAACAACATTACTCACTTGCACTGCTGACACCTGCTTTAATGAAACATATACGTTCATGTATACAAGTATATTGCCATTAATACCTGCCCTGCTCTTTTCTGTTGAATCTGATGTTCATGGTTTAAGGGTTTCAAAATTACCTGTTTGGGGCATGGCGATTGATGATGATCACAGTAGTATTGATCTATAATTATAGGATTGCTCACATTGTGCATCATTATATTCTGGAATTTTATGTTTTTGGCATACCCGGATCCTCCCTACAGTAACAACAATTTATAATACTACTCAGAGAAGCATATCAGAGTTAAGCCAACGTTTTCCAACTTTTTTTTATCCATTCAGGATCATGAAAACCCAAGTGCTGTTTTTCTTACGAAGTTTGCTTTGTTAGTCGTAGCTGAACCCATTTTTACTTGCAATACTACTTCGATTAAAGAATTATAGACTATGATACTTGGATTTAGATGTAAATGTTGAATAGAGGGATATGCCCATTATATGTATGTTGAAAAGATTATTAGGATGTTACCTGCCAAGTCTTTATTCTAACTCCATTGGTGGTTCTCGAAAGTGTTGCTCTATTCACTATTACATTAGACACATAACCCGAAGAATTTCCAGCTCCTAAGCTCCCAATGCTGCAAAAGAAATTGCATCCCATTAATGTACCATAAACAAGTAGAAACCACTTGGGTAGAAGCTTTTGTTGAGTAGTGTTGAATTAGCTGGAAGACCTGATTCCATGTCCTGGTCCACAAGTTATGCCTGTGGCTCGAACATTTTGCGAGCCGCTCACTATGGATATACAATCATCACCTTCAAATATAGCACCGGTTGAATTGATCAGCATAAAGTTTGCAAAATTATTTAGAAGATTTAAATGCATGCTTGATTTAACTATTGTTTTACCAGTTCTGATGACACAGTTCTTAATGTGTATGTTGTGGGTTTCAGTCACATGGATTCCATCAGTGTTGGGGCTGTTTCCAGGAGCGATCACGAAAAGGTTGAAGACTTTTACATTGATACATTTGCTAAATGAAAGATGCATTTGTTGAGAATTTTCAATCCGCAGCCGTGCCAATTTCAGATTGCTGCATTGGCTAAAGGTTACTGCCTGTGAAATAAAAGTTATGTTTAATATAGTTCATATGCACAAGGTGTAATGATCGGGATTCGGGTGCTTCTTCCGCATCATTGCATGTTTTCACCCTTAGATGGCAACGCCTTGAAGGGTTTGTGTGTGTTCAAAGATAATACGATTTTTTATGCAAACGTATGCAGGTGAAGCTCGAAGTTCAAATCTTGTTATGCCCAGTGATGCAGGATACAGGGGAGATGTTCAAATCCTGGTTATTACAAAAGGGATGATTGCGAAATAACTAACCGTACCGAAATCAAGGAGAAAGGATGTGAACTTACAGTTGGTGCTTCACTGCAAGGCTGAAAAACGACGGAAGAAGCAATGTAAGCTGTTTTATCGATAACAGGAATGATAACAAGTTGAAATTTCGATATAAATTCACGTGACATACGAGGGCGGTGTTAATTTTACAGGAATTTAGCCACCATGTTCTGCCATTGCCATTGATGATGCCTCCACCTTCTACCCTTAAATTCTGAACATTATCAAAGTAAAGCCATCGTCGGCTTGTGTAATCCGAGTGATGGACAGTGGCTTTAATTGTCCCGAAGATCTATCATTCAATTAGAATGTGATCTATCAGTTCATTTTATTATGTATTCATGCATGTATGTATGGAAGATTTAAGGGAAGCATGCATGCATGGATGAATAGATGACCATGCATGCCATTTCCAGAATAAACCTTGAATATAAGAGGAGAATTGCACGGTCCAGAGAAATCAACTGGCTTAAGATGATAAATCTTGTTCTTAGGGACCAACATAATAGCTCCTTGATACGACTTACAAGCAATTTCCCAAGCTTCCTTAAACGCCTAAACAAAATGAAAATGTTACAACTTCAATCAATAAATGCCCAAACAAAAAAACTTAGTTAGGGTTTCTTTAAAAGTTTTAAAAAAATTCATGAAGTCTTACAAAATTTAAATATTTTTAATTAAGCCTCTCAATTTTTTAAAAGATTTTAATTAAAGGCTAACTGTTTTTGAAAAAGGTTTTATTATTTTTAAAAAAATTCGATTAAATTTTCAAAAAAAAATATTAAACCTCCTAAATTATACTGTCATGATTCGGACACGAAAAATGAAACCAAACAACCATCAAGTTATAAGGTTTAATTTTTAAAATTAAAGATAATTAAAATTTTTATAAAGGAATTTGTTTGGTAATATGTGAATTGGAAATATAAATTTCATGTCTTCATATCTTCAATTTAAAAAAAAATAATTTCAGCTTATCAGTGTTGTATCTTATCCATACACACATTTAAACAAGTTTACAATGATAGTATTCCTTAATAAGGTACCTTAGAATCATCACTTCCATCAGCTTTAGCTCCGAAATCATCCACATCGACAACAGTCGGACCGACCGGCGCAGGCGCATCATCGAGTCTCAACTGACTTCCGTCACCATACTCGTACTCGGACAGACTTCCCGACATCAGGATAAGTTTGTTCCTTTCGTTCAAGACCCCAAAATAAGGACGACGATAGGTCGTCGTCATTAGACGGCCATAAACACTTCCCCGGTGAAAATCAAACTGAAATGAGTCCTCCCCGCAACTGTAAAAACAGGGTCTAGACAAAGAGATCAACGCAACAATGAAAAGTGGGAGACAATGGGGTTTCAACAATATTCTCATCTTAAAACTTCAAGAACAGAGACAGAAGACAAAGAGCATCCTAGGATTCATATGCAATAAAAGGAGCTCTGAGTCGAACATGTTCTGCCATGAAAGTGAATGTATGTATACAATTATATATATATGGATTATGGGGAATGGGGAGATGAAGATGGAGACGAAAGAGGAAGTTTGGGTGCTTGATTTCCTCAACTAAGAGATGAAGTGGGAGGTTTGTAGTTAGAAGTTTTGCTTTGTGCTTGTTTACCAAAATTAACGCCTCGGTCAATACTCATATATATGCACCTCAAAACGTGTTTGGAGTTCCACTTCATTAGCTTCAAATTGGGTTATTTACACTCCACATCACTATACTTAACTTTAACTTCCATTCACATCACAAATCTTTTATTTCATTAAATTATAGTATTATTTAACTTTTATTATTAATCAATTAAATCATTTAGACTAACATCGTTAAATAATTCTAGCAGGAAAACTGAGTTAACACTTTATCAGGATATAACTTTACATGAAATCATCAAATAATGTTTGATTGACTATTTAAATAATTGTTTTTATAATTTATCGAAATTTCGTTCTTTTTCCTATGGATTTATTAAATAAAAGATTTGATAAAAATTAATGTAAAATTATTTAAATTATCAATTAAATATTCTTTGATAATGATTTCATGTAAAAATATGTTATTTCATATAGATTCAAATCAAGGCTCTCTCTTTTTAAGAAGGTATAATATCAAAATTAGTCCCCATTATTTATTAAAATTATCATTTTGGTCCCTATTATTTTTTAGAATATTTTGGCTCTCAACGTTTTATTTTTGGGGGAAACCCCCTCAGTGCATGAAAATCGTTAATTAACAAACGGTTAACACTCCAAAATATGAGTCTTTTATCCTAAAATGAAGGGGGGCAAAATGCTTAAGAAAAAAATAAGGGTCAAAGTGACTATTTAGTCAAATTTTATGGGTGTTTTTACCTTAAAATGAAACGTTAGAAGCTAAAATACTCTTAAAAAATGAATATGAGCCAAAATAAACATTTTGATATCATACTTTTACCGTATAGGTCCCTGTATTATAGCAAGGAGTGTATTCTAGTCTTGTTTTGTGATAAATGGAGATGAAAGAAATTACCAGAAATTAAACTCGAAATTTTATATAATTAGAATTAAAACGATATTTTTTTCAGTATACCACGCTTCACTAATTTATTAGCTTTCAAATCTAAAAAGAAAAAGAAAAAAAAAGTTAACTGACGTTTTTAATAGATTTTAATGGCACGTAATAGATTTTTTAATTAATGTAAACTTATGGGTTTTTTTTTTCAATTAATGCTTGAAGCAGGTTATATTTAAAATGCAAGTTTTAAAAACAGTAGTTATAAATGACGTTTTTTTCTATATAAATTCAATTTTTTTTATCAGTTATTATTAATATTTATTTATCATTAAATGAAAATTACATGAACCAAACCATCTTAGTAGTTAAGAGATTGTTATTATACATTAAGATCTTGAGTTTGAGTACAACGTCGGTAGAAGTGTACCAGTGTTCATTATCATATAATTGAGTCTTTCAAACAAATATTATCTTATATTCACCACAAACTAACAAAAAAAACATTTAATCATAAAAAATAAATCTTTTAAAATTTATATTTAATATTATAATATTATATATATATATAATTTAATATTACAATATTATATATATATAATTTAATATTACAATATTATATATATATATATATATATATATATATTATTTAATATTACAATTTTAACCCATTGTGGTTCCTTGATGAAGTTGCGGTCGAAGAAGTTCTAACTAGGGATTTGAATAACGATTGTTATATAGAGGTAGCAGTGTTGTTCAAAATTATTACTTCATGATTGTGATACCCACAATAATCGTAATAATATTTGTTATATTTATAATCATGATAAACTCAATATAATAAAAAAATACGATCACAACTGTAATTTAAATCTACGATCATAGTCATCTCTATTTCCAAAGCTAGCTTATGTGCATAATGGAGTATCTGGCTCAGTCTTTGGCTAGTCTCAGTGAAGACTAATTCATTAGTGTTTCTCCATAATCCCCAATTTGTCAGTTGATTTGTAATTGCGTAAGTTGCTGAGACTGAAAAATTGTCATTCTTTTTCAGCCCCCATGCCGGTGTATATCATGGTTATCACCTCAACCTGAAATTGGTGAAGGAACAGCCACTATTTGTTTATTTATCTTGTCCGGGATTAGCTCACAAACCTCCTGTAAATTCTATGTTTTCTTCTCCGAGATATAATGAGTTACCATCTCCGTCGTGTTATTCGCGTTTGTAGGGCTGTAAACGAATCGAATGTTCAATGAAATGTTCGACGTAAAGTTCATTTATTTATTAAACAATGTTCGACGTAAAGTTCATTTATTTATTAAACGAATGAACATGAATAAGATTTTTCATTCGTTTGATTATATAAACAAATACGAACAAATGACTCGTTCATTCATTTATATTTATAGACGTTTAATTCGTTCATTTATGTTCACTCATTCATTTTCGTTTACAAAACCTTCCCCTTTTATCCACTTAACTTCTTAAACACTTTATCAACTAGAGGAGCATAAATTTAGGCCTTTGTCCTTTCATGAATGATCGACACTCCTAAGTAGGTACTAAGTTATTGTAAGTGAAATACCACACAAACTAAGCAAAATAGGCCTACTAAGGTATATGAGTTTTTTATTTAGTCTATTAGGACAAGTCAATATTTATTTTAGGATCTATTGTCTTTTCTACAGTGACACAGAACTCGTCACGTCGAGGTGATGAGTTCTAATAAAAAATATATTTTTATTCTAACTTTTTACCTCGATGTGATAAATTTTAATAAAAAAAATTATATTTTATTAGAACTCGTCATCTCGACGTGATGAGTTCTAATAACACTGTAAAAAATATTATAGATCCTAAAATAAATTTCAACTTGCTCTAATGATTTAAATAAAAAAAAAACCCATTATCTTTTTTTGGGCTAAATCAGCCCACAAACTACTCATATAAACTGCATTTTCAGACGATAAATTAGGTGAAACAAAAAGTTCCGATTTCTGCAAATTTAACTCTAAGTTCAGTGCTAAGCCGAATTCAGTAAAATAATGTGGGGTCAAGCTAATTAATTGTACATCCACCCTTGCGAATAATAGAAGATCATCCGCAAAGAAAAGATACTTGCCTTGTGCCCTCTGCGTGAGGCTTTAGATACTTTCCATCTGCCTTGATTCTCTAGTTCCAATATCAGATTTGGGGTATTTATAATGAAGATACACAATTTTGCAGATCAGGTACTCCACCCGATACACGATTTTTTCTTAATTTGATTTAATTTTTAGAATAAACTATATTTATGACCATTTAATTATTGTCTCATTTCATTTTAACGGTTGATCTTTTTATTTTATTAATTATATTACTTAATTATTGTCAATCAAATAATTTATTATTTCTGTTTGTTTCACTGAAAATATTTTACGGAAAATAAAATCTGAAAAATGTTTTACAGAAATGTAAAACATTTTCCAGAAAACATTTTCCAGTGTTTGAATGGTTCATTGTAAAATGTTTTATACTGTTTGAGTAATTTTTCTGAAAACTGTTTTCAGAATCTGTTTTTAATGAAGAAACTGTACCTATTGAATATGTTTTATTATTTATTTATTTTTAAAGGTTACTTTTTTATATATAATTATATTTTATAAAAATATGTATTTTAGATAATATTAATAATTGATTAAAAATATACTATAAAGTTTATAAATCCTAAGAATGTTTAATTAATAGTACACCAAATTAAAACAACAATAGTACATAACATTGTACTAATAATAATATTGTCAAATTAAAACAACAATAATATACAACCGTAATAATACATAGTCTAATTCATAATTAGTGCTACAACACATAAATCCAACAATACAAATACTGAAGTCTATACTACAATACATTAGAGTTAAAATGTTGTCCAAGTCATAAATAATTATACACCACATTTAAAGTTCACATTTTAACCTTGGGTAAACTTCTGAAGCCAAATTTTCCTATGCTTTATTTTTTAGCCAAGAAAACTTTGGCCTCAAGCTCATTCTTGGTTAGAAAATCAAAGATCTCACAAAGAAATTCGTCACCAAATCTTTCTTTCTCCATTGGTATAACTTCTTTGTAAAGATATGGTGTCCTATCCTCAGTAAATTTTTTGAGTACTTTAGCAATCTCACCAAGTTTCTCACCTACAAATTGAATATGATCATCCTCGACGTTTTCTTTCCTTTTACGTTTTGATGTACCAGATAAAGATACGTTTGTTCTTTCCTCATCGATATGTTGAGTGTCGAAATTTAATGGCATTGATCCTTCATTAATATCATCCAAGTCTATATCGACAAAAGTTCTAGCAAAACTCTCTGTTGCCATATCTTGACCGACAACAAGAGCCATCTCATCATAAGAATCAATTTTTTTGTTCAAAATTTGATCATATTTCGGGTGTGCGTGTTAAATAGTATACACAATTAGAATAACAAGTAAAATTTAACTTTCAAGTAAAAATAGTATATAGAAATTACCGTCACTATAGCGTCATATGTAACTCCGTCACAAGTTATCATTTTCATATTGTCGTCCCATCCTAATCCATTGTTTTCACGAATTGTACATATAGTTTTCCATGTGTTTTTGATATTCCTCAAATGATTTTTGACGTATTTAGCGTCACATTGGACTCCAAATTTTTCGGAAATAGCTGTTGCAACTCGCTTTATAGAAACTGATTTAAAGGTATTAGATGGCTTATTACCTTTTTGCGCTTATTCTGCAAGTATTTTGAGGAAATGACGTTCCATTGGTTTTGTCCACCTAAAATTTTTTGATGTGCTCATTGCTAATAACATATAAATATAAAGCAATTAGACGATGGAACGAAAAATTTTAAAACTTACAATAATAATGATTAAATTTCAAACAAAATTGGTAACATAACATTATCTATTTCATAGTATAACAAATTTAAACCAACAACCTAAAAATAAAATTGTCAACGTCCATAAAATTTAACTTCAATGATATACAAACTTAAAATAGTAGCAAGTTCAATTTCCAACAAACTAAAAACAATAATATCCATCATACGTAACATACAAATACTTGGAATAAATATCAACTAATTACATATTTCTATTTATATAATCAATCCACATAGCTTCTACAATTTCATCTCTTTTACTAGCCCATTCTCTAGCTTCTTCTCTCTCTTCTCGTTGTGTAAGCATTGATGTTATCGAATAAGGCTCAGGTTCCTCATACATTCCTTCATTAATTATATCATTAGGATCAACTCCCATTATATGGTTATGAATGATAGTACAAGCCAAGACTACGTCTATCTGTGTTTGAAAATCCCAAAATGGTTCAGCATCTAACACACAAAAACGTTTCTTTAAAATTCCAAACACTCACTCAACAGTTGTTCGCAATGATGAATGACGAAGATTAAAAAGTTCCTTTGCATTTTCTGGACGATGATTATTGAACTCTTTTAAATGATATCGAACACCATGATATGGAGAGATAATTCCAGTTTGAATGTCATATCCAGCATCAACAAGATAATATTTACCTACAATTTAAAAAATCTTATTATTACTTAATATATTATGCATTGAAATTAATTAATTTATATTATTAAAGCTAATTATTACCTTCTGGAATACTAAATCCTCTTGGGCGTGTAAGTGCATCAGTTAAAATACGAGAATCATGTGCACTGCCTTCCCAACCAGCTAGAACATACGAAAATTTCAGGTCAAACTTAATGGCAGCTAATACATTCTGTGTCGTTCCCCCTTTACGACTACGAAACCTTCCTTGAATGTTAGGTGGAACAGATGCACGAATATGAGTTTCATTTAATGCTCCCACACAATCTTTAAAATATGGGTAAAACCTTGAATTGTTTATTATTTCAGGAGGAGTTGACTCATCGGGTAACCTAATAGCTAATTTATATAACTTCAGAATAGCCTTCAGCACAATCTTAAAGTAACGGTGAATTGTCTCAATTGATCTATAATATCTTGATCCAATCACTCGAAATCTTACATTATGACCAATTATATGTAAAAATATGATAACTTGCTCCTTAACATTCACCGGTCTTGTCAACTGTAAAAAATTGTACCTAGTAAGGATGTCACATAAATTAAAGAACGCAAGTGGTCGCATTCGTATTATGTCTATACAATTCTGATCACATGTATATAAAATACTATTGATGTAATTTTCTTTTTCATCATCTCGATTCACCTGACATTGACGACTTATTTGCTTTCTAGATTTTATTATGTGAATCCAAAGAGCCCCAAAAGCCAATGCTGAAGCAACAACTCCCACTATTGTTTTATGAATAGAATTATGTTACATCTACAAAGAAATGATCGTAATAATTTATGAATACTTGAACTGTAAAATAAATACTTGAGGCAGTTATGGAAAGACTATCTCGCATTATTCTTGAGGTAGTTGATAATGGTGATTGAAAAGTTTTAAAATTATCTAGAAGAAACACTAATGTTAGCAACAACTCCCACTATTGTTTTATGAATAGAATTATGTTACATCTACAAAGAAATGATCGTAATAATTTATGAATACTTGAACTGTAAAATAAATACTTGAGGCAGTTATGGAAAGACTATCTCGCATTATTCTTGAGGTAGTTGATAATGGTGATTGAAAAGTTTTAAAATTATCTAGAAGAAACACTAATGTTAGTCATCTATTTTTTTGGAGATAACATTCTTTTATTCATGGAGGCTAATTTAATGCACGTTAGCAAAGCCAAGGAATGCCTAAACATATTTAACAAAGATTCAGGTCTTTCGATTAACCTACAAAAGTCAAAATGTTCATCTCCCCTAATATAAATCAAGACACAATAGATTACTTGAGCTCTCTGAGTGGAATTCTCTCTAACGAGTCTAAGGTCTAGAATTCACTTCTACGAGTTTCACTATCAATCTCTAAACACAGGATCTTACAATTTGGCAAGTTCGTAACACAAGGATAGATAAAGATCCAAATGTAGTTGATGATGTGATGCTCATTGCACGAAGTTGCATTCTTATTCATGTTAAATTTAGGTTTAAATTGCTTAACATGACAATACTATAAGAGTCTGTGTATTACTGTATTTATACATGCTGACATGTAAATGAAGTTGTGCAAGTCAATCATGTTTGAAGTAAACGGATTGTGTCCAATTTTAGTAAGGATTAGGAGTTATGTATGGTTTGTTAAACTGGAAGCAAAAAAAATGATGTGATTTGTAACATCCTCAATACCGGGTTAGTGACTAAATAGTAAAATTTCATAATTTGGTGATAAAAGTAGAATAGTTGAATAGTTCAATGATTTATGTAGAGATATCCTAAAAGTTGTTAGTAATTATTAAAGGAATTAAAGGGGAAAATGGCCATTTGACTTAGAAATGAATAAGATAATGATATATATGGGGATAAGGTTGAGAGATTTCTCCAGAAATCTCTTCACTCTTCATTCTTCATCTTCTTCTCTTCTCCAACGTGCCCAAGCTAGAGCAAAGGTGAGTTTTCTATTTTGTTGATTATTTGTTAATTTTAAGAGTGGGTTTTGATAATTAGATGATAACTAAGCTTAAGGAAAGCTTAAGTTATCTTAAAATCAAAAGATGAAGAAGTTATGAAAGATTAAAGAAAATGGGGTTTTAAGTGAATTCTTGGAAAATAGTTGATAAGTTGAATTTAAAACTAAATTTGACTTGTCATAGGTGTGAATAAGAAGTTATAAGTGTTAAATCAAAGTTTGGATAACATGGAAAATTTGGTATGATTCTTAGCCTTAAGAATTTAGATGAAATATGGAAGATTATAAGGTGTTAGAAAGATAGAAATTTGTTAAAGTTGTTATAGATGAATTTAGTAGCATAATAAGGATTTTATACATGAAAATTTGGGTGAAGTGTTGATGATTTTCGGATGAAATAGACTATTATGGGAAGGTGCATCGATGCACTATGAGTGTGTACCGATGCAATAAGATAATTTTTGAAGGTGCATTAATGAATTAAAGGGTGCATCGATGCATGTGAATTTTGAAGCTATTTTGTGTACCGATGCACCCATAGTGCATCGATACACCTCTAAAGGAAAAATGAAATTTTGGTTCATTAAACAAGCTTGAGTTATTAACATCAAGTTATAAGGTTTAGGCTTTTGATAATCGTATCGGAATTTATGTTTATGTAGATATTGAGCCTAAACAAGTTCCGGAACAATCAAAGAATTAGTATCGAATCAAAGCAAGGCTAAGGTGAGTGCATTTTAATTTGTACTTATGTTATTGATCAAATATTGGCTTGCGATGAGCCAGTGACGGAGTTACTATGGTAAGAAGTAACTACTAAAATATTATGTGATATATGTGAATGCATGTATGTGTGATCAATTATGTGACATATGAATATGAAATAAGCTATGTGATAAGGACATAGAGAATGAAATGAATACGTGGCAATGAGATATAAGCATATATGAGAAAAGTCATATGACATAAGATCAATGATTACACGTACATACGATACGTGACAGAAAAGAAGAGATATGTGTTTATAAGAGAAATAATATGAATAAGTGATGTGAATATGTGAACTGTTATAAATGATAACGCCCATGTTATGTGATATGAGAGCTAGGGGTATAGTTGGCATGCCAAGAGTCGAGGGTTTACCTATGTTCTACGAAACATATAGACTGAATTACCTATGTCTTTCGAGACATATGGACAGTATACCTATGTTCTAAGGAACATATGGACAATTTACCTAGGTTCTTCGAGACCTATGGACAGTTGTTGAGGTTCTTTATGACCTCTGGATAGGTCATTCGGGACATTTATATGAGTTGTGGTGACAGCATAGTGGTGCACAACCTCAATGTGCTCACATACCTTAAGTTCTCAAAAGTATACATGGGCTAATACATGGGAATTTAAGAGAGTAAATAAATCAATTGATGTGATACTATGTGTTCTCTGTTGTGAAATGATGTATGTACTTCATGATATGTATAGAGATGTTCAGTATATGCTTATATGATAAAAAGAAATTAGTGATAGTAATATAAGTACTGATAAACATGTTAATGATATATGTATATGCGTGAATTGATTATATGAAAGGATACATGACATACAGAAATGATAAGTACAAGATCATATGATAAATGGGTTATTGATTAGGATAGAGATCATGATAATGATGATATATGTGCATGTATATATTTTGTTATATGAAATGTTATATGGTTATATTATATGTTTTATATGTCTCACTAAGTTAACGACTTAGCGTGTGATTGTTTCACGCGTAGGTTCCAAGAAGAGGAAGATTGGTAAAAGTTATGCAAGACAGGTCAGTTTCTCATTTCCAAAGATCAAATCAGAAAAGAATTAAATAGTATGTATTTTGTAATAATAATAGTGGTTGGCATGTAAATAAAGATTTGAATCCGATATGCTCTAATCGGTTTTGTAAAATCATATGATTGAATGTTGTAATGTTTTAAAGTAAATATGTAATTGCAAAATGTATAATAATGAACGGTTAAATTTTTACGAGTTTTATGAACGTTTTACGAAAGTTACTGTAACAGTGCATCGATACACAATTGATATTCGAAATTTTTCACTATTCATGGTACTATTTACGGTACTATTCATTACTGTTCACATTAATGTTCATACCGTATAATACTGTTCATAAATATGTATTTTTTCAGATTTTATAATGAAGTATAATTTTAATAGAATATTATTGTATTTTCTTAAAACAAGTTCAAATGTTTTTATATTTTATAAGAATATCGTTTTAAAAGTCAATGTGACATCTCAGACTCGTATTTGGGTCGGGTACGGGTTGGGGTGTTACATGAATCTTGTTTTGGGGTGTCCATGACCATACCCTTAGGTGTTTTCTGAAGTTGACATGACAGAAACCCTGTCATTGTCCTTAGCTTTACTAGCAAATATTGTGTAAGTATCAATATGTGAGTTGGTCTTAGTTTATTGAGGTAGTTATGGAAAGATTATCTCACATTATTCTTGAGGTAGTTGATAATGGTGATTGGAAAGTTTTAAAATTATCTAGAAGATGCACTAATTTTAGTCATCTAATTTTTTTGGAGATAACCTTCTTTTATTCATGGAGGCTAATGCAATGCAAGTTAAAAAAGCCAAGGAATGCCTAAACATATTCAACAAAGATTAAGGTCTTTCGATTAACCTAAAAAAGTCAAAATGTTCATCTCCCCTAATATAAATCAAGACACAACAGATGAGCTCTCTGAGTGGAATTCCTCTACTACCGACCTTGGAACGTACTTGGGAGTGCCAATTATTCATAACAATCACAGCTCAAGTGTCTATATTCACCTATTGGAAAAGGTTATGAATCTTTTATTCGCCCATAAAATTTACCATAGGTGTATATTCTAAATATTCAATGTCATTTTTTTAAATCATTTCACGCGTAATTCATGTAACACCCCCAACCCGTATCCAACCCGGATCCGAGTCCGAGGTGTTAAATTGACTTTTTAAAACTCTGTTCTTTACAAATTCACTAAAAACTTAATTTCATCAATTGATAAAATGAATACTTTATAGTAATAAATACAATCAAATTATTTCAAAACACAATCAGAGCATATTCAACTCAATCAATTAGTAAATGCCAACTATATTAAAAAATAATCAAATACATTTAATTCATCTATTTTATGATCTAAAACTTTGTAAGGGAAATGCTGACCTGTCTTGTTTCTCTTAGCTTCTCTTCTCGCTTCTGTAACCTACGTGTGAAACAATCACACGCTAAGTCTATGACTTAGTGAGGCATTAAATTTATAAAAGAACTCTAACTATTTAAACATGCATAAGCACATCATCTCATGATGTCACACCAAAACAATAAACATTACATACAATGTAATATACACATATACATATCTCACACTATTTCTATCACTAACCTTATTCCACTATCCATATTCTTATTATTTATGTCTTATAATCATATACTCATATATTCATTCTTTTAAGCCACATATGATTCATTTAATCAAGCAATATACACATCATCTCATATATCATATAATACAATTCATATCACAAAAGCATATACTTTACATGTAAGATATAGTTATTGTTATCTCTTTGTTAGCCCATGTACACCTGTGAAAACTTAAGGTATGTGAGCACATTGAGGTTGTGCACCACTATGTTGTCACCACAACTCATATAAATATCCCGAAGGACCTATCCAGAGGTCATAAAGAACCTCGGCAACTGTCCATAGGTCCCAAGAACCTAGGTAAATTGTCCATATGTTCCTTAGAACATAAGTATACTGTCCATATATCCCAAAAAACATAGGTAATTCTGTCTATATGTTCCGTAGAACATAGGTAAACCCTCGACTCTTGGCATGCCAACTATAACACTAGTTCTCATATTACATAACATGGACATTATCTTTTATAACATTTCATATCACTTGTTCTTTCTCTTCTGTCACATACCACATATATGTGTAAGCATATATTTCATATTCATATAACTCGTAACTCTTTTATTTCATATCATGTAATATCCTTACAGAGTATCATATCTTCTTATCATGTATTTCATGTCACATGTTCTTGCTCTCATATAGTCACATAGCTCATGTCACTTATGTTCACATATCACATTCATATCACATGGTCACAATTCATATAACACTTATATTATAAATTCCTATAATTACTTATATTAATATCACATATATAACAAGTGCATGTATTCACGTAGATCGTTTCATATGGCTTATATCATTTCTCATTTGTTCATGTAAAATCGCATGTCATATCATGTAACCTATAAGAACATACATCCATTTCTATGTACTAATGCATACATAATAATCACATAACATTTTAGAAGTTACTTCTTACCATAGTAACTCCTTCACTGGCTCATCGCAAGCCAATATTCGTTCAATAATATAAGTACATTTAAAATTGCAATCACATGTGCCTCACTTGCTGTCAATTACTCCTATGGCTTGCTTTCTCTTCTTGATCAATTATAACCTTTCAATCATTACGGAACTTGCTCTCGATCGATATCTACACAATATTATATTTATACTATCAGTATCCCATTTGATATACTTTAATCTATCATTTCATAAACTGAAATAAAGATTTATTCTATTTCCCATTAAAGTGCATCAGTGCATTCTACAGTGTATCGATGCATCCCTTAACATGTGCATCGATGCACTACCCATGCATCGATACACAAATCACCTTCGATGTTTTAATCTTAAGGGTGTGTATCGATGCACTCCTTATGCATCGATGCACTAATTGCTTTCGATGTTTATATTTTTAAGGGGTGCATCGATACACACTGAACAATTTCTAGAAATTTACCCTTGATGGATCGGTACAGGTTGAATGTGTACCGATGCACACTAGCCCAGAATTCCATTTCGTGCACGAAAATCCACTCAAATCAACTCAAATGCTTCATCTTTCGTCCCCTTTCATGTTCTTAACTCATATACACATGCTTAAACCAATTTATATCCATATAAACCATCTTTAACCTCAAAATTCTATCTCTCATATGTAACTGAAGAATTATATCAACTTTGCGACATGTTTTAATTCCAATTCTATTGCTTCTAACTTCTTAATTAGACCCTTGACAAGTCAAATTCAACTTCAAAATCTATTAACTTCTTTTATTTCAAGAATTCACTTAAAAACTCCTTTTACTTAATCTCTCCTAACTCTGTCGTCTTTTGATTTTAAGATAACTTAAGCTTTCCTTAAGCTTAGTTATCGTCTAATGATCACAAACTAACCTTGAATTCATCAAGAAATTAACTAACCATGAACTCACCTTTGCTTTTGGCTTCCACATGAAAAAAAAGAAGAAAGGAAACGCAGAGCATATTCTGGAGAAATCTCTCCTTTTCCACGTGGTTTCCTTATCTTATAAAGGAAAAATAAAAATCTTACTTGTCAAATGACCATTTTACCCTTTAATTCATTCAATAATTACTAAACAACCTTCAAAATATATTTCAAATAAGTCATTGAACTATTCATTTATCCTACTTTAATCACCAATTTCTAAAATTTTTTCAATCTAGTCACTAACTCGGTATTGAGGATGTTACAATTCAATTAATCAATGTCTAACAAATTGAATTCATAGTATTTCTACAGCTAAAAAGATGTGTTTGATGGGAAAAATAATAATATTCTTGATCCAATCAGAATGCCTAAACATATTCAGCAAAGATTCAAGTCTTTTGATTAACCTACAAAAGTCAAGATGTTCATCTCCCCTAATATAAATCAAGACAACATATTACTTGAGCTCTCTGAGTGGAATTCCTCTAACTACCGACCTTGGAACGTACTTGGGAGTGCCAATTATTCATAACAATCACAGCTCAAATGCCTATATTCACCTATTGGAAAAGGCTATGAATAAATTAAATGGTTGGAAAGGAAAAGTTCTCTCTATGGCTTGACGACGTACTCTAATTCAAACGGTCACAACAACCATTCTAGTCCACACGATGCAAATGACATAGGAATTCTGTGTTAAAACTACTTTCAAGAACATCGTGAACAGAAGTGAGAAAAAATGAAGCGACCTTCAAAGATAAAATCAAGAACCCAAACCATATTTTTCAATATGGCCGCAATCTAGTACAATATGAAACGACCTTCAAAGATAAAATAAGAACCCAAACCTTCAAAGAAATAGGATGTGATATCGTTTTTACCACTACAAAACACATCTATTGGGAATACAAACATCACAAAGGCTTAAAACAACACGGAACAAAACAGAACAATTCTTGTGTCCATTGTAGACACAATAATAGATGGGTTGAGTTGGTGGCACCCACCCAACCGACCAACAGCAAAAATAACACTAGAAATTAAAGTTTCATAACTTCCTATAAGCAGATTGAGTACCAAAAAGTAAAGGTAAAAATGATGATTTCTCAGTTGAGATTAAATTCATGGAAATGGGATTAGCTGACATAATAACCACTATAAACAAAATCAGAAATCGAAGAAGCGAAATAAGGAAAAAGAAAAGGGAGATGAAGAAACGAGGCATACCTGAGAAATTGTACCGCTGTCTTGTCGGTGAAAAGGATTTCAAATAGTCGCCGGTATGGAGCAAGAGACGGGAGAAATCAATCTTGGTCTTCTCTGTGTGGAACAATGGCTGCTTGGAAAACAACTTACCCTTTTAGAAACGGTAAGTTGAAATACCGTGCCTAAGTTTTCCCTTGACCGTAAAATGTTTTACGTTGACGCGAACCAAGCACTCCCGTAAAATATTTTTCCCGTTCCAAACAGACCCTTTAGTTCTCTCTCGTTTTCCCTTAGATCTGTTTTGCTTTTATTACCAAATTTTCAGCTTCAGCTTGGATTTCCTTGTTGGTAAGTTTGATTTTTGCTGCTGCTGTATGTTTGTGTGTGTTTTTCTGCTGAAGATTGCAAAAAATGAAGCTTCGGAGAAATGTGTTTTCTGTTTGGCAATTTTTTTTTTACTTTATTGAGCAAAAAAGCATTAATGGCTAAAATCTTGAATAAATACCAATGTACCATGGATTCAAGTTCATCACAACCTATAGAGCTTCAAGGTTATGATTTAAATTATGGTTGAATTTGTATTTACTAGAAAATATTCATTGAAAATCTCTTTTGATCTCATTCTTGCCTTGTCTGCATTTTATTCCTTCTCAGATATAATTTTTTAAAGATTCATTGAAAAGTATTTTTTATCTTGAGAATAAGAATCATTGGCTTTCTTAATTTTCTGTCAATTATTTATCCAGATTATTCGAAATTACCTCCGGATCTGTCATCTGACACAGAAGATTTAAGATTCTTGTAGTTATTGATGTGAGTGTGAACAAAAGTTTCACATTGTCTTTCATTATTGCTTACAAATTTCCAGCTAACGGAAGCATGTGCGGTGGCCCGGAGCATTCGAAATCTGAGCCGACTTCTACATAGACTGGAAAAACAATGAGTAACACCAGAGAAATGAATCACTTAACTGCGAAAACTGAGTACTGCTTTTCTAGCTTACTTGAGCTTGCTTCTAACAATGATGTTGAGGGTATTAAACAATATATAGAGCAAGATTCTTCTTCAATAGAGGAGGTTGGGCTTTGGTATTGTCGTGAAAAGTGCTCGAACCGAATAGATGCAAAGCATAGAACTCCTTTGATGGTTGCTGCTACCTATGGCAGTGTTGATGTTGGTAAGCTTATGTTGACTCAGTCTGCGGCTGTCAACCTATCATGTGGCACAGACAAAAGTACTGCCCTTCACTGTGCTGCCTCTGGTGGATCTCTTCATGCAATTGATGTTGTTAATCTACTTTTATCAGCTGGTGCAGATCCAAATTACTCTGATGCCATTGGCCATCGACCTGCTGATGTTCTTGTAGTACATCCAAAGCTCCAAGGCATGAGAGGTGTTCTGGAAGAACTTCTTTCAGGATGTGTTTATGATAACCCTTTTGGCAAGCCGAATTTACGGATATCCATTGATAACTCTGCTTCTGGCTTGCTGACCCTTTCTTCATCACCAGAAAATGGATCACCACCCTCTACTTCGAATCTAGCATCTTTATTAATGGCTTCAAAGTTCATTGATATACCTGTTAACTCTGCAACATTGAGGAAAGAGTACCCTGTTGATCTATCTCTCCCTGATATCAAGAACAGCATTTACACAACTGATGAGTTCCGGATATTTTCATTCAAGATTCGTCCTTGTTCGAGAGCATACTCCCATGATTGGACGGAGTGCCCATTTGTTCATCCAGGAGAGAATGCACAGAGAAGGGATCCTCGTAAGTACCTCTACAGTTGTCCCTTGCCCTGATTTCAGAAAAGGAGCTTGTAGACGTGGGGATATGTGTGAATATGCTCATGGAGCTTTCGAATGTTGGCTACATCCAGCACAATATTGCACTCGGATGTGCAAGGATGGCACAAGTTGCGATAGGCGGGTATGCTTTTTTGCCCACACAGCTGAAGAACTGCGCCCACATTATGTCTCAACTGGCTCAGCTGTTGCCTCTCCACGCTCAGCTGCATCTGCTGCTAGTGTCATGGACATGGCTTCCGTTATGAGCCTTTTACCCGGTTCACCCTCATCAGTATCTTCCATATCCCCTTCACCGTTTAATCAACCCATGTCTCCATCTGCAAATGGCCTTTCACACTCATCTGCAGCTTGGCCTCAACCAAGTGTTCCAACATACTTCATCTTCCTGGTAGCAACTTTCAATCAAGTCGCCTGAGTTCCTCTCTTAGTGCTCGAGACATGCCACTTGAGGACTTTGACATGTGGCCAGAATTTGATGCCCAGGAACAGAATCTAAATTATTTATCCGACTTTTCCCAGTCTCATAACAATCCAGTGTCTATGAGTCGTTCTGAACTGTCTAGAACATTAACTCCTTCAAACCTCGAAGAGCTATTTTCAGCGAAAATCTCTTCATCTCCTAGATATGCTGACCAGCCAGTTGCTTCTGCTATATTTTCCCCAGCTCATAAATCAGCTCTCCTTAATCAATTTCAACAGCAACAGAACAAGTTATCTCCTATTAATACTAATGTTTTTGCACACAAAAGTGTCGAGCATCCACTGTTGCAGGCTTCTTTTGGTGTTGGTTCTCCTGGAAGAATGTCACCGAGACGTACTGAGCCAATCTCCCCCATGGCTGCTCACCTTTCTGCACATGCTCAGCTCGAGAAGCATCGACAACGGCTAGGCTGCCTTGACTCTAGGGAACTTGGTTCCAACAATCCTGCTTGTATTGTCGGATCTCCTGTGAATTCTTGGTCAAGTGGGGTTCACCAAATGGAAAGTTCAACTGGTCAGTTAGTACAGACGAAATGGGTCAACTACAGAGATCGTCGTCACTTGAGCTTCGTAACAGTACTGAGGAGGCCGACTTATCATGGGTCGGTCTAGTCTCTTGTAAAGGAACCCCCACTCGAGATTCCTATCGCACATGGTGCATCATCCGGTGAGGTTTCGAATGATTTAATTCCCAGATTTATTCTGTTATAGGAGCATGGATTGAGCAAATGCAACTTGATCAACTCGTAGTGTAGTGTGTAGAAAAAAAAAGATGACACTGGAAAATTGACTTGTCGTGACGGCCGATGAACTAGGCGCAGCATAAAGTGTAGGTGGAAATTTTATTCGAAATTCTTTTTAACAATTTATTGTTACAGCTGCAGCAGATTTCCTGCAAAAACAAGGTGTACGAAGCCTCAACCGGGGCTGATATTAAGCACTCACGCGCCTGTTGTTTAGGGTCCTGTACCATTTTGATGTCTCTTATTACTTCAATATTTATTTTGCTTGGATCAGTGAAGAAAGAACACTGAAGAATAGCTAAGGTGATTGCTCTGTTATATGATTTATAAGTTATGCAATTTACTAGAAGATGCAGTTTATGGAATCATATTACTTAATGCATTTCCATCAGATGATGTAAAAACCTGCCTTGTTCTTCTCAATTTTCGATGATTGCATGATTAAACTGAATTTCAGGTATAGTTACTGAATTTCGTATTTGAGAAGTTGCGTGAATTAATTTTTTTTATTAAGTTAAAGGTGATTGTAAAGTAATATTTATGCTAAGTATTTTTAATCATTTGACACATGAATCTAAGATATGATAAAATATGATCTTAGATTTTTCTGTTAAAAATTGGTTGTTTAAGTTAGATGTAATCCTATTGATTGAGATATGATAAAATCTGATTATAGAATCGTTCGAGGCTTTGAGTTATATTTTATGAATTGACTCTTCGTTTAGATTATGTCGTCGAGTCAGTATTTAAAACATTATAGTGTCGAACTAGTGCTTGAAAGTAACAATGATGTTATAAAACATCATTAAAATATGATTTTATCATATCTTGATTAATATGTTAATATTTAAATAAGATAACCGTTAATATTTTAACTAAAATTGATGAATTTAAAATATATAAATAATTTGATGATTATTTTATAACTTTTAATAATTTAATAAAATAATATATAGTCGGGAAGTACATTTGTATTCCTATCCTGAAAGGTACGTGGGTTGGTCTTTAATGGCAGATGGAATTAGACAAGAAATGATATCGACGTTGATATGTGTAGGGCCATGGACGTCGATGGTCGGTTAGGACTTAAGGTTAAGGGTTCAATGGTTTGGTTCAAAGTATCATCAAATGTATCTCATATGAAACATACCTCCGCCACCCAATTGTTCTCATATGAACGGCGAGATCAAAAGTCGAGGGGGTCATGATATAAACCTCCAGGTACACTTAAGTATACGGAATGTAAGATTACTAATGAGAATGTAAGATTATTAATGGGAATATAAGATTATCAGGGAATAAGATTATTGAGAATATTGTATTTTGTGTTTGGTTAGTTTAGCAGGAATATAAAATTATCATGTTTAGTTAAAGGAATAAAAGATTATTGGAATGTATATTTGACCAAATTGTCCTTATTATATATTTGTTTTTTTTAACAAGTTGAAAAATATTTATATATTTTCTTTTAAAAAATTAAATTCATATATATTTATTTACAAAACTGAAAATATAAAAATGTTTAATGAAAGAGTAAAATTTTATTTTAACCCCTGAACTTCATATAAAATTTTAATTATAGATTTTTCTTGTAAATCTAAAATAGTTTAAGGATAAATTTGTAATTTAACATTCGTAGAATTTTTATTATTCAATGAAAAAAGAGGATATTTTTGAAAAATTTTAAGGGCATTTTAATCCAAAACGCCAGTAATCCAACAATACCTAAGGAAAGGGAGGTAATGGCATTCCCAGTAATATACCTAAAAAATTTACTATTGATAATATTACATTATCGAAAATGAAATTTTTGACTAACCAAACGAGAAAGGTGGATTTCATTCCCATGAAATCTCACGTTCCCATTCAAACGCCCCCCCAAGTATCAGAGGTGTTCCGGAGTAGGAGCTGCAACGCTACTGATTCGGATCAGCTCCGAAAAATCTTTAAACGGAGTATTGAACCATAAATATATATATTGCATAGTAAAAGCTTGAGTTTTGGATCAGCGGTAGGGTACGAGAAACATATCTAAAGTGGCCATCTGGGTTAACAAAACTGGAATTGGATCAGCCAATGATTCAAAGAGCACGGCTGCTACGGTTGAGAACCACAACATTTTCACCGGAGTCTGAATCACCGTTCTTGGTTGCCCCGGCAAGTACCTGCTCTCTTCGAGAAATCTCATAACGGCTCCTCTCAGTGGCCTTGCACCGTAGCTTGGGTCATATGCACCCTAACAACACGAACCACTTTGAGAGACTTAGGAACATACTGTGCTCAGGAAGTTGCTCAGCTTCGATGTAATTGTCTTGAGGGTGTTATTTTCTTGGACAATAAAGAGAAGGGGGTTGCATATGTTGAAATTTGTATTTCAGATACATTATGCAGGAATCAGTTAAATGGTCTGTCCAAAAATAATTAAATAATTCTTTAAAATTTGATTCATCAATTAATTCAATTTGAAACACATTAATTAATTATAACTGTAATATATATCTAATATAATTTTAGATTTAAGTTTAAATTCCATCAATGATCTATAATATTTAAAATCTAATGTTTACATTTTAATTCTAATATTAAGTCCACAGAGATTAAAAATTAGAAATAGAGATTATCTAACAAAAGAAATTCAGTTTTATTTATTGTTACTTGAATTATTATTTCAAATCAAAATTAAAAGATATTAGACAAAATTGATTAACAGTAAACGTAACAACAAATCATAAAAGTATTATAAAATAAAACAATAATCTAAAAAAAAAGAAGAGGAAATGTAAAAGTAATATCTACTAGGCAAAATTAGGAGAAAATGGTGATAAAAATTGGGGAAATAATGTTTGTAGAAAATTATTTACGGCATTAAAATATTTTCTACAACTGGTGTTGATAGTTACTATCGACGATTTTATTTTATTTATTTTTTAGATGCATAAACCACAATATAAATTATAATAATAAAACCCATCATTTCAATTTCTTAAAGTAAAGCCAAAATCCGAGATGGGTAATCAAAATTTCCCATCTGAAAAATAAAAATCGTTTAGGGAGTTAATCCCCTAAAATCTGAATTATTAATGAAATTTTGCCGGAAATAAATTTCTCGAGTCGAGCTTTTCATCGCCATCTTTAAAACCTAAAACAAACACAACAAAAGAAGAGTTGGTATACCCCAAAATTAAGCACTTCCAGATCCATACTTCTTTCCGAAAACGATGAGCTGCAACTTGTCGTATCCGGCGAGCACACCGGCACCGGCAATAGCACGAAGAATGTTAGCGCCTGCACCTTTAAACAGAGACTTGGCACCCTCATTCTTCAAGATCTGAGAAAATGCATCAAGCGAGCTCTTGTATTTGACGGCTTCTCCAGACGTCATCATCATTCTTCTACGAACAGTGTCGATTGGGTACGATGCAAGGCCAGCACCATTGGTGATGAGCCAACCGAGGGCAAAGCTAGCAAAGAAACTATCCTGTAATCATCAGAGAGATGTCATTGCAAAATAACAGCAGGGAGAATTATGATCAATGAAACAGTGGTAACATGACATAGCTTTAAACATCATACTGACCTGCATACTTCCGGTCAAAACAACCGGCTTCAGAGAGTCGTACATTCCGAAGTATAGACCGCGGTACACAATGATTCCAACACATGAGATGTTGAAACCACGGTAAAGACCGGCAATACCATCGGATTTCAAGGTCTTCCTGTAGACATCAACAAGACCATTGAATTGCCTCTCTCCTCCCTTCTTTGCAGCCTTTGCATCATTGGCAAGACGGGTTCTAGCATAATCCAAGGAGTAGACAAAGAGAAGGGAAGAAGCACCGGCTGCACCTCCAGATGCCAAGTTTCCAGCAAACCATTTCCAGTAACCATCTTTGTCTTTCTTAAAGTTGAAAAGCCTCTTGAAGTAATCCTTGAAAGCAAAGTTCAAGGCCTGTTGCAAAATGAACAAGGCAATAAGCATAAAACATGTAGAAATAAATGTAATTGAACAATGAATTAAAATTACAACAGCTAACCTGAGTGGGGAAATAACGAATAACATTGGCAGTGTTTCCTCTCCACAAAGAACCAAATCCTTCATCCTGGATCGTTCGCTTGAAACAATCACCAATACCCTTGTAGGGTTCAGCAAGCCTACCAGTTTTGATCATTTCGTCTTGGTTCTGAATCAAAAGCTTAACACGCTCAATTGGAGCAGCAGCAGTTTTAGATACGGCAGCAGACACTCCACCCATGAGGAAATCAATAGCAAAGCTGGTAAATCCTTTCTCGGCAGGGGCTTGAACACAGATAGCAGATGCTGCTGATGGAACCACAGAGAGGTCATACTGCAGGGCAGCATTGGAGTAATTACCATATGGAACACGCCTTTGGGACAGAGCAGGCCTGCTGAAAGACCCACCATAACCTTGAAAATTTTGAGAATGGCTAGAATGAAGGAGCTGACCAGCTACCTTCTGCATGATGGACGGGTGTTGAACTTGATCCATTCTGATGCAAGAAAACCAAACACGTGAACATACATAGAGAATACAATGTAGCAATGCAGAATACTAATTATCAAATGAAGCAAAATCATCTAAAACATGGTAATGGTTCAATCCATCATTAATAATCAACAATGAAACAAAGTCGGATATATGATCAAGGACAGAAAAATAATATAACCAAGATTTCAGCAAACATCAGGCAGAGCCGCGGAGGCATAGTTATTCCTAAAAAGCATAAGCAAAAGGTGCATCTCGGTAAACTAAGAGGATCTTGCAGGAGTGACACACCTCAGCAAGAACAAAGCATCACTATATGTAAAATCAGAGAACAAACCGGTATCCTAAAACAATCATAGATACAGGAAAATAAACATCAAATGAATTTTAAACAGAAAGCGTCTAATAAAAACAATATAACAGACTAAACAATCAACTAAAACGCACTGCATGTATAAGCATAACAAAATCTTTCACATATATAGGTATGGATTCAAGTATGCACGTATTTCAGTATGAGGTAAAAAATTTCAGCAGATATAATTCAACATTACAAATAAATAAACATAAATATTGCCTCGTTATGCTTAAGCTTGTTAGAAAAAAAAAAGTAAAAGAAAAGCAGTGGATCTGAGAATTTCAACAGCATATGAGCAGTAAGTACCAATAGATCTAATAAATCAAGCGTAAACATTTACGAAAACAACACATTCGCGATGTATCAGATCAAACGTAAGCAAAAAATAAAGGAAAATCAGTTCAAAGCATTTCACAATTTCTCCACAGATCAACCGCAGCAGGAAACAATCAGATCTAATAGTAATAACAACGATAATGATGAAGAAGAACCTCTGACAGGATAATAACAATATAGATCAAAATAGAACAGTGATGAACTAGAACATATCTGATACTTGTGTAAAACAGTTTACTTGATTTGAATTTTTGGAGAGAAATTTTTACCTTTGAAAAGAGCGTGATTGGTTGGCGTGAAAAACTGTTGGAGGTCTCAGCGCCAATCTCTCTGCGTCGGGAGAGAGGGAGAGGGAGAGAGAGAGAGAGAGAAAGATTCCTTTGATCTTTTTTGTTAAGAGAAAGAGAGGAGAGAGAGAGTGAGGGGCCGTCCTGCCATTTTTTGGGACTATAAATATTAAAATAATTGGAGAGAGAGAGAGAGAGAGAGAGACTAGGGTAAGGAGGGCACGCCGCTCACGTCACGCGCGGATATGACGGTAACGAAGCAAGGTGGGATAATATTTTACTTTTGGCATAATGTCAAATTTAGTCGCCAATGTTTAATAAAATAATATTTGAGTCCTTATTTTTTTTAGCATTTAGACCATGTTACAATTCATTTTAGAGTTTAGAATGTTAATATTTTCTAGCTGACAATTTTCATTTATATAGGAGAATTTTTTTCCCAAATTAAATGTTGTGGATCAAAATACTTAAAAAAATGATGACTAAAATAATTATTTTGATAAATTGATTTTTAGGTAAAAAAACTAACAACGTGATAATGAAATAATCAAAGTAAAATAATAATAATAGTTTAAAGAATAAATTAATATATAACAAATCAAATATTAATAGTTAAAAAAAAAAGTCTATGGTTGACTATGGGATGGATGGGTCCGGGGACTTATTTATTTGGCAGCTTCAAAACGTGATTGCTCTTCTTCGGTCCACAATTTTAGTAAGAATTAGCGACTCCGGTCTATGAAAGCCACCTGTGGAGAAAGCTGAGGAAAGTTCTCTTCAAATTAGTTACGCTTGCGATGTTTATTTGATTTCTTGATTTCGGCCGTTTATTTTATTTTCATTCTTTATATATACATATATGTATATATATATATATGGAACTAGAATGAATTGTAGGATATTGAAGAAGACGTAGGTGAAACCATCATCGTTAGCAGAAATTTTAGCAAGGGCATCAATGACAGTTTGTTTTACGACGAATAAAAAGAAACTTCATTATTTAAGGTTTTGAAGTCAGACAAAAGATGATATAAACAATATTAAACTGACCACTTAAAATTATATAAAGATCGTACAAGGAAAAAAATTAAACACCTAACAAAAAACTCGAATGAAAGATAAATTGTAACACTCTTAGATCGATAAGGGTGACCTGATCTGATTTGGAGTGTCACATTAGGGTCACCGAAGCGACCCAGACTGAAAATCCTAAAAAAATTAAATTTTTTATTAATCCGTTAAAAATTGTAAAATAATTTATAAATAAAATACAAGTTCAGAAAAATCATTTATATATTAAAAATAGAATTCAACAATATCCAATAATAAAACAAGTTTTAGACTCGAATTTAAAAATAGAATACAACCTACATTCCCCATAATTACATGCATAGTACTCCACAAGCAACGCCGGTGAAACTCCTTTATTGATGATGGTAAAAGCACATGATCAAATTCTTTAACCTGAAATGGTAAGTAACAGAGTGAGCTTTGGAAAGCTCAGTAATACAGAACTACCAGATGAATGCAATAGGCCATCGAGTATAAGGTAATGCATAAATTTTCTTAATGATACAAATATCATCAGATTCTAGCGACGAGTTCATATTTCCTTAATTATTTCTTCGGTAACCATCCAGAAATCATAATCTGAAGGAAATATTCAGAAAGACAGATTCAGGAGATTGAGATGAGGAGTCTAATGTGTTTCAACAAAATCAGAGAAAGTGTACATATGTTTTAAAACAACAACAGTTTAAAAGATATTTTTAGGACCACATTAATACCCTCCAACCGAATACAGATATGCAATTCCCCAGAACTGCATCCATAAGGACTTACCCTAGGCCTATTGGGCGTAGTTGTCAGCCTAAGGGATTATATTGTGCTTAAGAGCCTACCCAA
This sequence comes from Hibiscus syriacus, assembly GCF_006381635.1. Taxonomy (NCBI): domain Eukaryota; kingdom Viridiplantae; phylum Streptophyta; class Magnoliopsida; order Malvales; family Malvaceae; genus Hibiscus; species Hibiscus syriacus. Next base: position 457,869 of record NW_024063176.1, read on the forward strand.
TAGTGTACCTTGGGGCCTAAGAGCCTACCCAAGGGAATACCTTAGAGGCCTTAGAGCCTACCCAAGTATCACCTTAGGTCCATAAGGATTTACCAGCTTGATCAGAGCTGAATCTCCATACTCCATAATCCTACCCAGACAATATCCTAATAAATTGGTTCATACAGTAACCAGTAATTTCCATGATCCATAAATCAAGCATAATTATATTTTTTTTAGTGAAAACAGATAACCAGATAGTACATATCATGTAGCCATAGTTCATAAACAAAAAATCAATACATTAGTAAGTCAGAATATCGAACTGTTAAAATATTTAATATATTAGTAAATTCGATGAATCACAATTCAGAACAAATAACACAATCATATAACACATAGGGAACACACTGGAGGATCTAGTTATTTTTTGAGGTACTTGGTATTTATCAGGTAGGGAACCATAAAATTTCTGCAAACTGATTGAATTTCAGAACGAGTTCCATATAAAATGGAGGTTTGATAGCTAACGGATTCATCAGTCATTCAAGAAGTGATTTATCAAGATCATAATATTCAGATATATTAGCAAGGGATTCCGGAATAATTGTATCAAAATTTATTTAGAATTCGAACATTCATAAAGTGATTCCATAAATCAAGTTTATAAGAGCATTTTAGTCATTTAATTCCTGAGAAATTTGATAAATCAATTTAATCAATGTATGCAGCGATTTACAGAATTCTAGATTTCAAGCATCTTAATAGGTTTTCAATTCCAATCGCGTTGTACAAATTCCCAGCAAAGGTGACACTTATCAATTATGTAGGTAGAGAAACTTCACGAATATTCATTTATTAGAACTGGGTACACTGCAGAATCGAACTGATCACCTTCAGAACCATCTTTGGATGGATCATGAGGAGACAAATATGTATTTAAGCCGTATTTATTTACTTCTCGTATTGTAATAGTATTATGGATGGTCGACCTACTTAGGTCGTACTCCATAAACCTCAAAGGCGTTACAATATTTAAAGATTCACTGATATCTTCCGAAGTTATCCAAAGGCATTTGCTTAATCCAAGTCATGAGGATATTCAAATTATTCTAGTATTCAAGGTAGATTCATTCATTCCAGAGCTTAAGGGTATTCAATCATTTCAGGGCTTGTGGGTATTTTAGGTTATTTTACACTTCAGGGATATTTTTGTCATTTTACAACTCAAGGGTATTTCACTCATTTACTTCTGTCCAATATTTCCATTTAATTCAAACTTGTCATTTATTTCAGTTATTTCAAACAATTCTGACAATAATGGCACTTCTGATAAGTTAGTATTCAGGTGTTTGCTCATAAAACATAAATTCTAGGTCAAGTGATTTCTCAAAGGAACGAACTAATTCTAAATTCTTTTCAAACAAATCAAGAATTTAATAGGTGAATTAGTAATATATAAGATTAAATACGAATTCTCAGGATACTTTCACTATCATTGTCAATTCGGGTCATTTTTTCTTCTCAATGGTAATTTCGTAATTTATTAATCGATATTAAAACTTTTAACGAAGATAAATAAAAGTTTAAGATTATGAGGTTAATTGTTTTTCTGGATAATCATTAAACTTGAAATTATTTTTATCAGTTTTCTAGTGTCTTATACGTATAATCTGAGTCTTATTTAGTTTAATACTTTATATAGCATACAGATTAAGTTTAGAAATATTAACTACACTCATGTGACCAAACATAATCATTCATGCATTAACAAACACCAACATGAGAAACTTCACGAATATTCATTTATTAGAACTGGGTACACTGCAGAATCGAACTGATCACCTTCAGAACCATCTTTGGATGGATCATGAGGAGACAAATATGTATTTAAGCCGTATTTATTTACTTCCCGTATTGTAATAGTATTATGGATGGTCGACCTACTTAGGTCGTACTCTATAAACCTCAAAGGCGTTACAATATTTAAAGATTCACCGATATCTTCCGAAGTTATCCAAAGGCATTTGCTTAATCCAAGTCATGAGGATATTAAAATTATTCTAGTATTCAAGGTAGATTCATTCATTCCAGAGCTTATGGGTATTCAATCATTTCAGGGCTTGTGGGTATTTTAGGTCATTTTACACTTCAGGGATATTTTTGTCATTTTACAACTCAAGGGTATTTCACTCATTTACTTCTGTCCAATATTTCCATTTAACTCAAACTTGTCATTTATTTCAGTTATTTCAAACAATTCTGACAATAATGGCACTTCTGATAAGTTAGTATTCAGGTGTTTGCTCATAAAACATAAATTCTAGGTCTAGTGATTTCTCAAAGGAACGAACTAATTCTAAATTCTTTTCAAACAAATCAAGAATTTAATAGGTGAATTAGTAATATATAAGATTAAATACGAATTCTCAGGATACTTTCACTATCATGGTCAATTCGGGTCATTTTTTCTTCACAATGGTAATTTCGTAATTTATTAATCGATATTAAAACTTTTAATGAAGATAAATAAAAGTTTAAGATTATGAGGTTAATTGTTTTTCTGGATAATCATTAAACTTGAAATTATTTTTATCAGTTTTCTAGTGTCTTATACGTATAATCTGAGTCTTATTTAGTTTAATACTTTATATAGCATACAGATTGAGTTTAGAAATATTAACTACACTCATGTGACCAAACATAATCATTCATGCATTAATAAACACCAACATGTTCCATAAAGTACTCAAATGGTAATAATGTATTACCTCAATTTTTGAGCTACACCGATCGAACATTTAAACTCTATTCAATCGCTCTCAACTTGAATCCAACGTCCAATAATATCTCGGATACATATCAACAGAAATTACATCAGAAATGAAGCTTAATTGTGAAAATGGATCAAATCAAGAGGTTAATCAGTGAAAAACATATTATCAAGTTTGAATTTGGCAAAATGAACCTCAAAAACATATTATATACATCGAAAAACATAAAATATGACTTTTTGAAAAAAAAAATTAACTTTTTAGTCAAAGGCAACGGTCAAAAGGGTCAACATGTTTTGAGTCAACTCAGTTTGGGTCTGCTGGCCCAGATCTGCTGGTTCAGGCCCATCAGTTTGGCTAATGGATTTGGATCACACCAACACTTTAGCCCAAACCCAAACCCTTATTCACACAAGCTTAGAAATAAGGTTCCAAGCCCTCATACTAACGACGGCGCGACGAACGGGAGCATTGACAGCGATAGTGGCGCGATCGACGGCGGCGACGACTGTAACACCCCAACCAGTATCCGACCCAGATCCGAGTCTGATGTGTCACATTGACTTTTCAAACATTTTTCTTTACAAAATGACTAAACTTTAAATTCCTAATTCAAGAAAATGATTACTTTTCATTTATTTAAAATCAATTGGTTTTACAAAACATATCAGAGCTTATACAAATTAAATCTTTTAGACGACATGCCAACTACACTCTATATAACCAAATACATATACTTAAATACAATTCTGATCTGATATGTGAAAAGGAGAATCTGACCTGCCTTGCTACTCTTCGCTTTTTTTCTCGTTTTCTGGAACCTACGTGTGAAACACTCACACGCTAAGTTTATGACTTTGTGAGGCATATAAAACATATAATGTAAATTCCAAAATAACAATGCATGAATAATTAATATTATCATATCATATACAAGCACATATCCAGTCATATAACAAATACACACATGCACATATATTGTCATATTCATTCTTAGTATTAACAGTAATTCCTCTTATTAGATTATCCCATACTTAATTATTTGCACACATCATTTATCACACATATCACTTTACAAGAAAACAAACATATTATCATATCAAGTTCTATACTTTACTTCATATTACCAAAAACATATACATGACATATAGAGTATTTATTGTTATATCTGTTTTAGCCCATGAATACATGTGAGAACTTAAGGTATGCGAGTACATAGAGGTTGTGCACTGATGCTGTCACCACAGCTCGTATAAAATCCACTAAGTGGCATATGAAATATGTGTCCCGAAGGACCTATCCATATGTTTCGAATAGCATAGGTAATTGTCCATATGTCCCGAAAGACATAGGTAAGCTGTTCATATGTCTCGAAAGACATAGGTAACCCTCGACTCTTGGCATGTCAACTATACCTCTAGCTCTCATAACTCATATCATGGGCATTATCTTTTATCATTTCCCATATTCACATAGTTACACAAATCATCACATAATGTATAACATTTCACATGTAGTCACATGGGTCATATCTCATAGCATCACATGGTTCATGTAACATTTTCATGTGCTCACTTAGATCATTGTCTTATAACACATATCACATAGCTTCACATCTCATTTCATAACATATGGTTTATGTTTTATTCTCTTATATTCACATATTCATAAAATCACATAATTTATTATCTCGTAGATCATGTCCCATTTTCATACAATCTCACAAATCATTGTCATTTATTGATATCACATTTTACTTAGTCACATAGATAATACTACATAGCATTTAAATCACGCAGTTCATATTACATAGCTTATATATTGTTCTTATATCTTCTTATAGCCATATAAACACCTAGATCATCATTCCCTAATTTATATTACATGTTCATATAATCATTTATATCCATATCACCTAGCTCATATTTTGTTCTCTTATGTTCACATAGATCATATAACATATATTGTAGCATACCAACATATATCACTTATATAACTTCATTTATATACTAATTTCCTATATTCCCTTAGTTCAATTTCGCATTACTCCTGTAACCTTTTCCTATGACTTCATAGATCTTTACCATGTAACCAATATATCATAGTTCATCTAAGCATATTAATTTTTCTCATATAGCTTATCTCACATATGCTTATCATTATATATGTACAGGTCTCCTAATTGATATACTATTCTCATCTTGTCCTATAGATCAATCCTAGTTAGTTTATCTCACTTTTCATTTAATACTATAAGTAGATTATATTAGTTGCCATAAATTTAACTCATGTAATTTATGTTTTGTTATTATATCTTCATCTAGACATATATTTACATGTTCATAAACACCTAACTTATATTCTTTCTATTGTTATCACATACGACATTTACTATCATACATAGTTCGTGATCTTATAACTTATTTTATATACTCATACAACTCATATAAGGTTCACATATAGTTACATATATTGTTTCCATATAGCCCATATCATATAAATTCACACCACATAACATATAATATGAACAAGGTATATTCACCTAATACAAACATAATCATGCTTCTACTTATGCAATCATATATAAAGATATTAGAAACAGACTTGTCACAAGTCTAATTTCCATATAATAATATGCACTCACATGGCCTCACTAGGTAATACCAATCTCTTATCTTATCCTCGATGATTATTACTTGTAACTTGTTTGGACATTGCTCTCGATCAATATCTACACAATCATATGTATTATATACATATTAGCATTCTAAATACCATGATTCGATCCTTGATTTCTTAAACTAAAAGAAATATCTAATTTCATTTTCCCCTTGAAGTGTATCGATACACAATATAGGGTATTGGTACATTCTTTGACTTAGTGAGACATATAAAACATATAATGAAACTATTCACATATTCATGCAAAAATAATTAGTATTTTTATCGCATACCAAAAGCATATATCCTTTCATATAACCAATACATACATATACATATATGATTTCACAAAGAGTACACGTAACATCATATCAAATTATACATATTATTGACAATCATTTCCATTATTACCAATATGTACGTTAGTTCTTATTATTTGCTACTCTTATCCGCCAACATCATATCATAGCCCATATATCACTTTATATTACAAAAACACATATACTCTCATTATTATTATCATCATTCCCATTATCATATGATTTCAAAATTATCATTATACATGTCACATAACACATATATCAATTCACAAATGAACACACTTATTCTCATAACAATTATTGATTCTCTTTAAAGCCCATGCACTCTTTTGAGAACTTAAGGTATGTGACTACATAGAGGTTGTGCACTATGCTGTCACCACAGCTCGTATAATTCCCACTAGGGGCGCGTAGAGTTTGTCCCGTAGGACCATTATGTCTCGTAGGACCACGTAGAACACATGTCCCATAGGACCACTATGTCCCGTAGGACCACTATATCCCGTAGAACCACGTAGAGCACATATGTCCCGTAGGACCACTATGTCCCGTAGGACCACGTAGAACACATATGTCCCATATAACCACTATGTCCCGTAGGGCCATGTAGAACACATATGTCCCGTAGGACCATTATGTCCCGTAGGACCACGTGAAACAAATATGTCCCGTAGGACCACGTAAAACCCTCGACTATTGGCATGCCAACTATACTTGTAGCTCTTATAACACATTACATGGGCGTTACCTTTTATATTTTTCCACATATTCACGTAGACACATAGTTTACTTTCATGTAGCATAGTTCCATGTAATTCACATTCACTTATCACATAGCTTCTCACTTTTACTTGTATTATTTTTCACATAACACATGGTTGCATATACATTCTCTCATACAATCCCTTCATTCAGTTATAACATTGAACCTAGCTTATTACACTATCATGTATTCATATCACTCATTTAGCATACATAGCATATCATGTAACATTCTAGTAGAAACACGTATAACTCATATCACTTTCATATATATATTTCATCTCATGGGATCACATAACATATTGTCATACATACATACATTTACATAGGTCACATATAAAGATAAATTCAATCAATTAAACATATGTATTTACTCATATACAATACATTTAGCATCATATCACTACATGTTTATACTTCAGTTATCCTTACATGTTTATGCTTCAGTACCCCTAATCACATAATTTTGGAATTATACTCATAACAAGTCTTAATTCCCTATACATAATGTACACTTAATATCATGTACTCACCTGGTCTCAATGAACACTCATGAGCTCTTGTTCTTCCTTGTGTATCTTATTTTTTCGACCTATCTGAACTTTGCTTTCGATCGATGTCTACACAATCATGTATTGATACCATCAGTATCTAATTAATATACTATAATCTATCATTTCTTAGACTTAAATAAAGATTTATTCCATTTTTATTGAAGTGCATTAGTACATTCTACAGTGTATCGATGCATCCCTTTACATGTGCATCGATGCACTGCCCCTGCATCGGTACACAATTTACATTCGATGTTTGTATTTTAATGGGGTGCATCGATGCACTCCTAATGCATCGATGTACTAATTGCATTCGATGTTCATTTATTTGAGAGTGCATCGATACACATTGAAGATGCATTGATGCACACTACCCATAAATTACATCTTGAGCACGAAATTCACTCTCTTTTCAGCTCAAATATTCATCTTTGGCCTCCTTTAATATTCCTAACTTTCATACACATACTTGCACTCATTTCTACTCAATAATCACTTCTTTAACCTCCATATCCTCTTCTCTTTATGAAATTCAAGAATCATACCCAAATTTTAACATATTACAAATCCAATTCTAACACTTCATACATGTTAATTAGATTGATGACAAGTCAAATTCACTCTTAAACCTCATTAAAGAACCCTCTTTCAAGATTTCACTTATTCCTCTATTTTCTTTAATTCCCTCTATTCTCTTCATCTTATTGTTTCAAAACAATTTAAGCTCTCCTTAAGCTTAATTATCACTTAATAATCAAAACTCAACCTTAAATTTAACCAGAAACTCAAAAATCAGAAAACTCACCTTTAGCTCTTGGTTTTCACGCATGAAGGAAGAATAAAGATGAAGAGAGCTCTAGAAACCACTTTGATTCCTCTTCGCTTCCATGTGTTTAATATATAACCATCTTTAATTATTTTCCCTACAAATGACCCTTTTGCCCTTCAATTCATCTAATAATTACTAACATCTTTCAAGTAATATTTCCTAATAATCATTGAACTATTATATTCTTCTACTTTAGTCACCAAATTCTGAAACTTTACGATTTAGTCACTAATAATAGTTTAGGATGTTACAATTAACTCCTTCTATTTCAATAATTCACTTAAAAACTCCTTTTACTTAATCTCTCATAACTTGTTCATTTTGGAGTTTTAAGTCACCTTAAATCTTCCCTTACTCTTTCTTATCACTCAAGAATCAAAAGAAACCATAAAATTGAAGAAACAAACAATTTGAATCCAACTCACCTTATAAATGAAGACACGAGAAGAGAAAAAGATAGCTCCACCATCTCCAGACTCTTCTTTTTCTTCCTTTCTTTCATCTCAATTCCCACGTGTTTTATAGCCCCCAAATGAAAGATAAAATCTTTCTTGTCAAATGACTATTTTGCCCTTTATTTCATTTAATAATTACCAACAATCCCTTAAAAATATTTCCAAATGAGTCCCTAAACTTTACAATATTTTGAAATCATACCTCAAAGTTTTAAAAATTCCATTTTAGTCGCTAACCCTGATTTTGGGATATTACGACATTCCAAATGGACAGTTTTGGTTGCAAATCATCGGGGAACACAAAGGTGGTGGCGGTGAGAGGAGTAGACTGTTGGATCGGTCAAAAACGAGAAAAACAATGGCTCCGGTTTAGGTTTCCGGCTTATCTTCAAGGCGTTTTCTACGGACAACAATGGTATCTTATGTCAATAGGCCACCAAGGTTTTGATCAGACAATCGAGGCAATTCCAGTGGATGAAGCGATGACGAACACGACTGACGGTGGTGGAGACAGGAAGAGGAGGAGTCGAACAATTTTCCTCTTATCGGCGACGACTAGCAAAAATGGCAACCGAGGTTGAGGTCGCACGACGATGACAGAGCTGTTGGTATAGGCGGTGTAAGCCACCGCTGGCCGTAGATTGGTGAATGATGGTGAGATGGCGGCGACGAGAGCTTTAAGCCAAATTTAGGGATTTGATTTGGTTCCACATTAGGGATATCTGATTTTTTGGATTAAAACCGAGCCTTAAACAATTATAAGATTTTTTTATTATTATAATCATCAATAGTGACCTAGACTAGATGGCTAAGACATCAATGGCTATCCCCATGTTATAGGTTCAAGCCTCCCAATAACTATTTTATTTAAGTTTTGTGTCAGATGATACTTTTGGTTATGGAAAATTGTGAAGCTAGTCCTTGAAACATCTTTGGTTTACATTTTAACCTAAAATCATTAATAAAAATTCAATTTAACCCGTTTAATAAATTTAACAAATTTCTAATATTTTTACCCGAAAATTTTGGGGATTGACATAAATACAAACAAATATGGAAATATCAACAAACAAATCACAAAAAAGTTAAAATTACTTACAAATCATAAGTTAAAGTTGAGCGACATGAAAAAATTATCCACAAACACAAATCGATGTTTAGTTTATAATGATCATAAAATTTGGTCAACTCAATTATCATGTGGAATGGAATATTAAATTAAAAAATCGATTAACTGTTTGTTCACCCTATTGAGTAACCTTCCAGTTGTTTAGAAGTTTATTCAAATATCTCTCAAGATTTTTTTTAAAATTAATAAAATTTTACAATTAACTCCTTGAAACTTGATGTTAAGAACAGAATAGAATAAATAAGATCAATCTTAATATATATCTGCTAATAATAAATATTTAACCAGCCAAATAATAAATAAAATTATTTATAAATGAGTATTATTATATTATTATTATTAATATTAATTATTAATATTAATTAGTGTTATTATATTATTATTATCCAATCATAAACGAGTTTTATATAAGTTAAACTATTTATAAATGAGAATATTTGTAAATATAAATAAATTAAACCTATTTTGTTCTCGTTTAATTTACTTAACAAATGAACTTTAATTCTTTATTTTTTAAAAAACGAATATATTTATTTATAATCCTAATGATGCCTAAAAGGTATAACCGACTAGAATTCAATAATAAAATATTGATAAATTTAAACGTAAATTCAAGTTTGATTAAGTTTTTTTTTTAACTCGAGCTTGTTTCGATATAGATATTGAAATGATCAAGTTTGTTAGATTAAAATTAATTACCTAATAAAATAAGGTAAAGTTATACAAATGTTCTCTCGATTATAGGGTATTATTTTCTTGAGTCCCTTAATTATTAAAAATTATGAAATGATCTTCCGATTATATAACATTGTTTTGTTGAGTTCACCGACTATTAAAAGTTACAAAACGGTCACCCAACTATTCATATGTTCTAAATTCGTCTTTTTCTATTAAAAAAAGTGGTGGTCACATGAGTTGGACGTTAACATGTTGACTAAGAGACATGATAAATCTGATCCTATAACCGCTTTGAGTTGTATTTTATGTATCGATTTTTACATTATGTCGTCAAACAAATGTTTGAAACATTATGCCGTTGAACCAATACTTGAAAGCAAGGGCGGTGTCCGTAGACATCATTAAAATATGATTTTATCATATCTCAATCAACGTGTTAACGTTCAACTCAGATGTTCGTCAATTTTGTAACAGAAAAGGATGAGTTTGGAACATATGAATAGTCAAATGATCATTTTATAACTTTTAATAGTCGAGGGACTCAACAAAATAACATCGTATAATCATGGGATCGTTTTTGTAACTTTTAATATTGATACACTCAATAAAGTAGTGTCTTATAATCGGGAGATCATTTTTATACTTTTCCCAGTAAAATATAACTATGGTTATCATACTTGACCTCGAGGACTATTATTTTGCTTAAGCTCAAATTCTAATACAATAATTTGTATCGATATTTTCCCTTATTAATTAAAAAAATAAAAATAGTTCAATGTACCAATAAATTCAGATTGCTAATAGTCCAAGGTTGGCCCAAATTTTAAAGTGTTATATTTTTAATCTTAAACTGATGATTTAACAATTAGATCATGACCATCGTTTTACCTTTGTTATATTTGTTCTCTTGAAATTCCATTATGATTTTATCCCGAAGTATAATCGAGTTGAATTGGTCTTAGCACGTAGAAGTTTAAGTTTGAGCTAAACTCAAATATTTAAACTTAATTTCAATCGGATTTCACTTTTATAACTTGAAGTTGTTCTAAGATAAATATTATAATTATCTCTTATATATTTAGAGATAATTATAATAATATATCTCTATATATTATTATTTTTAATTAAATTCTTATTTTATCTAATAAAAATGAATATATTGGATCGATGCGAGTGTTCACCTAAAAAATAAATCGAACTTCATGTCAAATGTAACCATCCTAAACTCGTATGGATAAAGGGTTTACTTTTTAGGTCGGATACGAGTGGGTAAAATACCAAACCTGACTCATGACCATCCTTACCCATGCCCCTCACATTTTTCATCTAATGACAATTGAAGTCCTTATAAGTTTAAATATTAAACATATTTTTTAGTTTAAGCCCTTGTATTTTTGAAATTCAATAATTTAGTTCTTCTTAATGTTTAATCCTAGTTCCGTCCGTCCCTAATTCGATCTTACATGGTGTATTTTCAATATTAATTAAACATAAAAAGCTCGACAGACCAACAAGATACTGTGCAGTGACAAATGATTTATGAAGTTTCAAGTCCATCCCCAACCTAAAATATAAAGTAAGATTTAATTGTACCAGAAAAAACTTGGTTAGACTTATGAACATTAAAATACTTCAAACGTACATACATTTATTATATTTCGTAGATGGTTAATTCTTCGCATACTGATACAACCACCTCTACTGAGAAAAAAGAAAAGAACAACACTTCTATTATTGTTCAAATTTATGAAAGATAAAACCTTTGAACTGTTTTTGTTTTTGGGAATTGTATGAATATATCTGAGTTAGTTTAATTTACTTACAAGACAGATGACATTAATGAAACAACAACTGCTGTCGCACTCTCTGTCTGTCTTAGTTGGAGGCAAAGCAACGTGGAACCCTAGTTTCTCACTTCCTTTTTGTTCTGTGTCTGCCTTCCTGCTTGTATTAATTCTTGTTTTCTTCCCTATCTGCAGTCGCAGAGGGTAATTTCTTGACTTTCCATGCACTTTCTTTTTACCCCCACTTGCTTTATCTGTTTCCTTTTTTTTTATAACTTTGCCAAACTTACCCTAGTTTATCTCTTTCATTAGTCTCTTAGGTCAAGTGGGAGTACTGTGAAGTTGTTTGGGTAAAATTTGGAGTTCGAATCTTGGAGGTGAAAAGTTAATATTGGGAGATGGAGTTAGATATGTTAGTGGTTTAATTGTACTTTTAAGCCTTTGTTAATCTCTGCCAATTTTGAAATTGGTTACCAAACGTTTGTTGTGGGTACAATAAAAGGTATATTAGAGGTACGTTCTTCCCGGTCCTCTCATGGTATGAAAAAATTATCTCAATGATCTAACATAAAACATTGTATATGGACTTAACTGTCTCTCGACATTCTGAATCCAACTCACCGTTTTGGTGGACAAACAACTCGACCCTAGAAATATACTACAGTTACAAGCGGCGAAGAGCTGACATTGAGGTACTAAACCTTCATGTCGATGTGATTTGGAGAAAATCAACATTTAATCTCTAGAGTAACTTTTTTCATTGGGTTACGTCCCTTTAACTTTACATCATTACATCATTAAAGTCAATTTTCGTCTCTTTTTAATAAAAGGGTCTTGTAGTCAAGCTTTCTTCTATCATTTTACTCGAGTGTCAATCTCTGATTGATTTGAAGAATCCATTGACACTTTTACTGAGTTTTTTTTAAAATCTTTACCAGCGATAGAATTAGACAAATTAAGTCATATCTTTATTATATATGAATATATAATATTTCTTATGTATGTGACAATTTTGAAGTCAAACAATTTGTCTGCTAAATAGAACCGTCCTAGTTTTCACCTTTGTTGGGAGAATTTCTTTCGATGTGGAGGGAGAAAGAAGCATAGAAGTTAAACACGATTCGACTATGAATATATACATCAAACTTTGTCAAGTTAAATGAAAGGAATATTTTATGTGTTTTAAGTAAAATCTCAATTTTAAATCTTGTAGATAAAAAAAGACGAAACGAGAAAAGTTTATTTTTTTTAGGTAGCGATGCAATCAAGACCTAATGTAATTATTGGACAGGGGAGGTGTCAAATTAAATCAAAATATGAATGCATGTAGCCATCTGTATAAACATATGTGTCTTATCATTTCAGTTGCCTAAGTACAAAGCAAAGCTATAGGTAAATTTGTATATATCTCTTCTTCTTTTCCTTCTCTTTTTCCATTTTGTCCAAATCTTTTGAACCATGACAGATCCATGCTTCAACTTCATCCCTCTGACTTCAAGTTTTCAAACTCCAAATCAACCAAACCCTTCTTCTCAACCTCAAATTCCCCACAAACAAGCTCTTCCTCTCATCAACTATCTATCAGCAACCAATGAATCCTCAAGCGGTGGATCTTCCATGGAAGAGTGCTTGTTTTCCACCACCGCTGACGACGCCAATGCAGACGATGGCAACAATGATTATGGTGTAACTGTAGACCTACACATAGGTTTACCTAACCCTAGTTCCGATCTGAGGTCTAAGGCAACCCCATATGCAGATTTGACAGCAGACACTAGTGCTGGAGTTCAAGGGAACCCTATACGCAAGGGACAGTATTGGATCCCTACGCCTTCCCAAATTCTCATTGGACCTACACAGTTCTCATGTCCCCTTTGCAGCAAAACGTTTAATAGGTACAATAACTTGCAGGTAAACGTTCTTATATCTAACCTAATCGCATGAGAGCATCCATTAGCCTCTTTGGATTTTTCTCAAGTATCATTTTGCATACATGTATACATACATACATACATATATATATATATATATATATATATACATATATATTGAACTTGAAGATGCTCCTTGGAGCTTTGAACAGTGTGCTTAAAGTGATAATATGATTTCAGGGTTTTCCAGGGTTTCAGACTGATACAATTGGGGTCTTTTGAATGCTCCAGTCCTTCAAAGAACTGTTTGCTACAGGGAAATATGCATATATACATATACATATATACATAGTTATTTCTCTTGTCTTAAAAAGGAACACCCTGGGATTCAGATGCTTTTGCAATATTTAATCTTCTGACACTTCAGCTTTGTAAAATTAGAGGACTTTTATTTGCCACATCTCATGTTAAATCCCCAAAAAAATGTTGACAATTACCTTTTGTATCATTATAATTGTTGTGATTAGGGTTTATTTAAGGGTTTAAACTCTTAGATACTTCTGCAGATGCATGCATTATCTGCAGACTCCCTTCCTGCCTTCCTTTTGCTTTTATCGATGTTGAATGTTAAATAATTAAACATTTGTTAATAGGTTGTATTATTCATCCAATGATTATATTTTTATGTAAAACTAATGAATTTTATACCATACTTGACAATAATGTGTTTTCTCTCGGTTTTTTTATTAATTTCAATGAATACATTTATATTATAGGTTGATATATGATACCTTGATAGTGTGATTTCTTGTTAATAGTTTGCATTTTGCAATGTTGTAATTTCTCATCCTTGTAAGCTCATGTAGAGTGGGCTCATACATACATACATACATACATACATATATCAAAGATTCATCATACATACATATATACATATAATCTTCGGTTAACATGCATAAAAATACATACATGTATGTATAATTGTATATATGTATGAATGTGTTGTGCAGATGCATATGTGGGGACATGGATCTCAGTACCGGAAAGGACCCCACTCGCTACGAGGAACGCAACCGACCGCCATGCTAAGGCTGCCGTGCTACTGCTGTGCTCCGGGTTGTCCGCACAACATCGACCACCCGAGAGCCAGGCCACTCAAGGACTTCAAAACGCTTCAAACGCACTACAAGAGGAAACATGGGATCAAGCCCTTCGTGTGCAGGAAATGTGTGAAAGCTTTTGCCGTGAAAGGGGACTGGAGAACCCACGAGAAGAACTGTGGGAAGATTTGGTATTGTGTTTGCGGGTCCGATTTCAAGCACAAGCGGTCCTTGAAGGATCATATCAAGGCTTTCGGTCCGGCCGGTCACGGAGCGATCGGCATCGATTTGGACGAGGATGACGAGCCCGGGTCGGAATTTGAATCGATGTAAGATCTTAGCCCTCCGAGTCGAAATGAACTAGTTGTTTCTTCTTTATTTAGACATCTTATATCTAAAATAAGTTAAGTCGAATCTTGTTTAAGAAGGCAAATTCTCTTATATGAAGTTAAAAATTAATTTGAAGGACATCGATTCACTTATAAATAAATAGTTATTCATTTAATTTTTTACTCCCAAATGAAGTGGGAAAATAATTTGATTTAATTTTGAAGTGATGAAAATGAAGTTAAATTATTACTTTCGATAGAATTTTTGAAAATTCTTAGCTTAGTTTAATGATTAAGTGTAGGATCCTTTGTGCAAGGGATTTTAGGTTTAAATCCCTTCTCTCTCTTTTTTTCTCGCTATACACCTTATTTAAAAAATGACATGCAATCGGTTGATTAGAGAGAAAATGATATGGAAAATTTAATATGTCTTTCGAGAAGAAAAAAGTTAATGACATATTTATCTTTTCCTTAACTGTAATTAAGGGTGAGCAAAATTCGATTTGATTAAAAAAATATTTTTTAAATTATTTGAGTCGAGTGGAATTAGTTTTTTAAATTTTGAGTTTGAATTTTCAAAGTTTGAATAATCGAAAAATCAAATATTAAAACTATTTCGTTTCTATTTCTTTAGTTTTATCTAAATAATTTGATTTTTTTGTGATTTAGTCTCTAACTTCTTTACTTCTTCAATTCTTTATTTATTTTAAATCAATTTTTAATTTTTTTCTTTATTTCTTTAATTCTTTTTTATTTAAATCGATTTTTAACCAAAGTTGAGTCATATACTCCCTGGCTACTTGAGCCTATTCCTACAACCCCAAATGTGCTTACTAGCAACACAAGCAATTTCAATCACTTGTAATATACAAATTTGACATTGTTTTTAAAAAGTATTTTTGAAAAGTGATTTTGAAAAATATTTTTAAAAGGTTGAATTTAAAATTTTACTGTTCGGTATTGTTGTCAAAAGATACATTTAAGAAGATAATATATATATTTTAGACGCGATGTCGTAAAGTAAAATAATCTAATTGAGAAAGATGTTCGAATTCGTTGACATTATGATATACGAAATAAATCAAATTAAACTATAAGAAAATATAAAAAAATATACGAGAACATAATCATTATAAATTCATAACAAATTAAATAAGTATTTTTAAATTATAACTATTTATAAACCTTCGTCAATTCCTTAACTCCTTTATACTTCATAAATATTTTATCCTCAAATATATTTTTAAAAATAAGTATTTTTATATAATTTTAGATGATATCTAATTTATGAAATAACATTGCCAATCTTATTAAACATGTTTAAAAGAATAAATAAATATGTGTATATCGTATATGGTTTATTTGAGTCATTTAAAATGAAATCCAACAGTATTATACCATTATTAATAATTATAATTAAATTGTAAAAAACTCGAATAAATATATTCGCACAAATCTACTTAAATTTTATAAGTTCAACTAAAGTTTGAATGATAAAATAATATTATTCAGCTTAACTAACTCAAAATTTTCCCACTCGATCAAATAATCGCACTTAACTCCAAGTACAACTTGAGGGTAGTTCTGCGGTGCGGCGCCTAAAAAACGGCTAATATACGGCGTGACCGGTTAAACAAGTGACCGGTTAAAATTTAGACCGGTTATATTATATTATTTAACCGAAAATATTATAAAGTACAATAACATACTAGGTAGCGCTTATATAATGTAATAGGTAGCGCTTATATTTACCTATTTTATAAGTAAACCGGTATATTTATATCGATAGCATTGCAAATTTACCTATTACATTATAATATGTTGAAAGTGTTCATACTTTTTATAAAAATGATCGATACTTTTTTAAAGTTATGTAATTTATGTTTCAATTTTTTTTAATAGTGTTTCATGTTTTCCACCTACAATATTAATTTAATAATTTCATTTGCACAAAAAATTATTTGATTGTTTTGATATTTTATAAAATAATATTTAGAATTTAAATTTAACAATATTAACCAAAGATAATAATAAATATGTAATATATATGTTAAAAATAAATCATTAGACGCCTATAATTACTAAATTAATATCTTAAAACTCACTCAAAAGATAACCTTAAATTAATGTTTTCCACAGTGAAAAAAGTATGGACACTTTTATAAAAAGGATAGATACTTTACAATATAAGCACTACCTATTACATTATATAAACGCTACCTATTACATTATATAAGCGCTACCTATTACATCATATTTTTACCTATTATATTGAAAGTGTCCATACTTTTTATAAAAAGGATCGATACTTCTTTTAAAGTTATGTAATTTATGTTTCAATTTTTTTTAATAGTGTTTCATGTTTTCCACCTACAATATTAATTTAATAATTTCATTTACACAAAAAATTATTTGATTGTTTTGATATTTTATAAAATAATATTTAGAATTTAAATTTAACAATATTAACCAAAGATAATAATAAATATATAATATATATGTTTATTATTTTTAATTTAATAATAATATATATCGTAACGTAAAAAATAAATCATTAGACGCCTATAATTACTAAATTAATATCTTAAAACTCACTCAAAAGGTAACCTTAAATTAATGTTTTCCACAGTGAAAAAAGTATGGACACTTTTATAAAAAGGATAGATACTTTACAATATAAGCACTACCTATTACATTATATAAACGCTACCTATTACATTATATAAGCGCTACCTATTACATCATATTTTTACCTATTATATTGAAAGAGTCCATATTTTTTATAAAAAGGATCGATACTTCTTTTAAAGTTATGTAATTTATGTTTCAATTTTTTTAATAGTGTTTCATGTTTTCCACCTACAATATTAATTTAATAATTTCATTTACACAAAAAATTATTTGATTGTTTTGATATTTTATAAAATAATATTTAGAATTTAAATTTAACAATATTAACCAAAGATAATAATAAATATGTAATATATATGTTTATTGTTTTTAATTTAATAATAATATATACCGTAACGTAAAAAATAAATCATTAGACGCCTATAATTACTAAATTAATATCTTAAAACTCACTCAAAAGATGTATATACCTAAATATGTAGTTATTGTACATACCTAAATATGTAGTTATTGTACATACCTAAATTTAATGATAATATATACTTGTAGTTATTGTACATACCTAAATATGTACTGCGAATTTAATGTTGTACCCACCCTTTAACTACCACTACCAATGCCACATCCTATTGAAAGCAGCACGACTGAAACATGTTCAAAATGAACCTTTGCTTACATCTCCATCAACTCCTGGAGCACTGAACTTGCACAACAAAATTTTTTCCATGGATAATACTGATGTAGACAATATTAAGCCAACCGAGGAATGCCATGAAGTACATAATGTTGATGAATCTGACAGATTTGTTGGTCAGCTCTTCTGTTCACGTGATCAAGCTTGGTACTTTTACAAGGGATTCGCACGGGAACATGGGTTTAGTGCACGTAAGGGAACAACACAGCTTGACGTGGAAGGGAATGTGAAGACACAAGAATTTTGTTGTTCCAAAGAAGGGTTTTGAGTATCAAAAGTCAATAATGTTGATCGTCAACGTGCTCATACACCAGTCACAAGAACAGGATGTAAGGCTAGAGTCGTAGTTACAGCAACAAATACAAACGATCAGTGGGTTATAAGTAAGTCTGATCAGAAACATAATCATGCATTGTGCACACCTGCTATGACACCATTTATGCGTTCTAATAGAGCTGTAAGTAAGGCTGATATCGATGAGGCAACAACATTGAAAGAGGTCGGTGTTGGCACGTCACAAGTAATAAACTATTTAACGCAACAGGCAGGGGGCTATCATAATGTTGGATTTACACATAAAGACCTCTACAATGCACTTCAAAGAGGTAAAGCAAAGGAAATCGTCGATGGGGATGTGAATGCGCTTATTGCCTACTTTGATTATAAGAAACATGATGATCCCGGGTTTTTTATGACATACTCGGTAGATGAATCGGGGGCATTGTATAATCTTATTTGGTCGGATTCTACATCGAGATCGGATTACACATGCTTCGGTGATGTAATTGCGTTCGACACAACGTACAAAGATAATTTGTATGGTCGACCAATTATGCCTATTATTGGTGTCAATCATCACCATAACACAATTGTGTTTGCCACTGCCATAATCGCTGACGAGACGTCTCAATCTTTCGAGTGGGTGCTACAGAATTTTTTAGAAGCCATGATGAATAAATCACCTATTTCCGTTGTAACCGATAGGGATAGGGCAATGCAGAGGGCTATCAAATCTGTTATCCCTTATGCTAACCACAGATTATGTTCTTGGTATCTTTCTCGCAATGTACAAGCTAACATTGGTGACCCAAAGTTTACAGCAGCATTCTCAAAATGCATGGCTTCCTGGTGGACAACCAAGGAATTTGATATTCAATGGCGTTTGGTTGTTTCAGAATTCAACGTCCAAAAGCATCCATGGTTGATTGAGAAGAGAAATACACGACACTTATGGGCACAAGCATATCTAACCGGTCATTTCTTTGCCAATATTCGCTCAATACAAAGGTGCGAGTCTATGAATACTTCACTAGCTACTGCACTGAAACACAAGAAGACATATTTAGATGTTGTTCGTGCAATTGAAGATGGAATTAGTAGAATGCGTATGAACGAGTTGAAAGCGGATTACTTAAGTTCCCATACGAAGCCCTTCTAGATCACAAAACTGGTCGACCTTGAAAGCCATGCCGCTGCGATTTTTACCCGCTAATCTTTTCGTGTGTTCCAAGATGAACTTATACGGGAGACATTGTACCGGATTGAGGCAGAGATTAAGTCCTTATCAGATGAATGTCAACATTATATTTTGTCAAAGTACGCAGAAAAAAATAGGAAATTTGAAATTAGTTTTGATTCTCGTACGAAAACTCTAATTTGCTCCTGCAAAAAATTCGAGACCGTTGGACTTCCGTGTCGCCATCAACTTCACATTTTGAAGCAATTGGACTACACATATTTGCCCGGGACTTTGATTCAAAGTAGGTGGACTAATGATGCGAAGGCTTCTGCACCCAGCTATGTTGATTTGAATGTGTCTCCAGAAGTGATGCAAATGGCAAGGTTCGCTGATCTACGTTCAACGTCAAGTAGGTTATGCTACATTGCATCAAAGACAGACGAGTCTTTCAAAACCGAAAGAGATGAGATGAAAAAACTAATAGAAGAATTAGAAAACTCGTTTGGTTTGAATGATTCAGTCAACCAGAGCATTGTAGTAAACAATGTTCGTGACCCTCAACGAAAACAACGCAAGCGAAAAGAAGTGCCGAAGAACAAGGTCGAGAAGAAAATTAGGCGATGTGGGTACTGCAACGGTGAGGGACATAACAAACTAACATGTCCTCAAGTCAAGCTCAGTTTGAGTACAAGCACACAGCCTACATCAACTGATTTTTTCGAAGACGGAATGGAATGACAACGATCTCCATATATCGTAAGTATCAACATGACTCCTATTGTATGTACATATAAATATTTTGAATGAAGGAAGAAAAACCGCGTTACTTAAAATTACCGACACAATATTAAAACGTGTCGATATAGGTTGTAAGACATATTCGCTCATAAAACCGGTATATTTATACCGGTTATATTACAAAATTATCTATTACATTATAAATCTGGGTTCCGATGTGTAAATCTCGACACTTTTTTAAATGGTATCGACACATTTTTCTTCCAATCTGGATATAAAGTACCGACACAATATTAAAAAGTGTCGATATAGGTTGTAGACCTATTCGCTCATAAAACCGGTATATTTATACCGGTTATATTACAAAATTATCTATTACATTATAAATCTGGGTTCCGATGTGTAAATGTCGATACTTTTTTAAATGGTATCGACACATTTTTCTTCCAATCTGGACATAAAGTACCGACATAATATTAAAAAGTGTCGATATAGGTTGTAGACCTATTCGCTCATAAAACCGGTATATTTATACCGGTTATATTACAAAATTATCTATTACATTATAAATCTGGGTTCCGATGTGTAAATCTCGACATTTTTTTAAATGGTATCGACACATTTTTCTTCCAATCTGGACATAAAGTACCGACACAATATTAAAAAGTGTCGATATAGGTTGTAGACCTATTCGCTCATAAAACCGGTATATTTATACCGGTTATATTACAAAATTATCTATTTCATTATAAATCTGGGTTCCGATGTGTAAATATCGACACTTTTTTAAATGGTATCGACACATTTTTCTTCCAATCTGGACATAAAGTACCGACACAATATTAAAAAGTGTCGATATAGGTTGTAGACCTATTCTCTCATAAAACCGGTATATTTATACCGGTTATATTACAAAATTATCTATTACATTATAATTCTGGGTTCCGATGTGTAAATGTCGACACTTTTTGACAATGTATCGACACATTTTTCTTCCAATCTGGACATAAAGTACCGACACAATATTAGAAAGTGTCGATATAGGTTGTAGACCTATTCGCTCATAAAACCGGTATATTTATACCGGTTATATTACAAAATTATCTATTACATTATAATTCTGGGTTCCGATGTGTAAATGTCGACAATTTTTGACAATGTATCGACACATTTTTCTTCTAATCTGGACATAAAGTACCGACACAATATTAAAAAAGTGTCGATATAGGTTGTAGACCTATTCGCTCATAAAACCAGTATATTTATACTGGTTATATTACAAAATTATCTATTACATTATAATTCTGGGTTCCGATGTTTTTTCAATCGACAGTTTTTTAAATGGTATCGACACATTTTTCTTTCATTCTGGACATAAAGTACAGACACAATATTAAAAAGTGTGAAAACTTTGTTGTGGATATCATCGAAAACAATGCTATAGTCATGTGTTTCGATACATTTGCAAGCAGATGTAAAATACATTAGTATTGATATTTCAACAATCCTCAAATGTATATGTACACATAGAAGCAAATATGGAATAATTAATGAAAATATACACACAATATAATCACACCAAAATATAAATACACAAGAATGTTCAAATAATGTACCGACAAACAAAATTAATCCGATGAAAAAGGGTTATTTCTAACGGTGGAAAAACACTTGATATTTAAATTAGTATCGACACAAACTAAAAAAGTGTCGACACATTATTTAGACATATTCTCTCATAAAACCGGTATACTTGTACCGGTTAGATTGAAAAATTACATATTACATTATAATTTTGGGTTTTGATGTTTTTGGGATCGACACATTTTATATATGGATCGACACTTTATGGTTGCACCTTGTTTTCCATTCATTCTGGACCAAAAATATCGACACAAACTAAAAAAGTGTCGACACATTATTTAGACATATTCTCTCATAAAACCGGTATACTTGTACCGGTTAGATTGAAAAATTACATATTACATTATACTTTTGGTTTTCGATGTTTTTGGGATCGACTCTTTTTATATATGGATCGACACTTTATGGTTGCACCCTGTTTTCCATTCATTCTGGACCAAAAATATCGACACAAACTAAAAAAGTGTCGACACATTATTTAGACATATTCTCTCATAAAACCGGTATACTTGTACAGGTTAGATTGAAAACTTACATATTACATTATACTTTTGGTTTTCGATGTTTTTGGGATCGACACTTTTTATATATGGATCGACACTTTATGGTTGCACCCTGTTTTCCATTCATTCTGGACCAAAAATATCGACACAAACTAAAAAAGTGTCGACACATTATTTAGACATATTCTCTCATAAAACAGGTATACTTGTACCGGTTAGATTGAAAAATTACATATTACATTATACTTTTGGTTTTCGATGTTTTTGGGATCGACACTTTTTATATATGGATCGACACTTTATGGTTGCACCCTGTTTTCCATTCATTCTGGACCAAAAATATCGACACAAACTAAAGCAGTGTCGACACATTATTTAGGCATATTCTCTCATAAAACCGGTATACTTGTACCGGTTAGATTGAAAAATTACATATTACATTATACTTTTGGTTTTCGATGTTTTTGGGATCGACACTTTTTATATATGGTTCGACACTTTATTGTTGCACCCTGTTGGCCATATTGTAAATTTGCCTTTTACTTTAAAGTATCAACATGACCCTTAATGTGTATAAGAAACATGTACAAGAACATACTGCTAACTTTTCTCATCTCATTCATAATTATATTCACATACAAAATTATAAATCGTATACAAAATTATAAATCTTATACAAAATTAACCCTACATTTACATCATTGCATCCTTTTGTTATTCTTATGTATCATGGCAGCTTTTGTTATCTCCTGTCTTCGTTCATTTTGATTGTGGCTTACGAGATCGTTTAATATTCGCGATCGATCCCAGTCTCCAACAACCTATATTCAAATTGTCAGAACGTTAAGTATTGTCAACTACAGCATTCAATCTACGACTTTTAACAATTTTACCACAAACGAATTTTTCTTTCCACTTACAAAATCACCAGTTGCCCCTGTAGAACCGATCGATTCCATCCACATCATCACATACATGCCGCAATCATGTCTGTTACAAAATTTGAAAACCACACATGTCAATTATGATGAATACTGCATAAATTAAGACTTCTATTTGTGATAACATCTCATACCCATTCAATTGCTTATTCTTCTTATGCTCCACAAATTTGAAATTTTCCAAGGGATACTTTCCTAGAGATCCACAGGATTCAACCCAAATGCGTTTCTTATTATAAGAATCTAATATTTTAATCTGCATTAAAATAGAAGAAGTTATGATCCAAAAAAAGTATGCATTATAATTTACATAATGTCCTTTCATACATACATACATACCAATCTCTTAGCATCCTTCACTCTCTGTTTAGCTGCTTCAGTTGTAAACATACTATCATATATTGTTGCAACACGATCTACCATATCCAACACCAACAGATACCAATGTGAATTACAGTAGTTTATTGTGATCATGATCTGCAACAAATTTCACACCCAAATTGACAAAATTCAACATTCTATATCCGAAAAAATCATTTGCAATTGGTATGGTGTCTTACCTTCTCACAGTCGGTGAATTTCACATAGTTATTCAGTATGGGACCCCAAAAGGTAGCAATACCCTCAACACTTTCTTTGCTGTTGGCATCCAACGCCTGCTGCTGCAATTACGCAACAAACATTATTATTTTACCGTCTATAACACTACTTATCTCCATTTATTAATTTAACTCACCGCTAAGTGGTATGGAAGGTAGCCAATCCTCCGGAGTGACTTCTGAGAATCGTAGCATACTGTCCAGGCGAGCAAATCAATGACCTAACAAAATTAATTACACAATCAAAACATATTCAATAAGTTTTAACATTTTCTAATTTCTACTTACCACACCGCCAACCCATTCCGTAGGCTTCAACGTTGCAACGTCGTATACACTAGCGAATTGATTTCCCATTGAGATTACAGAATATCTGTATGAATCATTAGGATTAATATGTTGTCATGAAATATTTAAATATAACTCACAAAGCAATATATTTCACTTACTCCGATTCTAACTCACTATTCCATAAATAATCACAAATTGCAGCTTCGATGTCATCAATTCCGCTTGGAATATCCGCTTTTTCAACCTACAATTTTGCATACAAATTTTTGTCACAACAACATAATAAAAATAAAATTAAGTTTTCTTTTATTTAACTTACCTTCTGCTTCTTCTTCTGGGGTGCAGGACATTCCGAATCCAAATCTGCTGCTATAACACTCTCCGGTGTATAAATGACATCGACTTCCTTCCTCCTCATTTCTTCCATCTCTTCTTCTTCCTCATCCCTCTTTTCTTCTTCATATTTTTTCAGTTCATCGTATTTTTTTTCTACATAGCTCTTCATCTCTTTTATTTCACCCTTCAATTGATCTCCTTCATCCAAGTATTTATCAACCACCCCCTTCACCCCCGTAAGTTCACTCCTCAATTCCACAACCTCCTTCACCACTCCCTCAAATTTTTCACCCGTCACCATCTTAATATCACCCCTTAACACCCCAACTTCTTTCACCACTTCACCCCTCAACACCTCTACTTCTTTCACCACTCCATCTATTTTTCCTTCCACTACCCCCTTATGCCTCTCAAGTGTATCTTCGACTCTCTCAAGTTTCTCTTCGACTCTATCAAGTTTATCTTCGACTCTTGATTGTCTTTGCATGATTTCAAATTGGATTTTTTTGATATCAGCCAATTCAGACATCAAAATGTCGAAGTTACTCTGTTTTCCCTCACCGTCGTCCCACTCACCGTCATCCCCCAATACAACCATCCCTCCTTTCTTCTCCTCTGCCTCCACTGCCTCCTCTACACCCTTGCCAATAACCTTCAAAATTAAATTACAATATTAAGACATTGATTATATTCTTAATATTATTTAATTACATTTATTACCCTTTCTTGCTTCTTCGCTCTATCCAACATCAACTTCACCATCACTCTAACCACCTCTTCCTTCCCCCATGCACGGATGCGTGCCACTCCGGTTCTTTCATAAGCCGGCACTGCCTCACAGCCCGACCAAAAATCGAACAGTGCAACCTGCATTTATAATAAAATTTATATTTTTATATAAAAACACAAAAAAGTTCTTCAACTCATTTACCTCTAAGATTGTTATGCACCCTTTGAGGTATCTCTGGCTGCCCTTTTTAAAGGTGATTATTGATTCAATCAATCTCGAATGGATATATTCAGCCCAATTGAATTCACCCTTCAAGCCTTCATCACAAATGAGCTTCATATGTTCTTTGTTCGTTGACGTATTACCCGTTGGACAAAGAAAGATACCGACAAGGTATAATAGAACTCTGGCCTTCAGCTCATCCCCAACGTAAGATCCACTTTTTATTTCCTCTTCAATTTCAGCATATGTCACCTTATGCTTCAAACCATATTTGGAGGCAAGTGCTTTCCAGTCCTTACTCTTACAGACTTCTACAACACTTTTGTCTTCATTTTCTACCCCCAATACGGCTGCAGCACATGGGATCCCGAGAGGAAATGAAAAATCACCATATTTAGCAATACATTGTCTGACATCAAATTGCGCCATCAAGGATCGACACAATTCCCTCCGAATAGGTCGATCCCTTACTCCTACCAACGATCCAAAACCTATTTCTCCCAGCACATTCAACTGACCCTTCTCCTTAAGGTGTTTAATTAATAAATTCACCCTTTTAATGTTGCATCTTGTCGACACTTCCTACATTTTTTAACAATATATAATGTTATAGTTCTTATATATTTTGTATCAACGTATTTACAAGTTTAATGAATACCTTATTTTCATGTGCTTTCCTCCGTTCTTTGTATTCTTTACTATCATTCCTTGACTGTGTGATGTAGGTTCCTTTTCAGCATCACTCATTGAATTCCATTTGGACCTCACATCTTTTGTCACCTAATATAAAACATAAACGTTTATTAATCAATACATTAACACTAAATACTACTCAATGTCAATTTCATTTTACATACCGAACCGCTCTGTCTGCCATCTTCCTTCATCCTTTTGCATTCGGCCATACTGTCAACATTTAAAATTTGTAATCAATTTAAAGTTTATCGATACTTTAATCCAATTACCATTTCAACAATAATAATAAAAAGACATTGATACTTACTAGAAGTACATATATCCACCCTTTGGTTGCTTTCGAGTCTCGGCCTCAATTTCAAAGTCATCTGCTCCACCAACAATTTTCCAACCCATTGACTCCATTTTTCCTTCATATATCAGTTTACGCAAATCAAATTATTTTGTTACATACATTTTATTCAATATACAAATATAGATAACTACTCTTGTGGTAAAACGGTTTTCTTCAAAAGAATTTGAATGGCCACACCAAAATGTGTCGGCACATTTATACAACCTATAATATCATTTTCTACCTATAATATTTAATAAAAGTATCGACATTTATATTTTTCCTTGAATATCACTTTCTACCTGCAATCGGTCCCAAATGATTCTTTACTCCAAAACCCCAAACAACACATAAAAACCCTATCGTGATTACTGTAATAATAAAAAATTAGGGTTTCGACAACATACTTTTCGATTCGACTGCAGCAACAAACAAACAAACTTCGCTTTAGAAACGCCTTCTGAAATGCAGCAACAATTACGCTTCGATTTCA
Organism: Hibiscus syriacus; assembly: GCF_006381635.1. Lineage (NCBI taxonomy): Eukaryota > Viridiplantae > Streptophyta > Magnoliopsida > Malvales > Malvaceae > Hibiscus > Hibiscus syriacus. The sequence goes on from NW_024063176.1 coordinate 485,405, forward strand.
AAAACTCGTCCATTCTATCTATTTTCAAATGATATTTAGCTTATATTTTCATCGGATATGTTATTTATATTTAATCGATACAAATACAAAAGTGTCGATACTTTTATGTCAGGTGTCGATACTTTCGAAAGGATAATTAACTATTTCTTTGAAAGTGTCGATAATTTATTACACGTACTTACGAAAGTATCGACACTTTCAATATATCCGGTATCATTTTACCGGTTTTATCATTTTGATACCGGTTTTATCATATTTTTACCTGTTATATCGTTGTGGATCGATATATTTTTTAAAGTATCGACACATTATAGGCGCTAAAACTGTTTCTCTTTTAAATTCACAAAGTGTCGATCCTTATATAAAGTATCGACACTTTTAATATATCCGGTAACGTTTTACCGGTTTTATCATTTTGATACCGATTTTATCATATTTTTACCTGGTATATCGTTTTGGATCGATACATTTTTTAAAAGTATCGACACTTTATAGGATTTAAAACTGCTTCTCTTTTAAATTCACGAAGTGTCGATCCTTATATTAAAGTACCGACACTTTAAATGTATCCGGTAGCGCTTTACCGGTTTTATCATTTCTATACCGGTTTTGTCATAGTTTTACCTGTTATATCGTTTTGGATCGACACATTTTTAATTTGGATCGACACGAACCGGTAGCACAATTTTTTAATATTTCTTCATGACTTAGACCTACTTTTATAAGTATGGACACTTTTATAAAAATGATATATACTTTTTTTTTAAAGTTATGTAATTTATGTTTCAATTTTTTTTAATAGTGTTTCATGTTTTCTACCTACAATATTAATTTAATAATTTCATTTACACAAAAAATTATTTGATTGTTTTGATATTTTATAAAATATTATTTAGAATTTAAATTTAACAATATTAACCAAAGATAATAATAAATATATTTTCACAGTGAAATAAGTATGGACACTTTTATAAAAAGGATAGATACTTTACAATATAACAGGTAAAAATATGACAAAACCAAATTCATTATGACAAAACCGGTAAAATTTACTTGATATGTTAAAAGTATGGACACTTTTATAAAAATGATAGATACTTACCGATAACCAAAGTTTACCGGTTACCAAATTTTTTAATAGTTTTTCATATTTTCTACCTAAAACATTATTAGTTGTCAACATAATAGGTACCGCTAAACCGAATTTATTAAATACATTTTAATGTATCCGGTACTGCCGTATATTAGCCGTATATTAACCCGCCTTTCCTGAGACCATAACATATGGGCCCTTACTATACGGAGACCCAAAAGAAAAATAGGCTGCAACGTTAATCAAAATGTTTGTGTTTGTAGCTTCAATTTCGCTTCGCTTCCCTCTTTACTCACCTATCATTCAAATTCTTGATATTTTTTGCAATAAATAAATGGGTAAAGTATAGTAATGGTCACTGAACTTTTTTAAAGCTTTCATTTAGGTCCTCCAACTTTTAAAACTTGCAATACAATCCCTCAACATTTAGTCTATTTGCAATATGATCCCCGACGTAACCGGCAGTTTGACGCCATTACAATGTCGTTAGTACGTTTGCAATATGGTCACTGAACTTTTCAGGTGCTTGCATTTAGGTCCTCAACTTTTAAAACTTACAACACATTCTTCAATTTCATTTTAAACCCCAAATTCCTTTTCGATCTGGAATTTCCTTTTTCGCTTCTCTCTTCTCATTTCCAGTGTAACTTTTCAGTCGGGGATGCATGGGAAATTATAATCTAACTTTGAATTACGTGGAGGTGTTGACTTGAATAAAGGCCCATTGAGAGAAGACCCGACCAAGGGACTATCGGGACCATCAACGATTCAAGGTGTAATGTTAGATACATGTCATCTCAGATGAAGCATAGATGTTCGATGAAATTCTTGTGAGAAAAAAATGGGGTTAGAATTGCATAGTTGATAAATACTACTAAGATGAACTAAGTATCATTATTGAAAGTCACCAACAAAGCTGAAATTATTATGTATAAATGGTATATAATAATTTCTTCATTTAATCCTTGTGGTTAAAGATTTTCCAACATATGATCAAATATAATGAAATCTCAAACAGCGCATTCACCTCTCAGTCTCTTTCGCTCACATGCACTCTCGTTTGGTTTTTGTTTTTCAATTTATACATAATAATTACAAATTTGTTGGTGACTTTCAACAATAATACTTAGTTCATCTTAGTAGTATTTGTCAACTCTGTATTTCTAACCCCATTTTTTCTCACAATCATTTCATCGAACATCTATACTTCACCTGAGATGACATGTATCTAACATTACACCTTGAATCGTTGATGGTCACGATAGTCCCTTGGTCGGATCTTCTCTCAATAGACCCTTATTCAAGTCAACACCTCCACATAATTCAAAGTTAGATTAGAATTTACGATGCATCCCCGACTGAAAAAGTTATGTTGGAAATGAGAAGAGAGAAGTGAAAAATGAAATTCGAGATCGAAAAGGAGTTTAGGGTTTATAATGAAATTGAAGAGTGTGTTGTAAGTTTTAAAAGTTGGGACCTAAATGCAAGCGCCCAAAAAGTTCAGTGACCATATTGCAAACGTACTAACGACAGTGTAACGGGTTAAACGGACGGTTACGTCGGGACCATATTGCAAACGGCCAGTTACGTCAGGGACCATATTGCAAACGGACTAAATGATGGGGGACTTTATTGTAAGTTTAAAAAGTTGAGGATCTAAACAGAAGTTTTAGAAAAGTTCAGTGACCATTACTGTACTTTACCCTAAATAAATTCAACAATTTAAATTAAATTCCTTTGGCTTCTTTCATTCCTCTCAATCCATCGCCATTTGCTATTTCGTCCAAGCCTAAGAGGTGAAATTCCTTCAATCGATCAATCCCCGGGTTGCTAATTTCCCTTTTCAATTTCATCAATTTTTCGAATCGTAATTTGAGTTTTTTGCTATTGGGTATTTGACGATGATTTTGATGATTATTTCAATTTTTTGTTTTATGTATTTGACGATGATTCTGATGATTATGGGCATGTTCTGCGCGATAATATTACTAATGTTTCTGAAATTTTAAATGAAATTGGCGGACTAATGAAGAGTTCAGTTAAATGCTGGGGATATATGTATTGAAATTGCTGATTTACTAGAATTTTTTATGATGGGGTTTTAAAAAATATATATTTTTCTTAATGTTTCAGGGTTCTTTGTAAGTTCTTTGCTCATGGAGCATGCTTCAAAGGGGAGAATTGTGAGTTTTCCCATGATTGGAAGGATCCACCAAACAATGTAGGAAGTGCCCCTTTGACCTTTTTGTTTTCCCTGTACTTGCTGCTGGTCCTTTTTTGTTACGTTATTGTTGCTTCTTACTTGGTTATTACAGATTTGCTCATACTATCAGAAAGGAATCTGTTCATACGGTAGTCAGTGCAGATATGAACATGTTAAGGCTTCTCAATTGGATTTATCTGCTTCATCTAAGTCGATGAAGCCTCATCAATTTGGGATATCGGGTTCTGTTCCTCAAGGTCCTTCAACGAGCAAATTTCGTGGTTCTGCTGTACTTTCAGCTACTTCAGCAGAGTTTCCTGGTTCCAATGGCGGGTTCCTTCTCCCACCAAAAATGCATGGAATTTGGAATATGAGCATCAAGATCTATTGGATGATGGTGATGTTTTGCAGTGTAGGAGTGGTAATCTAGCTGATCGTTCCATCTGTACGTTTGCTGCATCTGGTAATTGCCCCCGTGGAGAAACATGTCCTCATATTCATGGAGACTCTGTCCCACCTGCAGAAAACATTGTTTGCATCCTTTCAGACCTGAAGAAAGAGAGGACCATATAAAAATATGTGAGAAAAAGCAAAAGCACATTGAGGCGTTGAAATATAGTCAAGAAATAGAATGCAGTGTCTGCCTGGATCGTGTTCTGTTGAAGGCCACAGCAGCTGAGCGGAAATTTGGGTTGCTCTCAGAATGTGATCACCGTTTTTGCATATCCTGTATTAGAAATTGGCGTAGCAGTTCCCCATCGTCTGGAATGGATGTCAATACTGCATTAAGGGCTTGCCCAATCTGTCGTAAGCTATCATATTTTGTCATTCCTAGTGTGATTTGGTATAGCACTCCAGAAGAAAAGCAGGGAATTGTTGATAGCTACAAGGCAAAACTGAGGTATACAACGCTTCGATGATCTATAATATGTCTTATGTACATGTATATTTTTTTAATGATTTGACAAGCATTATTTTTTTGCTCACAAAACTTAAGATCTGTAACTTTGCGAATTTATTATCCTAACTAATAAGTTATATTGTTTTTATCTTCAGGTCAATAGATTGCAATCACTTCAACTTTGGTAATGGGAACTGCCCTTTTGGGACTAGTTGTTTCTACAAGGTAATCATTGTCTATTTGTTCGGCTTTTTGAAATGGAGAACTTCCTTTACTTAGCATTTCCAAATTTGCATTGTTTCATATCCTATTAAGTGTCAACTGCTATAAGCATTTTAGATGTGATTTTATGTTATAATTCTCTGTTTTGTGGTTTTTGGTGCTTGTGGTTATTCTTCTCTTGTTGTGTCACAATGGTTGCTCAATCTTTGAGCAATTTCTTTGCCAAATCTCTATCAGGATATGGATATCAAACAATTAGACTTTTATCTGAAGAGGTTAGTGTAGAAATAAAATTTTCTTTTATTGTCAAATTTGAAAACCACAAGCTTTGATCACAATTTCCTTGTAAGTCCCCCACTAATATTTGGTAAGAGGAAAAAGTATGAGAACAGTGGATTATTGGGAAAAACTAATAGGTAAGGCAAAGATGATTAATCATGGCTGAGATTTGGACTAAGTGAATGCAACGAAAGATTGTAATTCGCTAAATATGATTTTTGTATGAGTAATCATCAGAGAGAAGGATAATGATGATAAATTAAGAAGTTTGTTAGAATTCAGAGACATTTTGGTTTGTTTATATGACTTCTTCATTTCCGCTTTGTCTATGTCTCTCTACCTTTGCTACAACAGACACACGTATCACAAGTTCAATAGCAAATTGCATGGTGCTTTAAGATTTTGTTTTCCCTTGCTCTAAGTTGACTTTTATTTTAATTGTTAGTCATTCTGAGAGGTTTACATTGAGAATCAAAGAACATTAACAAAAGATCCAGCAAAGCCAATAGGAAAATCGGAATATCTATGGTGCCTTTATACCAAAATTTTCTCCTTCTGTTATTCTATTATGGCGCTTCTTTTGAATGTATTCTTGCTGCTATAATTAAGGGGGGAAATTGTGTCAAATTGAAATTGTCATCTCACTAAGTCCAAGTGATTACTAATATATTATCTATTTAATGTTGCTGTTTGGTTCAATTATACTTTTTTAGCCCAGAGGTATTTTTGCTTCCAGTTTTGTGATATGTCAGGTGTTGGGATTCATATATTTTTGTATCCTGTGTTTCTTCTTTCTATTGTATGTGCTCTGCCATTAGTTCCTTTCTTCTCGTTTTTTTTATGCCGGGGAATAAGGGTGGGATTAAGATGTCTTGTTGCAGTGTCACTTTCTTCGCAGTGTAGGATATGGTGATGTTTGTTTAGATGCTCAAAATCAAATGTAGCGTATTCTCTCCTTTCTGTTTTGTTCATTTTTATACAATTTACTTTAGTCATAGAGAGCGTTAGTTGTATGATTCTTTTAATGGATGCACTTGTGTTGTCTTCCAGCCTACTGTCAAGCCAGGCTCTTATGCATGGAAATACCACAAGCCACCTCCTCGCCGATCCAATGTTATAGATATGGACACAATTTTTTATGCTTTCAAGCACTTAATTGAAGAAGATGGCCTGAATATTTTTGATGATGAAGATTTGGAAAACGATGCTATGTCTATGGAGATGGCCTTGTTTCTAATGGAGCTAGATTGTGAACCAAGTGACTCCTCGAGCGATGAGGAGGATTTTCACTATTAAGTTCCTAAATTTAGTTGTTGTGCTCCATTTTTCTGGAAATATGGAAATGTGGTAGCATTGGTGTTTCTGTAGGTTGCTACCTTAAAACATTCGTTTATTAGTATTGAAATCTGGATTAAGTTATGATAGAGTTCAAATTACTTTTCACAGTTTACATTAGTTTGAGGCTCAATGTGGGGGATATTAAGGTGTAAATGTATTGCCTTGCAATCCTGGGATTTGTAATTTTGTATAATTGTTCTTGTCGTAACCGGTTTTCGTCCGGGCACGAAAATTTTTACTTGGCGGAAAAATGAATAAATAAATGATTTTAATTTAAAAATATTTTGGAAGTCGCTATTGACCTTTTTTTTAGTTAGGTAGGTCAAACACCTAAAAAAATAATCTTTTAAATTAGTTTTTAAGAAAATTTATTTTAAAAGATAAATTGATCTGCGTATAACCAAAATCATTTAATAAAGAAGGAATTCGTGGTCGGTTACGTTTAGGGAAGGATTAGAACTGTTATAACGCCTAAAATTGGTACTCATTAATTATAAATTACCTCTATTATTAGAAATTTAAAAAATATTTAATTTATAATCCTGTTATTTCAAATTTATTATTATAATTTTAAGAAAATCTATTAATTTATATATATATATATATATATATAATATTTATTTATTTAGAAATATCAGAAAAATGACTTCTAGATGCTTTAAGACAGCTCTTTTTTTAATATTAAAAAATAAATAAATATTAATAAAACATTTATCTAAAAATAATTTAAAAAATAGATTAATATAATTTATAAAAGTAAAATATTTATTTATTTAAAAATATCAGAAAATGAACATCCAGTTGCTTTAAGACTGTCCCTTCTTAATATTGAAAAATAAATAAACATTTTTCTTAAAAGTAATTTATAAAATTAAATTTATAAATAGGATTTTAATAGAAAACAAATAAAATAAATAAACATTATATATATATATTTATATGACTTAAGATAATAATAAAAAAATAATAATGAAAATAAAATACTAATTTAAAAGTATTGAAAAACAAAGTACAATACAAAATATAAATAAAATTGCAATAAAATTAATAAAAAAATAAAAAAAATTATAATATTAAAATATAAATATTGAAATTAAAGATACTAATTCAAAACATTATAAAATATAGTGATTTAAAGGTGTAATTTACCCTAATTAATTAATTCATATTAAAATAAAATTTATTAAAATTACAGGGACTAAATAGGTTATTTTACTTAAAATATATAAAAACAGGGTGATGACTAAATTATAAATAAAGTAAAATTAAAAGATCGAATTAATATGATTGCATTTTGATTTAAGTGACTAAAATGAAAGCTTACTAAGCTAAAGGTATCGAGGAAAGGATTTGGCCATACCAAAATTACGGATATACCCCTCCTTAAAACGGCGTCGTTTAGGGGAGGATATTTATACCCTTTATGGCCGGCTATAATGGCCATCTCTTCTCATTTATTTTTCTTTCTTCTCTCTCTTTAAAAGAGAGAAAAAATTTTCTCTCAACTCTCTCTTCAATTCCCTCACCGGAGGAACGAGCTTCGGCCGACAACCGCGCTCCGACGCCGACCACCACCACCAGCCACCGTCAACGGTGGCCGAAATTCCTAAATTACCCTAAAACATAGATTTTGACCTCCTAAGGCCGAAAATGACCTTTGTTTTCTTTAAATCCCCTTAGATTTCCGTAGATCTAGGAAAACCGAAGCTTTTACCTCGGTTAAAACAACGTCTCCGACGACGATTGGGCTCTCCTCGGTGGTAAGTCCCTCGTTCTTGTTCTATTTTCTCTTGGTTTTTAGTCTTTGTTACTGTCGTGTGGTTGTGCTTGCTCGTTTCTGGTTCCTGCCCTGTTGGTCTCTGTCGCCTCTGTTCTTGCTTGCAGTTTTGGTTATTTCTCCTTGGATTCTTCCTCTCTGTTTTCAGGTTTGGTGGTGGCTTTTTATAGCCACCACAATGCTCGGATCAGACCAGTCCAAAGGGGGAAGCTTCGGTGAGTCACCATAGCTATGGTGGTGACTCACCATAGGGCTTTGACGTGGGGCGGTGACGCGGCGCTTCTAGAGACTTCGGCGAGGGTTGGGCGTGGCAGCAGCTTCAGACCACATGGCAGTGGAATTAGCAGCCACCTGGTGCATCAGAGGCGGCTGGAATGGTCTAGGAGGCAACGGCGGGGCTAGGGTTGAGATGATATAAACCCTAAATGATTTAGGGTTTCCTTTAGGTTACTGGTTCTGGGCCGGTCTGTAATATTGTGGGCATGTAATAATAATTTAATTAATTAATAATAATAATAAGTAATAAAATAATAAGAATAAAAAATAAAAAATGGATAAAAAATAGTATCTTCAGCTGCCCCTCTTTACTCATTCTTGTGTTAACAAGAATAGGGCAAAGACAAAAAGATAATTATTTTTTTTTCCATTTGACTTCACTTGATTATGATGGCAATGTTGAGCAAATTCTTCTTTGGGATTAGTTCTTCTCATTATGAATTTTTCCACTGGGGATGACAATTTATCTCATTCTGGGATATAATCTAGAAAAAAGTTGAACAAATTCTTCTCTTTCAGATGAGCTTTTTCTTCTTTTTCCGATGAGTTCTTCTCATTATGAACTCCTTCTGGAAATGCTGATCTTCAAAAGAGGTATTGTTGATTCAATTTCAATATGTGATGAATCTAATTAAGGTTGAACAAATTCTTCTATTTCATCAGATGAGTTCTTATTATTATGAACACTTCTGGAAATGTTGATGTTGATCTATCTCCTTCTGTGATAGAATCAAACAAAGGTTGAACAAATTCTTCTCATTATGAACTTCTTCTTCCTCTTCAGATGAGTTCTTCTCATTATGAACTTCCTCTGGAAAAGTTGATCCATCGAGTGATGAATTCAAGAAAAAGGTTGAACAAATTCTTCTCATTATGAATTTCTTCTTCATCTTTAGATAAATTCTTCTCATTATGAACACTTCTGGAAATGTTGGTGTTGATCTATCTCCTTCTGGATAGAATCAAACAAAGGTTGAACAAGTTCTTCTCATTATGAACTTCCTCTGGAAAAGTTGATCCATCGAGTGATGAATTCAAGAAAAAGGTTGAACAAATTCTTCTCATTATGAATTTTTTTTCTTCATCTTCAGATGAGTTCTTCTCATTATGAACACTTCTGGAAATGTTGGTGCTGATCTATCTCCTTCTGGATAGAATCAAACAAAGGTTGAACAAGTTCTTCTCATTATGAACTTCTTCTTCCTCTTCAGATGAGTTCTTCTCATTATGAACTTCCTCTGGAAAAATTGATCCATCGAGTGATGAATTCAAGAAAAAGGTTGAACAAATTCTTCTCATTATGAATTTCTTCTTCATCTTCAGATGAGTTCTTCTCATTATGAACACTTCTGGAAATGTTGGTGCCGATATATCTCCTTATGGATAGAATCAAACAAAGGTTGAACAAGTTCTTCTCATTATGAACTTCTTCTTCCTCTTCAGATGAGTTCTTCTCATTGTGAACTTCCTCTGGAAAAGTTGATCCATCGAGAGATGATTCAAGAAAAAGGTTGAACAAATTCTTCTCATTATGAATTTCTTCTTCATTTTTCAGATGAGTTCTTCTCATTATGAACTCTACCTAGCATTTTGATCCATTGAGTGATGGATTCGAATCTTTGCTAAAATCTTTGAAATTCCTTCAAATATTCAACATGGATAAAATGAATGAAAATGCCCCTATTTTGCAAATGTCTAAATATGATGCATGAATGCTAAGTTTATCTTTATTTGATTTTAAAGTGGTGAACTCGGTCTTCTTCTCTTGGTTAAAATGTCATTTCAAGCTGGTATTTCTGATTTGGAAGAGCAATCTTTGTGTCTTCTTTGTTTCATGAAAGTCTCAGAAAAGATGTTTCATTTATGGAACTCTTGTCGTAGTCAAAACTATGACCTTGATGCCCCATTTTTTCTTTGATAAAATCGGCTTTCTTCATCTGAACTTGTGTAAAAATCCAATAAAGCTTTCATCTTTAAAAGAGAATCTATCATATTTGAAGAGAGAATCTATCATCTTTGGGGAATGTAGATGTAGATATGCTAAACTCAGCAGAGATTAATTAGGAGAGCAACGTCTGTTCTGATTTGACTTTTGAAACACATCATAAGGAAGATTTATCCTAATTCCTTTCATGTCTCCTTATCTAATCAGATCTCAAACAAAGACATTCAGACCATATTATGTCGAGATGCTAAACAACAACCTTTCATTTAACCTTGGTTGGCTCCACTAGTTTTTTGTTGTTAAAATTTCTGCTTCCCTTCTGTGGAAAGAAATCTTCATCATATTTCACTTCAAAGTTTGGTGTTGAAGAAGAAAGACTTCATCTCGGATCCATAAATGGAAATGCCATATGATTGCAACATTGGTTCAGCACCATAATCACTGGTTCGTAAAACATTTGACACACATTCATCATCTCATGTGATTTCTGCTCAGATGCTCGTAAAACATTTGACAACACATTTATCATCTCTTGTGGCTTCTGCCCATATTTCTCATCAGTGAGGCTCTTTCATAGTGTTCAAAGCTTTTTGTATGATGTCACAAGAACACTTGAGAACAAAACTCAGTGGGAATACAAACGGGATACTGGTGTGTTTCATGACCAAAAAGTTGGTAAAATTCACAAAATGTGCTAATCCCGAATTGAATAAGAGATACCAACTGATCTTGATATCATCTCGGGCAAGGGCCAGTGTGATATTGATCACATTTTCTTCCATAATGAGCATTGTAGGAAGTAGAAACACATCAACTATATGATCCATGTACAGAAGGAGGCTCATGGAATTCTTGTTGCTGTAGATGAAAAGCACATGATAAAAACCAAATGGATGAAAACTCAGTTCAGCCTAGCTGGCAATGATAACCCCAGTAACAACGGGAAAGAGCAATATACGTAAGTTAAGTCTCTTTATTCAATATCATCAAGTAAACAAAAACTGATGTGAAAAATAGCTTTGTAACCCCAACAATATGATTGAAACTAACTGCCAGGAATTTCAAAGAAATATTTCAAATCATCATTTGCGTGTCACAAATGTATTTGAAACACAAAGTCGAGATCTTAAGGAACTAAACCCTAGATCGAATGGTTTGCATAGGGACCATCGTTATCCATGCAACTATGATGTAGCTGAACAAAGAACACACTGTCATGTCACATATGTTTAAGAAGATTAGGTATTTGAAACCCTACTTGCTAAGTAGATATTTGTTCAACAACATGATCATAATATAACTGCCTGATAAACGAAGCAATTATGTATAGTTAGCTCGACTGTCACTGTTTCACCATTTTCATTCTTCATATCTTTCTGTCTTATTAGAAATATTTGCCCAAGTCAATGATCTTTCCCTAAGATGATATGGGTCTTCAACATACCCTAACATTTGCTGATACAGACGTTCAAAATGCACCAACATTCTTGATTCTGATTAAAAGGGATTTCAGCATGCCCCAACATTTGCTGATATAGACGTTCAAAATGCACCAACATTCTATTTTTGGTTGAAATGGGCTTTCAAGATGTCCTGCATGGATTTGTCTGAATTAGGCCTTCAAAATGCCCCCACATTCTAAACTGTAAGACTTATTCTCAATGTTTGTTTGATTTAAATCTCATGATCCCCACGAGGTCCAATTTTGACAATGTACTATTGTGGGTACTTGCGGCTTTATTCGTGCCTCAAATATATTTATCTTGAATACTCTCATTCTGATGTCACTAAACAGCAGTTGTAAAGTAATTTGAGGAATTCTCTTCACGTTGTCACAAACTTAAGAAGTAATCAATCATTTTGACGAAAATGTATGATATATGTGTCTCTTCTGAATGAGGTGACCATTTATAGTGGTACAGGTTCTGGAAAAGTCCGCACCCATGCAACATGTTGATTCTGATAACTACTCATCTGATTATGAAGCGACCTTTCATGATGATTTCACAGATATTGATAGTTCTTCTGATACCGAGGAAATCCTGAATTCTAATTCTGATGAGGAGAATAAACTGTTATACTTGATGAAAATGGGATACTCAAAGGTTGAGGCTTCAATAGCTATGGAGAGATGTGTTCCGGATTCATCAATTGCAAAATTGACAGTTTTTATATGTGTTGTTCAAATGGCTAAGGCTACTGACGCACTTCTTTCGGTAGAAGATAGGAAGCCATTATGCAATAACCCCATTAAAAGAAAAGGCAAAAATTAGGCTATGATTTTTGGAAAAGGAAGAAAGAGAAGAAGCTTCTTAATGAAGACGATCATGCAATTCATCTTCCAAATCCAATGATTGGTTTTGGGGGTCCTACCAAACCAGATCAGATAACTCAAAGAACACTTCCAGAAGATGTTATTGGGCCTCTTTATTTCTACTATGAGAACGTGGCACTTGCTCCAGTTGATGTTTGGACCGAAATATCACGGTACTTGTACGATGTAGAGCCAGAATTTGAATATTTGAAGTATTTTTGTGTTGTTGCACGGAAAAGGGGATATATTCATAATCTGCCAATTGAGAACATATTTCTTCTTCTGCTTTCTCCACGCACTATACATGATGTTTTTTTATTGACAAAGAAATGGTGGCCTTCCTGGGATCTAAGAACAAAGTTGAACTGTTTACAAACATGTACAAGAAGTGCCAAATTAACAGAAAATATCTGTAAGGCTCTTGAAGCTTATGATAATGAGCCTCCTTCGAGTGTCCAGAAGTATTTTCTTGATGAGTGCCGAAAATAGAATCTGGTATGGGTTGGAAGGAATAAAGTTGTTCCACTTAAACCTGATGAGGTGGAAATGCTTCTAGGTTTCCCTAAAAAACCATACACAAGGAAGAGGATCTGCTAGAGACATGTTCCCCAATGGTATCAATATTCTGTTGCTTTTCTCTGGATCAGGGATGTAGAGGTTGCCTTCTACTGTCTGGGCATACCTTTGAAAACAGATGCTCAAGAACTGAATGGTGATCGGTTGGAGCAATTGATGAGTAGATTTGACATATTCGATCTTGTTGTCAGTGGCATCCAGTGTAACAACCTTACCGGAAGAAATAAACCTCATCAGGATGAACTCAAAGATTTTTGTTGGTGCATTTTCTTCTAATAACTGCTACAATGATTGTCTCTTCTGATGCTCCAAAATACTCACTGCTATATCCCATTCACTTTTTCTGAACCATGGAAAGGTTTGGTTTATAGTAAAACTGGTTATCTCTACTTTTGGAATCCGGTAACCATTGTTACTCCATATGAAAAGCCTACAAATGTAGAATCTGTTCCAATGTCTTATTCTGTGTCTATAAGTTCTCAGTTTTAGGTTCAACAATCTTCTGAAGGACATAATGAATATAATCCTGACAAAGAAAATGATCGGCATGGAAGAAGTAGTAATTATGTATCAAGACTTGAGGCAGTATCATGGTATAACCAGAGTGTAAGTAGTGGACTTGTTCGTTCCCATAATACACCTTAATGGGACTTATAGCTCTGTGATTGGAGGATATGCTAGAGACATGGATTAGTGACTAGGGAAAATAATTTGTCTGGTGATGCTTATCACCCTCAGCATGAGATAAGTGATAGTCTTTCTTGATGAATTGCTAATAATGTCACAGGATAGCGTCATAAGTTCAATTCTCCAAACTTTCTGGCTTCTTGGACCACTTACTTTCAAGAAAGTGAAGTACTTCATCATTCTGGCATCGCTCATTCTTTTTCTACAACAGAGGTAGAATAAACAATAACTTGCTTCAAGGACCTTCCTCGTTTGAGACTGCCCTATTTGAAAATGTTTTTCCTCCTTTCTTTATCGAAAAATGAAAGAATTTTGTAAAATGTTGCCTATTATAGGTTCACAATAGAATCAAATCATAAGACATAAAATCAATGAATATCAAATAAATCAACTAATCTTTTAAATCATTCAAAAATCATAGTCCTATGGCAAGTGTCAAAATTATTGACTGGTTTAAGGTGTAGGTTGATTCTGGTAAAGTAGGGTTTCTCAGGATAGTCCAGCATATATGTCTCTTTGGGCTTTCATTAACTTGAAGAAATTATTGTTATGCTTATCTGGTAGGGATACTTCTCGTTGTTATACTCATCTTGTAGAGATACTTCTTATTTCTAGACTCTCAGGAACGTCTTTGGGATGTGTGGTGCTTCATCAAGAGCTTAAGATTGTCTCTCATGTCATTGTTGCACCATTCAATATTCAAGCCGCCTTTTCATGTTTTCAACTCGAATCCTCCTTTGGTTTCAGGATGTTATTTAAAAATTTACATCTTGAACCCCCTTTTATCATTTTTCATATCATGCATTAAAGATTTAGAAAAATAGTTTTTACAAATAAAAATCAATCTTGAGAGGTGGAATGAAATCTGAAGATATTCTCTTTCACATAGAAATCCATGTATGATTAGAATGGACTTTTCAGGTACATAACGTAGGCCAGGGCTCATGGTTACGAAAGAAAGGGATAAAAAGGCTCAAACAAGTGTTTAAGGATAATTGAACCAAGGATCAATTCATTCTGATGTCTTCAATCTTGCTTTGCTTGACTTGGATCTACTTTGTGGGGATTTTTCCATAGGATTCATTCATTTGTAGCATTTCTTGCACTTCTTGTTGAATAAGAATCTTTGAACTGATTACACTTGATCAACCTTGTAGCTTGAGGCTCAATAAGTCACCCATCTTGATTCAATTTTTTCTTTTTTCCATTTTTTTTTATGAATGAGTATATGACTCTAATTGCTTTGAGAACCTCATTTTCCTCTTGCATTTCAAACATTCTTTCGTTATTCTTGAATGGATTGATCTTCAAGCACTTTGTATTTGATCTACCTTGTGGTATCAAAACTCTCTTCATTTCATGACGATTTGCCTTCGTAATTGACAATTTTTATCCCTGTGAACAGATATCCTTCTTCTTGCCCCCCAATGTGAAGGGTGATCCTTGGTTAAGGTAGAATCAGAAAAAAAATATTATAGGCTCAAAAGGGGACAACAAGGGATATATATATATATATACATATATTTGAAAGGATAAATGAAACAATGTCGTTCGTCATCTCATACACAGAAGCCTTTGTAAAAAGAGGTATCCCCAGAGGGATGAATATTCAAGATTAATCTTTATTTAAATGAAAACAATTAATGCATGATATATTTATCTAAATCAATCTTTTTTCTTCTTTTTTGAGTATGCCCCAATCACTCGAAAATTATCTTCGATAAGTTGGTCCATGATGCCTCATCTCGTCTCTTCTTGCAGGAAGATTCACGGATAATTGAAAGTTTTATTCTTTTGAGGTCTTTTGGTTTATGATGGTTTTGTATCAGGAAGTACATAAATGTGACTTATGAAGTCATGTATATGGTGGAAGGTAGTATCATAAACCAGTAAACATCTGGAGTTGGTCTCTCAAAAATAGGTAGAGACATTTCTTCAGAGTCTCAGATAAGTGTAGTGTCAGGATTTGGTTTTGGTAAGGGTTTAAGTAATTGGCGTTGGATGGGATATGTAAGATATAATTTTACCACTTGCCAGAGATCTATAACTCTTAAAAAATTAAAAGAATATTTAATCTACTTGATACTCAAGAATTTTAAGTTTAAAACTTGATTTCTTGCTCATAACCATAAAAGCAACACAAGTTTATTTATTGCACAAAAGCAGAGAAAGGAACAAAAACTTGTTCAAACAAGATGTTGAAAGTAGAAAGGTACTATAGTGATAGATAATAATTCCACTTGTTTATTTTATCTTGCTTTATCATTCTTCGAATGTTGGGTGTGTACTTGGCCCAGGATTTTCATCCTTATTTGCCCCCCATTCCTTTATCATTTCTTGTGTCAAGACTCCTTTGTCAACGAGCGTCTTTATATCTTTTAACAATGGCCAACAATTCCCTGTTGAATGCCCCTTTACCCCCAAGTGAAAATTACAGAAGCTATTTTGATCATAGCAATGGGTATAAGGTTTGGGTGACACTTTCACCGATCTTGGTGTAATGTATTGGCCCTTAATCAAAATAGGGTACAGATCTGAAATAGATTCTTGAAACACCTTCAAAGTTTTTCTCGCTCGAGAGATTATCACTTTCCTTGAACGTTCTGAACGACTAAATGCTCTCCTGTGGTCGAGGGGATTCTGGATGCTCATTTCATCTACAACTAGAGTAGTATTAACCAGACTTCTTAAGTTGCCCCTTGCCTTACTGGTTTTCAGAAAATCTGATATAGGTATCTGAGGTGTCTTCAGGGTTACATATGCCTCATTCTTTTTTAGACCTATGGGCCAATCTCGGATTACCTCTATGGGAGCCTTTTGATTTCTTTTTCCATTTTTTTGCGCCCGATACTCTTCGCAGGATTTGGTCATATCAGTCTCTGTTGAAGCAACGATTTCTGAGTATTGAACCTTAACCCCTTCTTTTACCTTGCATTTTTGAATTGCTTGCTCTAAAGGATCTTGGAAATTTCCTTCAAGGTTACCAGGAAACTTAGATGAACAATTTGGAATTCCAGTCTGATTTATCCAATGAACCTCCTTATAGGTTCAATTCTCATTTAGAGGCCACTGTGTTTGAACAAGTCGTGGAGTGGTTAATCTGGCTGAGCGTATTTTTGGATGCAATTTTTCATTCGAACAGTAAAAGGGAGGAAATTGAAAACCCTGCACATTCTTTTTCTTCTTGATCACTCTATAAGGTTTGGCACCATGTTTAAGACCTCACTGTATTAACCTCAGCTTCTTTCTCGACGTCAGTATTGTCAGAGTCTCTTATCTTGCCATTCTTGATAGCTATTTCGATTATTTCTCCACTTATGATGATGTCAGAGAAATTATTAGTGGCAACAACCCCTATCATGTGATTAATATAGGGAAATTTTAATGTACTGATGAACAAAGTAGTGAACTCCCTTTCAGTCAATGGTGGATGAACTTGAAAAGCAACGTTCCTCCATCGTTGTGAATATTGTCGAAATCTTTCATTGCACTTTATATTCATGTTTTGCAACATTGTTCGATCAGGGACCATATCAGTCATGTGCTTGTATTGACCCAAAAAAGCTTGAACTAAATCCCTCCAAGAACGTATTTGAGTACGTTTTAGCTGATTATACCACTTGGATGCAAACCCAAATAAGCTGTCTTAGTAACAGTGGATCAACAACTTTTCATTCTCCACATAGCCAGTCATACGACGAAAATACATAGTGATATGATATGAAAGGCATGTGGTCCCATTATACTTCTCAAAATCTGGAACTTTGAATTTTGGTGGGAGAACTAGGTCGAGGACCAAACTTAGCTCTCTGGCGTCAAACCCATAAAATGACTCAACCGTCTCTCTAGAAGCAGTACAAAATTCATTTGGCTTCAACCCAGAAGCAATAGGACAATCAGTGGAGAACGATGCTCCAGCTTGATATTATGAATTCTTAACAGTGAAGTGTACTGGTGATTGAATTTCCTGGTGTACAGAGGTGTGCTCAGGAATGTGAACAGGTGTAACACCCAAAGGATTTGTGGGGTTTTCAACAAGACTCTTTCCAGCAGTTTGGTGCTTCCCAATCATTTCTTTCATATTGTTCAGTAGATCGGTATGAGAATTTGCGATATTAGCTTCAATTTGTGCCAACTTGCTCCTTAATTCTTTCTGCCTCTCTTTTTTCTCTATCTCAAATTTGGTTAGCCTATCTTCCGTTTCTTTAGACATTTTTCCTGTGTCGTGCTAAGCGTTCTTGCTACAAGGAAGAACCAAGATCACTTTGGTTGAAATCGTTATTTTAATGAATGAATGTTTTAATGCATGATGTAAGTTTGAAACTATATATGTAACTATGCAAAGATGCAAATGCAAATGTAAATACAACGATGCAAAAATATGAATGCAAATTGTACAATACAGAAACAAACATAAAAGTACGAATGCAAAATGAAAATGCAAAGATGCAAAATGCAAATGTATATATGAAAAGGTGTTACTCAAGAGTGATCATCTTAGAACAGATTTCATTGAACACAAAAGTTTTCGTGCATCAAAGAAAACTTTACATATAGGGGACAACTTTCAGTCCTAACTTCAACAAAACTTTATATATATGGGATAACTTTCCCTCCTAACTTTTCTAAAGCCAGGTTAGTTTATCAGCTTATGGGCCATATTGATTGTCTGGATTGCAGCTTCTTCCATGACATTCTCTTTCATCTTCTGTATCAGTTCTCAGAGTTGCTCATTTTCACTTGTAAGAGAACCTTTCTGTCCAAGAAGTTCTTGGACAAGATCTTCATATATGTTGCAGTTCTTTTTCAGTTTGGTAACCCCTGTTATCGACTCTTCTGGAGTGTTTCCTATGTCAGTTTTTTGAAAGGCTTGACTGATCTTTTGGAAATCGTCATGCATGGTTTCCACTTCTGCGCTCAATTTCTTGTTTTGATCCTTCAAATAGCATACTTGAGCTTCATAAAAACCTCTTCTACTCTGTGTGTCCCGACTGATACTCTTACCGTG
Source organism: Hibiscus syriacus (assembly GCF_006381635.1). NCBI lineage: Eukaryota > Viridiplantae > Streptophyta > Magnoliopsida > Malvales > Malvaceae > Hibiscus > Hibiscus syriacus. The sequence continues at coordinate 504,024 of NW_024063176.1, forward strand.
GACTGCTTTTGGTATCAATCTGGTAAGATCTTTGTGGAGTACTTTTGGTATTAATATAACAGGATCTTTGCATGCATAACTTGCTTCTATCCTCGGGGTTTCCTTAGGATGTCTTTCCTTGGTCGCGTCATATTTTTTTTGATCATAAAACTTTTTGTCCATTTATGAAGTCTTTCCGATTTGATGAACAGTCTTTCAAGTCAACACCTTTTGGTTATGCCATGATCATGCAATGCAAATAAAGGAAATCAATATAAAAAAAGTTAAAGCAAAATAAAAAATGAGAAAGGAAAAAATAAATTGGTTAGTACCAATTAATGGAAAGAAAAAATCTATCTACCAAGGTATAAATTCTAACCTCATGCTTTCTAGTTCCATGCTTTGTTTGGAAAAATTAACCTAACTGCATAATTTCTAATTCACATGTATTTATTTAGAGAGAAAAAAGAAAATAAAATAAATTAAAAGCTAGGGCTTATTTCTCCTTTGTGTACACCTACGGATAGAGGTTCAGTACAGTCTTAGATCAGGAGAATTTATAGGGTTTATTATATGCAAGGTTTCAGTTCTAGGAGTAAAGGTACTCGAACTGTCATTATTGGTGCCCCCTTGGGCTGCCAAACCCTCAATCCTAGTCCATTACAGACTTAAGCGGATCGAGTTCAATTCGAGGGGACACATTTCTCTATGCCTGACATGGAGAATAAATTCTCACGAAGACATAGAGCATATGAACCCCGAAAGCTACTTGCTAGATCTGACACGGAGAATAAATTCTCACGAAGACGTCGCTTTCACTCCCACTTAAAAGGGACAAGCTTAATTATAAAGCTTATGTTATGTAATGTAAGTGATGTGTGTAAGGACAAATGTTCAAACCTCTTACAAACAAATAAATATTGAAATTTAATACTTGAAAATAAAATAAAAACATTAATAATATATATATATAAATATTATGAAAATAATAAATATATATATAAATTTTGAAAATAAAAAATTATAAATTAAATATATGATTTTTTTTAATTTCTAATTAATAGAGACAATTTATGATTGATTTTAAAGCTTGACAAAAGATCCACAGCGGAGTCGCCAAGCTGTCGTAACCGGTTTTCGCCCGAGCACGAAAATTTTTACTTGGCGGAAAAATGAATAAATAAATGATTTTAATTTAAAAATATTTTGGGAGTCACCATTGACCTTTTTTTTAGTTAGGTAAGTCAAATACCTAAAAAATAATCTTTTAAAATAGTTTTTAAGAAAACTTATTTTAAAATATAAACTGATCTGCGTATAACCAAAATATTTAATAAAGAAGGGATTCGTGGTCGGTTAAGTTTAGGGGAAGGATTAGCACCCCTATAACTCCCAAAATTGGTACTCGTTAATTATAATTTGCCTCTATTATTAGAAATTTAAAAAATATTTAATTTATAATCCTGTTATTTCAAATTTATTATTATAATTTTAAGAAAATCTATTAATTTATATATATATATATAAATAAGATATTTATTTATTTAGAAATATCAGAGAATGACTTTTAGGTGCTTTAAGACAGCTCTTTTCTTAATATTAAAAAATAAATAAATATTAATAAAACATTTTTCTAAAAATAATTAAAAAAAATAGTTTAATATAATTTATAAAAGTAAAATATTTATTTATTTAAAAATATCAGAAAATGGACATCCAATTGCTTTAAGACTGCCCCTTCTTAATATTGAAATATAAATAAACATATTTCTTAAAATTAATTTATAAAATTAAATTTATAAATAGGATTTTAATAGAAAACAAATAAAACAAATAAATATTATATATATATTTATATGAATTAAGATAATAATAAAAAAATAATAATGAAAATAAAATACTAATTTAAAAGTATTAAAAAATAAAGTACAATACAAAATATAAATAAAATTGCAATAAAATTAATAAAATAAATTTAAAAACTTATAATAATAAAATATAAATATTGAAATTAAAGATACTAATTCGAAACATTATAAAAGATAGTGATTTAAAGGTGTAATTTACCCTAATTAATTAATTCGGATTAAAATAAAATTTATTAAAATTACAGGGACTAAATAGGTTATTTTACTTAAAATATATAAAAGCATGGTGATGACTAAATTATAAATAAAGTAAAATTAAAAGATCAAATTAACATGATTGCATTTTGATTTAAGTGACTAAAATGAAAGCTTACAAAGCTAAAGGTATCGCGGAAAGGATTTGGCCATACCGAAATTATGGATACACCCCTCCCCCCAAAACGACGTCATTTAGGGGAGGATATTTATACCCTTTATGGTCGGCCATAATGGCCATCTCTTCTCATTTATTTTTATTTCTTTTCTCTCTTTAGAAGAGAGAAAAAAAATTCTCTCAACTCTCTCTTCAATTCCCTCACCGGAGGAATGAGCTCCGGCCGGCAGCCGTGCTCCAGCGCCGACCACCACCACCAGCCACCGTCAATGGTGGCCGAAATTCCTAAATTACCCTAAAACGTAGGTTTTGACCTCCTAAGGCCGAATATGGCCTTTGTTTTCTTTAAATCCCCTTAGATTTTCGTAGATCTAGGAAACCCGAAGCTTTTACCTCGGTTAAAACAACGTCTCCGACGACGATTGGGCTCTCCTCGGTGGTAAGTCCCTTGTTCTTGTTCTATTTTCTCTTGGTTTTTAGTCTTTGTTGCTGTCGTGTGGTTGTGCTTACCCGTTTCTGGTTCCTGCCCTGTTGGTCTCTGTCGCCTCTGTTCTTGCTTGCAGTTTTGGTTATTTCTCCTCGGATTCTTCCTCTCTATTTTCTTCTGTTTTCTGGTTTGGTGGTGGCTTTTTATAGCCACCACAGTGCTCGGATCGGACCAGTCCAAAGGGGGAAGCTTCGGTGAGTCACCATAGCTATGGTGGTGAGTCACCATAGCTATGGTGGTGACTCACCATAGGGCTTCGACGTGGGACGGTGACGCGGCGCTTCTAGAGACTTCAGCGAGGGTTGGGCGTGGCAGCAACGTCGGACCACATGGCAGTGGAATCAACAGCCACCTGATGCATAAGAGGCGGCTGGAATGGTCTGGGAGGCAGCGGCGGGGCTAGGGTTGAGATGATACAAACCCTAAATGATTTAGGGTTTCCTTTAGGCTGCTGGTTCTGGGCCGGTCTGTAATATCGTGGGCTTGTAATAATAATTTAATTAATAATAATAATAAGTTATAAAATAATAAGAAAAAAAATAATAAATGGATAAAAATTAGTATCTTCAGTTCTCTCGGTGGTTTTTTTTGTGATGCCTCCTGCTGCGTGTATGTTAAAAAAGTAAATGGTTTTTCCTATGTTGGCCAGTATTTTGTGGATAAAGAAATGTTCATTGAATCGAATTGTTATCTTTTTTTCTCAGCATCCTTGTTTGTAGTATATATTATTCAAATATGATCGATGATTTTCTATTCAAGTACCGGACCTGCATTTTTGTATTCTATTCGTGTTGTTTCATTAGAGGCAGAACTTTTTCTAGTGAATTTTCATGGATGTTATATATTTGTAGCATGCGTATCGAGATGATCAGTTGAAGTTTCTCTTCGCCATCTTGGAGCGGAAGATGGACAGACCATCATAGCTAAGAATATTAGGTATGGTTTTTTGGTACTTCCATTCTCTTTCTTTTATTTATATAGACTTGGCTAATAGAAGGAAAAAAAGAAGCAATGTCTTCTTACGTGTCTTATGCTCGTTTCTTTTCGTTCTTTCTTACTTTTTTGAGGGTGTTTTCAGGTTGTCAGACTTTCTCAGTGACTTGCACATTAGATGAATGTTCATAATATCTACTAAAGCGTGAGTTCTTTCTTTGACTCTGCTTTTTCTTCTCAACTACTTGCAAGTTATGAACTTACGATATCTACTACATTCTTGTCACGGGGCTTGTTCTCCGGTTACGTCCCTCTCCCCCGTTCGTGTAGGATGAAATCATTTATGGAGACCTTGAAACTTTAATTGTTGTAATGCTCCTTACAACACATTGGATAGCCATTGTGAAAACTCCAATTTTGATAGAATAAATACCGTTTTTGTTTCCCGGAAGTCTATTTATTCCCATACTTATTTCATGCATGCAGGATACCTAAATAATGCAAGGACCTACATGCACAGCTTTGATGAAAAACACTTCTTCGGTTTCTAGTGTTGCACTCCATTTGCAAAGGTAAAAATATCAAACGAATTCCGTTCTTTCATTGGGGTTACAGTTGCACGATTATGTGTGGCTTGAAAATTGTATACTTTATAAAACCAGAAATGCAGGATTGCGGAATGGAGAAACAAAAGGTTGGAATCATGGGGGTTATATGCAGTTAACTGCATCTAAATATTAATGAAGTAAAAACGGTTTTGGGGTGACAATGCTGATGGATAGATGTTTGTTGAAAAGGCTTTGGAATATTAGTAATAGCCAATGGCGATTAGTTTCCAATAATCGAATATGCGGGGGTGGTTGTGTTTATTGCTTCATGCTTCCCCATTTATCAGTGTAACACTAACAAATTGTGCTATATATATACACGGGGATATGCAATGCTGAGAAATGGTCTCAGGTTGCGGTATGCTATAGGTTATGTGTTGAATATCCAAGTTCGTGTGCTTGATGCATTTTACGTACTGTGGTGTAAGTGTAACAGTGCTTTCACATTGAAATTTATTTTAAATGAATACGAATACAAATACAAGCAAAATACAACTAAATTTGTTTTGATGACGCTCGCTATGTCAACTAGAATGATATCCGATGAAAGCCGTTGCCTTCATCGGCTGGTAGGTAAGCCGTCATATAGGTCCGATGAATATTGCCTTCATTAAAGCTAGCGTGACATTGTCTTCCATTTAATTTTATCAGACAAATCGAATCCCAATAGACAAGATTACCTTGCATTGCAATTAAGCAATCATGTTCTATTTTTCGTTATATATATATATATATACCACTTTGACATTGCTTCCCCCAACTATACATATTTCCCTCCCTTCCCACACTTAGAAGCCAAAGCGTAGCAAAATTTCTTACAAAGACGTCAGTTTGACACTTCTATTACATACGTCTCTCTATTTTGGACATGTCTCAAGGTGTTGAAGAATCATCGCCTTCGGATTTTTTCCCCATTCTTCGATCCATAATATATACTTGATTCAATCGGTCCATTTAAAAATATTTCGGAAAAAAAAAGCATATGCCAAAAAGAGAAAAATCAATGCAACCTGGGGGCCGGAATGTGAGAAAATGACAGAGATTGAACTAGGAGGTAGTGGCATTCCCTTCCAGCTTGGGCTCCGTCCGGATATAGGTGAGACTTCGGGTAGTGGGATAAGTAAATTTACTCGCAGCAACAGCAGCATCGGATGGAGTGGCCTGAACACCACGCTTCCACTGAAAGCTTCTTGCACCAGCTTTTATGGGGATGTGAGGCCTAAATGCACCTGGGATACCTCTGGCGAAAGGAGCTCTAGCAAACCTCGCGGCAGCAAATGGAGAACCCCGAGCTACACGGGGCCATGTCATGACAGGAGCAGCTTCTTGAGGAGCAAAAGTTTTCTTCACAACCTTAGCAAGAACGAAATCAAACAAGTTGTGACCTAGTCAACTTGTATTTTGGTGCAACAAATCAACATGAATGCGAAGAAATTGGAAGAGGAACACATTCAACAGAATTGAATCATTCAGTAAACAGTATAGCACGGCCATTGGGTATAGACCATCAACTTACTTCCGGATTGATTATATTATATTTACAACTATTCAGTGATGGGTCACAATAACAACATTGTCGCAAGCCAAAACCAATAACAAGCCTAAATACGTACTATATTATTAGAATAGTGTTTTCCACACAAAACTCTCCAACTTAATGTTAGAGAAATGCATGGCAAGTTACACAGAAAACTCAATAAAAGTTGAATAATACAATAGAGAGCAAGGATAACAAACCTTAAGAATCCGTGACATGAATGAGGTACCATCCAGAGACAAAGCATTGTCTGCTGCTTCCTTTTGCATAAACTCCACATAAGCTGACCTGTGTAAGCATTTCACCTTATAAAAAGAGAGGATGTTCTTCCAGAGAAATGCAAAGAGTGAAGGGGGGGCGGGGGCAGACATATTCAGAACAAGTATTTCAAGCAAATTACCCTTTCGGTTGCCCTGTCGCTGCATCCATAACGATAACAACTTTTAGCACTTCTCCGAACTTGTTAAAATGTCGAGAAAGACTATCCTTGGTAGCAGCAAAATGCACCTGCTTATGTTACAGATCTATATATTGTCAAAACAGTGTAAGGGAGACATCCTCTTTGTAAACTAGACAGATAGGTTTGGTTTCTTACATTGCTTACAAAGATGGTTCGAGAATCAGCATTAGGACTACCAGCAGAATGTAAAACTGCAAAAAGAAAATGGCAAAAATTAACAAAAATGTTAACAATGCAAGGAAAAATCCAACAGAATAGAATTATATACTTAGTACAGAGTTTTAAAAAAAAAGTCACAATGCACAAGAGAATTCATGTCTGACACATGCAACAGCCAAATAACTAATCCTTACAATAGAAGACAACTCACCAGAAGATGGCTGCACTGCTTTCTGAGACATATCTTGATTATAAGCAGCATTTTTAACCTATAATTTAACAAAAATAAAGTAAGTTTCGAAAGCCCAAATGCAAAGAATAAGGTAGAGAATAAATATAGGAAGAAGATCCTACATTTCCATTACCGACAGCAACAGGGTTGTCATTCTCCAATCTAACATTAGATCTGTTAGCAGCTGCTTCACTCTCCAAAAGAGATTTTCGACTCTCCAATTCTGAAACCTCCCTTGGCTCTTGATAATGAGGTGGTTTCCACGTATTTACATTGACAGAAATGTTAACTATCTTACGAGAATTTGCTTCTATAGTAGATTGGTTTTGATCTTTGTTCCTTGTTTGCAAGATTTCATTATCCTTAGCCACATTGTACTGCACAATAAGTGAGTTATCACCCTTGTTTCCACTTGATGTACCAGTACGAGACACGTCCATAACTCCATGGCCAACAACGTCAAGATCATCATACCATTCATTGTCAGACAGATAATCTGAAGCCAACCCGGTCTCACTTTCTAACGCAGTTATGTTACCAACATGTTGACCACCATACTGATTTCTTTGATAGTATGACAAATCGGTCGTCTCCAAAGGTTGGTCAATATCTCCATATTCTTCATCCTCAGGACTAGACTCTCTGAATCCTGGAAGTAGGTCATGGCTCTCCAAAACATCCATTCCAGGACCAAGCCTGTCAAACACACTTCCAGCATTTTTTACCTTTGTCACGTCTTCAGCAGCTTCTGCAACAGCCTTGATCACTGACGCCATTGGATTTGGCACTCTTGCAACAGACTGAATTCTCCGACGATGAACTGGCAAATCTCCAGATGTTGTTGAGACAACAGATCTAAGGCGCTTGGATGATGGTTCTTTGGATGAAACAGTTGTCCTTGAAGTTCCAACTGCATCTCGCACAGCAAACTGAAGCAGCCGCCTAGGGGCATCAATGTTCATCTGAGAAACTGCTTCCCTCTACAAAAGGAGTTCATCCATGGATCAGATGACCATAGCCAAATTAACAAAAAGGACATTGGCATTTGACATAACATCAAACTGCTATACAATTTACACCAAAAAAATTCATTAAGAAACAAACCCTTCTGAAATATTGTTAGAGCAAAAAATATAAGTAGTTAATGATTAATATGTGACCTTAGGAAAATCAAGAAATTTACCCCTATACCATCAGATCTAAATCATTTCCATAAGGATATATCTTTTCCAATTAGAGGAGAACCATATGCTCTTAATTCTAGTCAATGGTCATCAACTAGTCAAGAATATGTATCCTATAAATTCAAACCTTTATAGGCTGTCGCTCATCAGGTCTACTCCTTTTCTTCTGAGAATGACGAGGAGAGGTAGATCTTCCATTGTTTACTTTATGACTGGATTTTTCTTCAAAACGACTAATCTCAACCACAGACCTCTGAAGAGGAGGTGGTTCAGCTGCATCCCTAATTAGTCCCTTCCACTCCCTGTTGTGCCGGTTCCTTGAAACCTTAGTAGTCTTTCCTTGTTCAGAATCAGTGTCCAACTGGTGAGAGCCGGTACCAATAGAGTGGTTCCCCAAAGCAGTTGTTCTAGCTCCTTCAACATGAAGTTCCTGAGAAGGAACATATAGATCCAAATTTGAAGACAAATGATCCCACAACCTATTCAAAAGCAAAATAAGAATATTATATCCATACACACTAATATAAGAAAACTAAAAGTATCAGAGATGAGGATAACTTAGGGTTCAATCCTGTCAACTATGTTTATATAAGCACTTATTTTCCAAAACGGAGGAAGTTGGAAAAATAATCTAAATACCAGTTGACAAAAGAATCACTGTCGTCCCCAAGAAAAACATTCAACTCATTCATTGCTTCATCTTTACGTCTGCCATTTCTCAATAAGACAATCACATATTCCTGACAATCAAATCAATGACAGAATACCATTAGACATCAACTGGAATAGCTAATCTTTCACAATTTCGAACAGATTTGATAGTTTGTGTATTCCAACTATCTCAGAGGACAGAGATCGTATGTAATCAGATAACCACATCAAAAACTGAAAGGTCAAGAATGCTAACCGACTACAATTAAGGCGAGATACATCGTTATAGGAAAGATTAAAACCATATATCATTCAAGCAATCTTACAAATGAAAAAAAAAATATTCAAGGGTTTTAAAATTCCACGTAGAGTTCAAATTCTACAAATTTCACTAAAAAACAAGCTATCATTATGAAATTGAATAGAAAAACAAAAGCCAAATTTCCAATTCAAAAGGCCGAAATACTATAAGCCAAAAGTCACAAGAAAACAAAATGCAGAAACAACGTTATGATCAATGCAACGGTTCAGAGAGAAAAACTTCCAATTTTCACACATTTATATGAACAAATGAAAACACATATGAATAGTATAAATCGAAAAATTAAATAGCAAAGGGCAAAAAAGAAGTACCACAAGAGTATCATCAGTGTAATCGCCCATAAACTCCTTGAGTTTTTTATTGACTCTATCTTTCAACTTGGCCGCTCCATCTCCGCTAAAATTAACTTTAAATGTCAAATCATCAACTCGATCCACGCTGCCCATCTTCGTCGATTTCCTCTTCGAAACCCTAATCTAACCTCTACCGATAAAAACAAAAAAAATAGAAAAACAAACGGATAATCCTGCTATTCCAGAAACCTTAACTCCAGGGGTTTGCAAGCAACGTGAAAAGGCGGGACACGGCGGCCCGTGAGATGATCGTGGTGCCTGCGAGAGAGTGAGAGAGAGAATTGGGTTTCATAGCATATGGGAATCCCCCGATCGTAAAAGGAGGAATTTGGGGGCTAAATAGAGATATAGAGGAAGTGTTGTTAGGATGCAAACGAAGCTTATAATGTGCGTCTCGGTTCATATATATGTGTCGACTGTGAATGGGACTTTGTTTGGTCAAATTTTCATAAAGTCCCTGTAATGTCTATTTTTAATGAAATTAATCCCTCTACTATAATTTTATTGTTCTTAATTTTAGGGGTGTCAATAGATTAATTCGATCAGTGACCAAAATAAATTAGTTAGAATTGAATCAATCAATTTTTTAACTGTTAATTGGATTGAAATTTTTAAAATTATTAATCAAATAGAATAATTTGACTAGTTTGGTCATCTTTAAATTAACTAAAATTTATTATAAGTTTTATTAGTTAGATTAATTATAGTTTAATATAGATTTTTTTTTCATTTGGATTAAAATTTGTTGGAATCTTAAAAGTTTAATAGATTTGGTGTAATTAAAAAATTTATCATTTTAGTGGGATGAGACATTAAATTCTTTAAGTAAGGTCAGGGTTCGAATCTTGATGTTTGTGAATGGAGCAAATTGGGTTAGGAGGGTCACCCTCACATCTACAATACTTGATCATCAATCAATAGATTGAATACCGATAGTTATACCAAAATATAATTTATCATTTTAACTAGAGATGATAACAAGATAATTTTTTGTCAAATCAAATTTGATCCGACTCAATTCTAAAATATTTAGTGATTACACATAATCAAATCTAAAATTTTAAATAAAAAATTGACAGACCCAATTAACATAATTTTTAATTTATTTATATATTATTGTCAAACTATAAAAATAATTTTAAAAAAATATTAATTTATTCAATTTAACAACATAAAATTGAAAAAAAATATTTTTATTAATATAATTCTAGTACCTTGGGTTGGGTTGTAACAAGTTTTTCCTAAATCCAAGCCAATTCAACATAACTAAGTTTAAGAAAAAACCGAGCCAATACTCAAATTTTATAACAAAATTCTTGATTATATCGAATTAGATTGAAACAAAATTCATCATATACTCTTTTTCTTATCATCCCTAATCTTAATCTAGGGTAATAGTTTGAATCTTTGTATGTGTAGAAATTCTTTGTTGGGAGATTCATCCACCAAAGTCATGTGTGCAACGCAGGTCGATATGGATTAGTCAAAGCGAAACCTTGGAATCGCGAGGGCAACAAAATAAATAAAAAAACAAATAAAATATCTAATATATATGATAATTTAAAAAATTTATTGGGATTGTCCCTCGTCACTACCACTCCTCGATCCATTCTTAATTTGATTGTATCTTTTTTTCTTAGAGGTTTTGTTAGTTTTTCTTCTTCTTCATCTTTATGATCGACCGAGGCACCAACTTTGGTGTTGGTCGTCGACTGTCGGTATTCATTGTTTTTACTTTATTTTATTATAGTGTATCTTTGTTTTTTCTTATTTTTTATTTTTAATATTTCTACTTTTATGACACATTTTCTGTTGTCTATATGGTATATTTTCGGTCAATTAGTCGTTGTTTTCGTTTTTCATTTTTTTGTGTTAGATTTGACATCGACATAACTGATTAATATGGCGTTTATTTGTTATCGTACTAATATTTTTTGCTTTTGACCCTCGTATTAGATTTTGATACACAATTTGTGATAGTAGATAGTATTTTTCACATAATTTGATTCTAATTTACGGTTTTTCAGTGGTCTTTCAATAGCTCTATCATCTTCTGTGATTTGCTTATCGATACGGTCAAATTTGTTTGTATCTATCTTTTGTTTGAGTTTATTTAGTTATGTTTTTTAACATTTTTCTTGTATAGTACTTATGTGATCTTAAGTGTGTAATTTTTTTATTTTTAAAAAATTGTTATATATTTAATTTACTATTATAATTATAAATCTGGATTGTAATTTACATATTTTATATTTTTTAATAAAATTAACTACTTCTAAAAATATTTTTCGACTTAATTGATGTGGGTTTGTAACGGTTCATTTTATGAACCGGTCGGATCAAGTCAGCCCATTAACATTAGAGAAAACGCGCACTCTTGTGTTGAATATTGAATATGACATGGACATTTGGGACACACTTGTCTTTTACTGTATGGATTTTACTTAATATAACAGCCAATTCTTTATTCAAATGACCTGCATTTATATTATAATAAATATTTTGTTAGAAAATATCAATTAGTTTAACATGAGACGAAATTTTTTTTTAATAAAAGCTGTTAATTTTATTATAAGAAAAATATTTAAAATTTTAATAAATATTTATAACATAACCGTAAACTAAACACATAATTATGATATTTTTATATAATCATCAGGATAATAAATAAGTGTAATCTTAATCAGTTGAGGCATTGTCAAACCCAAAGAAAATATAAAAACAAAAAGAATAGTCAAATGACCGGAAAAGTGTTAGAAAGAATAAGAGAACATGCCATAAAAGCAAAGAAAACATGTTACAAAAATAAAGTTATTGAAAATTAATAATCAAAAGGATAATAAAGATATGGAGTAATATAAAAAAATGTGAAAAATAAGAAACACTGAAGATCGAAAATCAATACTAAAATTGATGTTGTCATGACGAAGCAAAAATATAAAAGAGAACGGCACAAAAAAATTACGAAAAAACCTAGGGACAAGCGACTAGATTTATGAATGTGAGAGGATAATTTTTCTAAGTACAATAACAAATTCAAATTTTATAAATACATAAAAGTAAATTAAAAAAAAACATCTTTATAATATATCTCTACAATATTATGTTTGAATTAAACGATAATAAATTTTTTTAAATATAAATCTAAATATTTGTAAGTAATTAACATAAATTGTTTATAAAATTTAATTTAAATATATAAATTATATTTTAGATATTTAAATTGTATAGATATGATAATTCCAATTTCATAATAAATTTAGAATAAATTATAACTTATTTACACTAGTTAAATAAGTTGATAGAAACTAATTATTATGTATGTATAAACATTAGCCTATTAAAATTATATAGAAACATAATCATTACAAATTTATAATAATATGAAATAAATTATTTATTTACATCGATATAAATAAGTTGATAAACAAAAAAACTATTATGCATGTATAAACATTAGTCTGAGTGACATATATTTTTTATCGTGATTTTGGTACCAAAAAATAAATATTTGACATGGTTTCAAAAATATTTTCTGTTGACCGGTGCAGTAGACAACAACCATAGATGGTAGCTAGAGAGTTACTCCGATAGAATGGTCTGAATTTTTTTTTTAGAGAAGAAGTGTTTACATTACGTTTTTGTTGCACGGCTATTTATAATGTTTTGGACAAATGTCGATCGAGATATTGTTTGGACGTTTTAAGAAGTGATGGCTTATACTAATTTATCATCAAAAGACCGTGTGTATCGTGATCGCTGATAATCATATGTGATATATGTTCACAGAGATAATAGGTGATTTACACGTGGTCATTGGTGATTGTACGTAGGATATTCTATACATGTCTAGAAGTTTACATGAGTTTTATATTTACATAGTTTGAGGTTCGCACAAATCATGTGTTCGTATATTCGAAATTTTATGAAACTAAGAGCTCACAGGTAGTAACAAATTTTGAGATCGAAAATCAATTTCGAATCTTAAATTGTAACTTTAAAATGAAAATGAACGGTTTAGATCTCCTTTCATTTTCCGATTATGTTTAGGCAACAACTCGGGATGGGAGGAAGCTGCTCAACTTGAGACAAATTGCTCAACACATGACCGTACAAGTGAAATTGCAACTTGAAAATGCTGAAAATGGCAACTTGGTTATTATTTTATTTTATTTTGGGACCATATTGTTCACATGGTATTTAGTAAGCGACATTCTTGGAATTTTCTAGTTTCTAATTCAATAAATGTAAACTTAGGTAGAATTAGGGGTAAAATAATTGTTGGTCCATAAACTTTGTGCCTTTTCTCAACTTGGTCCTTCAACTTTTTTCTTGTTCATGTTAGTTTTTTTAATTTAACAAATTTTCTCTTTTTTAGTTATTTAATTTATACGACATTATAATTATAGGTCACGTAGTACAATATTAGAGTCTCGCGCCATCAAAAAGGATAATAAATCAAAATTCAAAATTAATATAAAAAAATCAAAGACCAAATTGAAAAGAACAAAAAGTGTTATATTTCAAAAGTTGATGGTCGTTAAACTTTTATGGTTATATCACTTGGTCATTGAAAATTTAAAGCTTGTATTATAATTATTAAACTTTTAATTCACATTCCTTTCGGTCAATCTCGCTAGTTGTCATTTAGAAAAGTTGGTATGACATGTTAAAATCTTCTTTCTCAAAGGAACCATAAAGTTCCAAACTGAAAGTTGACACAAAGGCCAAATTTTAAATGAACGAAACGATCTCTGGTTAATCTCAAAGATGGAAAGATTTTGTTTAGTCAAAAGATTAACATAGTTCAATTTTAAGTTGATACAACGATTGATATTAACAAATAACAAAGTTTTAACTTTTAATTTCGATTGGAATTTGAGAAGATCATAATATTTTTTCGATGAATTTGAATTTAAAAAATAAGATGAATAGTTAAGTGGTCTTTTTCGATTAAATAAACCTCCAAAACGACGAAGAAAAAAAGGATTGATGATTGCCGATTTTTTTAAGTTTTTTAGTGTGTCACATCAATCGTCATTAACGGTTCAATGGTTGAAATGAAAATTTTTCTTTAACGATAGTAACTCCAATAAAGGTTTTTCGATTTCAATAATCAAAGTAAAAATACCCTAAAAATTAAGAGACTGTTTTTGTAGTTTACCCTTCCTATTATTGTTATTGTTTTTATTATTTTATTTTTATGGTGCGCGGTTGACGAATGGAGGAGTAAAAGACGCGTAAGCGCATTTAAACAATGATCTCCATAATGACGATTAACAAATAATGACACGTCACTCATTACTAATACCAATTCGATGTTATTTCAATCAAATATAAAAAAAAATTAAATATCTTCTAATTTAATAACATGAAGCACGAACGAAGCTGCAAGAGTGCATGAGTTTTCTATATTGAATGGTTAAAAATATTTAGAATATATATTATTTAATAATTCTTTAAATTAATAAAAAAACACCAACGAAGCGAACTCAACGATTAAAAGATTTGTTGTTATTATTTGAAGTTTTAGGTTTAAACACCGTAAATACTAAAAGTATTTAATTATTAAATGATTGAAATTATTTAAATGGATATTACTTTATATTTATTTTAAATTTATAAAAAAACAATTAATATGATTAATTGATTATCTGATATTAATTTCAGAAAAAAATATCAAGAAAATTATTTTTAAATATAATTTAATATATATATATATATACTAAATTTATGTTGGTGTGTACGTTAAAAGATTTAATCTCTCAATTAAGATTTTAGATAGGAAGTGAATGAATAAAAAAAGAAAAGAATTTTATCTCTCATTTAATAATTTAATTGTATTCGGGTAGTTGTAAGTTAGTATATATTATAAAGTTTTTCAATCATTTGATAATGAAAATTTAAATATCTTTATGGTCTTTGATACTCGAACCTGATACCTCTAAGAATAATAATTATCTCTTTAATCACAGAGATATTTTGGTTCGTGCTAATTGCATTTAACTTTAAATCTATAACAATTTATGTAATTATAGGGCACAAAAATAAAAAATATAAAAAAAAATCATTTTCATAAATACAATTTGGTGTATATATATATATATAATACGAGAATATTATTTACGTTTGTCCTAGTTTTCTATTTTTTTCTTAACAACCATTAGTCTTTCTTTTTCTTTATTTTTCAACATGCGATGACAACAGTCATAATATTAGTCGTCGTATATCGATATTCGTTATTTTTCTTTTCTTTTATAATTATGTATCTTTGTTTTTTTTGTTTCTAATTTTTAATAACTTTATTTTTATAATAATTTTTTATATCTTAATTCACATTTTCGTTCGTTTAGTCGTTGTTTTCGTTTATTATTTTTTTCAGGTGAATAAGTTAATGTCCAACTAAATAGATCACCAATTTTTTAACATAAAATAACGAGTTTGGAACATATGAATATTCAAGTAACTATTTTTTAACTTTTAATAATCAATGACTCAATAAAGCAACACATTACAATTAAAAAATCATTTTGTAACTTTTAAAAAATCACGAGACTTAAGAAAGTAATGTATTATAATTGAGTGACTATCTGTGTAGGGGTGAGCGTTCAATCGAGTCGAACGAGTTAAATAATTTTGAGTTGACAAGTCATATTTTATAACTTGAAGTTGACTTGAAATTTTTTCGATTCGAATCAAATTTTCGAATTTCTGTTTAAATTTAATTATAAATATTTACAATATTATGACATCATTTGATATTTATTTAAATGATATTTTATAATAATCATATACAATATATATATATATATATTGTATTTTTTTCATATGTAATTTACGTATACCATTCAAAGTCGAGGGACTTGAATTAAGTTTTGACTCAAATTTGAAAATCAATTTACTAATTAGTAAAAAAATCGAGTTATTCGTGTTGTATTTTACAATTCAATTTGAATTTGAAATTTTTTCGAATCGAGTTTATAAAATTAAAACTTGAAGTCAATTCGAGTTGATTTTTTTCAAGTCGAGTCTAGTCTAAAAAATAAACTTTTCGAATCGAGTCGAGTTTTGCTTACCCTACCGAAAAAAAGGTCATTTTCGTAAATACGAGTTGGTGTGTGTGTATATAAAGAGAATAATACTATGAGGTCCAAAATCCATCGCCACTTCCGTCCTCTCAATCCTTTCTTCTCTCCCCCAAAAGCAAAACCCCCCCCTGAATTTCTGTCTCACTTTCCTTCTCGTTTGCCTTTCCTTTTTTTTTCTCCCCTATTTATTCTCTTCGCTTATCGGTTTCCTTTGTAAAAACAAACAATGGCCCAAAGAGCCGAGAACGAAGAAACCGAGTTCAAGGTACCCGAAACGATGACGCTTTGCATCAATAATTGTGGTGTTACAGGAAATCCAGCCACCAACAACATGTGTCAAAATTGCTTCACAGCCACAACAACGACCACCGTCGCTCTCACTGGTTCCCAATCGTCGAGATCCGCGTCGTCCCGTTCGTCAAACAAGCGATCTGAGTGTTCCTCGCTCAAAACGGCGCCGTTTTTACGGGCATCGGGTACGGAGAAGAAGGCGGTGAACCGGTGTTCCGGTTGCAAGAGGCGAGTCGGGTTGACCGGGTTTCGGTGTCGATGCGGCGAACTTTTCTGCGCGGATCATAGGTATTCGGATCGACACGATTGCAGCTACGATTACAAGACGGTGGGACGCGAGGCGATCGCGAGGGAGAATCCGGTGGTTAAAGCGGCGAAGATAATCAAAGTCTGAATTACTCTTTCTTTTTTCCACCTGGAAATTTTAGCTGAGCTGTGCAGATGGATTCTGGATCTGGAAGACCGTTTCAAAATATCAAATCAAGAGATTCACGTCAAGATTGTTGAAGATGAAGGAGATGATTCTCTCTTCCAGTTCCTTCTTTTTCATTTCACTTTCTGGAAAGAAAAAAAAAGAATTGAAGAATCATTGTGGGTTAGGTTTATGACATTTATATTTTAGTATCTGCCATCAGATGTAACCTTTTTAGACTGTTTGTTTAAAAATTATAAATTTGATGAAATTGATTATTATGAAATTTGTTTGAAAACAAAGATTATTCTAAATTCTAAATTAGATCAGTATTTGATTCGACTTGATTTCATATTTAATCCATCGATATTTTGTGTTAATACTTTCAAACAGTTTATGAAAATTTAAGAATAAATTATAAACTTTATCATTTAATTTAGTGCAAAATACTAAAATGGTCTCTAATTATGGGTCCCTACTTAGAAGATGTTGTTTTATTAATTTTCTCAATTATTAAATAGTATTTCAACTATATAGTATTATTTTGTTGATTTTAAAATAATCATTCGATTGTTTTTATATTCTAAATTTGTTATTTTTTAATAAAAATTCACAGACATCTAAGTTTGACGTTAATATGTTGCTTGAGATATGATAATTGTTTGAGATTTTACAACTTTTAATAGTGGAGATTTAAAAGAATAATATTTTATAGTTAGAATACTATTTTGTAACTTTTAATAATCTAGTGATTCAACAAAACAACAACGGGAATCATTTCTGGACTTTACCTTTTATTTTATAATTATTTTTATTTTTAATAATTACAATTTTATGTTAAAATACATAAAAATATTATAAATTTTTTCTTTGGATTTATGAAAATATCTTCATGATTTTTTTTTCAAATTTTTAATCAAATTATTTATTTTCTTTGATCTTTCGGTTCAAATTTTAACAGTAAAGAAGTGAAAGAAAAGATACAAATAACATATTATATTTGTATAATGATCAGATAATAAAAAATATAAATTAAAATTATTCTTTTAGATTCTGAATTGAAATTTCATGAACTTTAAATGTTTAAAAATGTAAAATAATAAATAATAAAGAATTATGAGATAAGTTTATCAAAGTCTATAAAATTCAAAAAAAAAAAAAAGAGAATAACAGTTCCAACCGCAACATCACATGAAGATAAAATTAAAAAAATAAAATTGTTAAAATCATGGGCTGATGTATGCAGCTCACATGGAGTTCAATTGCATACGTATTATTTTTAGAAATCTATTAAATTTAATTTAATTTAGTAAGAAAAATAAAAGAAATAACAAAATTGATATATTTATTTTTTTAAATAAAAATATTAAAATTTTAGATTCTCATTTCTTAATTTCTAGTTTTACTATAGTTTAAAATGATAACGACATAAAAAATATAAGAAACAGTTAAATTTAAGTGATAAAATTCATAATTTATCATTTCAAGAATTATTGTTTTTTCGAATTTATAATTTTATGGTTTTATTTTTAGAAAAAAAATCTAATTTAAAATTTTAAAAGATAAGAATTTTTTGTAGTGTGTTCTTTGTACGAATCATACACTAATAGAAAGTTTTTCCAATGCTTTATTACATACATAGAAGAGTAACAAATAGCGACGATATCCTTTTGTCGTCGGTAAAGTAACAAGCGTTTTAAAATTAAGGGTAAACTACATGTTTATTATCTAAACTATTATTTTTGTTTGGTTTTGACAGTCAAGCTTTATTTTTTTCCAAAGCCATAAGAAACGTTTAATTTATGTTTCAATTTAGTACTTCATCATTAAAAAGAATAACAAAACTGCTGGCGTAGCATTTTTTTTATTTCAATTGTGATGTGGTATTATCTTATGTTGACACATCAACATAATCGTTAAGTTATTAACGACGATATATCAAAATGAAACCTAAATTAAATGTTAGATATGCCTTAAAAATAAAGTTTAAGTGTTAAAAATGGAGTAAAAGTAATAGTTTAGGGATTAAAGTGTAGTTTACCCTAAAGTTAAATGAAGAGTGCCGCACATAATCGTCTTTCCCATGCTAACTTAGCTGTCGCCAAAAAACAATGGCAAAATCCAAATATGTTGTAGACCTAGAAAAAATATTACTCCTAAAATGTTATGGTTAGTACTTGTACTATGTATAAGTTATGAATCTAGTATTTATATTTTAATTCTCTCAATTTTAGTCCTATACTTTACAAAATTTGGAATTCTAAAGCTGACTAAAATAAAAAAAAATAATATAACTAAATTACATAACTTAAGTTAACAAATTAAAAAATGGCTGTCCCTTTTTCCTATATGTATGAGATAAGGGGGAGGTAAGATAGTAGATTGCCCCAACACCAAGTTGAGAGCAGTTTCCGTAATAGACCTCCGAATTATGAAATGCCCTCCGTGGGACTCGATCCCACGACCTTAAGTTAACAAATTAGATAACAATAATTAAATTTACAACTAATATATAATATAAGGACTTGGCAAAATTTAATTCAATAGATTATATAATTAGGGATAGACATTTACCTAAATCTGATAAGTTTTGATAGAACTAAACCTGATGTTTTTTTTCAAAAAAAAATTGAGTTTGAATCGGATGAAATCAAGTGAGCTTCCATAAATTCAGGACAAATCATGTAACAAATGAAAGGGTGTTATATTCGGATCGGATGGGCCAAAAACTCAATAGATTAATAAAAATTGAGAATCAAAATTTTAAAAATAGGTTAACTAAAATTAATCAAAGTTAAAAAATATTATTTAATTGTAGTGAAAATATGTAGATTGAAAATAGTAAAACGTGCTCTCTTTTTTTGGGAGAAATAGATTATAAAACAGTATTTATTCTATGCTTTTCATCATTAATTTAAGGTGATTATAAAATAATATTTATTCTATGGATTTCTAATTACTTAATAATAAAAATTCAAATACTTTTATTGTACATTTTTTCTTCATAAAATATTATGATTTAGCATCATTTAAGAGTAGGGTTGCTACCCTCAGGACGACAACATCATCATCAACATCATCATTGTATTTGTTACTAATATATTAATGTTTTCATCATCATCGGGAAAAGGCGGTGCACGATTTCTCTTCTGGCGGAGCTCATTCACCAAAAATATTTTAAATAAAAATAATAATTTAATATCCAGTATCATACCACCGATTGCGGTGAAACTAATAAGCTAAACTACAAGTTTAGTACCTAAACTATTATTTTTATTCTATTTTAATATCTATTTTTTTCTTTAAAATCATATATAACACCTAGTTTAGTTTGATTTTTATTTTAGTATTTCGCCGTTAAAAACTTAACGTTGATGTTGACATATACCATAAAATAATGTTACATCATCATTGGAAAAGATCACATCAATTGTTCTGTTAATTTTTTTATGGTTGAGTATCAAATTGAAATCTAAACTAAACATTATGATTTAAAAAAATAAAGTTTAGGTACCAAAATAAAAATAATAATCTCATATTACCAGTCAAATAATGTTGCAAAATCATGAAAGATAATTTCATTTTAAAATCTTATATTACTCGAACCAAACTCGCCCTCAAGTGATAATATAAGCTACGAGGCATTATCAATATAAGGGCAGAGTAACTTGCTATAAATGTATATAAACATAGCAAATAAAAGCCACCCAAGGAACAAACATAATAAGTTGCCAAAAGTCGAACATTCGGAACAATGATTCTCTTAAACGACGATGTGAATCGAACTAAATGCAAAGAACGAAAACACCCTAATACTTATACTAGTGACTATGGTGCTTCAACTTCGAATAATATTCAAGGTTTGGAGGTTTGGTTTTGATAGCTTTCAAGAGATAAACACATGCACATAGGAATTCAGACTTGAAAATGTTAGAAAATAAGTGAACAGAAAAGGAATGACATACGCCCATTTCGAAGGATCAGATCAGGCTCCATCTGGCTGGATGAAAGGATTAGCAATCTCATCTGTGCCATCAGTTGGTGAGACCAGCATAACCGCAGTGCCCCTACAAACCTGCATCAACGAATGGAAGTATTGTTCAACTTCAAATGATATTACCGTGTTTGTATCGACATCCTATAAACCCTTCGGATTTTTTTTTACGTTTACTTCCTATTATTTGAGACACTATAACATGTACAGAACCATTCCGAATTGTATCTTATGTCCACACAACTGGGGGCAGATAAAGAAGACACAGGCCTGATTTTTCTTCACAAACTGTAATTCAATAATCAATAATTTAAAGCCGATGATTCTCGCTTAAAGTTGTTGGAAAAGATGGAAAATTAATGTCATGAGGCAGTAGTGGTCTAGTTGGAAAACAAATGCTAATGGAAAAATTAGTACTAGAAAGAGCTTCAAAATTGTGATTACATTGCTTATGAACGATATGGGTAGCGTGGAGCTGTGAACTCTGCAACTAGAACAAAATTTAGACAATCTTCTTGACAGTAACATTTCTCAACTGGGTTCCACAAGAATATGATTTGGACATGTAAACAGCCAAAATATTATCAGGGCATAGGTTCAGGTTATAAAATCCATACGAATCCAGCAGAGAAATTACATGCATTGCTGGAGAAAATTTGGATTACTTCTCAAAATGGCACCATAAAATTGAACAAAAAAATGTAAAAGGGTACAGAAGGGAAGGGAAGGGAAGAAAGAACATACTATCAAGCCAAGACGCCTAGTCTGATCAGTAGTCTTCAATGGATCATCCTGGTCTGCAGAGAATGCAAAAATAGCAGAGCAAATCAATTTTTTTGTTACCAGCAGATATATGAAACAATTTCAGAAAGAAAGTAAAGAAGATAACAAACTCTCCCAGAAGTTTCAATTTTCAGTTTGCAACTGTCCACACTCTTAATTGTTTACACGAGAAATAGAACTAGAGAACAGCAAGTTTCGGCCTACTGAGAATAACAATTGACTAACTACTAACGTGAAAATTTGCTATAAAAAGTTTCCTATAAGTTCAATTCTGTAAACAGATCATCTAGATTACACGTTTAGAGATTATCCCTAGCCACCATTTCCATTATAAGGAGAACATGCATATTAAGGAGGAAAGGGGGGAGATCATAAATGCCCTTGGTGGGTAAAATATAAAGAACGATCAGTTTAGAAAATCCCTAGCCACTGTAATCACACTCAACCAAACAAAGATCAGATCCTCAAAACTGCCATGCAGTAAGGATTTGGCATAATGTAGCAACTACCACAAGAATTTATCTGAACGAGCTGATACTAATTGCTCAGCATGCAGCAAGCATGTGTACTGGAAGAACTCTCTAAACATCCTTATTTTTGCCTCCATGAAGCAACACAAGCACTATATGAAATTTATGGAACAGACTTCCATACTCTATTTCCCGAGTGCTTTTGAAATTAATTGAAGGGCAGTAAGCAACAATCACACTGCAAATTGAAATTTCAATTTAAAAGGGCAAACTAAAGCAGCAGCATATCCTACTATTTTTTCATTTATACTGGACAGAAAATGAAACATACACTTCTTTGTAGCATGAGAGAATTGACGGTAGACAATACATAGAAGGATCATTAGAAGAGGTGGAGCAAAGAGAAGGTGTAAAATAATTTATGCGAGGAAAACAAGTGAAATACTAGTATTGAACCTATGCTACTCTGACCAGGGTGAGACTGCAAGACAAGGGACTTGGGTGAGAGTGTAAGATACGGATATGTGTCCAATAAAAGTATGATCAAATTTTCTTTTACCATGTATTCGGTACCCTCTTGGAGAGTTAACATGGGTACATCAAGAAAATGAACAATAAAGGCAACATACCATGAAACTACTAACTGTTACATAGGTATATCCATCTACTTGACACAGGTCAGTGGACTTCAGAAAAATAAGGTGTCCACCATTCATCAAAGAATATAGTTCGAAACCTAGGAAGATGTATTATACCACACCAATAAGCATGTTTACAATGCACCAGAGGCAATTACCTCGAAGAAACTCTACAGCTTCGTCCAGGACAAGATTTAGTAATTGGTCATATCCTTTTAGGGTCCCTGTGACTGAACAGAAAAAAAGGCTCATGAAATAATAAACTCAATCAAACAAATCATAGGAAAAAGAAAATGACCTCCATGCATCTAGGGTACATGGCATGTTGCAATAGTTGGCAATAAAGCCCGGCCGGTACTATTATTTGATGAGATAACATTAGATCCATGATGTCAAATTATTTCGATATGACAATTCTTTAGCAACACTCATAATCTAAATTCAACTTAACATTCGATTCTAGATTACCAACTCAGTCCTTTATGATAAAAAGAGAAACCGAAAGCTCATGAAAGATTACCTTCTCTACCGCCGGTGAGTTTGACCTGAACACCTTTGTCTACAAACTTAGCCAAATCCAAGACTGTTTCTTTCCTGCCCGACTGAACAACATAATCATCCATTGCAAATTATTGTTTTCAAGATTAGAAAGAAGAAGAAAAAACAGTAACAAAAAGTACATTAATAAAAAGAAGGTAAACTACATGGGCAATTCTAAGAGAGAGGGAGAGTGGAAGTTACCATATTGTAGGTAGTTTGGGCACCTGTGTGTTAAGATTTCTTTACCCTTGCAAATGCAACTCCTTTGGGCACTATACCCAGAAACTAAAAACAAAACAAAACAAAAACTGTAAACAAAAAATAGGCAAATTTCAATGGATTTAGCAAAGAAACAGTAAGAAGTAGTTTCAACTAGCGGCGGAGTAGCGCCGCCAGCTAAAGGCCTCAATACCAACTGATCGCGGCCGCAAATCAGTTATAGAATAGTGATGCAGATGCCGAGAGCAGATAACTCAAAATCTCTCTCGCGACTCAAAGTAGAAATCAATGTTAAAAGTTAAGTTTAGGGTTTCAAGAATTACCTCAATTTAATTTAAATTCCCTGTTCTATAGGGAACTTGTAGGCAAGCTTTTGTTTTAGCAACGGAGTGCGTGAATGTTTAGTGAACCACAAGTTTAATGCCCAATTATCATTTTTGTCATTTAACCATTTTTTAAATTATATTTAACGTATTGTCGTTACAAATTTAACATAATTGATGACTTGGCATTTTAAAAAAAATTAATGATGATGTATCGTTAATTTTTTAACAATAGACTGTGACCAAAATATCAAAACATAATATTATGTATAATTTTAAAATAAAAATAATTGGATCATCAATATATAATAAAAGTGATAGTTGAGGTATAAAATGTGTAGCTTACACTTTATAATTTTAGATGTGTTTTTTTAATTGAAATAGTAATTATATATCAGTTTTGATTTTATATTAAAAATTGAGTGACTGTTTTATTTTGTTATTGTATAAATGTAATTAAATAATAATGGAATTTTATCTCACTTATTTTGTGAGTTGGGAAAATTACTAACGGAGAGAAATAATATGTTTTAAAATTTTTTTTAGAGAAATGCGATAAAATTTAAAATAATTATTAAAATGTGCTTATTCTTATCTTTAATTTTTTTTATTATTAATCGGATGTGAGTATAAGGTAGTATATGTTTAAAGACTTTAACCATTTGACATTGAACGTACATAGCCTTAGTGGTGCTTGAACCTAAGACGTCAATAAATAATAACAATTTCTTAACCACTGAAATCGTTTAGTTTGTACTTGTCTAAGTTAAAACAACAAAGTTGGACAATTATTTTCGTGTGGACACCCTCGAAAAACATAAAATTATAGATGTAATGGCTAAACTTAAGACTCTATATGTAATGGGTAAACTATATAAATAGTCATTTATGTTTGAATAAATATCTCTTTTTTCAATTGATGTTTCAAAATAAACGATTTAATTATTAATATTATCGATCTATAACAAATCAATCACTCGATAGGTCAAAATTAGTCCATTAATCCGACATTCCTATAAGATTGTGCTATTCCTTGATTATGATAGTGTTCATTTTAGGTGTTGCAATATTTAAGTGAAAAATAATTAATTTATATCGCTATATATAAAGTTAATAAGTTTTTATTATTATAAATAATACTAGTTAAGTTATTGTAATAATTTAAAAATAATATTATTAAATTTTTGTAATATATAATTTCATTTATTATATTCTTTATAGTGAATAGTTTTTGAACAATTCATCAAACAACAAAAAATGATTTATATAATATCATTTAAACATCTGAAAATAATTTTTGAAAACTGATTTTTTAGAAAATATAATTTATTTTAAATTATTTTTTAGAATATACCCTTATTTTTAGAAGAAAAAAAGAATATTAAAGTATATTATTCAAATTAATTAAAAAACACTTGAGTGTATTACAGATTATATAGCCCACAGGTACAACAAATTTCTAACAAACTAACTAATATATGAAGCCCAACAAAATCTTACCAAACCCAATGGGTTTGCTTAACAACCCACATGGCTCAACATTCACTGATTATATAACAATTGAAAATATAAATAAATGAGTATTATTATAATTATATAAGAGATATTATATTATCTTTTTAGATTAAAATTGGGTTTTTCACCTTATATCCGAATCTGACTTGACACCATCTTTCAAAAACTCTGACATGACTTGACTCAAGCTCAAAATTTTTAAAAAAATAGCTCGATTTTATCGAATTGGATAGAAATCCGTCAAATTTAAACCAAATGCTCATCCCTACCTACATATAGCTAATTGAGAACTTGACTATTTTAATTTGCAGTGGTAGATGCATGTGTTTTTTTTATGTGAATATGTTATTATTCTTAAATTTGAAATTGTTTTTGTTAGTCATTTATTTTCTTGATGATGTCCAGCCTTAGAGGCGGAACATAGTGCGGATTTGTGGGTCACGACCCCCAAATTTTAAAAAACTAAAATTTAGACCCTTAAATTATTTTAAAAATTTTAATTTATCTTCCATTTTTTTAGAAATTTAGATTAAGTTTTAAATTATTTTAATGTTATTAATTAAACCCCTCTCATAATTTTTAAAAATTCTCATTAAGCCTCTCAAAATTTTAAAAGTTTTAGTTAGACCCCAATTTTTTTCCAAAAAATGTAAAATAAACTCTTCAATTTTTTCAAAATTTTAATTTAAACCTTTAAACTTTTTAAATTTTAAGTTGCCCCTCTCAAACTCTATCATCAAGTTCCGCCACTGCCCAACCTAAAATTTTATTTGTACCCATCACATACAAAAAGTTTATGTTATTAATATAGTGCACACCTTCAAAAAAATATTTATAGATCCTCTTACGTTCGCATGCATGCATGTAATGGATAGTTTCCTATTGCTTAAAATGCTAGCATTTGTATTGTGTAAATATTGTTCCAAGTGATAACCTTCCAATCAGAATGTTGAAATCTGCAACTTTTCTGGCATTATTGTTAGTATTTGTCAAGGATCATTCAAGTACATCAAAAAATCTATAAAAACTGAATTATACTCGTGTCGACGGGAATGAGGGGCGCGGTTGTCCATGAAAATTTTAATCTTTTATTAATAATTTATTTTTATCTCTTAAAATTTTATAAATTCATCATTTAATATAAAACTTTACATACATCTATATACTCGTGTTATATATATATATACATAAAAATTTACGTCTATCTCTATATTCGTGTTATATATATATATGTAGATATATAATATTCGATATTCACACCAGAATACGAGTAATATAGCCTTGAACAACAAAATGGGCAAAAACAATATATCTGCAGAAAATTTTGAAGTAGTCTAGGTCCCTAGGAGGAGCGTGGAGGAACCGTTTGCTAGGTGCATTTTGTCCGAAATACAGTGCTAAACAAAGGGTTTAATATAACCCTAATTCAATTTAAAGTATAATTAAGATTCATATGATCATTTTTTTATTAGTATGGGGTGAATACAAGTATTTATTCAAAAACTCTTGATCATTTTATATTAAACGCTCATATACGCCTGCATACGTGGTGCTCAAATCAAGAAATAACAAAAATTACTTATGTAACCCCCAGACCGATGCGGATAACCCGATCCGATCTGGGTTGTCACATTAGAGCCACCGGAGCGACCCACAGTAAAAATAGCGGAAAATTTAAAACTTTTTATCAGAACATGTAAACTTATAAAATCATTTGTCACTATTTAAAAATAAAACAGATTTCCAGACTCGTATATAAAACAAAATACAATTACATGCCCCCTAATCACATGTATCATACTCTGAAAACAACGCCGGAAGAACTCCCTTACTGTTGTCGATAGCTGCACTGGTATAATTCTTTTAACCTGCAATGTTGAGTAATAGAGTGAGCTTCGGAAAGCTCAGTAATACAGAACTACCTGATGATGCTAAAGGACATGCAGATAAATGGAAAGTCATAATTTTCTTATTGAATCAGACGTATACAAATTTTCAGAATAATCTGAGGTTCCACTGGTAGTTCATCGAATAGAATCCATGAATATCTCAGTTCATAGGAAGCATTCATAGTATCACGTTTTTAGGATATCGAATAGGATGTCTAGTGTGTTCCAACAATACAATAAAATCATAATAGGTACAATAAACAAATCATAGTCCAGTAAATCTCATAAATTCATAAAAGAGTTTAACTTTTGAAAATCATAGTTTAAACTCTTTTCTTGTACACCATCAGTAATAATTTCCAAAACTATTTTCCATATAGCTTACTCTAAGCACACAGCAAAAAGAAAGCCAACCTAAGGATAAGCTTTAGAGCTTGTATCCTTAAGCCCGTAAGTCCAAGTCCATATAGCTTACCCTAAGCACACATTAAGGGAAGCCAACCTAATGTATCTTGGGGCCCCAAGAGTCACATTAGGCCTATTCTGTTTATTAGCTTGATCAGAGCTATACTATTGTAATTCAATCCAAAAGTTCAATTGCACACTGACACAAATTCCATAAATCATCACATTAAATTGGTGCATCAATAAAACAATAACCAAATAACTCAGTGTACCTCATATTAAAACCAATAAAACAGTTCAGTAATAATTAGGGAACACACTAGAGGATCCAAGTATTTTTCAGAGGCATTTTGTAATTATCGGTAAGGATAACATGAAGCTCGTGCAATTTGATCGGATTCTAAGAACAAGGTCCTATTAGAGAGAATCGATTATTAACCGATCTAATCAGACATTTAAAGTTGATACTTTAGAATTCCACTATGATTCATGTGCATCAGGAAAGCGTTCCAGAATGCCCAGAGTGATTTGAGCTAATAAAGGAGAAACGAAGCTTCAAGACATTTACAATCCATGTTAATCGATCGGTTTATCGAACAATTCGAATTGAACAAGCTCTCTGAACTAATGCATGTTGACCCGTCAATTTACTACCTTTTCAGAGTATTTACTCTTTAATACCAAAATTCTTGTCCATAAATCATCTTCGTAATCATCGCTGAATAGATCTTCCAATAGTCTTTATTTCATTTCCATATTTCAACGATATCAGGAAATACACACGTACTTGATTCATGTTTTATGACCCATAAGGATAATTCATCATGTAAGTTCAACAGTGTTCCCAAACTCATCAAATCACCTATTTAATCCTCAGTCATTGAGGTTACTCAGTTCGTTTATCAGTCAAGTCTATCCCGATTACTTCAGAGCTTTCCAGATAATCCAGACGTTTCTGAATTTCATATATATATATATATATATTGTACTTCCGTTTAATTTAATTTGGTCTTCGTGGTTGATTTGTCTAACAAATATTCATTTCTTATTATCGAATGCGACCTAGAGTTGAGTTGAGCTGAGTACTTTCAAAATTATCATTGAAGCACACTTGAGAAGACGAACACGCATTCAAGTAACATCTATACATTTCAGGTACTGACATATACACTAGCATTGATTGCCCGGCTTAATATGTGATCCATAACTTTTAAGAGCAGTACCATATCCATGTTTATTTGGATTCCTTAATTAATCCAACACTTCTACTAATTTAAGGTCATAATGGTATTTTGGTCATTCTGGTGCCCAGTTTTATTCCATTCTTTTCAGAGCTCTAGGATATCCAATCATTCCTGAGCTTGGTAATATTCTTGAGTCTTTTTCATTACAGGGGTATTCTGGTCATTTTACAGATCCGGTGTATTTCAATTCTTTCCTTCAATTCAGTCTTTTTATTTAATTCCAACTTATCATTTATTCCAGACATTTCAAATAATTCTTACAAAAGAGCACCCTCGATAATTTATTCTTAACTCGAAGATTTTTAGATCGATTGTCTTCTCAGATGTTACCAATAGGTTATCAGAAATTTTATGTACAAAGACAAGATCTTAACAATTTAATACGTAATTTATTGAGTTAAGTACAAATCCTCCAAGAACTTTCTCATTAAGGGTCAACTCGAGCTATTTTTACCTTTCAAGGGCATTTTCGTAATTTCTTAACCAGATGATTTCGGTATTAACTCTTAACGAGCATACTTATAATTTAAAGATCCTATGGTTAGTTGTTTCCTCGAACATTCTCTGATCTTGAAATGATTCCTTAACAGACTTCTAGTATCTTGCAAAATCCCTATTGAGGTTAAAAACCGGTTATCCATAATTTCCAAGTAAAACTAACATTTCTTATGCACATCAATAAATTTATCAGATCAATATGTCTTTTCAGATTTACTAATCTACTTCCAGGGACAATTCTTGTCATTTTCCAACATAAGGGTAATTTCATAATTTTACCTAATCGAAATATTCTCATAATTTCTCATATAAGTACCTTTAACATTTAATCTTTGATGATATAAAATATAAGTTACAAATTCAGGGCTGATTTCTTTATCACTTATCACAAACTTGTAATTTAATTCTAACAATTCCTCAATCTCTTATATTAGTCATTCGATCCGTATTTAGTTACAGAATTTCTACCACATTCATATCGAGTGAATAAATTATTCAACTCCACAAAAGTGACCAACGTTATCTTATTCATGTATTTACCAATATCAACATGTTCCATAAAGCATAAAGAGGTAGTAAAGTATTACCTCGATTTCCGTACAATATCGATCGACCATTTAAATTCCATTTGAACGCCCTCGATCTTTAATTCAACTTCCAATATTTTTCCCACGATCCAGGCCATAAAAATTACTAACTCGTATCCAAATAATTTCCCTTGCCATAAAAATAACTTATTAGAATCTAAATAATAAAATGAGAACCTATTTGTTAACACTAAAAACTTTAGGAGTCAATATAATTTTTAATTACTAAAATTAGGGACTAAATCAATCTTAATAAAACCATTATGCCATAATCATAACAATATAAAAGCTAAGAGACAAGGTTGAGCTTTTAACACTTGGATGTCTTACCTTATAATTTCCCCCTTTCTACTTTAATAACAAACCCCCAAATTAACGTGCTGTTCCCTTTCCACTTTCATTTTCAATTCTTTTTTTTTCTTTCTTCCTCACATAATCTTTCTTTCCAGACTTAGACTTTAAGTCATTTTCTATTTCTCTTAGATATCTTCACCGAGCTCTGCAAATGAAACAAGGAAGCTTCGTCGGCCGACAATCAAAAGTCGATGACCACCGCGTCGGTTACCGTCTTTAGTCACCGTTCGAGACCCAAATCATACCATCGAAGCCGCCTCATTCTTCTCCTCACGGATCTTACCTCCCTTCACCGAGACTCGCGATGGACGTTTGTAGATACAGTCACGGCATGTCCGCCAAAGGCGTAGAGTATGTTGGCAACTCCGGTGAAGTTGAGGACTAGCTTTGTTGGACCACTGTGTGTGACGACCTCAGCCTGGCCGTGAATAAGGGCAGCTATGGCCATGTACCAGACCGTATAGGTAATCATTCCAATACCTATAAAAGACCAAATCCGGTAGTTGTGAAAGAACGATATGAAAACTGTGGTGGCGCATCAAACTCCAAAAATATAGTTCCATGTCCTTTGTCCAATTTATCATTAATATAGAAAATATTGCTTGCACAAGCAATGAGTTGTATGACAGATCCGAATAAGATGAAACTACAATTGAAAGCAAGTCCAGCTGCCTTCCAGTATGGTCCCAGCAACCCATCAAGCATTTCTAACCACTGGATGACATGTTTTTTTTTTAAATTAATTCCCATCACTCATAGCTTTGCTTGGATTCATTTGTTCCTTTATTAACGAGTTGGTCTTTTTTTTCTTTCTTTCCAGTTGGCATGTATTAAAAATAATACAAAAGTTTTGATGGATACAAAAGCTGGCCGAAAGTGAGAGCCCGAAGCAATGGATTCCAACCATGGCTGCTTTATCCTTACTTAAAAAATTATCTCATATGAGTGGCCCTCAATTGTTTAATAAAATAATAATATAATATAACAATTATTAGCCAACCTCACTTCATATCATTTAACAATAATAAGCTAACGTATTCTAGAAATCTCTTAACTTATAATAATCAAATGAGGGAAAATAATAACTAAAGTCCATGAATTTTCTCCATAATTCTTTTGAATCCAATACTTTATCATTTCTAAAATTTAACCCCTAAGTTGGGGTATGACAACTTAACCACGGAAGATTTTAGATAAAATAAATTGAATAATATTTACATATAAAATGATAGAAGTGAGAGTTACGAGAAAAGGTTGAGGTTGGTGTTCATCGAATGTTATGAAAGTTTGTTGACACTTGAAATTATAAGAGGAATTACTGCATTTTATGATGACATTATACATATATACATACACATAGACTATGGTATTCTGTCCAGTTATGGGTGCATTCATAAAACAAAAATCGATTTGAATTATAGTTTATACCCTAGATATTACATATTATTTATCCAAATTATGATCTCCATTCTAAATTGATCGTTAAACTTAAGATATGTAATATCCCAGATTTTGACTAGTAACCAAAATATAATTTTTGAAAGTTTAGTGGTCAAATTATAAACTTTGGAAAAGTTCAAGGACCAAATTGTAATTTTGAAAAGTTATGTAATCCGACTTTGCAAATGAATAGTTTACCCCCAAGAATGACGTTTCCGTGACAATTATAATTTTCGCACGGATTTTGTATTAAAAGCTATAAAGCGATAAAGTTTGAGAAAAGTTCGGATAATAAGATCGAATCGAATTTTCAGAAAATTTTGAAGGATGATGAAGCAAGGTTTAAAATGTCATTTCCATGACTTAAATTTTTAGCATTTAACATAAACCGTTAGATTTAAGATAGTTTTCCACAATCAATTTGGACCGTTGAATGAAAAATGGTTAAATTATAATTTTAACAGATTCGAAGGGAAAAGTTGGTAACTACTAACTCATTGGTTTATTTTTTTACCATTAGATGAACAAATTGACATGTGACAAGTTATGGAGCCTTGAATTTCAAGGGTAAAATGATCATTTTGCAATAAAATGAATTTTTAACATTAAAAGATGATAAGTATGCTTAGATTTTTATTAGGAAAATTCTTGGAACTTGCTCATCTTTTCTCCCTTTGACCGTGAGCTACATCTAAGGTAAGGAGAAACTTTCTTTTTGATTTTCAAGCAAATTTCTTAGGAATTTGGATGGAAACATGAAATAGAAAATTGTTCTACATGAAATTCTCTATCATTTGGTACCATTAGTTCATGTTTTTCATGCTTAGAACATTGGATTCTTGAAATTGATGGATGAAGAGGATGTTAGGTTTTGATGAACTAAGGCTTGATTATGGTGTAGTTGGTGTTGGAGAACCATTTCCATGCCTGTATGGTGATTGAAACTACATAGAATTTCATGTAGTGATATTTGGCCATTAGGGTTTATTTAGAAATAAATTGTTTGAATTGAAATTGATAAGGACTTGATTGTAGATGAATGGAAATGATGTTTGGAAGTTGAATTCATGCTTGAATCAAGTTGGAAAGTTAGCCTAAAGTGACCCTTCATATTCGGCCATAGTGGATAATTGGGGAAAATGTGTAAAAATTTCCTTAAGGCCAGAAATGATGAATGGATGGGTTTGCAAGCTTTAGAAAGTTGTTTGAACCAATTTGGAAGCTTATGGAGGTTTAGGTATCAAAAACGCAAAAAGGAAGAAGTTTTGGGAATATTTGGGATGGATTTGAATAAGTAAAAGGGATGAAGGACCAAGAATGCAAGTTGTAAAAATGGATGGAGAAATTAAGGATGCAAAATAAGGAAAACTATTTAGAATTTTGAAATCTGGCAATGAGTTTGAAAATCACCAGAAATTATAAAAAAATTATTAGGAGGTTATTTTTATACCGTTGTGTTCTTATATAAGTATAGTTTTGTTTAAAATATTTGCATTCTTATTGGCATAAACCATATGCAATTGAGCAGCAGCATTAACAAGAGCATCTTCATCCTGAGACTGTGCCTTGTACAAGATGGCTCCGGTTTTGCTACAGATGACAAAAACCGGTTGGGATGATATGTATTAGCAAATGTATACAATAGAATTTTGAAATTAAGAACAAAGTTATGATACTGTTACGATCTATCTCTAAATTGCAGCTAAAAGATTCTACCAAGATAGAAGATAGAATCACCTCTTTACAGGAATATAACAGTATTACATATAGCCATAACTGTGACAAATTGAACAACGTCAGGAGAGCTACCAGCAACAGCATTAAGCAGCTTTGTATCTGTGCACCAGTGGCAAAATCGGTCATAATCATAGTTTACATGAAAATGTCTTCAATATTTGAAAACCAAAAGAAACACCAACTGATTTAAAGATCCTCCGAATGAATTTTAAACTATTTCTAGCAAAATAAGAAGCATAAAACATTAAGAATACTGAGCTCATTTATCTAAAAGCATGCAATTTGCTTCAAGTCATTATTTTATTTCCAAGAATAAATACTAAAACCATAAAAAATAACTTATTAAAGACTATTTTAAATGATAAATCAGAACATTATAAAGAGGGTAAAATGATATTCAGTTGTACATCTTTTATCGATATAAGTAATAAACTGTAATACACTCTTAAAATGGTCAAACATTTTTCCTCCCATAATTTATGGCCCAAGGGCAAAATAGATGTGCAGAATTGCTGAAAGCTTGGACCACTATATAACACCAGCAGCTTGGAGCATTGTGCAACACACAAAGAAGTATCAGAAAATGTACAAAATAGCTAGGAGTTAAGAAAGAGTATACTTACTAGACCCAACATAGAAGCTTCAATAATACACAGTCACATTCTACAGCAATACGACTATTTATCAAATTAAGCCCATTCCCAATTTTGGACCCCCTCAATTATAAAATATCAGCTTTTATGAACAAGTCATAAAAAGACAAACTGTCCCTGATTATTTCAAGCAAGACATCCATCCAACAGAAATGAAAACCTAAACAATGGATTCAATGAGAAAAGATTAGGCAATAAGCAAGAAGGTGAAAAGTAGATAACGAACCTTTCAGTGCATCACCACTCTCATTTCCGTAGAAAACGCCACTAATGCAGCATCTTCTAAAGATCATTCTATTTTCAGTTAGTGTTCCAGTTTTGTCAGTCATTATGTACTCAACTTGTCCAAGGTCCTCACTTATT
Organism: Hibiscus syriacus; assembly: GCF_006381635.1. Taxonomy (NCBI): domain Eukaryota; kingdom Viridiplantae; phylum Streptophyta; class Magnoliopsida; order Malvales; family Malvaceae; genus Hibiscus; species Hibiscus syriacus. Next base: position 538,613 of record NW_024063176.1, read on the forward strand.
GCTGTGCTGCCGCATAAAAACAAACCAGTCTTATCAAATATATACATTCACTAAAATCTATGGCAGAATCCAACCAGCTAAATAATCGCATATAATTCTTTTCGAAAACATCTCTTATATAACAAAGTTTTAGTAGTAAAAATAAACTTAATAATATGGTAAGAAAAAAAAAGAGAGAGAGATAAGAGTTGTGCAAAGTAAAAACAAAAGGGAGAAAGATAAACAAAAAGAGAGTTAAGTGAGACCAAGTCGTACAAGACTACAACATCTACTCAAACATTGAACAGGTAACGTTTAGTTCGAGTGATATCAACACAGCTACCAGCTTTGTATACTACGAAGGACACTCCAACTAACGAATTTCTTGAAAAAAAAATACTTACTTCGTTGCATGTGAAGGAATAACAGTCTCATAATCTATCATCTCAGAATCCCAATCAATAAACTTTGCATATAAACTTTTCACAAGATCCAGAGAGACCTGCAATAAAAGGCTTGATGGTTAACAAGGTAAAATATCTGAGAAAGAACTCAAATATGGAAATGAAATCAAAATTGAAGCAAATAAACAAGATTAGCAGCAACAATTATAAGGATGTTTAAGATGAAACTTATATTCTCATCTATTCGAAAACTTAGACTTCAAGTAAAGAAACCGATCATCTCCAAACCACACAACCTAAGAGTATTAGAAAATAACCCTTTAATCCAAGAGCTATTAACTTGCACATCAGTACAAGGGCATGTGTCTACAATAAATTTAAACTAGAACTAGTTTTTGACACCCACTTCCTATTAACAACCAAATGATTGAACAAAAACATTCTACACTTGTCCTACTAGGTTTTCTATTTATTCCTAGTACAACCAAATGAAACTAAAACATTTCTACATTGGTAAAGTTGTAATGCACTCCTAATCATATTATAATCATGCCACAGAATATTATTATTTTAAACTCAAAACTCACGCCACTGTTGCGCCATTATTTTGATATAGTCAATAACCGCGTAACACAGGACAGTGACTCTAGCTAAGGACCTTCTGTGCTATTAGCGACAAGCTGGTCCGTTCAGTATATCCAGGTTCATACCACCAAAAAGAGCATGGGCAACAATTCAAAATCATACAATTTTTATATTGGATTACCTTAATAGATATGGGTATCATGATGGAACACAGAAGCTCAAAACGAAGAGGAATGACCAATAGTTCATACCATGGACCTTCAAGTGGATATAGAACATACCATTGCTGCAACAAAAAAGTGGGCATTGCTACAAAGTCAACACATTGTTGCACATAATTTCTTTTTTTTTTTTGGGGGGGGGGGGTTGTATTCTTTGTGCAAAGCTAAAAGATAAAAATAAGACTCAAGAACAACAAGAATTCAGAAAATATATGGAACACCGCATGCATGCATGGAGTAAAGGCAACTGAGCAGCAAACAAATTTGAAAGAAATAAAGCAACTAGGATTATGCAGGTATCCCAGGGAGACAACCAGCCAGTCCCAAACATCCAGCCTAAGGTCAGGATTGGTTTAAGGTATTAGGCCTGGGCCCAGCCCAGCTAGACAAAGATTGTTTTACAGATAACTTTTTTATTTAATTCTAAATCTGATTATATTTTGAAATATTAGTATAAAATAATCTTTTGATGCTTTAAATGGGCAGGTTGCAGAAGCTTGGTATTGGCTTTTAATATGAGGACAACCCTCTAAGTTTACACAATGCAAAATTGACACTTAGATAAAATCACACTGCAGAGGAAAAAATAGTGCAACACCACCTAGTGCATATACATCGGTTTGTAGCCAAACCCACAAATTTCATCCCTGAACTATGCGATCACAAATCTTATACCATGATTCAGATTTTAGGATATTCCCTTAATAGGAACCAAAATCCAACTTCAAGGATAACAGTTAATAGAGGTCCTCTCAAGATGTCAAAATTTAAGAGAGTATTGAAATAGATGAACACTGACGTAAAACTAAGCGAACTAATCCGTATCGTACAAAGGAAAGTTCCTACAACTAAAGGGAAAGGCTAATATAGATTCCTGTGCAGTTAAAAAGTATAGAGTCCATGCAAATTTGAATTAAGTTTGGGAAATAAAGGGAACAAAATGTAATTTATCACAACCTTTCTTGCTTCTGTATCCTTCCACACGTTCCCAGCTATACCAAGAACCATAACAACCACTATCTGGAAAACAAATATAGCACCAGTTAACTTGTCAATCATAGCATCCATGGCTGTTAGCTTTGGCTCCGGTATGCCCCTACTCATACCCAACTTAGTTTCATTTCCTGAAAGATGGAACAAATAATTCAAAAACTACAGAAGAAATGTTAACACCATCAGAATGATAAATGAAACCATCAAATGAACAAAGAATCAGAAAAATACAGTGGAAAACTCAGGAAGCAAGTTGGGAGGGGGGGGGGGGAGGCAGAAATATTCACAAAAATATAAACCATACATGTTCAGATGGTACACGGAATGAAATGAAAGAAAAGAAAAGCTATCATGTTATCAAGGCATAAATCAAAATCTACTCAACTAGGCCATCTATGTGGTATTAAAGTCAAGTTCGTTTTAACTTTTTCATAATTTTTGAATCAAGATTAGAATGCATAACAAAGATAATAACCAATATAGGGGGAGAACACAAAGATTATACTACATCCCAGGATGTTTGTGTCGTAACTGGTTTGGTTTTTGTCCGGGTACGAAAAATTTATTTGGCAGAAAAATTGATGTGAATAAATGGTTTTTGAAAATAATTTGAGAGTCGCCATCGGCCTTTTGGGTCAGGTAGGTCGAATACCTAAAAATTATTTTTTAAAAGAGTTTTAAGAAAACATCAATTAAAAAATGAACTGATCTGCATTTATAACCAAAAATTCGTTCTTTTTAATAATAAAAAGGGATTCGTGGTCGGTTACGTTTAGGGAAGGATTAGCACCCCTACAACGCCCAAAATTGGTACTTTTTAATTATAAATTGTCTCTATTAAAAATTTTCAAAATATATTTAATTTATAATCTTATTATTTCGAAATTATATAAAAATATTTATTTATTTAAAAATATCGGAAAAGGACTTCTAGGTGCCTTAAGACAGTTCTTTTATTTGATATTAATAAATATTTACATAAAATTAGATAATATATTTTTTTTAATATTTAATTTTAAAATACCAGAATAGGACATCCAGTTGTATTAAGACTGTCCTTTTCTTCGATATTGAAAAATAAATGTTAAATTTTTTTTAAATAAATAAATATTTATTTATTATAGATATATTTATGACTACATAATAAAAATATTTAAATATATAAACAAGTAAAAATAAAAATACAATTAGAACTATATATTTAAAAGCAATAAAATAAATAAATATATTTAAAATTATTGACTAAATTGTAGTAAATTAAAATTAAAAACCTAATTCAATATTAATCAAAATTATAGGGATTAAACATGCTATTTTCTTATTTATTAATTTAGTGACTAAAATAAACTTATCTAAAATTCGAAATATCAGATTAAAATAAATTAAAACATACTATTCAGATTAAAATATTAATTATTAAAAATAAGGGATTAAATATGTTATTTATCCTAAATATATTATTTTAATACAAAGGACTAAAATAAATAAAATTAAAATTAAAGAACCGAATTAAAAGGATTATAAATTGATTTAGTGACTAAAATGTAAAGTTTACAAATTAGGCTGATTGCGGAAAGGATTTAACTATTATTTAATTACACGAATAGCCCTCCCCAAAACGGCGTCGTTTGGGAAGGGCTATTTAAGCCCCTAACCGGCTGGCCCTTCGGGCCAACTATCCAATTTTTCTTTTTTTTTTCTCTCTCAAACAGAGAGAGAGCCAGAGTTCTCTCTGGCCTCTCTCTATCTTCCCTCACCAGAGGGAATCCGGCAACCGTCTGCCGCCGTAAATTCTGCCGCCGACCACCGCCTCCGGTGGTCGGAAATTCCCTAAATTCACCTAAAATATAGATCTAAACACCCTAAGACCGAATCTGGCCTTTGTTTCCCCAAAAAGACTCCTAATCGGAGTAAATCTATGAAAATACCTTCGGTATTTTCTGTTCTCCGACAATGTTTAGTGCTTCCGGCGATGGTCAAGGCTTCTTTGGTAAGCTTCTTTCCTTTCTTTTCTTTTATTTTTGGTTGCTGTGTTTGGATTTCATTTTTTTTTTGTTTTTGCTGGTCTCTCCCTGTCGCTTTTTTTTTCGTCTTTGTTCGCAGATGGGGTGATGGCTTTATAGCCATCACCGGCGCTCGTCTTGGACCGGTCCGAAGGGTGGAGTTTGGTGAGTCACCGGACTCCCAGTGGTGACTCACCGTTGGGATGACAGGTGTGCGGTCGGAGTGGCGACGAGGCTGAAGCAATGCCGCGTGGTGTTCTGGAATCTACGGCGGCGCTGGGACGTGTCCCTAGGGTATTGATACCCTAGGGTTTCCTCTGGCAAACTGTGGACCGTTGGATCAAACCAGATCCAACGGCTGAAATTGAGCGGCGGCAGATGGATAGAAAACCCTAATTGAGTTTTAGGGTTTTTGATTTGGGCCAGTTGGGTCCTTTGTAATTGGGCCGGTCCAATCTGGGCCTGTTTGTAATATGAATAAATAATATATATTAATAATAATAATACTAATACTAATAATAATAATAAAATGAGTAAAAAAATTTTTTTTAGTATCTTCAGCTGCCCCTCTTTGCTCATTCTTGTGTTAACAAGAATAGGGCAAAGACGAAAAGATAAATTTTTTTTTTATCCATTTGGCTTCACTTGATAGCAATGTTGAATAAATTTTTCTCTTTCTTCAGATAAGTTCTTCTCATTATGAACTTTCCGCTGGGGATGATGTTGACATATTTCCTTCTGTGATAGAGTCATTCCAAAGGTTGAATAAGTTCTTCTCATTATGAACTTCTTCTTTCTTTTTCAGATGAATTCTTCTCATTATGAATTTTCTCTGTAAAGGTTGATCTATTAAGTGATGAATTCAAGCAAAAGTTGAACAAATTCTTCTCATTATGAATCTCTTCTTTCAGATGAGTTCTTCTCATTATGAACTTCTTCTTCTTTCTTCAGATGAGTTCTTCTCATTATGAACTTTCTCTGGAAAAGCTGATCCATCGAATGATGGATTTGAGCATAAGGTTGAACAAATTCTTCTCATTATGAATTTCTTCTTCCTCCTTCAGATGAGTTCTTCTCATTATGAACTTTCTCTGGAAAAGCTGATCCATCAAGTGATGGATTTGAGCCTAAGGTTGAACAAATTCTTCTCATTATGAATTTCTTCTTCCTTCTTCAGATGAGTTCTTCTCATTATGAACTTTCTCTGGAAAAGCTGATCCATCGAATGATGGATTTGAGCATAAGGTTGAACAAATTCTTCTCATTATGAATTTCTTCTTCCTCCTTCAGATGAGTTCTTCTCATTATGAACTTTCTCTGGAAAAGCTGATCCATCAAATGATGGATTTGAGCATAAGGTTGAACAAATTCTTCTCATTATGAATTTCTTCTTCCTCCTTCAGATGAGTTCTTCTCATTATGAACTTTCTCTGGAAAAGCTGATCCATCAAGTGATGGATTTAAATCTTTGCTAAAATCTTTGAAATTCCTGTCAAAATTCAACATGGATGAGAATGAATGAAAATGCACCTATTTTTGCAAATGCCTAAATATGATGCATGATTGTTAAGTTATTTGATTTCAGATTGGTGAACTGAATATTTCTTCAGTTGTAGAAACCCAATAAATCTTTCTTCTTCAAATCAGAGAATCTATCATCTTTGACAAATGTAGATGTAGATATAATGTCACAAAACCTATTGAGAATAAAACTCAATAGTATAGGCTCTTGAAAAGCTTGCATTCATGCAACATGTTAATTCTGATAACAACTCATCTGATTATGAAGTGATCTTTTAAGATGATTTCACAGATATCGATAGTTCTTTTAATACCGAGAAATCTTGAATTCTGATTCTGATGAGGATAATAAACTGTTATACTTGACAAAAATGGGATTCTCAGAGGCTGAGACTTCAATAGCCAGGAAGAGATGTGGTTCAGATTCATCAATTACAAAATTGATAGATTTTATATATGCTGCTCAAATGACTAAGGCTGCTGACGCACTTCTTCCGGTAAAAGATGGGAAGCCATTATGCGATGATCTCAAATACAAGAAAAGGCGAAACTTGTGCTATGATTTTTGGGAAAGGAATAAGCAAAAGAAGCTTGAAAAGAAACTTCTTAATGAAGACGATCATGTAATTCATCTTTTAATTCCAATGATTGTTTCTGGGTTTTATATCAAATCAAATCAGAGAACTCAAAGAACACTTTCAGAAGATGCTATTAGCACATTCCTCTTCCAAATTCAATAACTGGTTCTGTGGTTCATACCAAACCAGATCAGATAACTCAAAGAATACTTCCAGAAGATGCTATTGGGTCTCCTTATTTCTACTATGAGCAAATTCATCTTTCAAATTTAATGATTGGTTCTGTGGTTTCATACCAAACCAGATCAGATAACTCAAAGAATACTTCCAGAAGATGCTATTGGGTCTCCTTATTTCTACTATGAGCAAATTCATCTTTCAAATTTAATGATTGGTTCTGTGGTTTCATATCAAACCAGATCAGATAACTCAAAGAACACTTCCAGAAGATGCTATTGGGTCTCCTTATTTCTACTATGAGCAAATTCATCTTTCAAATTTAATGATTGGTTCTGTGGTTTCATATCAAACCAGATCAGATAACTCAAAGAACACTTCCAGAAGATGCTATTAGCACATTCCTCTTCCAAATTCAATAACTGGTTTTACCAAACCAGATCAGATAACTCAAAGAACACTTCCAGAAGATACTATTAGCACATTCCTCTTCCAAATTCAATAATTGGTTTTACCAAACCAGATCAGATAAATCAAAGAACACTTCCAGAAGATGCTATGAGGACATTCATCTTTCAAATTCAATGATTGGTTTTACCAAACCAGATCAGATAACTCAAATAACACTTCCAGAAGATGCTATGAGCACATTCATCTTTCAAATTCAATGATTGGTTTTACCAAACCAGATCAGATAAATCAAAGAACACTTCCAGAAGATGCTATGAGTACATTGTATTTGTTCCAGTTAATGTTTGGACTGGGATATCACAGTACTTATTAGATGTAAAGCCAGAATTTGTAGATTCGAAGCATTTTCATGCTACTACACTGAAAAGGGCTATATTCATAATTCTGCCAATTAAGAACAGATTTTCTCTTTATTCTGCTTCTTCCATGTGCTGATGCTTTTCCATTGACAAAGAAATGATGGCCTTCCTGGGATCCAAGAACAAAGTTGAACTGTTTATAAACATGTACAGGAAGTGCCAAATTGATAGAAAGGATCTGTAAGGCTCTTGAAGCTTATGACAATGAATCACATTCGAATGTCCAAAAGTATGTTCTTGATGAGTGCTGAAAATGGAATCTAGTATGGGTTGGAAGGAATAAAGTTGCTCCACTTGGATCTGATGAGGTGGAAATGCTTCTAGGTTTCTCTAAAAACCATACACAATAATCTGTATAGAGACATGTTCCATGGTGGTATCAATGTCCTGTCTCTTTTCTCTGGGATCAATGATGCAGAAGTTGCCTTTTATTGTCTTGGCATACTTTTGAAAGCAGATGTGCAAGAACTGAATGATGATCGATTGGAGCAATTGATGAGTAGATTTGTGGAATTCGACCTTGTTGTCAGTTGTATCTAGCATAACAACCTTATTGTTCATGGCTTTAAGATGGTGATGATTTGCTTACTTTGTATTCCATGTATTTAAAAGTATTAACATAAAGTGATATTCAGAAATCTTTAACTTATTTCAAAATTATGTTAATTCATAGAAGAATAAATTGAATTTTCGAAAATAAATTGAATCTCAAATAAATTGAACTTGAAATAGATAGAATTGTATTCAAAGTTATGGCAAGCATAAGAATGATAAAAATTCAAATGTCTCAACAAATTATTAGCATAAGTATTTCTAAATTAATCAAGTTGACACAATTTAGAGAAATGATGTAAGCTTTTGTCTGGAAGATCTCAAACGTTGTCAAAATGCTTGTAGATGTGAAGTTTCTCCCAAACTGTCAAAATTTTAAGAGGGTTCAATTGCCAGATGCCTAATATCAACCTGCATTTGAGCCGCCTTTTCAGGTTTTCAACTCAAATCCTTCCTTTGGTTACAAGATGCCCTTTGCGGGTTTTCACCTTGACCCCCTTTTTTTTTTTTTCTCTTTTCTCTTTTTTCTTTTTCTCTTTTTTTTTCTTTTCTTTTTCTCTTCAAGCATAATATTTCTTGATAGAATCTGAGTTTATTGGATTTCTCAGAATTTTTCCATCCATTTCTGCCAAGATCAACGCTCCTCCGGAAAAGGCCTTTTTCACAACGTATGGCCCTTCCCAATTAGGCATCCATTTCCCACGGAAATCTTTATGTATAGGCAAAATATTTTTTAGTACTAGATCACCCTCTTGGAATTCTCTTGGATGTAATTTTTTGTCATGAGACTTCATCATCCGTTTCTGATACATCTGTCCATGGCAAATAGCTTTCAATCTTTTCTCCTCAATAAGGTTCAATTGATCAAATCTAGCTTGGATCCATTCAGATTCATCCAATTTTATTTATCTCAATATTCGAAGCGATGGAATCTCAACTTCAATTGGTAAGACTGCTTCCATCCCGTAGACTAAAGAAAAAGGCGTTGCCCCAGTAGATGTTCGAACAGTAGTTCGGTATGCGTATAGAGCAAAAGGTAACTTCTCGTGCCAATCTTTGTAAGTTTCAGTGGTCTTTGTAATGATTCTCTTGATGTTCTTATTTGCTGCTTCAACTGCCCTATTCATCTTTGGACGATACGCCACTGAGTTTGCATGTTTGATCTTAAACTGTGCACAAAGTTCGGTCATCATTTTGTTGTTCAGGTTCAGAGCATTATCTGTAATGATCCTTTCTGGTAGGCCATACCGGCAAACTATCTCTTTCTTTATGAATTTACAGACTGTGGACCTCTTAATATTGGCATATGAAGCAGCTTCAACCCATTTGGTAAAATAATCAATTGCCACAAGGATGAAACAATGTCCATTCGATGTTTTTGGTGTGATTGCGCCAATGACATCTATTCCCCACATAGAAAATGGCCAGGGTGCTGTCATTACATGTAAAGGAGATGGGGGTACATGAATCTTGTCTACATATATCTGGCATTTATGACATTTCCTTGCATAATCAATGCAATCAGTGTGCATGGTAGCCCAATAGTATCCATATCTCATTATTTTTCTGGCCATGGAAAGACCATTTGCATGTGTTCCACATATTCCACTGTGTACTTCTTCAATGATGCTTCTAGCTTCGCTGGTATTTAAACATCTCAATAGCATTTGATCATTGCTTCTTCTATACATAATCTCTCCATCAAGAAAATATCCAGCAGCCATTCTTCTCAAGGTTCTTTTATCAATTTTCGATGCATTTGGTGGATAACTTTGATTTTTGATATATTGCAGAATATCATGATACCATGGTTTACCATCTACCTCTTCTTCCACACTATAACAATGTGCAGGAATTTCATATACTTGCATTTAGATTGGCATCATATCAACTTTCTTAGTTGCTTGAAACATAACAGCTAATGTAGCCAAAGCATCTGCCATTTGATTTTCTTCTCGAGGGAGATAATTGAAGGTAACTCTCTCAAATTCTTTCACTAATTCGAGGGTAAAATTTTGATATTCTAATAATTTGGGATCTTTTGTTTCCCATTCTCCTCGCAATTGATACACCACTAACGATGAATCTCCATATATTTTGAGACATTTGATTTTTCTTTCTATAGCTGCTTTCAATCCCATGACACAAGCTTCATATTCCGCCATGTTATTGGTGCAAAAGAACTCCAGTCTACTTGTAAAGGGATAATAAATATTTTCTGGAGAAATTAACACTGCCCCAATTCCTCGTCCCAAAGCATTAGATGCTCCGTCAAAGTAAAGCTTCCAAGTTGCAAATGCATCATTTGTTCTGACTTCTTCATTCATGGATATGCACAACAAATCTTCATCGGGAAAATTGAAACTCAAAGGCTGATAATCATTTGATACACGACTGGCCAGAAAATCAGCTATGACACTTCCTTTTATCGCTTTTTGGTTGACATATACAATATCAAACTCAGATAATAACATCTGCCATCTAGCCATTCTGCCTGTCAAAGCTGGTGATTCCATTAAGAATTTTAAAGGATCAAGTTTTGATATCAACCAAGTAGTATGGTATAACATATATTGTCTGAGTCTTCGAGTAGTCCACACCAAGGCACAACATAATTTTTGTATTGGTGGATATCGAATTTCACAATCAGTAAATTTCTTACTTAGATAATAAATAGCTTTTTCTTTCCTTCCAGATTCATCATGCTGTCCTAGTACACATCCCATCGAATTTTCGAAGACCGTCAAGTAGAGAATTAACGGTCTATCAGGCATTGGTGATACTAAAATGGGGGCATTGGATAAATATTTCTTAATAATATCCAAAGTTTCTTGACATTCTTCATTCCAGACTTCAGGATTGTTCTTTCGAAGTAATTTGAACACTGGATCACATTTGTCAGTTAATTGAGAAATGAACCGAGATATATAATTTAATCTTCCCAAAAAGCCTCGAACTTCTTTTTTTGTATTGGGTGGTGGGAGATTTTGAATTGCTTTTACTTTATCTGGATCAATCTCAATTCCTTTTTTGCTGACCACAAATCCCAAAAGTTTCCCGGAAGTTATCCCAAAAGTGTATTTTGCGGGGTTGAGCTTTAATTGATACTTCCTCAATCTCTGGAAAAGCTTTCTCAGGTTTTGAATATGTTCTTCTTCAGTTCGAGATTTGGCAATCATGTCATCCACGTATACTTCAATCTCTTTGTGCATCATGTCATGAAACAAAGTTACCATGGCTCTTTGATACGTTGCCCCTGCATTTTTCAATCCAAATGGCATCACTTTGTAGCAGAATGTGCCCCACATGGTTACAAATGTTGTTTTTTCCATGTCTTCAGGATTCATTTTTATCTGATTATATCCTGAAAAGCCATCCATAAAAGAAAACCATGCGTGTCCTGCAGTATTGTCCACCAATGTGTCTATGTGGGGTAATGGAAAGCTATCTTTCGGACTAGCTTTGTTGAGATCTCTGTAATCCACACACATTCGAACTTTTCCATTTTTCTTCGGTACGGGAACAATGTTGGCTACCCATTCTGGGTATTTAGCTGCCTGTAGGAAACCTGCATTGATCTGTTTCATCACTTCCTCTTTGATCTGCAACAACATTTCTGGCCTCATTCGTCTGAGCTTTTGTTGGACCGGTTTATATTCTGGATTGATTGGAAGCTTGTGTATCACTATATCTGTGCTTAAACTAGGCATATCTTGATAAGACCAGGCAAAGATATCTTTGAACTCTTGAAGGAGATTTATCAATTCTTGTTTTATCTGGATTGTCAGAGTAGTACCAATTTTCACCTCTTTCATTTCTTCATATGTTCCCAAATTCACATTCTCAATCTCTTCTTTGTGGGGTAGAATTTGTTTGTCTTCTTTTTCTACCAATCTTAATAGTTCAGTAGGAACATCACATTCCAATTCATCCTCACACCCATTGATTTCTTCCAGACATATGGGTTGCTCTAAATTAATCTCTTGATTAAATTTAGGAATAAACATGCTATTAACATGGTGACACCTGCAAATTTAAGTCGGACATATTTCCGAAAGAATATAGTAAATTTATGAAATAAATAAATGTAAAAATGTAAGAAAATGTAAAGAATGATTGCCATCTGAAAATTTTAAAGAAAATTTCTTATATTTAACATAATTTCCTTTACAAGATAACAAAAAGTTTTCATATTTTTGAGCTAAACATAAAGATTAGTTCTGAATATTACTCTGCGTTAATATTAAAAACTATAGGAAGATCTTCAGTGGTCCAATTGTTGAGTGTTTCTCCAGGAAAACATGGGCGAATCCTATCCAAGTATTTGCCAGTCTTGTTGTCATTCATGATCATGTTGATAAATAATCCATTCATAGCTTCTTCAACTATGTTTTGATCTTTCGTCAACTTTTCTTCTTTAAAGGCTTCAACAAGCTGCTGTTCTACATTAATTGTTCCTCCTGATCTGAATGTGGTCTTCAACTGTGGGAAAAACATGTGTTCCCAAAGGATTTCTTTCCCTTTCAACCTTGCATTTCTGTCTTCACATCTTCTTTTCATCTCTTTGTTCTTTTGCTGAAAATTGGGCTTAAATCCAAGCCCAAAACGATCTTTCTCCATCTGTATATTTACAGGAACCGAAATCCCTTGAAGATTCTTTCCTAAACCTTTTCCAGCTTTAGCTCCGATGCCTAAAGTTTGTCGTACCGTCATCTTGGTGCAATCAGATAATCTGGGATATGGAATTTTGCTTCCTTCTGCAATAAAGGTTGCATTGACAAATTCAAGAGCTCGGAAAGAGCATTCAAGTGCATCATCATTGGTTTCAATATATGGAACATCACTTGTTATAGACGCAATGATTTCTTCTTCAGCTCCTACGCATATTAGTTGTCCATCAACAACAAATTTCAATTTCTGATGTAATGAAGAAGGAACGGCTCCTGCTGAATGAATCCATGGCCTCCCTAATAAACAATTATATGTAGGGTGGATGTCCATCACCACAAAGTCAATATTGTACACGACTGGTCCAATTAACAACGGTATTTCCATTTTCCCGAGCACCTCTTTTTGAGTACCATCAAAGGCTCGCACTACATTCTGATAACTCTTCATGTGTGATTGATCCAAAGGCATTCTTTGAAGTGTGACTAGAGGCATCAAGTTGATAGCGGATCCATTGTCAATCAATACTCCTGGCAACACATGACCATGACAATGTGTCGTGATGTTCAAAGCTTTTACTGACCCTATTCCGCCTTCCGGTATTTCATCATCCGTGAACGTTATGTAATTGGCAGCGGCTATATTTCCCACAATTCTGTCAAGTTTATTGAGGGATATATCCTCAGGGATAAATGTTTGATTGAGCATTTTCATCAAAGCATTTCTATGTGCTTCTGAATTCATCAATAGATCAAGAATAGAAATTCTCGCTTGTTGTTTGTGTAGTTGTTCAACCACACTATACTCACTATGTTTCAGGAATTTCAAAAATTCTTGGGCTTGTTTTTCTATCACAGGCTCATTGAATGCTGGAGGGGATTCATCATCAAATACCTTCTGAGGTATTGCCATGGCTTTTCCTTTTGTTTTCACTTGTTCTGAAGCATTAGATGTTTCGGGAGAGTAACATCTCCCACTTCTTGTAAAGAATCCGACTTCGCTTACTGCTTCAGACGTCGATGTTGTACCCAAACTCTGTATTTTCTCTTCTGTTTTTTCTAGAGAAACAGATCCTCCTACCATTGAAACATTGGTAGTATAATTCCAAGGTACCCTGCGGGTATCTTTGTATGGAAATGGTAGAGGAGTGGTGATAACTACTTTCGGCTTTATTGGTGCAGGAATCACCGTAGATGATTTCACATTAATGATCACAGGATCATTTATTCTTTGACTAGGTTTAGAATCCTCTGATGAGCAAACATCATCTTTTTTTTCCCTGGTTCTTCTTCAAAGAATTCTATTTCTCTGTTGTTCATCAATTTTTGCACCAAATCCCAAAACTCAGGACATAGTTGAATTTTATACCCCTTCTCTTGATGATATTCACAATAATTCTTGCCTTCATTCTGCTTTGGCCTGAATTGTTGTGGAATTATACCGGCTAAAGATAGTTGTTGGAATACCCAAACAAAAGGAGATTTAATTTCAGAAATGTCAGTTTTTGCTTTCTTTCTGTTCTCTTCTTGAATTGCATTCACGTTTTTATCTCCATGATTTGGCAATGGATGATTTGATGCAGATGGTGTATTGAATTCCAACTTTCCAGTGTTGATCAAATTTTGAACCACCCTTTTGAATGCCAAACAGTTTTCAATAGAATGACCCGTAATTCCTTCATGGTAAACACAGTGTGCCTTTGTATCATACCAAGGAGGGAATGGTGATTGCATGGGAACCAAAGGATAGGGCCGTATGACATCTGCTTTTAACAGCGAATCATAGATCTCAGCATATGGTACTGGTAAAGGTGTAAAAGACAACCTTTCATTTTCCTTTCGAGATCCTCTGGACTCTGCTCGATTAGTGTTTGTTTCCTCTTTCTTAACCCTTGGCTGGGTTATTGTAACACTTTTCGATGAATCCTTGTTGTAAGAGTTTCCATTGTTAACTTCATTCTCTTTTTTCCGGTACATAGGTTTTTTGGAACTAGACCCCTCATTTGATTCAATTTTCCCATTTTTTAAGACATTTTCAATGAGTTCTCCAGAAATGACCAAATCTGCAAAATTTCTGGTTGCATTCCCCATTAGATGATTTAAATAAGGAGCTTTCAATGTATGGACAAATATTACTGTGGCTTCTTTTTCTGACAAAGGTGGTTGAACTTGGGCTGCTGTGTCACACTATCTCTGGGCATACTGTCTGAATGTTTCATTATTCTTTTTCTCCAAATTTTGGAGAGTCCATCTATCAGGGACCATGTCTGTTACGTGGCGGTACTGCTCTAAGAATGCTTTAGCCAGATCTTTCCAGGATCTAATGTTGGCTTTGGTCAATTGAGTATACCATTTTAAAGCTGGTCCTGTCAAACTATCCTGAAAGCAGTGAATTAACAATTTCTCGTCTTTCACATATCCTGCCATTCTGCGACAAAACATAGTAATGTGGGATGAAGGGCATGTAGTACCGTCATATTTATCAAATTCGGGAGCTTTGAACTTGATGGGGAGGATTAGGTCTGGAACCAAACTCAACTCACTAGCGTCAAACCCATAAAATGATTCAATTATTTCCACGGATTTCATTCGTTCTTCTAAGCTCTTGATCTGTCTGGTCAAATCTTCATTTACTTTTTCTTTCTCATTCAGC
This sequence comes from Hibiscus syriacus, assembly GCF_006381635.1. Classification (NCBI taxonomy): domain Eukaryota; kingdom Viridiplantae; phylum Streptophyta; class Magnoliopsida; order Malvales; family Malvaceae; genus Hibiscus; species Hibiscus syriacus. The sequence goes on from NW_024063176.1 coordinate 553,776, forward strand.
TCATTCAAATCTGGGATTAAATGCTCAGTATTAAGATCTCCTGTTTTCACATCTGATATAAGCGGATTTTTGCTTGAAGATGCAGGATCCACTTGTCTATTTTCATGTGGTTTGGCTTCTTGAAATGCTGATGTACGAGCATTGATTTGTATAGGTGTAGTACCAGAGTGATAAATTGGTTCTGGTGGAAAACCTAGAGGATACATAGGTTATTGGTCGAAAGATACAGGATTTTCATGCATTTTTCCAATGATAGCCTGCCTTTTAAACATGTCCTCTATTTTCTGCATCATGCTGTCTTGTGAATTTGCAATACTGTCTTCAATTTTTTCCAGCTTCATTCTCATTTCTGCTTGTTCTTTATTATGCTGTTCCTCAATACGTTGTATTTTATCCTCCATAATTCTCTTAGTAGCTTGTCTAGTACCGTAGTGATGTTGTATTTCTCTTTTGGCCAGAATAACTGCGATTGAAAAATCTTTTGATATTATTTTTTTCCAAATTTTAATTAATGAATTTTATCTTAATAATAAAAATTATACATAAAGAAAATCATGAAATGAATAATGAATGTATGTAAATGCATGTATGCAAAAAGGTATTGATCCCAAAAAGTTAACTGTCATAGAACAAATTTCATCGGCATACAAAAGTTTCTTTATAATAGTTCATAACTACAGATAAGGCGTAGCTTTCCTATTAAGCTCTATAATTTCTTTCATTAACCATGTCACCTTATTTCCGCACTTAGAAACTGGATCAACGTGATGCTCAATTATTTTGGCTTCAACAGCTAGTTCCCCAACATATCTAGCAACTTCGCTCATTTGTACCATGGCCTCGAACACCATATTACTTCTTTCTTCACTTCTTTCAACATAGAAATCAGTTGACTTTTGCCATTGTTCATTCGTTCCTTCAAGAGTTTGCTCTAACTCAGTGATTCTGACTTGACAATTGTGCAGAATTTTTTCAAGATCTCTAATGCGTCTTCGCAGTGAAGCACTTTCCTCATTACTTTCTTTGAGATCATTAGGTCCTAGACGAACCTTTTCTTGAAATAATGATTCTTCAAGTTGCAAAATGTAAGCGTTAAACTCTGAGTTTTTGTTTCTAGACTGATCCAGATATTCTTCAAGTTTTGTTCGTGCTTCTTGCGTTCTTTGATTAATCTTCTGGATTTGAACATTTTTGTTTCTGCATCTTTGCATCCAATTGCTAGCCACTTCTTGCTCTACCTCAATTTTGGTGTTGAAATTCTTTCTTTCCAACTCCCATTTTTCTTTTTCAATATTGAACTCTTCAATCTTTTGGCCCTTGACTTCAAGTTCAACAATCAGCTGGTTCATTTCAGATTCAAATCCCTTGAACATGATATTTTTCTCACCTTCAAATTTATCAAAGATGTCATTCATCATTTCTTCTAAATCTTTGGCTCGATCCCTTTCTCTTTGCATTTCATTCATGATCTTGCGGTGTTCAGCCTTGTGTTTTATAATTCGCTCTCTTCTGTCGACCTCAAAATCTTCCATTTTTTGCTTTCCTTTCTCAAGGCTTTTGAGTAGACGGCTATTCTTTCCTTTCAGATCTTCAACTCGACTTTTCTCGATGTTCAACTCTCTGGTTATCTGTACCGTTGATTGGCTTGGTCCTGATGCTTTCCGGGATTTATATAACTCTTGGTAATTTTTCTTTAATGTTCTAAATTCACTATCAACTTTTTCTTTGTTTTCTATCAACATTGCACATTGTGATGAATGAAAGCCAATATCAACACCCAACATAGCTTTATCTCGTCTCATTTGCTCTAATTCTCTTGACCATCCTTCTCTTTCTGCTTCAAACTCAGCTCTCAGGATTTCAATCTCTGATGGAACTACCTTAATGCGGTCTTCCATAGAGATATCCTCATTTTGATCTGGTAGAGGAATATTTTCATTTTTCCTTACATATCTCCATTCCTCATAATCAGGAGTTAGCATTTCTTTTGCTGCTTTAGCTCGGATACAAAAAGTTGTTTTCCAAGCTGTAACGGCTTCCATGATATTTCTTTTATAATTTTTGCTGTGGAATGCGAACTCAGATGAATGTAATCCAGCGGTGACAGGTACAAATTGACGACCTTCATACTGTCTTATGACCAGAAGTGGTGCATATTCAATTCCTCCCCATAATCCGAGAAGCATTATCCAATTGTAATCACCACATTTGTAAAAGAATTCCCTTTGGATTTGCCACGGGGCTCGCCAAACAACGTCATTACTTTGCAGATTTCGAAAAGCATTAATCCACATATCTTTCTTAATTTCTTTCGGCCATTCTTGCTCCAGAAATTCTTTTAATGGTGAGTAATTCGTGTTAAAGCGTTGGTATGAAACCTTTTCTGTCTTCCAAAAATGGCTACGGACCCAAACATATAACAACTGGGTACACCCTGAGAATCGTCCACCTCCTAGCTTTCTACAAGCATTTAACGATCTGAAGGTCTCTGCTAGAATTGCAGAAGCATGATTAATCTTTTTCGGTAGCTGTTCAAACAAATCTACCACTGCAGCTTCAACATATCCCAATACTTTTGGGAAGATGGCCATACCATAAATACCCAGAGCAAATAGATCGAATCGTACTTTAGTGTCTGGATGACTCTGAATAAGTTCTTTAATGTTGGTCCAAGCAATGCCTTCGCTTTCGCCTTTTTGTTTTGTACGGGATGCCACCCATTCTTCTCGTACCCCGGCAATCTTTGCTAATTTAACTCGAAAGGGTTGAGTTTTAATTGACTTTGAATAGATTCGATTCTCCAAAGCCCCTTCGATATGTAGCAAAGTTGTGTACTCTTCAATAGTAGGGACCAAGTCCTCCTTATTGAGAGTGAAGCAATTGTACCCTGGATTCCAGAATTGAATTAGGGCTCTGAGTAATTCATCATCAACTTCGACATAGAGCAAATATGGGATGTCTCCGTAAGTCTGATAAAACTGCAATTTTTTGTTTGAATCCCAACTTTCCCAAATGCTTCGCAAATCTTGCATATCATTTCTTTTTAGCGAAACTGGAGCATAACTGGCCAAGTCAGATACATAATCATCCTGCAGACTATCTCCTTCTTGTCTTTGTAAGTCCTCAGCCCACTGTCTTACTTCTGAGTTTAGAATTACTTGATTTGAATACTTTTTATCCATGGATGAAGGCTTTCCAATGAGACAATTAACACGAGGATCAATTCCTTTTTATCCTGTATGATGCTATGCAAACAAAAAAGATAAAGAACACACAAAAAGAAATGAATTAGTTTACATAATAAATAAATTTAATAATAACATTTAACTAAATATTTTTATTTAAACATGCTTTTTCATAATTTAAATAATTTAAATATACATGTAATTTAATCAGAAAAAAATAAATTAACAGGAAAATTAGAATTCATTTCTCCTGTGTGTACACCTATTTTGGATAAAATTTTGGCATGACTTCGGATCAGAAGAGTTTCTAGGGTTTATTATATGCAGGGTTTCAGATCTAAGAATAAAGGTACTCGAATTGTCCTTGTTAGTGCCCCCTTGGGTTGCTAACCCTCAATCTTAGTCCATCACAAACTAAAATGGATCGAGTTCAATTCGAGGGGATACATTTCTCTATGCCTGACACGGAGAATAAATTCTCACGAAGACATAGAGCATATGAACCCCGAAAGTTACTTGCTAGGTCTAACACGGAGAATAAATTCTCACGAAGACGTCGCTTTCACTCCCACTTAAAAAGGACAAACTCAATTATAGAGCTTTATGTTATGCAATGCAAGTGTTGTGTGTGAGGAGAAATGTTCAAACCTCTGACAGAAAAATAAATAATGAAATAAAATACTTGCAAATAAAAAATGAAATATTAATAAGAAAATATATACATACTATGAAAATAATAAATATAAAAAAAAATTGAACATGAAAAATCATAAATTAAATATATAAATTTTAATTTATAATTAATAGAGACAATTTATAATTGATTTTAAAAGTTTGACCAGTCCCCAGCAGAGTCGCCAAGCTGTCGTAACTGGTTTTTGTCCGGGTACGAAAAATTTATTTGGCAGAAAAATTGATGTGAATAAATGGTTTTTGAAAATAATTTGAGAGTCGCCATTGGCCTTTTGGGTCAGGTAGGTCGAATACCTAAAAATTATTTTTTAAAAGAGTTTTAAGAAAACATCAATTAAAAAATGAACTGATCTGCATTTATAACAAAAAATTCGTTCTTTTTAATAATAAAAAGGGATTCGTGGTCGGTTACGTTTAGGGAAGGATTAGCACCCCTACAACGCCCAAAATTGGTACTTTTTAATTATAAATTGTCTCTATTAAAAAAATTTCAAAATATATTTAATTTATAATCTTATTATTTCGAAATTATATAAAAATATTTATTTATTTAAAAATATCGGAAAAGGACTTCTAGGTGCCTTAAGACAGTTCTTTTATTTGATATTAATAAATATTTACATAAAATTAAATAATATATTTTTTTTAATATTTAATTTTAAAATACCAGAATAGGACATCCAGTTGTATTAAGACTGTCATTTTCTTCGATATTGAAAAATAAATGTTAATTTTTTTTAAAATAAATATTTATTTATTATATATATATTTATGACTACATAATAAAAATATTTAAATATATAAACAAGTAAAAATAAAAATACAATTAGAACTATATATTTAAAAGCAATAAAATAAATAAATATATTTAAAATTATTGACTAAATTGTAGTAAATTAAAATTAAAAACCTAATTCAATATTAATCAAAATTATAGGGATTAAACATGCTATTTTCTTATTTATTAATTTAGTGACTAAAATAAACTTATCTAAAATTCGAAATATCAGATTAAAATAAATTAAAACATACTATTCAGATTAAAATATTAATTATTAAAAATAAGGGATTAAATCTGTTATTTATCCTAAATATATTATTTTAATACAAAGGACTAAAATAAATAAAATTAAAATTAAAGAACCGAATTAAAAGGATTATAAATTGATTTAGTGACTAAAATGTAAAGTTTACAAATTAGGCTGACTGCGGAAAGGATTTAACTATTATTTAATTACACGAATAGCCCTCCCCAAAACGGCGTCGTTTGGGAAGGGCTATTTAAGCCCCTAACCGGCTGGCCCTTCGGGCCAGCTATCCCATTTTTCTTTTTTCTCTCTCTCTCAAACAGAGAGAGAGCCAGAGTTCTCTCTGGCCTCTCTCTATCTTCTCTCACCAGAGGGAATCCGGCAGCCGTCTGCTGCCACAAATTCTGCCGCCGACCACCGCCTCCGGTGGTCGAAAATTCCCTAAATTCACCTAAAATATAGATCTAAACACCCTAAGACCGAATCTGGCCTTTGTTTCCCCATAAAGACTCCTAATCGGAGTAAATCTATGAAAATACCTTCGGTATTTTCTGTTCTCCGGCGATGTTTAGTGCTTCCGGCGATGGTCAAGGCTTCTTTGGTAAGCTTCTTTCCTTTCTTTTCTTTTATTTTTGGTTGCTGTGTTGTGGATTTCGTTTTTTTTGTTTTTGCTGGTCTCTCCCTGTCGCTTTTTTTTCCGTCTTTGTTCGCAGATGGGGTGATGGCTTTATAGCCATCACCGGCGATCGTCTCGGACCGGTCCGAAGGGTGGAGTTTGGTGAGTCACCGGACTCCCAGTGGTGACTCACCGTTGGGATGACAGGTGTGCGGTCGGAGTGGCGGCGAGGCTGAAGCAACGCCGCGTGGTGTTCTGGAATCTACGGCGGCGCTGGGACGTGTCCCTAGGGTATTGATACCCTAGGGTTTCCTCTGGCAAACTGTGGACCGTTGGATGACAGATGGATAGAAAACCCTAATTGGGTTTTAGGGTTTTTGATTTGGGCCAGTTGGGTCCTTTGTAATTGGGCCGGTCCAATCTGGGCCTGTTTGTAATATGAATAAATAATATATATTAATAATAATAATAATAATTATAATAATAATAATTATAATAATACTAATAATAATAATAAAATGAGTAAAAAAATTTTTAGTATCTTCAGTTTGTATGCAACAATGTCGAAGTTTCAATTTCTTGATGATCGAATACCAGACGAAGCTTACTTACCAGTGCCCTTCAGAGCCCACCAGAAAAAAACGAATAAAATATCATGATATGTTTCAGAACCCAAAACAAATTTTGCTTTCTTTTTTTTGTGTGCATGTAACCATTTTTACTTTATTTAATGACCTACTCCTCTGCATCTCAGCTCTTTCTCATCTTCTTTTTAGCTTCTCCCACTAACACTTGGATATTAATGTGGTAAATGATGAATAATAGAGAACAATGACAAACTAATGGCATATTTTTATCAGTAGCCATGGAATTTCATATATAGGAACTTGCCAGTGTAGACAGCTACTCCACAAGCCCATTCTGTGTTCCTCAAATAGCATGACTGAAGAATTGTGTTTTTATGGTTAAAAGACACACATCATTATCAATAAATGGAGGGACAAACGATGATTGGCATCAAATCTTCTAATATCCTTATCTGGATTTGGACACTCAATAACACCCTGGAAAAGAAAACAGAACATGTAAAGATCAAAATACACAAATGTTTGTGTCTAACATACCAAGGAAAAATGAATTTACGGTACTTAAATCTTGCCTTGATTTTATGCAGCAATTCAAAATCTATTCCCATGCAAGTAGAAGGTATTACCCTTGTCTTCAAATCAGTTTCACCATCAAGGGCAGAAGTCTGCAAGACAATTTAGTGAGGCATATTCAAGTGAGTGTATTTCTACCTTATGTATATGTGATATGATGAAGACTTGCAACGAGTCAAGCTCGAGTGTTTTGAAAGAAAAAGGTTTTGAGTCTTTTTATGATATATTGTCATAATGCTTTGTTAAATGATTTTTTTAAAATGATTTGGCTAGTGATGAGCCAATCTTGAAAGTTTGACAATGAAAATGATTTGAATGCTTTTGGGTATGAACTGCCCAATGCATTTTTATATGATATTTTGATGTATTCGTGTTTATGAAACTTTGACATGTGAATGGTATATGGATTGAAATATAATCATTGTATGTGCATTGAGAGTTAGTGATACTGGCATGCCAAGAGTTTAAGTGATTATTGATTGATCATACATGGTACATTCGTATACATTCTATGCGACACTTTTGAGTGCAACTCTACGCGGCACTTTCGAGTGCTATTATATATGGCACTTTATGTGCAATTTTACGCGACACTATTTATGCATTCATGAAACTCATAATGATTGATCATTATGATATTCCTGATTTATACAGTGTTGTTGTGTTCTACAGTACCTGTATATTCTACGTGGCACTTTATGTGCATATTATCTACGCGGCAGTTTCGACTGCATATTTGCGCACACTTATATATGGCTCATGTATCACGCATTCTCATTTATCATATATTGGGCTGTGAATTGAAATGAAATTGAAATGTACATGTTTGATACATTTTATTGAAAGTAAAGTTTTATATGATAATTTTATGTTATGTAATATGTTTGGTATTTTTCCTGTATATGTTTTTATTATTATTAGTATTATAATGCCTCACTAAGTATATACTTAGCGTGTGATGATTTTCACGCATAGGTGGTAGAAAACTTAAGGAGTAAGGAGTCAGGTTAAGCATCAACTTTTAGAGGAATCAGATCTTCTCTGTATCCAATATGACATCTTTTGAATATTGATAAACAAGTTGGCATGTACATCATATGGTTATGATACTTGGAACTAGAAATGTTTTCTTTATCTAGTTCTAAATGAAATATATTGCTTATTACTATTTATGTATGGTGGTTTATTATCTAGTGTTTTAGTAGTAACAATTTTCCATGCTATCGTTTAGTTATTGTCGTAACCGGTTTTTGCCCAGGCATAAAATTTTACTTGGCGGGAAAAATAAAATGAATAAGTAAATGATTTTGATTTTAAAAAAATATTTTGGGAGTCGCCATTGACTTTTTTTGGGTTAGGTAGGTCAAATACATAAAAACAATATTTTAAAAATTTAAAATAGTTTTTAAGAAAACATAATTTAAAAGATAAACTGATCTGCGTATAACCAAAAATTTTAGTAAAAAAGAGATTCGTGGTCGGTTACGTTTAGGGAAGGATTAGCACCCCTATAACGCCCAAAATTGGTACCCATTAATTATAAATTGTCTTTATTATTTGAAATTTAAGAATTCAAAAATATATTTAATTCATAATCCTGTGATTTTAAATTTATTAGTATAATTCCAAGAAAATATATTTATTTTTATATTTTTATAAATAAGATATTTAATTACTTAGAAATATCAGAAAAGGACTTCTAGTTACTTTAAAACAACCCTTTTCTTAATATTAAAAAATAAATAAATATTAATAAAACATTTTTCTAAAAATAATTAAAAAATAGATTAATATATAATTTATAAAAATAGGATATTTATTTATTTAAAAATATCAGAAAAGGACATCTAGTTACTTTAAGACTGCTTTTTCTTTAATATTAATAAAGAAATAAATATTAATAATAATATAATAATTTTCCTAAAAAATAATTAAAAACTAAGTAAATATATATACATTTATAAGCAGGATATTTATTTATTTATTAAAATATCAGAATAGGACGTCTAGTTATTTTAAGACCGCTCTTTCTTAATATTAAAAAAATAAATAAATATTAAAAATGTGATAATTTTTCATAAAAAAATAATTAAAATTAAATTAAATATATATAATTTTTATAATATTTATTTATTTAAAATACCAGAATAGAACATCTAGTTATATTAAGACTGTCATTTCTTAATATAAAAAATAAATAAATATTATTATTTAAACAAATAAATAAATAAATATATATATATATATATATATATATATATATATATATATATATATATATTTATATGACTAAGATGAAAATAATAAAAAATAATAATAATGAAAGTAATAATTTAAACATATCGAACAAAATAAAATTGTAAATAAGAAATTAAAATTATAGCCTCATATTCATAAATATATAAGCTTAAAATGTAAAAATAATAAAACTTATGGTTAAAATGAAAATTATATAAAAATTAATGATCAAATTATAAAATATAAACAATTAATGTACATAATTAGAATTATCATGTAATATATACATTAAGAGTGTAAATTAGCCATAATAAAATATTCGGGATTACAATAATAATAATTAAAATTTTAGGGACTAAATATTGTATTTACCCTAAATATATGTCTATATTAATTAGTGACTAAAATATAAATTAAATATAATTCAAAGACAAAATTAATATACGCATAAATGTAATTCCAGTGACTAAAACGAAAGGATTATAAACTATAAAGGGCTACGGAAAGGGTTTCTCAATGTTGGAAATTACATATATGCCCCTTCTCCAAAATGACATCATTTGGGGGAGGGTATTTATACCCTTTAAACCGGCCCCCTATGGCCACTCTTCTCATTTCTTCATTTCTTATTCTCTCTCTAGCAGAGATAAATTTTATTTCTCTCTGTCTTCTCTCTAAATTTTCCAGTCGGTCAGCAGCCTTACACCGCCGTTAACACCGCCGCCGGCCACCAAGAACGGTGGCCGGAATTTACAAAACCATACCAAATCAAAGCTTTTTTAACCCTAAAGCCAAATCCAATATCATTTTCTCCTAAAACCCCCTAGTATTTTCTAGATCTAAGGAAAATACCTTCGGTATTTTAACGGTTCGACAGCGGTTTAGAGGGCTCCGATGGTCGTGGTAAGTTTCTATCTTCTCTCTTTGCTTTCGATTTGCTGCTATGGGTTTATTTTTCCGCTGCTGTTGGTGTTGTTTGGCTTGCTGGGTTGCTGTTGTGGTCTCTGCTGGTTCCCTTTTCTTTCTCCTATTCTTCGTTCTGTGGTTGTTGGTTGATGTCCGTCATTTTCTTATTGTTTTGTAGGGATGATGGCTTTTATAGCCATCACCGACGTTCTACTCGGACCGGTCCCAAGGAGGTTGCCTAGGTGAGTCACCATATCTATGGTGGTGACTCATCATAGAGCTCGACGTGTGGAGGGGCAACTGGCATTCTAGAGGCTTCGACGACGAGGTGGCGTGGCAGTGGAGTGTCGGTAGTAGGTGTTAGACCACATGGTAGTGGAATCGGCGGCCTCGTGGTGCATCAGAGGCGATTGGAAACTCTTGGAGGCGACGGGTAGGGTTTAAAAACCCTACCAGAGATTATACAAACCCTAGAAGGGTTTGGGTAATCTATTGGGCCAGATCTGGTTCTAGATCTGCTTCTGGGTCAAATGTAACTGGGCTTTATTTTGGGTTTGGGCCTCCGATTTATTGTAATTATTTATTAATAATATATAATAATATAATAATAATATTTATAATAATAATAATAAAATGAAAAAATTAGTGTTTACAGCTGCCACTCTTTGCTCATTCTTGTGTTAACAAGAATATAACAAAGACGAAAAAGACAATAATTTTTTTGCTTGGCTTCTTTTAAGTAGGATGGAAATGTTGAAAATATTCTGTCAAGAGGTCTTAAGAATGGCACGGAGGTCTTATCATCTTGTACTGTAGGTCTTACAGATAACCCGGAGGATTTAAGATCAAGAAACCTTTGAAAATCAGTTTCTTAAAATCTCATTTGAAAACATCTTGCACTGTAGGTCTTATGGATGACCCGAAGGTTTTGAAAACATTATGCACTGTAGGTCTTACAGATGACCCGAAGGCTTTGAAATATCAAAAAACTCCCGAAGGCTTGTTTGAACACATCCTGCACTGTAGGTCTTATGGATGGCCCTGAGGTCTAAAAAACATCATGCACTGTAGGTCTTACAGATGACCTGGAGGCTTTAAATATAAAAAAGCTCCCGAAGGCTTGTTTGAACACTTTCTGCATTGTAAGTCTTATGGATGGCCCTGAGGTCTTGAAAACATCATGCACTGTAGGTCTTACAGATGACCCGGAGGCTTTAAATATCAAAAAGCTCTCGAAGGCTTTTTGAAAACATCATGCACTGTAGGTCTTATGGATGGTCCCGAGGTCTTATCATCTTGCACTGTAGGTCTTATAGATGACCCGAAGGCTTTGAAATATCAAAAAGCTCCCGAAAGCTTTTTGAAAACATCCTGCACTGTAGGTCTTATGGATGACCCTGAGGTCTTAAAAACATTAAAAATCTCCCGAAGGCTTTTTGAAAACATCTTGCACTGTAGGTCTTACAGATGACCCGAAGGATCATGCACTGAAAGGCTTACAGATGATCCGAAGACTTTTTGAAAAAAATCCTGCACTGTAGGTCTTACAGATGATCCGAAGGTTTTGAAAACATCAAAAAGCTCCTGAAGGCTTTTTGAAAACATCCTGCACTGAAGGTCTTACAGATGACCCAAAGGTTTTGAAAACATCAAAAAGCTCCCGAAGGCTTTTTGAAAACACCCTGCACTGTAGGTCTTACAGATGACCAGAAGGTTTTGAAAACATCAAAAATCTCCTGAAGGCTTTTTGAAAACATCATGCACTGAAGGGCTTAAAGATGACCCGAAGGCTTTGAAAACATCAAAAAGCTCCCGAAGGCTTTTTGAAAATATCCTGCACTGAAGGGTTTACAAATGACCCGAAGGCTTTGAAAACATCAAAAAGCTCCCGAAGGCTTTTTTGAAAACATCCTGCACTGAAGGGCTTACAGATGACCCGAAGGTTTTGAAAACATCATGCACTGTAGGTCTTACAGATATGGGAAATAGTTTACTAAGTAAGAAACTTTGAAAATCGTTTTCTCATTTTTTTTTGAAATAACTTGTTAGTTGGGTAACATGCCCAAAAATAATACTCCATTTGTGGATTACGTCCATCTATTCTTCAGATGTTTGCGTGATTAATGCATTCGAGGTTTTTGAATTCTACCTTCTTCTTGTAAGGTATTTTTCATCATGAATCTTCTTTTTCATACAAAGATCTGTAAAACTTCATATTTGAATGCAATCAAATGTATCAGTGTAATGCATTGTCTGTTGTGTAAATGATGTTCTTATGAATGCATGAATGTTGATGCAATCTTCATTTGACTTCAAAGTGGTGAACTTGGTCTTCCTTCACTTGATCATTTATTTCCAAGGTTACCTTTGGATATCAGTGTAGCAACTTATGTTATATTTCTGAAGAACCATTTGATCAACTTGGATCTTTGTATCTTCTTTGCTTCATTTAAGTCTTAGAAGAAATGTTTCATTTATGGGCTTCTTGTCGTAATCAGAATTATGACCTTGTTGCCTCATCTTTGTCTTTGATAAAACCAACTTTCTTCACATGGACTTGTGTAGAAATCCAATAAAGCTTTCATCTTTGAAGAGAGAATCTATCATCTTTGAAGAGAGAATCTATCATCTTTGAAGAATGTAAATGTAGATATGCCAAACTCAACAGAGATTAATTAGGATATCAACGTATGTTCTGATTTGACTCTTGGAACACATCATAAGGAGGATTTATCCTAATTCCTTTCATGTCTCCACATCTAATCAGTCTCAAACAAAGCCATTCAGACCATATCATGTCAAGATGCTTACAAAAACCTGTCGTTCAACCTTAGTTGGCTCCACTAATTTCATGTTGTTAAAATTTTCAGCTTCCCTTCTGTGGAAAGAAATCTTCATCATATCTCACTTCTAACCTTGGGGTTGAAGAAGACAAACTTCATCTTGGATCAACAAATGGAAATACCATATGATCACAAGATTGGTTCAACATCAGAATAACTGGTTCGTAAAATATTTGACAACACATTTATCATCTCATGTGGTTTCTGTTCAGATGCTAGTAAAACATTTGACAACACATTCATCATTTCCCGTGGCTTCTGGTCAGATGTTCTCCAGTGAAGCCCTTTTCATATTGTTCAGAACTTTTGTATGATGTCATAAGACCACTTGAAACCAAAACTCAATGGGAATACAAGTGAGATGCTGGTATGGCCAAAAAGTTGGTCAAATTCACGAGATATGCTAGTGATGAATTGAATAAGAGATACCAACTGGTCTTGATATCATATCGGGAAAGAGCCAGTGTGATACCGATCATTTTTTCTTCCATAATGAGCATTGTAGGAAATAGAAACATATCAGCTATAGGAGCCATGTACAGAAGGAGGTTCATGGAATTCTTGATGATAAACCAAATAGATTAAAAATTAGTTCACCCTGACTGGCAATGATAACCCCAGTAACAACGGGAATAAAGGTAATATACATAAGTCAAGCCTCTTTCTTCAATGTCATGAAGTAAGCGAAAACTGTTGTGAAAAATGGCTTTGTGGTCTCAACAACATAATTGAAACTAACTGCTAGAAATCTCAAAGAAATATTTCCAATCATCACTGACACACAGAATACAAAATTCAAAGCCGAGATTTTGAGGAACTGAACACTGGATCGAATGGTCTACATGGGTACCATCTTTATTCATACAACCGTGATGTATCTTAACAAAGAACACGTTGTCATGTGACACATGGTTAAGAAGATTAGGTATTTGAAACTATACTTGCTGAGTAGATATTTGTTCAACAATATGACCCTAATGTAACTGCCTGATGAACGAAGCAATTATGTATAGTCAGCTTGACTGTCACTACTTCACCATTTTCATTATTCATTCATTTCTCATTGTAAATATTTTCTCAAATCAATGATCTTTCCACAGATGATATAGGCCTTCAACATGCCCCAACAATTGTTGATACGAACGTTCAAATGCACTAGCATTCCTGATTTTTATTGAAATAGGCTTTCAGCATACCTCAATATTTGCTTCTTTGTTGATGTGAACCCTCAAAATAAGCTTTCAAAATGTCTTTCATGAATCATTTATGTCTGAAATTGGCCTTCAAAATACCCAAATATTCATACTGACGTGGGCCTTCAAAATGCCCAACATGGATTATTTCTGTAACATCAATAACCCGTATAATTATATCTATACAGATTATAGATGTTATCCGAATTTCTAAAACCATTTTAAAATTTATTTTCTTTAAAATGATAATTGATATTATAAAAATATCATTCCATATAATTTATATTTTATTATGACAAATTTAATTCAAAAGATTTTTTATGAATAGTACCCGTGAACAGTGTACAATGTACAGTAAACAGTGGCGATGAACAGTAGGGGAATCAGTTCCCTGTTGGGGGGAATCGGTACCCCAAAATCATTATGGAAATTTTGCTTAAAAATGTGGCTACTGTCCATGCTATAGTACTACTACAGTAACTTCTGAAAATACATATAAATTCATAAAAATTAACCTTTCATCACTATAAAAATTTCCAAAATTTATTCAACAAATAAATTGAACATTTTCAAATTACATGCCACTATCTAAAATTAAATTCCATCGTAGGATGTCTTACTGATATTGAAATATACCTCTCGATGCTTAATGTCACTTTGAACTCTTTAATCCACTATTGACTTTTTACCTACGCGTGAAAATGATCACACGCTAAGTATAAACTTAGTGAGACAATTAAAACAATATACAATGCAATACAATTCATGCATGAATTTCAATGTCCAAATCAAAATGCCATAAATCATTTCACTTGCATATTCAATATTTTACCATGACCAAATTAATTTAAAATTTCTTATCAAAGTAATTACAATTTAATCCCATAAGCTTGTAAGCTTATTTTACCAACATACTTACCATTTATTCCATAAGCTCGTAAGCTTATTTTACCAACATACTTACCATTTATTCCATAAACTCGTAAGCTTATTTTACCAACACACATACCATTTATTCCATAAGCATACTTGCCATTATTCCATAAGCTCGTAATCTTATTTTACCAACATACTTGCCATTATTCCATAAGCTCGTAAGCTTATTTTCATACTTACCATTTATTAATCAATAAACCATTATCCATAGCCCATAGTATAACTATATGAGGAACCCGATATAGGAGTCAAATATTGCACCGAAGTGCTGAGGTTGAGCATTGCTCACCTAATAATGCACCGTAGTACTGAGGTCGGGATTTACCCACCTAGTACACCATAGTGTTTGTACTGTGTCTTTACTAGACACTAAGGCCTGCAGTATGTGCTTTCTCTAGACACTCTAGTGCTACCTAATATTGCAGCTGCTAGACTCTATGGCATGCCATTAATACCACTGATCCTCAATAACATACTTGGGCATATAATCAATTTTATTCGATCCATCCATGGCAAAGTATATCATTTAACATTGGGCAGTTCATACCCATAATACTATTCATGATAAAAAATCATATATGTTCATAATAACATCATATGCAAAAATCAGTGATCAATGCACTTTATATTCAAACTTTGACATATTTAGAATATGTCAAATATATGATAAATGACATAAATATCATGTCAACATAAGCAAGGTCGACTTATCGCAAGTCTTCCTGATGATGTATAAAACATCAATGTATAATATCATGCATGTATTGCACTCACCTTGACACTTTATAATTTTCCAAATTTGTTCCTCACTATTGTCCACAATAAACCCACTTGACTTGCTTCAATCGCAAATCAATCATAATCTGTATAATTCACAATTTCATAATGATACATATGTTAGTATTTTACTAACATAAATATATCCCACAATAACTCCATAATATTTTTTTATACTCATTATCTATCAAAATACTAACTCTTAATAATTCCTTTTAACATTGGAACCAATTTTTCCAATTTACACAAAATGGTCCTTCACCATTTTATCACTTATAATTTCAATACAAAAAATTCCAGTATTGAAATTATTATCAACCAAGTACACAAAGGCATAATTACAATAACACTCCCAACAATTCGAAATTTGTATTACAATTACCAAACTTTCTAAAATTTCCATATTCTGACAACTTGCACTACCTTTAAAGAATCAGTATTCTGTACTGAATTCCTTTGGAAACTAGACTCGAATAAGAATCTATTCATATAAAGAAATCCTTCTAATTCATTCTGTACAATTTATGGTGAATTTTCAAAGTTGATCAACAGAAGCTGTTTTGCAGAATCTGCTATCCGATTTTTCTGACCTTTCCTTGGTTAAAAACTCATATCTTTTTGTATACACCTTGAAATTGATCCCCGTTTATTTTAAACGAAACTAGATCGATATGAACACAAATATATAAAAATAACCTCGAAATTATTTTTATATAATTTATGGTGAATTTTCGAACCTACTGTTAGATTCAAAATCCAAACTGTTTTCTTTAATTTCATTCTTAGGTTCTTCATCAATTCTTACAAATCACTTAACTCTTCAAAACCCATAAAACACAATAAATCAACCATTTAACATCTCTACAATCAAATCCTTAATTAACTCTCATCAAAACACAAATTTCTCCAACTTATGATTTGGCCAAATTTTGAAGAATTAATTCTAAGAAGATTGAACATGTTATAACCATCAATCAAACTTGAAAATGAATCTACAACTTCTAAAACATCAAGATTCATCATCAATTTCATGATCCCTTATATGAACACAAACCCTTAGATTTAGGATCTTTGAAATCCAACAAAATTATAAAGCAATATTGGTACAAAATGATAGCGTTTTTCGCTTAGATCACTTTCATATCTCACAACATAACTCCAATTCCAAAGAAATTAGCTCAAAATTGAAAATGAAATATTTTCTTACCTTCAAGCTTTCTCATGGTCTTGTGCTGGAGAAGATGAACACTTTGGCATGATATGTTTGATTGATATCATGCTTATATCCTTTAATTAATCATTTAATGAATATTAAATTCATTAAATTGGTTAAATACCAATTTAACCTTAATGAAACTTTATAATTACCAAAGAACCTAGATACTTATTCGTATCTCCTTCCAAATCAGAGAAATATCAGCCTTATCATCTTATAATAGTCAAAGATAAACAACTTAGTCTTCCACTTTACCGTTTTGCCCTTGCAATTTCCAAAAATTATAATTCAATCACTTTAATCAAACAATTCAAGTTAAACATGAAATTAAACCATTAAATATTATTTTCCAACATTTTAAAAATGTGAAAATAATATTTTTATTTCTTATTTTCGTGACCCATTTGTAATTTTTCCAAAATTACATTTTGGTCCCTAAATTTTTTAAAGTTTATACTTTGATCACCAAACTTTACCAAATTTATAATTTGGTCATTAAATAAATCCATTTATGAAATAAAATTCTTTTTGGGAAAAATCACCACTTAATTCCTTAAACTTTCTCAATTTTCTACTTTGACCATCAAACTTTCAAAATTTGCATTTTGGTCATTATCTAAATTTTTGGAGTATTACAATTTCTGTCTGAAATGGGCTTTCGAGATGCCCCAACATTTGTTTCTGATTCATTCTCAATCTCTGTTTGACTTAAATATCATAATCCCCACGAGATCCAATTTTGACAATGCACTGTTATGGGTACTTGTGGCTTTATTCGTGCCCCAATTTGTTAATCTTGAATGCTCTCATTATGGTGTTACAAAGCATCAGTGTTGCCAAGTAATTTGAGGAATTCTCTTCATGTTGTCACAAACTTAAGAAGTACTCAATCATTCTAACGGAAATGTCTGAGATATGTGCTTCTTTTGAATAAGGTGCCCATTTTTTGGATCTAGAGGGATCTAATCGAACAGAGTGGTATAAATCGCTTGGTAATCCATTCCAGTTCGACACATTGGCTTATCATCTTTTGGTCTTAAGAGATATGTTCCCCAGGTATATCAATGTCCTGTCTCTTTTCTCTAGAATCGGTGGTGCAGAGGTTGCCCTCTACCGGCTCGGCATACCTTTGAAAGCAGATGTGCAAGAACTGAATAGTGATCGGTTGGAATAATTGATGAATAGATTTGGCGGATTCAACCTTGTTGTTAGTGGCATCCAGTGTAACAACCTTACTGGAAGAAATAAACATCATCGGGATGAACTAGAAGATTTTTGTTGGTTTCTTTTTGTTGAGTTAATCGATTGACGGAATCGACCAAGAGGGGGGTGAATTGACAATTAAAAAGTTGGTGGAAGCTTTTGCAGAAAATTGAAAGAAGTTGCACAGCGATTTAGAGTGGTTCAATTTTCTCAACCAAAGTCTACGTCCACTACCTTAGCTATCCACACTAAGGATTTTCCAACAAATTCACTAATTTGTTCTTTCTTTTGAGGAGAAAGAGATAACCTTACAACTCCCTCAAGAATATACCCCGATTCTTGAGAACACTCTTTCTCAAAGAGAAATACACAAATTTGCAAACGTACAAGGAAAAACCTCACAAGGTAGATTGTTTGCACAATTCTAGAACAAAGAAAAGAACACTCAAGAATGAATACAATTGAGCACAAGTAGTGTTCTTGAAAGCAAAATGAATATTGAATGAAAAATAGGCTTGAAGTGCTCAAACAATGAGTTTGCTGCTTTCTCTTTGATTCTCACTTGATTCTTGTTTCTTGTTATTTCTTGTTGTTAATCAATGGCTTCTAAGCTTGTTAATAGAGCCGTTTAAGTGTGAAAACAATTAATAAAACTGGTTGGGAGCGTGCGTGCATCGATGCATACACAGGGTACATTGGTGCATCAAGTGTAAATTTTGAATATTTTGACTGTTGGAACACTTAGTGCATCGGTGCACTAAGTGTGCATCGATGCATAAAATGCATTCGATGTTTTAAAAAAGTCTGAGTGCATCGATGCATGGCTGGTGCATCGATGCATCAAATGCATTCTATGTTTTCATAAAATCCTGAGTGCATCGATGCATGGTATGTGCATCGATGCTTGAAATGCATTCGATGTTTTTATAAAACCCTGAGTGCATCGATGCATGGATTGGTGCATCGGTGTATCACTTTGAAAAATTGATTTTAGGCTTGATTTTGGTTCAAAATACTTTGTGAAAATTGTTTCAAAAATATATTAAGTATAAAACATAATTTTACACATTTAGTAAGGTTTGAAATTGATCTTGAAAGACTTGGAGTAATAATTTGATATTCGAGTAATTAAATCGAATATACTTAGAAAATCATTTGTAAAATCTTAAAATTCATTTATACTTAATTTGTTATATCGAAACATCAAAATGTTTTCAACACTTTTCTTGCAATGACTGCTACAACAACTGTCCGACTATCTCTTTTGCTGCTCCAAGATACGCACTGCCATATCCCACTCTTCTTGAATCATGGAAAGGTTTGGTTGATAGTAAAATTGGTTATCTCTACTTTTGGAATCCTACAACCAATGTTACCCAATATGAAAGGTCTATAAGTGTAGAATATGTTCCAATGTCCTATTTTGTGCCATAAGTTCTCAAATTTAAGTTCAGCAATCTTTTGAAGGACATAATGGATATAATCCTGACAAAGAAAATGATCTGCATAGAAGAAGTAGCAATAATATATCAAGACTTGAGCCAGCATCACAGTATAACCAGAGTGCAGGTAATGGACTTATTTATTCCCATAATACACCTTAATGGGACTTATAGCTATGTGATTAGAGTATCTGCTAGAGGACATGGAATGATGGCTGGGGAAAGTAATTTGTTTGGTGATGTTTATCGCCATCAGCATGTGATAAATGTCCCTTTTAAATAGAGTAATCTTTCTTGATGAGTTGCTAATAATGTCACAGGAGAGCGTAATAAGTTCAATTCTCCAAACTTTCTGGCTTCTTGGACCACTTATTTTCAAGAAAGTGAAATGCTTCATCATTATGGCCTCGTTCATTCTTTTTATTCAATAGAGGTAGAATAGACAACAACTTGCTTCAAGGACCTTCTTCATTTTAGTTCTTCTCGTGCTCCTCCTCCTCCTCCATCTCTTGACGTTGATAATGATCCAGAGCTTCAAAGGCTTATGAGAGATATTGACGAGGAAGTACCAGCTCGGCAAGATGATCGTATGGATGCTCTTACTCTTGAAGTTAGAGCTCATTATCCTCCTCCTCCTCCCGATTCCGCTATGGATGATTAAACTTTATTTGATGATATTTGGTTTGAATTTTATTCATTTTGCATCATTAGATATATGACCAATTATGCCATTTCACATTTTATTATGAATATTGTTTATGAAAACTAATGGCTAATCTCTCTTTTGATTGTGATCTTAGCAGCTTATTATTAATATATCAATTGGCTAATGTTTTTCAAAATTCTTGTTTAAAACGTTTATATAGAGTCTTTTTGATTTAACAAAAAGGGGGAGAAAATTTAAGATGTGCTATAGTAAGGGGGAGTAAGTTTTTCAAAATCGATTTCAAAAATAATTTCTTAAACAAATCTTAAAATTACTCAAATGTTTTGTTATATCAAAAATGGGGAGACTGTTGAAAACATTTTTGATATTTCGATATAACAAATTAAGTTAAATGAATTTTAAGATTTTACAAATGATTTTACAATTTTATATTCGATTCAATTAACCGAATATCAAATTATTACTCCAAGTTTTTCAAGATCAATTTTAATCCTTACTAAATGTGTAAAATTATGATTTGTACTTAAACTATTTTTGAAACAATTTTCACAAAGTGTGAAAACAATTAATAAAACTGGTTGGGAGCGTGCGTGCATCGATGCATACACAGGGTGCATTGGTGCATCAAGTGTAAATTTTGAATATTTTGACTGTTGGAACACTTAGTGCATCGGTGCACTAAGTGTGCATCGATGCATAAAATGCATTCGATGTTTTAAAAAAGTCTGAGTGCATCGATGCATGGTTGGTGCATCGATGCATCAAATGCATTCTATGTTTTCATAAAATCCTGAGTGCATCGATGCATGGTATGTGCATCGATGCTTGAAATACATTCGATGTTTTATAAAACCCTGAGTGCATCGATGCATGGATTGGTGCATCGGTGTATCACTTTGAAAAATTGATTTTAGGCTTGATTTTGATTCAAAATACTTTGTGAAAATTGTTTCAAAAATATATTAAGTATAAAACATAATTTTACACATTTAGTAAGGTTTGAAATTGATCTTGAAAGACTTGGAGTAATAATTTGATATTCGAGTAATTAAATCGAATATACTTAGAAAATCATTTGTAAAATCTTAAAATTCATTTATACTTAATTTGTTATATCGAAACATCAAAATGTTTTCAACACTTTTCTTGCAATGACTGCTACAACAACTGTCCGACTATCTCTTTTGCTGCTCCAAGATACGCACTGCCATATCCCACTCTTCTTGAATCATGGAAAGGTTTGGTTGATAGTAAAATTGGTTATCTCTACTTTTGGAATCCTACAACCAATGTTACCCAATATGAAAGGTCTATAAGTGTAGAATATGTTCCAATGTCCTATTTTGTGCCATAAGTTCTCAAATTTAAGTTCAGCAATCTTTTGAAGGACATAATGGATATAATCCTGACAAAGAAAATGATCTGCATAGAAGAAGTAGCAATAATGTATCAAGACTTGAGCCAGCATCACAGTATAACCAGAGTGCAGGTAATGGACTTATTTATTCCCATAATACACCTTAATGGGACTTATAGCTATGTGATTGGAGTATCTGCTAGAGGACATGGAATGATGGCTGGGGAAAGTAATTTGTCTGGTGATGTTTATCGCCATCAGCATGTGATAAATGTCCCTTTTAAATAGAGTAATCTTTCTTGATGAGTTGCTAATAATGTCACAGGAGAGCGTAATAAGTTCAATTCTCCAAACTTTCTGGCTTCTTGGACCACTTACTTTCAAGAAAGTGAAATGCTTCATCATTATGGCCTCGTTCATTCTTTTTATTCAATAGAGGTAGAATAGACAACAACTTGCTTCAAGGACCTTCTTCATTTGAGACTGTCCTGTTTGAAAATGTTTTTTTCTCATTTCTTTATCAAAAAATGAAAGAATTTTGTAAAGTGTTGCCTATCACATATTCACAATAGAATCAAATCATAAGAATGAATTCAAAGAATATCAATAGAAGCAACTACACTTTTAAATCAAAAAAACATAGTCCTATGGCAAGTGTCAACATTATTGACTGATTTAAGTTGATTATGGTAAAGTGAGGTCTATCATGTTGATCCAGCATATATGTCTCTTGGAGCTTCCACTATCTTGAAGGAATAGTTGTTATGCTCATCTCATAGAGATACTTCTTAGTTCCAGAATCTCAGGAACATCTTTGGGATGTGCGGTGCTTCATCAAGAGCTTAAGATCGTCTCTTATGTCATTGTTGCACCATTCAATATTCGAGCCGCCTTTTCAGGCTTTCAACTCGAATCCTCATTTGGTTTCAAGATGTTACATCTTGAACCCCCCTTTTATCATTTTTCATATCATGCATTAAATATTTAAAAACCCAATTTTTGCAAATAAAAATCAATCCTGAGAGGCGGAATAAAATCTGAAGATAGTCTCTTTCACATAGAAATCCATGTATGATTAGAATGAACTTTTCAGGTACGTAATGTAGGCCAAGGCTTATGGTTATGAAAGAAAGGGATAAAAAGGCTCAAACAAGTGTTTAAGGGTAATTGAACCAAGGATCAATTCATTCTGATGCCTTCAATCTTACATTGCTTGACTTGGATTTGCTTTGTTATTTGTCATTCTTCTTTTGGATCCTTCTAGACTGTCAATTTTTTGTTCATTTCCAATTTCTCATATCTTCGTCATTTCTTGCTCTTCTTGTTGAATATGAATCTTTGAACTAATTGCACTTGATCAACATTTGTAGTTTGAGGCTTAATGAGTCACCCATCTTGATTTAATTTTTTTTCTTTTTTTCATCTTTTTTTATGAATGAGTATAGGGCTTCAATTGCTTTGAGCACCTTATTTTCCTCTTGCATTTTGAAAATTCTTTCGTTATTCTTGAATGGATTGATCTTCAAGCACTTTGTATTTGACCTACCTTGTAGTTTAAAACTCTCTTCATTTCATGAAGATTTGTCTTCGTAATTGACAATCTTTATTCCTGTGAGCATATATCCTTCTTCTTGCCCCCAATGTGAGGGTGATCCTTGGTTAGGGTTGAATCAGAAGAAAAATATTATAGGCTCAAATGGGGATAACAAGGGATTTATATATATACATATATTTGAAAGGATAAATGAAACAATGTCGTTCGTCATCTCATACACAGAAGCCTTTGTAAAAAGAGGTATCCCCAGGGGGATGAATATTCAAGATTAATCTTTATTTACATGAAAACAATGCAATTAATGCATGATATAATTATTCAATCTTTTTTTCCTTCTTTGAGTATGCCTCAATCACTCGAAATTATCTTCGATAAGTTGATTCATGATGTCTCATCTCGTCTCTTCTTTCCGAAAGATTCACGAATAATTTGAAAGTTTGGTTCTTTTGAGGTCTTTTGGGTTATGATGGTTTTGTATTTAGAAAGATAAAAGTGTGACTTTTGAAGTCGTGTATATGGTGGAATGTTATAAACCAATCAACTCTATCCAAGAAGGTAAACATCTGGATTTGGTGTCTCAAAAACAGGTAGAGACGTGACTTCAGAGTCTCAGATAAATGTATGGTCAAAATTTGGTTTTAGTAAGGGTCAAGTAATTGGCATTGTATGGGATATGGAATGTATAATTTTATCACTTGCTAAAGATCTTATAATTCTTGAAAAAGAATATTTAATCTACTTGATACTAAAAAATTTCAAGATTAAAATTTGATTCCTTGCTCATAACCATAAAAACAACAAAAATTTATTTATCACAAAAAGATAGAGAAAGGAACAAAAAACAAGTTCAAAAAGATGCTGAAAATAGAAATGTACTACAGTGGTAGATAACAACTTCCACTTATTTATTTATCATGCCTAATCATTCCTTGAATGTTGGGTGTATAACTGGTCCATGATTTTCATCCTTATTTACCCCCATCTTTTGATCATTTCTTGTGTTAAGACTCCTTTGTCAACAAACATTTCTATTTCTTTTAATAATATCCTACAATTACCCGTGGAATGCCCAAATACCCCCAAGTGGAAATCACAAACACTATCTTGATCATAACTATGAGCAGAAGGGTTTGGTGGCATTTTCATTGGTCTTGGTGTGATGTACTGACCTTTAATCAAATGTGGGTACAAGTCTGAAATGGAAGTTTGGAACATTTCCAAAGGATTCCTTGATCGTGTGACTTTCTTTGGTCGATATGAACAACTACTTTCTCTTTTTCTTTTACAGCGGCAGGGATTCTGGATGCGACATTCATTCACATCATCAACTATCACTTTTTGATCATTCGGGCTCTTGGATGTGACTTTTGAGTTTCCTTCGCTGATTACATTTTCAATTAATTCTCCATTTATCAATAAATTTTCGAATTCCTTCGTCGGATTTGCCAGCATTAACCCGAAAAAAGAAGCAGGAAGGGAATCACGAAACATATGTGATATCTCTTCTTCTAACATGGGAGGTTGAACTTGTTCTGCCACTCCTCTCCATCTTAAGGCATACTCTTGAAACCCTTCATTGGCTTTCATTTTTACTCCTTGAAGATCCATACGTGTTGGAGCTAAGCCTTTAACATACCAATATTGTCCCAAAAATCTATCAGCTAAATCAACCCATTTCTTGATATGTTATTGGGTCAAATGATTGTATCATACTATTGCTGGTCCAATGAGGCTATCATGGAAGGAGTGAATTAACAAATCATCAGAATTTAAATATCCTTCCATTTTTCTGCAAAATATTCTCAAATGGATTAGGGGACAGTTGGTGCCATCATATTTCTCAAAATCAGGCATTTTGAATTCATGGGGAATAACCAAATCTGGAACCAAGCTGAGCTCTCTTGCTTCTAGTTCTTTGTGGGAGGCATTAATACCTTTCATATTTCTGATTGCTTCATCCATCCTCTTGAATCTCTCTTCATATTGTGAATAATTAATGAGGTTATTCTTTGGGTTCGATTGGGATACCCTAGGGTATGTTATCATTCTCGATGCATTAATTTGATAACATTGTTGCTCTTTATCAGTTATCTCTTCTTTATCAGATGCTATCCCCTGACTAATTTGATTTGATCCATCTTGTGATGCTTATTTCCTTGTATCCTGAGGTAACCCTGTAAATTATTCTGGCCACTGATCTTGTAGTCTTTCATAATATTGCTCCATTGTTTTCATGATGATGGCAAAGTAAAATGAATAATCTCGGTTTTACTGTTACAGAAACCTCTTAGGAATTATTTACATGTTTTTATAATTAATGTATATAACAATATTTAAACAAATAAAAATGTAATGTAAATGTGAAAATATAAATGCAAAAATAAGAATGCAAACTGTGCAATGCACAAGCAAACATGAATACAAAATGAAAATGCAAAGATGCAAAATGCAAATGCATCTATGAAAAGGTAAGAGTGATCATCTTAAAACAGATTTCATTGAACACAAAAGTTTCGGTGCATCAAACAAAACTTTTACATGTAAGGAATACCTTTCACTCCTAATTTCTCTATTTCCCTTAAAAGTAAAATTAACTTCCACCTACGCTCAGGTGTGAAGTTATCAATCTGCTTTAATTCTCTCGCGAAGCCAGCTAAGTCTACCAGTTTATGAGCCACATTACTTGTTTGAACAACAACTTCCTTCATGACATTGTCTTTTTCCTTCATCTTCTGTGTCAACCTTCGGAGTTGTAGGCAATGTTGTTCACTTTTTCTTGTGAGAGAATCTTTGTGTTCAAGAAGTTCTCGTAGAAGATCCCCATAATCATCTAAACATTTCTTCAATATCATGTTCTTATCTCTAGTGGCTTTTAGTTCAATATCAATCTCATGTTGATGAATCTGATATGATGCTTCCATGTTGGTCATAGAACCATTCAACATTTGATTTTTGACTTGATATTTTCTCGATTCAATGACAGTTGTATTGAGTCTTTCTTCTGCAACTCGTGAATCATGATAAAACTTCTTGGCTCGACCTTCATGTATGTTACAGTTCTTTTTCAGTTTAGTGACCCCTGTTATCTACTCTTCTGGGTTGTTTCCTATGCCAGCATTTTGAAAGGCTTGACTGACCTTTTTGAAATCTTCTTGTATGGTTTCCAGTTCTGTGCTCAATTTCTTATTTTCTTTCTTTAAATGATGTATTTGAGCCTCGTTTATCAGCACATTTTCTTTCTTCTGGACGCCCCTACTGATATTCTTACCTTTGACCACTTTTGGTATTAATCTAGCAGGACCTTCAGTTAACAAACTAGGTTGATCATTTATCCTAAACTCTAAGATTCCATGATCCAAAAGACATTGGACTCGATGTTTGAAGTCAAGGCAATTCTCAATGGTATGTCCTTGAGCTCCGGCATGATATTCACAATAAGCGTTAATTTCATACCAATTCAGATACTAAAACGACTTCATATAATGTGGAGCTGCTTCTCGCGCTTCAAGTAGCTTCTCGTACAACTCCTCATATGATATAGGGATAAAATCAAAATGAGAACCGCCTTTTGTCTTGGATTGAACCTGAGTTTTAGACGTCAGGAGTAGACTAAACTTTGACAATTTCAGATTACATGATTTCTTCTCATCTCTGGGAGCTTTTATAGTTGTCACCATTTCTTTGGTATCTCCAGACAATTTGTGAATACAAATGATGACTGTCTGTAATTTCTCAAATTGGTTAGGATCAGAAGTCCCTTGCATATCTGAAATTGCAGGATTATATTCATCGAGCTCTTTCTCTTTTTGTGCAGGAGTCTCTTTTCCTTTGGCCAAAACAGATATTCTACCCATCATCTTGGACATTTGCTCTCTTATTTCTCGTATCTCCTTTTGCTCTTCAATGGGCATATGATCTTTGGGTGCATAGCTCTCCTCTATCCTCGGAGTTCCCTCAGGATGTCACTTCATGGTTGCGTCATATTTTGTTCGATCATAAAACTTTTTATCCATTTATGAATTCTTTCTAATTTGTTGAACAATCTTTCAAGTCAAAACCTTTTGGTTATTCCATAATCATGCAATGCAAACAAAAGAAATCAATATAAAGAAGTTAGAGCAAAACAAAATGTATGAAAAATAAAAATGAGAAAGAAAAAAAAATTGGTTAGTACCAATTAATGGAAGGAAAATATCATATCTATCAAGGTATAAGTCCTAACCTCATACTTTCTAGTTCCATGCTTTGTTTAGAAAACAATGAAATCAAATAAATTAAAAGCTAGAGCTTATTTTTCCTTTGTGTACACCTACGGACAGGGTTTCAGTATTGTCTTAGATCAGGAGAATTTCTAGGATTTATTATATGCAGGCTTTCAGTTCTAGGAGTAAAGGTACTCAAATTGTCCTTGTTGGTGCCCCCTTGGGCTGCCAAACCCTCAATCATAGTCCATCACAGACTTAAGCGGACCGAGTTCAATTCGAGGGGACACATTTCCCTATGCCTGACACGGAGAATAAATTCTCACGAAGACATAGGATATATGAACCCCGAAAGTTACTTGCTAGGGCTGACACGGAGAATAAATTCTCACGAAGACGTCGCTTTCACTCCCACTTAAAAGGGACAAGCTTGATCACAAAGCTTATGTTATGCAATACATGTGTTGTGTGTAAGGAGAAATTTTTATACAAAAATTAATATCTAAAAAGCAATTAAATACAAATAAATATACAAGTGTATAAAAAATTGAAAGAAAAAATCATAAATTAAATAAAATTGAATTCTTAATTTCTAACTATAGAGATAATATATAATCAACTTAGGTTTAACCAAAGGGTCCCCAGCGGAGTCGTCAAGCTGTTGTAACTGGTTCTTGCCCGGACACGGAATTTTACTTGGCGAAAAAAATAAAATGAATAAGTAAATGATTTTTATTTTAAAAATATATTTTGGGAGTTGCCATTGACCTTTTTTGGGTTAGGTAGGTCAAATACCTAAAAACAATCTTTTAAAATAGTTTTTAAGAAAACATAATTTAAAAGATAAACTGATCTGCGTATAACAAAAAATTTTATTAAAAAAAGTATTCGTGGTCGGTTACGTTTAGGGAATGATTAGCACCCCTATAACACCCAAAATTGGTACCCATTAATTATAAATTGTCTCTATTATTGAAAATTTAAGAATTCAAAAATATATTTAATTCATATTCCTGTGATTTCAAATTTATTTGTATAATTCCAAGAAAATATATTTTTTATATTTTTATAAATAAGATATTTATTTACTTAGAAATATCAGAAAATGACTTCTAGTTGCTTTAAGACAGTCCCTTTCTTAATATTAAAAAATAAATAAATATTAATAAAATATTTTTCTAAAAATAATTAAAAAATAGATTAATATATAATTTATAAAAATATGATATTTATTTATTTAAAAATATCATAAAAGGACATCTAGTTACTTTAAGACTGCATTTTCTTTAATATTAATAAAGAAATAAATATTAATATAATATAATAATTTTCCTAACAAATAATTAAAAACTAAGTAAATATATATACATTTATAAGCATGATATTTATTTATTTTTTAAAATATCATAATAAGACGTCTAGTTATTTTAAGACCGCTCTTTCTTAATATTAAAAAAATAAATAAATATTGAAAATGTGATAATTTTTCCTAAATAATAATTTAAATAAAATAAAATTAAATATATATAATTTTTATAATTTTTATTTATTTAAAATACCAGAATTAGACATCTAATTATATTAAGACTGTCATTTCTTAATATAAAAAATAAATAAATATTATTATTTAAACAAATATATATATATATATATATATATATATATATGACTAAGATGAAAATAATAAAAAAATAATAATGAAAGTAATAATTTAAACATATCGAAAAAAATACAATTATAAATAAGAAATTAAAATTATAGCCTCATATTCATAAATATATAAGCTTAAAATGTAAAAATAATAAAACTTATGGTTAAAATGAAAATTATATAAAAATTAATGATCAAATTATAAAATATAAACAATTAATGTACATAATTAGAATTATCATGTAATATAGATATTAAGAGTGTAAATTAGCCATAATAAAATATTCGGGATTACAATAATAATAATTAAAATTTTAGGGACTAAATATTGTATTTACCCTAAATATATGTATATATTAATTAGTGACTGAAATATAAATTAAATATAATTCGAAGACAAAATTAATATACGCATAAATGTAAGTCCAATAACTAAAACGAAAGGATTACAAACTATAAAGGGATGCAGAAAGGGTTTCTCAATGTTGGAAATTACATATATGCCCCTCCCCCAAAACGATGTCGTTTGGGGAAGGGTATTGATACCCTTTAAATCGGCCCCCTATGGCCACTCTTCTCATTTCTTCCTTTCTTATTCTCTCTCTTACAGAGAGAAATAAAATTTCTCTCTGTCTTCTCTCTAAATTTTCCAGTCGGCCGGCAGCCTTACGACGTCGCTATCACCGCCATACCAAATCAAAGCTCTTTTAACTCTAAAGCCAAATCTGGTATCCTTTTCTCCTAAAACCCCCTAGTATTTTCTAGATCTAAGGAAAATACCTTCGGTATTTTAACGGTTTGATTGCGGTTTAGAGGGCTCCGATGGTCGTGGTAAGTTTCTCTCTTCTCTCTTTGCTTTCGATTTGCTGCTGTGGGTTTATTTTTTCGCTGTTGTTGGTGTTGTTTGGCTTGCTGGGTTGCTATCGTGGTCTCTGATGGTTCCCTTTTCTTTCTCCCGTTCTTCGTTCTGTGGTTGTTGGTTGCTGTCCGTCCTTTTCTTTTTGTTTTGCAGGGATGATGGCTTTTATAGCCATCACCGACGTTCTGCTCAGATCGGTCCCAAGGAGGTTGCCTAGGTGAGTCACCATATCTATGGTGGTGACTCACCATAGAGCTCGACGTGTGGAGGGGCAACTGGCCTTCTAGAGGCTTCGGCGGCGAGGTTGCGTAGCAGTGGAGTGTCGGCAGTAGGCGTTGGACCACCTGGTAGTGGAATCGGCGGCCTCGTGGTGCATCAGAGGCGGTTGGAAACTCTTGGAGGCGACGGCTAGGGTTTAGAAACCCTAGCAGAGATGATACAAACCCTAGAAGGGTTTGGGTAATCTGTTGGGCCAGATCCGGTTCTGGATCTGCTTCTGGGTCAAATGTAACTGGGCTTTATTTCAGGTTTGGGCCTTCTATTTATTGTAATTATTTATTAATAATATATAATAATATAATAATAATATTTATAATAATAATAATAATAATAATAAAATGAAAAAAATTAGTGTTTACAGATATTATATTTTATGATTCTTTGATAAAATGGAATGATTTTAGAAAGGAAATTTTTTTACTGATTTTCGGTAAAGGATTGTTTTATAAATACTATGTGACATCACATCTGTGACTCGTATACGGTGACATATATGAGAAATGGGTACTACAAGATCATTTTATATCGATCTCCAATCTATGATCTCAATATAAATTGGTCTCTAAACTTTAAATTTTTTTATATCAATCCTTAAACTATCAACATCATTCCATTATCATGTTGTTAACTCTAATGGTTAAAAAATTAATCTATTTTTGCAGGTCATGAGAATTAAAACTGTGATCTAAAAAATTCTCTTGATTTTAAAAATCATATTAGTATATATTTTTAGAAGGTTACAAATTCGATTTTGAATACCTTCAAAAACATATTAAACTTTTTTTAGATCATAGATTTTATTTCCAAGACCTTCATAAACTAATAAACTAATAGAGCTAATAGCATATTGATGCAAAAATCTAAATAGAATAATTTAAGGATTGACATAGAATATTTTAAAATTTAGAGATCAATTCAAAATGTGAGTTATAATTTAAAATGGGATATAAAATGTCTGGAAATTAATATAATAATTTAAAATGAAATCATAATTTAAGGACCTCTTTTACAATTAACTCTAAAATACATCCAGCCAGACAGGAGTATATCAACAAAAGTACACCAATAAACAATGCAGTCTACATGTGAATATTACAAATGCCCAATTAAGATCCGGATGAGGTGAGACATTTATTCTTATATATAATCATAAGTGTACTCAAAGTGCAAACATAATATTTTATAGCAGTGGACGAATTAATAAAATTTCAGATGAAAATAAATTTATAAAATTTTAAAAAATAAAGATAAATTATTAATAAAAAATATTTAAAATATAAGAAAATTTAAAAATTTTAAGTAGATGACGATCCTTTCTCAACGGGTCTCGGTGTACCAATCTTGTTATGTCTTAGAGTAATTTTATCTTTTTGGATAATATATGTATTAAACATATAAAAACCTTAAACATAAACTCTTATTAAATTAATTTAATACACTTAAGTCACTTCTCCATGTCATTACACATATACGAAATCAAGTGTAATAACAAAATATCACCTTCAATACTACTATAATAACAAATATAACCCCCAAAATAAAACTTCCATTACAATTTGGTCCCCCATCCACATTTAAAAATCAAATCTTAATTATATAACTTATATTAACAAGTCTAGAGTGGATTGCCGCAAAGAAATTCGTTGCCGTCGAACGACGAAGCTTCAAGATGATCGAACGGTGTTCCCACCGGAATCTCGCCGCAAAGACGATTATGGCTCAGATCCAAATGTCCGACGTATTTTGCCGACAATAGCGATTTCGGAACCGAACCTTTCGGGTTATTGAATGATAAATCGAGAACCATGTACTACGATTTTGATCCGAAAACGTCCGGTATGGTCCCTTCGAGGGAGTTTCGGCTCAAGTTCAAGATACTCACACCGGAGTTCCCCAACACCGCCGCCGGTATTGTGCCGGAAAACATGTTGTTGTGCAAATTCAGCGTTGCCAGCACCTTCATTTTGCCCAACTGAGCCGGTATTTGACCCCGTAGCTTGTTTATGGATGAATCAAGGTCAGCTAACCGGTTCATGTTGCCGAATCGCCGATGGAAGCTGGGATTGTTCCGGTGAGTTTGTTTCGACTCAGTAAAGCACGACTCAGCATCTTGAGGTTACCGAAGTTGGCCGGAATCTAGCCGGTGAGGATATTATTGCTTAAATCGAGATGTTTTAAGCTCGAGAGTTGAACAATGGAGGTTGGGATTTCGCCGGTGAGTTTATTATCCGCTAAGTTTAAGAAGGTGAACTTTTGGAGATTCCCAATACGTGTTGGGATTTTCCCGGAAAGTGAATTTCCGATGAGATCCAACACTCTCAAGTTCGGCAACGGCGCCACACACGGTGGAATCTGGCCGGTGATGCCTTTCCAGTCGGCTATAATTAACGTGGAGAGCTTGTCGAGTTGGAAAACGGAAGGGTTGATTGAACCAGTCATGTAACCGGAATTTGAGTGGCCGGGTTTCTGTAAAATGGGGTCCTCCGACTCACCGCGGAGAGAAACGTCGGTGAATCGTCGGATCGCAGCTGATGCCGTACCAGTTGAAGCAACAGTCAGTGCCTTTCCATGAATCGAATATGCCAAAGTAAGGTTCCTTCAACGAAGAACTTGAACTCAGCAATGCTTCTCGATCAGACGGTGGACATGCAAATACGGCGCCGGAAAGAATGGATAACAGCAAAGGTAAAGCTACGGCGGCGAAGGAGAAGATCCCCATTGGATTTTCTTTTTACCCTTTCTGTGTTTTTTGTGTGTAAATGTGTAAATTAGACAAAATGTGGATTTGTTTTTGGATCTGAAACTAAGACGGAAGATGAATGCAGTGAAGGAGAAAGAGAGAGCTGCGAAGAGGGAGATGCCCGAACGAGTTATTATGGGGTGGCAGATTTATACTACATATTTGGCTTTCGGCCTTTTTGAGGTAAATAGTATCCATTTTATTAGTATTTGTTTTTATTATTTTATTATTTATATATAAACTACATCTATTTTACAAGGATAAGTAAAACGTTTAGTATTTAAACTAATAATTTTATTTCGTTTTAGCATTTAAACTTTTATTTTTTTAAAAATTATATTTAATATTTATTTTCGTTTCGTTTTGATATATTATTGTTATAAACTTAGCAGAAACAACATGATATTTTTATGGGTAAATTACATCATTCATCATTCAACTACATTCTCACTCCTATTTTGATCACTGAAGTTTATTTTTTTAAATTAATTACTTAAGTTTCAAATTTATTTTTTATTTTAATTATATATTAATATAATAATAATAAATTATTAATAAAATAAATTAGAGTGATTAAAAACATGAGCAATTTGAAAGTTGAGTAGTTAAATTGAATTTTTTTAAACTTTAGTGATCAAAATAGGAGTGAGAAGATAATTAAGTGATGAATGATATAATTTATCCAAAAAATGCCACGTGCAACATTTCTCTTAAGTTTTTAACAACGAGATATTAAAATAAAAAATATAAACATTAACTATGATTTTGAAATAAGTAAAAGTTTAAGTACTAAAATGAAACAAAACTAATAGTTTAAATACTAAACGTGTAATTTACTCATTTTATAATAATGCTCGAGACTTGCATATTATTTGATACAATTATGGAAGAACATGGTCATGTTTTCGGTCAATCCGATCTAACTCGAAAATATATATCACTCACCTGAAATTTAGTTTGATTCGAATTTAAGATGATTTTATTCGATCTGAAACTCGACTCATCTCTTAAGATAAAATTTAAATCTGACCTGACTAGACATAATATAAACCTTTCGAATTATATCAAAGTAAATTCCGGATCATAACCTCTGACACTATTAAAATTAAAATTGTTATTTTGATTCCTTTGGGGGACCTTTCATTTTTACAATTTCGATAATTTCATTGGGCCAATAATTAGGTTTCGTTGGACAAATAATCGGGGAAAAAATTAAGGAAATAAAAAGTTGTTACATTATTTTTGAAACTACTCATGTTCTCGTGACATGTTTTTATAAAATATAATAAATAATTAAAAATTGTCATGTTCTCTTTGCGAGTTTCATACAATTTTCATCAAGTCCACATAATGAGATATTTTTAAATAAATTTAATGAAACTCGTCATGAGAGCATAACGAGTTCTACGTATACCGTAACAAGTGACCTAAATCTAAAAGTACATTTTTAACACCTATATTTTCATTTTTTTATTTCCCGTCCCCAATATTTCCAAATTTAGGCCAATAATTAGTCTAAAAATAATAGAAATATTAAATAAATAAAAAGTCACACTAAAGGTTGTAATCATGAAGAATATTGATTTTGGAGTATCTAACATGCATCAATTCACCATGATTAGTTTCACCACTAATTATGTATAAATCTTGCCCTCAATGATGGACATTATGTACCAATAACGCATTGCATTAATAATTTTATAATCAGATTAACAATCGAATCGATTCGATCATTGATTTATTTAATTGATGAATTATTGATTTCTAATATTTAGATAAAAATATATTGATAGATCTTAGTGTTCATCCTTAAAGTTCTAAATTCGAGCAGCTGCAAGATGTATATGCATTATCAATATTTAAGAAAGATTATGAATAAATAATACATTGAAATCATCCATACTAGGGATGGTTTTTTATAAAGAAAATGACCCCATTAGTAACTCTTTTTATAACCGAAAGCAAAACAAAGTTTACAACCGGACATTGGAAGGAGGAAAAGAGTATCCATGGATTATATTATTGAATAACCAATTACTTGTTACAAAGAAATATGAAACCAAATCATCTATACTCACGCTTCACACATGCATTCCATGCATAGAAGACAAGCTCTAACCATCAATATCTCCACTATTACTGCATATGATAATTAAAGGCAGCCACGAACTTACACACCAGTCAGTCTCAATGGGCTGACCATTACAACGGTTGCGAACGCCCGATACCATTCTTTGCTCAGGGATCCGCAGCACAATTTAGCTCTCTGGAAATAAGAGTCACAATCCTCTTGATTGACCTGCTCAACATGATACATTCTTGAATTGAGTTGAGTTGAGCACAATATATTAGGGATGTTTAATGAATTGAGTTGAACAACTTGTGAGTTGTTCGAACTTAACTCAGTCAAAACTCGATCGAAGTTTGACTTGGGTTAATTCAACATACGCCATTTGTATACGTGGACCACAATTTTCCATAACTTATTTTAAATGGAATTCTGATGGGAGTTGTCTCCTCCTCAAAGACAATGAGTCATTCTGCTGCGCCGCCGTGCCTCTATTGTCGGAACCTAGTCACTATAGCTCAGTTGAGCGAAGCAGATTTCGTTTTTAATTTGTTTGTTTGATGTTATCTGGAGAAACAAGAATATAAATATGCATTCTTAGTTTTTAATCGAACACTCTCATTCTCTCTCTGTCGTACTATGTTGTTATCTGAAACTGGATGACAGAGTTATCTAGCTATAAAATCTTTATGCAATGATCTATTTATTACTTTTAAAATTTTAGTGTGAAAAACAAAAATTTATTTAAATATTTGTGATCATTTTGTCTCTTTATAATTTTATATATTCTATTTGTCATATTAACAATACGTTAATGATTTAATAGAAGTTAAACTTTAATGATCACATATTAATTAAATAAAAAAAGTGATCAAATATTATATTTTTTAAATTTAATAAAAAATACAAAATTTAACAAAAATGATAATTATGTTATTTACCAATATTAAATTACTTTATAATTATGCTATTTACCTATATTAAATTGCTTTATAATCATCTACAAATAATAATTAATATTTGCATTATAAAATGTATTTGTATATTATTTTTTGTGGT
This sequence comes from Hibiscus syriacus, assembly GCF_006381635.1. Classification (NCBI taxonomy): domain Eukaryota; kingdom Viridiplantae; phylum Streptophyta; class Magnoliopsida; order Malvales; family Malvaceae; genus Hibiscus; species Hibiscus syriacus. Next base: position 589,648 of record NW_024063176.1, read on the forward strand.
GATCTCCAAACCTAACCGACAAATATTATATTTTTTAAATTTAATAAAAAATAAAATTTAACAAAAATGATAATTATGTTATTTACCAATATTAAATTACTTTATAATTATGCTATTTACCTATATTAAATTGCTTTATAATCATCTACAAATAATAATTAATATTTGCATTATAAAATGTATTTGTATATTATTTTTTGTGGTGATCTCCAAACCTAACCGACTTGAAGGCATGGTTTCTCTCTTATTTTCTGATTTCAAGGCTTAGATCGAACCTCGAAAACCACAGTATCTACTCCTCTTCAGGTAAGTCCTCCGTTTCTTCTTTGCATCTTCCTTTCACGGCGGTTCCGCCGCCGGTATTGTTCCCTTTCCTTGCATTTTCAATCCTTTTACGGTTCTGTCATTCCGAATCCGGCAGCCTTCGGATTTCCGTTTCGATCGGATCTGGTGCTGCCCGTTCTTCATAGATCTGAATCTATTGTGTTGTTATTTGTAATATACTTAGGTTGGTTTTTATAAATTTAGGGTTATGTTCTCTTTTTTTTTTTTGAAAAAATACCCAAATTATGTTTCTGGAGAATCTGATTGATCAACTGATGATTGTAATCCGTCCTATTCTGATGTCGTTTCGATTTTGTGTCGGTTATGTGAATTTTATCGTTCTAGTTTGTGTTGTTATAATGGTCGTACCTTGAGACCCTCTGCAACATCTAAATATCTTGGAAGCTTTACTTGTCCAGCAGTGACTTCTTCCTGTCAATAGCGTTTTAAGTGTTGTTTGGATTCTCTTTGCCAATGGAGAAAGGAGTGCCATCTAGCCTTTTTGTTAATGATGGTTCCTTCATGGAGAGGTTTAAACTGCTTCAACAACAGAAGGATGACAAAGACAAGGCTGCATCATTAGAGGAATCTAAACCTCCCATTGTTGTAAGAGGGTCTTCATCTGTCAAGCCTTCTATTGCTTTCAATAAAGTAGCCACGGAACGGAAGACCGCCCAAACACCTTCGGGAGGCAAGCTTGCCTTCAGCTTGAAACAGAAATCGAAGCTTGTGGCACCTCCTGTTAAGTTGGATGCAGATGAGGATGTAGAGGACCAGGATGCAGGAAAGTTGGTAGATGACAAACCAATTAAAAAGCAAAAATTGGCTCGATCTGATGCCTCCGAACAAGCTTCAAAACAAGTGGATGTTGGTAATTACTGTTTTTTTATCGTTGTTGCTGTTGGTGACGGTTGGTACTCAAGGATTTTACATGCTTAGGTTGCATGTCATATACGTTTCCAACTAGAATGGGCTTATGAATGTTTGGGCTACCTTTTATCTTGCTTATGGTTATGTGCTCACAGACTTAAATAGAGGTCTAGATAGATAAAAAAATATTCTTTTTCTCTTCCCGTAAAGAAACAATTAATGGGTGTCTAGGTTAAATAGTCCTCTTCATAAACTGCTGTGATTTATGAAGTCATCCCATCTTCTTTGATCTTAAAGTGGTTGATGAAGAGGGCAAAACATTCTTGAATTTTTCTTGTCTCATGAATGCAGCTTATATCTTATTTACCAATCATCATTGATGGAAAGAGATGTTCAATGAAAGATTTGGAATATGTGGCACGCCTGCTACAAGAGTAATTTGCATTCTCTTCTTGATGCACTTGGTATTAATCAGTTTTATAAGTGATATGCAGCAGCACCTTCTCCAAGCGATCTCACTGTGAAGAAAGTTGCCGACAAACTGGCTAGTTTTGTTGCCAAACATGGAAGGCAGTTTGAACATATTACCCGTCAAAAAAACCCTGGAGACACACCTTTCAAGTATGTTCATTTTGCATCAATCTTTGCTTTTCAATATGCTTGTCCCCATGAGTGCATTCTTGTCCTTTTGGGTCTCCATGTTTTGTGTATTTGATATGTTACTGTGTTCAGATTCCTTTTTGATGAGAGCTGTTCTGATTACAAATACTATGCACACCGGCTTGCTGAAGAGGAAAAGTCTCTCTCAGAGAACAAGGAACAACAAACCCCTCAAAGTGGTTAGTAACTTTTCCCCCTTGACCATTCTTTCAGATAGGAATTCTTTGGATCAGTATGCTCTCACTGCAAACTTTTTGTGGCAGTTTTATCTGATTTAAAAAGTTACTTTTGCTATTATTTATTTCTTGCTACTCAATTTTCTGTTCTACACCAAATAATAAATATTGAAGTTACCAGTCATGTACTATTAGGCTCGGAAATGGCTTCGTTAATCTTAATAAATTTAAGATTGATGGATATTTGAAGGTGATATGTCTTGTTCTTCTGTAATGACATGATTAATGCTTTATGTGGTACAGGCATTTCAGCTTCCAAGTTCAGCTCTATTAGGGCTGTTCCACACCAATCAAGTTATCAAACACCTTCCTCTGCTTTGTATGATAGTGATGAGCCTAGATCTTCGGTGGGAAGAGCAGGTGATGATGCATGAGATATTTGCTTTCGGTTTTTTTATTGGATCAATGAGTTTTGGCTTTCTTTGGCTTGAAATGACTAGATTTATCAAGTTCTTGGAGTAAAAAATTATTGTTCTTTCATTTCTCCATCATATTCTTCAATGTCTACTCTATGGGATATCTGTCTGTTCATGATTTTTTTATCAAAATAATCTGAAAGTGATATTGTCCTGTTATTAGGTTTCTATCTTTTGGCCAGTCTACACTTATGATTGTTGGTTAATGATATACATCATATTTTTCTGTTAAATCATCCTTCTAGAGTGGAATTTGATATAAACAATTATGGTGTATTATCAACTTGCAATTGTACATATGACATCGACAGACATTAGTAATAGAAAATTTTGTTTGCCTGATGTTTTATTCATGCTTTTCTATGGTGCAGGCTCGTCCAGTGCACCGTCAGGTGCAGATCCTATTGCAATGATGGAATTTTACATGAAGAAAGCTGCTCAGGAAGAGAAGATGAGAATGCCTAAACAGTCCAAAGATGAGATGCCACCACCTCCTTCCCTTCAAGGTGATTCTTTATCCTGATTGAATTGTGTGTATGTGTTCACATGTACATGCTGTGTTTTCTTTTCCTTCTAAAATGCATTTCCCTCTTTCTGTTGGTTTAGCAGCTCCTGCGAAGAAAGGTCATCACATGGGCGATTATATCCCACAGGAAGAGCTTGAAAAGTTCTTGGCTGCCTGCAATGATGCTGCAGCACAAAAAGCTTCGAAGGAGACTGCGCAGAAGGCAAAGATCCAATCTGATAATGTTGGGCATAAACTCTTGTCGAAAATGGGTTGGAAAGAAGGTGATTTATCTTCTCTCTTTAATATCTATGCTTGCTCTTGTCTGGCACGGCCTTTGTTAACCAAAAGTTTGGAGCTCAACTTTAAATTGGGATAATATGACAACTGAAAGCTAAGATAAATCATCTGGAAGAAGTGTTTAAGTGCTACTGGCAATAGTCTTCTGTATCTCACAATTAAGTTATGCTGCAAATGCTGGTTTTTTTTCTTGTTTGTTTTTCCTTTGTGGTAGTATTATTGTACTATTTACTAAACACATCTTTCATCAAGTTTAGAGGGTACGTGAGTACCTCACTAATTTGTCAGATTGCTTGCATTCATGCTGTGAGCCTATTAGAGGCGATCTTATTATTTCTTCGGATGGTGATTTTCCTTTCAAATTTATTCACTGCAGATTATTGAAAAATGCTCGATTTCATCATATATAGGTGCATTCTTTTTATCCCCTGAAGGGAGGAGTTAAATATCTTGGCTGCATGGTTTACAGGTGATGGTTTAGGCAGTTCGAGGAAAGGTATTGCGGATCCCATCATGGCTGGGGATGTAAAGATGAACAATTTGGGGGTCGGCGCTCATAATCCTGGAGAAGTGAACCCAGATGATGACATATACGAGCAATACAAGAAGCGAATGATGCTTGGCTATCGATACAGACCAAACCCCCTGGTATTTTATATGTTCCTTTATGTACAATGCTGTTATTCACATAAGTAGATGGCAATATTTTGGCCTTGAATCGATCTAATATGTAAAAATCTATATTTGCAGAACAATCCTCGAAAAGCATACTATTGAAGATTCGTTGTGGAAGATATCAACTTGTGTAGGATGTGGTGGAGGAATAAAAGTTTAAACGTGGTTGATCTTATGTATAACATATACATTATGTAGATATTTGTTTTTCGTTTACGACGGAGGTTTCTTTTCTATGTGGGATTAGATCAAGCTCCATTTCGTTTATTCAGTGTTCAATTGACAAGGTTTTGCTTCTGATTTTCTAAGAAACCCAACTGGCGATTTGAATCAATATAGGAGGAAGCTGTGCTCTCTTTAACCTTTCATCAGTGATGACGCACTTATTCTCTCGAATCCAAGAATTTTAAAAAGAACAAATTTTTTTTTTATCATTAAGATCATTAATATTCTTTCTCGTTATTATTAAGGTCATTAATATTCTTTTTGTTGTATAGTAACGCATCATAATATAGGTATAGTAATTTAGTTTCAATTAAATTAAAGTTCGGAAGTATTACATTTATTTGTATCGGGATGTAGATGACATATTAGAGACAATAATAGATGCCCCGGTAATCAAAAATATATTTATTGAATGTACAGTTCAGCATGAAAGATTCAGCGATTTGACTAAACTGACATTATTTAATTGAATATTTACTTTTTTAGCATCGGTTAATATATATTTCTTGAAGTGGCACTCTTTCGACTGAGCCGGCGAAAGGTGCGTCCCCGAGGACTCGTTTTACTCATGTTTTCGTTGAGTTGGATGCCACGTGTGGTAGGCGCATCCCCGGGGACGCGCCTTCACTGTCACGCTGGTATTTTGTTTAATAATAAATATTTTATTTTTATTATTATTATAAATTAATAATATATTATGTAAAGTGTTTCGATTATAATGTAAGAATTATCAAATGTATTTTTTTAATGTGTGTTAAAGGTGGAGTGAATTATCTACATTAATATGATAGAACAATATATGAAAACCAGTTTTGATTTTATTGTAGTTATAGGAAAAATGTATGAAATTATAATATTACACATATGGTTATATTATTATTTTTGATTTTGATTATCGATCTATTAATTTTATCAGTTAATTATTTAAATGTTATCAATCTAGTCATCTCTTATCAATATTTAACGAAAATATTGATGCATAAGTTAATAAATTAGTATAATTACATATTTAATCTTCAAGACTTACATATTTTATGAAATTAGTCTTATTGAAAATTTAATTTAATAAATTTAATCCTCCAATCAGAACATGAAATGTGTCATCGTATACATAAATTTTTTAATAACTTTTAATTTGTTTAATTTAATATTTTTCTCTACTTAGAAGGTGGAATTATTATTATATTTTAAAAAAATTTATAAATAATAATATTAATTATTATATTAAATAAATATATTGAAAATATTTATGTATTTAAAAGTTAAAAAAATTATTTAGGTGTACATACATTGACATATTATATAAATGCAATAACATTAAATTATTAGAAACAAAAACATTCATTTAAATACAATATTAATTACATAAGAGTTAACGGTTATATGATGATAACAGAGCTGGACATTTTTTTCTATTGTGCTCGATGTTTCTACAATGCCCACATCGTTTTTGTTCTGTTGACTTCTCCCGAATATCCATATCACAATGTATTCTAGTAGATTTTGGACGACTTGAGTCCCTCAATAGCAATGGATCTGGTACAATTGTAAGCCAAGTTTGAATCTCATTTGGGTCTCTTTCGTTTCCTATAGGCGGAAACTCAAATTCATATACCTTGAATACTTGTGAAAGTTGGTATACGGGATCAACATAATTTTTGTAGTCCATTTGAGTGCTTGAAAGAAACCACAATCGCACCACCTCTCTTGCAGATTAACTCTGAAAAAGTTAGCTCCAATCCCTTGCAGCGGACGTGGCATTTCGGTTACACGAAACAATTCACGGGTGCGAGAAAAATTTGTAACTAACATCCCATTTGATGCAGTCACTTTTTTCTGTAAATCAACTACTAGTCTTGGGAGGTAAATATGGTCGTTTTGCATCCAAGTAAGAGCTTGTCCACCGAGCTTTGCAAAGAGTTGACCCAAACGAAAATAAGTCGTTTTAACCAACGTCGTGACTGGTAAATGACGCGCCCCCTTTAAGGTTGAGTTTATTGCTTCAGCCAAGTTTGTTGTCATATGACCATAGCGATACCCCCCGTCATATGCATTTGTCCACATTTCTTTGCTGATGTCCATAATGTACTCGCACCCCTTCTTATTTTTGCCAAACAGCTCTTGTAGCATCGACTCAAACCTTTGAGGTAAGAGTTCGTAACCTAAGCCATTAGGAATATGTAATAGTTAATATGAAGTATAAATAAGTAATAAGAAATTGATAGAAAAATTGGGAAAAAGTAACATACCCATCCGCACGACTAACTGACGTTCATCGTTCTTCTTGTATTTTCCGTAATAGTTTGCAGCAATATGACGAACACAATAACGATGTTGAATATGTGGAGGTCTATACATTGTACCCAAAGAGTCCATTGCTACTTTTATCCCGGCTCCTCTGTCTGAAATAATGCATACTCGTTCCCTGGTGACAACATGTAAACGTAATTTTTTAAGGAAAAAAGCCCAAGACTCAGTGTCTTCTCCTTGAACGAGGGTAAACGCAACAGGAAGAATATTGCGGTTTCCATCTTGGACCACAGCCAATAATAAAACTTGCTTGTATTTCCCATACAAGAAAGTACCATCAATTTGGACAACTGGTTTACAGTACTTGACTGCATTAATACACTGAGGGTAAGTCCAAAAGACACGGTAAAATTGGCAGCGATCGCAAACCATTCGATCATTCACGTAATGATGTTGAGTTTCGAACTCAACAATTGTCCTGGGATTAAGTCTTTGCACAACATGAAACCAACTGGACAGCTCGTTGTAAGAGGAATCCCATTCGATCATTACCTATTATTTCTCAGGGGACTTGAAGGCGCGTTCCCGGGGCGCGCCTTCCATTATTTTGTCAGAGAATATGTTATCATTGACCTATTATGTCACTCATGTCCCTCGGGGACACTATTCATATCATTACCTATTATTTCTCAGGGGACTTGAAGGCGCGTTCCCGGGGGCGCGCCTTCCATTATTTTGTCAGAGAATATGTTATCATTGCCCTATTATGTCACTCATGTCCCTCGGGGACGCTATTCATATCATTACCTATTATTTCTCAAGGGACTTGAAGGCGCGTTCCCGGGGGCGCGCCTTCCATTATTTTGTCAGAGAATATGTTATCATTGCCCTATTATGTCACTCATGTCCCTCGGGGACACTATTCATATCATTACCTATTATTTCTCAGAGGACTTGAAGGCGCGTTCCCGGGGGCTCGCGTTCCATTATTTTGTCAGAGAATATGTTATCATTGCCCTATTATGTCACTCATGTCCCTCGGGGACACTAGATGGATTGTGAAATCAGGTAAATTATAACCAAAATTTAACTTCTTTTGAAAGTTCAGCAAGTTAAGAATAAATTATACATATAGATTAATTTAAGTTCATAACTTAAATTAAAACGTTATGTGAAGTTTGAATAAATTAGATAAAATGTTATGGATAAATTGAATAAATGTGAAGTGATAAGTTGATTGTGACATTGAAATTGTATGGAATGAGCATCGAGATGTTTTTACGAATAAATGTGAAGTGATAAGTTGATTTTAATGTATACGTTTTAATATATATGTTAATGATAAAATCATATGTATGGATAAATTTAATTTCAATTTAAGTATTGTGAACTATAATTGGAATATAACTTTTAATTTCGAATACAATTGGAATATTAAGTTGAAATTTAATGTTAAATTTCAAATACTATAATTTATATTTTAAATTTAAATTTTGAATAATATTATTTTTATTTTTATTTTAAATTTTGAATAATATAATTTGTATTTTAAAAACATTTATCAAACATTTAATGTTAAATGTGAATAAAAAATAACATTAAAAATATGTATGTAACAACCATGAAACATTTAAATAACATAACCAAATTACATAAAATTCTGAAATATAACTATTTAAATAACATTAAAATACAACTGGATCACTGATGTCGTCTTCTCGAATGAGTTCCACATGGTGGTGGTTGTCTATTTCGTGGAGGATTTCTTCGTGGAATTTGTTCTTCAGTCCCCTCATCTTCACTATCATCATCAGCAACATTTTCTTCATTTGGTGTAGATGACGCTGAAGGGGCTGAAGGGCCTGTATAAAATAATGACCCTGGAGGAGTGCTAGTAACAATCCCACCGCTCCCCGGGAACTGTGAAAACTGTGGAAACATTGGCATCGATGTCTGTGATCCAGATGGAGATTGAGGTGTCTGCGGAGAAGCACCACCAGCCAAATAAGATGCATATGAACCATATGTTGGATCATTAAACATAGTCGTATATGCACCTCCATATGGTATAAAACCCTGCGGGCTAGGAATGTAACCTGGCGGGCTAGGAATGTAACCATGCGGGCTCGGAATGTAACCTGGCGGGCTAGGAATATAACCCTGCGGGCTCGGAATGTAACCTGGCGGGCTAGGAATGTAACCCTGCGGGCTCGGAATGTAACCCTGCGGGCTCGGAATGTAACCCTGCGGAGATGGCATATGAACTGGTGGGCTTGGCACATAAAGTGGAGGGTTGGGCATGTACCCCTGCGGCATCGACGGATAAGGATGTTGTGGTGGGACTGATGCAGAACCTGTAGCGCCTTCTCTCCGTCCACGCATCGGGGGACGATGATATTGAGACGGTTGACGTCTTTCTCGGCGCCTAGGAATGTTAACCCCTCGTGCTTCCGCCGAAAGTAGAAACGACTTCCCATTTTCATTAAACCAGTCCATATAGTTATCCGTAACCATATGACCAGTTTCAGCGTAATATTGTCGAGGGGCCAATAGTGTATATCGGTTCTCCCAAAGCGCAATCCAATCTCTGTGTCTCACCACCCAATTAACCTCTTTCTTTCCTTGTCTATCTATGTTATGCACGTCGTCTAAATTCCTAGGTGCTCCAGGAATATATTGCGTACAATCATACTGACGGAGCACGCGATCAACTGGATGCCACTCAATAATAGCATAACATATAAGAGGTATAACCGATATCCATACCTCTAATGACCCATTAAGGTGGGGTGGGATGCAAGCCTTCACTTCATCGCTCGCATAAGGTATCCACTGAAACTGAAATATAAATATACAATTCAAATAAATAAAATATTCTAATTATATCTAGTATTTTAAATTAAAATATTAATAATTAAACATATTTAAAAACATACCTCAGACCCAGCTTTCGTATCAATAAGTAAACGAATTTCCTCTAACCCAGTAGGTATACTTTTATGGTTCTTTCTTTTCATCGACCACCTATGAAATATAATATAAACTAAATATCACCCTATTTAATTGAAAATATTTAAATCAAAATTTAGTTCGAAAATTACCTCAACAATAAGGGGAATACGTATGGTTCATTCACGATCGGGCATAAGAAAGGCATGCGGAACCACGCCCATGATTGTAGAAGCAGGAGACATCCACCGATAGCAGTTTTCTTATAATTCGTCGCCCGACACATTTCTCTAAAGAGAAATGCCAAAACTGCAGCGCCCCAACTATATCTTCCAGCTTCATCAAAATCGATCAGATGCCGCAACTACATACAATGCACCTGGTTGCGAGATTTGTCGGGCATTAATATTCCTCCAATTATTCGTAGAATATATGCCCGAGCACATACCTTTGCTTGATCCTCTGAAGCATTTTCATTTAAAACCTCAAATTTAACTTTCAACCAAGATAAAGTTATTCTACCTCCATTAAACTCTGGCGGAGCAGCTCCAAGATAATCAATGCACATTGACTGCCAATTACCATCCGTCATACCACACATCATATTTCCGTCGACGGGAAGCCCCAGATGCATAGAGACATCCTCTAATGTAATTGTGGCCTCTCCACATGGAAGGTGAAAAGTGTGTGTCTCGGGCCTCCACCTCTCAATTAGTGTAGAAATTAGGACAGGTTCGAGTTTGCAACCGCCAATAATTGTTGCAATATACCCGAACCCGGCAGAAGCCAAATATGGCAAAATACGTTCTGGTGTTGGTATACGTGGATTTTTAATAAAAGTCTCTAAAATACGATCAGTATCATAAATAATTTGCATTATAAAAAATTAAAATTAATATAAATTCATAATAAATTTAAATTAAACATAACAATAAATATTAACATTAATTATAAAAAAATATTACCATATCGCTAAAATGTCTGGAGATATGATCAGCATCCAATCGCAGCAGCATTTCAATTTTCATTATAACTGTAGACAAAAAATAATAATTAGCACAAAAAATAATTAATTAATAAATTTAAATAAATAATAATTATATAAATATTATTTTAATAAAAAAATAATATTTACATAAATATATTAATATAAAATATAATAACTATTTAAAAAAATACTAACATAAAAATAAACTTCTTACCCCTAATAACAAATTTAAAACTCAAATAGTTGGAGAATTTGAGTTATATAAGAGAGGAGAATATGATTTTGGTGTGAAGAATGAGGGAGGGTTGAGGGGGTTTATATAGGGGAGGAGGAGGGGTAGTTAGGGAAAACGGATGGGGGTATTTATGACATTTAATGGAAGGCGCGTTCCTAGGGATGCGCCTTCTACACGTGTCATCCAACTCAGCGAAAACACGGGTAAAACACGAGGACGCGCTTTTCGCCAACTCAGTCGAAAGAGTGTCACTTCGAGAAATATATATCAAATGATATTAAAAAAATAAATATTTGATAAATATACGTCAGTTTGATCAAATCGACGAAAGATTCGTCTCCTGAATCGACAATAGTGCTGGGTCAATTGACGGTGTTGACGTGGGGAACCAATTTTCTTGGTTTAATGTTACTCCCGATACTTGTTCCTTTAGAACATAATGGATTTCAGTCCAATTTGAGTTAATCGACAATAGTGTTGGGTTTAGAGTAACTCAAATTTGGAACTTTAAAGCTCGAAATGACAAGGATATAATTACAAAAAAATTTATAATACAGATTAGATTAACTATTATAAATCATCAATAACTTCTCGATTGAGTAATATCTTTTTTTTGTTGCACTCCTGAATTTTAAGGTTTTGTCATGATAAATTCAAATTGATCCGGATCGTATTACTTTAGTCATTGTGTAAAACATTGAAAAAAATTTCGACAACTTGAATCAACTCGTTAATTAATAATATTTTCATTGTCTTGAAGAAATATTGAAAAAGATTTCGTCAACTTGTTTACCGCAACTAAACTAAAATGCACCAAAACATTAATAGTTTTAATAAACGATACAATTTAAGTCCGATTTAGATTTTATCTCATTAAATTTCGAATCAAATAAAATTATCTTAAATCCGAGTCAAATGAAAGATATATATATATTTTTTTTTGAATAAGTCGTATCAATTAAAAATATGATTTAGTCTAATCTATACACATCCCTAGACACGTGTAATTTTCACTCTCCAATCGAACTGTTGTCACAAAAGAGAACCATTCATTCATATCCATAATTTTGACTCTATCGATGCACTCATCACTCACCTATGGTGGCTACTTGAAGTCAATAAATCTATATTTTAAAATCATTTAATTAATCAAAGAATAATGAACCCTGTTTATAAAGCAACCCCAATATAATTAAATTAATAACCCTACTGTTTTGGGACCAGCCCAGCGGTCGAATTAAACGCCCGCCAGCAGATAGGACTGAGCAACAAAATAATTGATTAATAAAAACTGATCCAAATTATAATATTTAAACGGTTTCTAATTTATAAATTTTAAAGTTACAGTTATCGAATCATATTAATATGTTTTTTTATTCAGTTTATAATTAATTTTAATAATTTTATGATACCGAAAATCCATTATTGTCATCCATTCTATAATTCTGATTAAGTTTAAAATTTAGCTGGGGTCGAATTCTATTTTAGGGATAAATTTTCTTCTTCGAGAGTTTACTTAAGAAACATCAAATTTTTAATTAAACTTTGAAAAAAAATATATTTTTTGGTACAAGACCTTTTAGCATTCAATAGTTACAAGGATTATGTTCAAAATTGAGTAAGATTGAACCTGTTTCGAGAGATGAATTCTCTTACAAGACTCAAATTTAAAACTTTATCTGAGAGGAATCGAACTTTCGATTAAATTTAATTTTTTTATATATATTTTTGGGTCTGAAACCTTCTAATGTTCAATACTTGTAAAGATTTTATTTGAGATCGAATTAGGTCAAATCTTATTTTAGGGGACAAACTCTCCTATAAAACCTAAATATGAAATCGTATTTAAGATATATTAAACTTATGATCACTTAGTTTAATCGATAACGATTAGTTTAAAACGAGGTGTTTATCAAATTTTGCACTTTAAAGCTATTTCAAAAGTCAAGGAGTCATCCAAGGTGGCTTCAAAATATCATGCTTTAAGTTCACATTTGTGGGGTAAAACCTTAATTAATTAGTCTTAATCATAAACAAAGCTTGTATGGATTCATTGTATGCTTATTTTATTATCAAAACCGTGGTTTTGTTGGTATTGTCATGCCATATAATACCGCCATACATACCAGATAAGATATATATATATATATAATATGATATAAATTATGGTCCACTTGACAATATATAACTTTATTTATGTGTAAAATGTTCTTTTCTTCTATCAAAGAGGCCAACTGGGATAGGTATTGGCATCCCATAAATTTAGGGAACAAAATAATATGGGTTTGTTTGATTCTTTTATTGTGATTCAAATTTTATTTGATCTGGTTTTAATATATATATATATATATATTGAGATCAATTTGGTAAAAATTTTTAAGTTTATTATACATGTTTATTGTTTAAGATTTAATGTTTGTATATTTATGTAGGCATAATGTTAAAAAAATACCTATAAAGTGAGATGTTTGTATATTTGATCTTATTCTTTTTTCTGGAGATCTCCGATATTTTATTTTAAGACAAAAAGATCCTTACGTAGATGTAAACCGTTAGTCGACAAATGGACAACAATATAAAATAAGAGTATTCTTGTCCTAAAATGAGATGTTGAACGTCAAAATGCTATAAAAAATTAGATAAAATAACTATTTAATTAAACATTAGAGGTTTTTATCTTAAAATAAAATGTTATAGGTTAAAATATTTCAAAAATATATAAGTTAAAGTGAGTAATTAATTAAACGTTAGAAATATTTTTTTTGACAGCGATGTGTGTGCTTTTCATATATACCTTGTAATATTGTTGCTAGGTGCGGATGGTAACAAGGGCAAGGAGATGCTTTGGCACCCCCCAAATTTTTGGGAAATTTGTATTATACCCCTAAAGTATATTTTTCGAATTTTAATTGGCCTTCTTAAAATTTTAAGAAATTATCATGATGTTTTAAAATTTGTGAATATTTTTAAGTAATCCCCCCTTAAAGTCATGGAAAATTTTCATTAAGCCTTCCAATTTTTTTAAACTTTTATTTGGATCTTTGCATTTTTAGAAATTCTCATTAAGTCCCTTAAAATTTTTGAAACTTTTGATTAAACCTCCAAAATTTTGATTGGGGCCCTCCAAACAATACTAGCAAGATACATTATTGATTAGGATGATGGTCATGCTCGACGAGCACGGATAAGTACCGCTAATGATAAGCATTATTAAATTAATTTATAAAACGTTAAATTGTAAAGTACTAAACGTATAATTATATATTAGTTAAAAATTTAAATGTAATTTAATTAAAATACAATATTTATAAAACATTAATTTTTAGGCTAAACTATACCATTGACCACCTAACTATTTACCCCTTTTAATTTAACCACCGATTTTTCAATTTCTCAATCCTGTCACCTAACTATTTAAACCTTGTCAATCAAGCCACATGCTGGCTAAATATTACGGAGGAGATGATATGGCAGTTAATAAAATTTGTATAATTATACATTTAGTCCTCATTACTTACACATTCTATTAATTTGGTCCTAACTTTTATTTAATTCAATAAATTTAATCTTCAATTCAATGGTGACATGTGTCACTGTGTGATTGAATGTTTTTTATTTAATAAAAATTCCATCCAATCAATAATGTTGCTGGTGGGGTTTGAACTTGTGACACAAGATAAAAAACTAAATGCCCTAACCACTAAGCTAGACCACTAAATTTATTTAATATACAAAACATAATCTATACAATTTATAATATAGTTAATGGTAATAAATGACCTTATTAGGACTCAAGCATGAAATAATTGAATAGTATGAAAATATAAAATATATATAAACAAATATTATAATTGATTAATAAATGAATATGTTTTATTTATATTTTAAATCACATTTAATGCAAAAATGAAAATAAAAGTGAATTTAATATGTTATAATTGAAATGTATCATTTTACATATTTTAAATTAATAATTTGTCTTCATTATTCTAATTTTATTGAACTGAAATTTATCATATCTTATATTTTAAAATATTATAACATCGATCGGATTCTAATATTATTTAACAACTCTGTATTAAAATAGACTAATTCAATAAAATCAAGTTTCCTCTAAAATTTTCTTGAAATATATAATGAATAAATAATAAAATATAAAATTCTTACTCTAATCGGGATATAAACAAGTCAATGCATAAGGAAACATGCTTACTACGATAAGCCAACTATCAAAAAAATTCTTAGTCCTTGTATTAATATTTAAATTTATTAAATTAATTAAAAGTTAAGACCAAATTAATAGAATATGTAAGTAATGAGGACTAAATTTGTAAATATACAAATTTTATTATCTACCACATCATTTCCTCTGATAATACTTAATGGTAGGTGGCTTGATTGATAATATTTAAATATTTAGGTGACTCGATTGACAAAATATAAAAAAATCAGTGGTTAAAGTGAAAGGGGTAAATAGTTAGGTGGTCAATGATATAGTTTACCCTAAAAACTAATGCTTTATAAATATTGTATTTTAATTAAATTTCATTTAGTTTTTTAACTAATTTATAATTATACGTTTAGTACTTTATAATTTAACATTTTATAAATTAATTTATAGTGATCATCGTTAACGGTACTCATCCATGCTCGACGAGCGTTATAGAATTTTTATCGTCGATTATAGTGAATTTTTCTCTTTTTCTTATATTTTTTTTCGTCAAGAATTTTCTACATAAATCTACGTGTTTGTTTTCTTTTTTATTTTGATTTACGATATATTACTTATCATCACCTTTCATAATTCATAAGATCCCTAATTGAAAATAAATAGGCAGTATAACGATAACATGTTTTGGCCAGAGGAAAACAAATGGCATGTGGATATATATATTTCAAATACTCTACCTTTTGATAATGAACGTTTTTATAGTTTAAAGACTCAATCTTTTGATAATGAATGCTCATATTCTTGTATACGCAATATTCGAATTCGAAACCTCAAAATATAACAACAAATCCCTTAACTACCGAGATCGTTTTGTTCGTAGATATATAATTGTGAAGAATTGGTCTCAAAATGAATTCTTTGTTTCAACACTTCTGTAGGGTTGAACTTACTCAGTACATACTAGGCAGCCTGACCTAATCAATTTATGGGAGAAACTCTAAATGATATATATGGTAAAATTCTTCTTTTAGTCCTTGTATTATACTTAAGTTCTAGATTTAGTCCATATGATAAGTTATATTCTATTTGTCTATGTATTTTTCAGATTTTGAAATTTTGATCATGACACAAATAATAATCATTAAATCTGATCATTTTAAGTTATAGAATTTGAATTAGGAATTTTAAAAATAAAAAACCCTTAATTTACATATACTATAGGGATCAATGATAGAATTTGACCAATATATATATATATGGATAAAGTACACTGTAGGTCCCTAAACCTTGATCAATTAATTATATCGAATTGTTACAAAATGGTCACCACGGTGTTTTTATGATAATAAAGTTAATGAATTTAATGAACATTTTATAATAGATCGATAAACTTAATGACCATTTCGTAATGTTACATTTATCATCTTATAATAGTTTGATAAATTTAATGATCATTCAGTACTTTTTGAAACCTCTGTGACAAAAAACTTTTAAGCATAGTTTAGGGACCTATGGTGTACTTTTCCCTATATATTACATATGAATACCGCTTGATGAGAAAACAATGGCAACTCTAATGGTTTTTGCTATAAAAACCGGTTGATGAGAATACAAAGGAATTTGTCATGGTTTTGACGTTTCCTAATGGTCAAGGGATCAGACAGTGTAGACCCTTCCTTTTTAATATATAATTTTTCTCAGTCCTTCAAAATAAATATAATATTTTCATGGACTAAATCCTAATTATTTTATTATATGTATAATATGAATGACTCGCATGCATGCATGTGTTGCTTTAGATGAATGAGTACAAATAGTTTACTTTTTTTAAAAAGAAGAAAAATAATCAAAGAGTTGTAAAAGAATTGGTTGACATGTGTAGGAGAGTTAACTAGTTACATGGTGTCGGAGACATGGAACACAAGTAATAGTTGAGTTCAGGTCGAATTTAAATAAACTCGTATCATACATACCAGTTTAGGTAAATAATTTAATTCTTGAATTTTTTTGAATTAATCACTGGTATCCGATTTACTGATAAAATAATTCAGATCGAGTATTACAAAGGTGAGGACGACCCTCCAAACTCAATTTACTCCATTCACAAACGTCGGGATTCGAACCTTGATCTTGCTTAATCAACTATGAAAAAAATAGATATGGTAATGGTACGGGGTAGGATGAAATTTTGCTTGCTCCATCCTAATCTAACATAGTAAAACCATAATCTGATTTTAATTTAAACGTGATTTAATTTGATCCGAATTTAATCTTTAAAATAAATGCTGTATCAAACTTTGACCAAATTCATGGGATTTTATCCCAAAAAAAACTTTGAAATTATTCTATTTTAAAATCTTAAATATACTATATAAAATAACTATAAAATTATTAAAAAATATTTTAATAATTATATCCTGATAAGATAATTTTAACTAAGTTCGATCCTGACTTAATTCGACTTCAATCTTAATAAAGAAAAAAATTAGACCATATCTAACCCATCATATAAAAAATATCGGTTTAAATTATGTTTAGGGTAAACTACACATTTATTACCTAAATTACCACTTATGTTTCATTTTAGTACTTAGACTTTATTTGTCTAAAAACCATACCTAATGTTTAGTTTAGGTTTTGATTTGGTTCCATACCGTTAAAAACTAAACAACGCCAATGACATTGGATTTTATATTACAAGACGCATGGAATATCGGAAAAGGGAAAATAATTTCACGTCATTGTTGTCGTTAAGTTTTTAATGATAGAGTATCAAATTGAAACTTAAACTAAACATTATATATGGTTTTGAAAAAAAAAATAAAGTTTAGATATTAAAACAAAATAAAATGTTAGATTAGGTACTAAATATGTAATTTACCCTTATATTTATTATTACTTTATTTTATACCGACATAATTGAGGTGCATGTACTTTTCATTGAGAATTGACATTACCCGCCATTTCCATTGACCCAATTACCCAAAGAGCACCTTTCACTCATTAAAGGATTAACTATGTCTTTAGTCCATGTACTTTTCAGTCTTTAAAAGTTAGTTTACTTGCTTTTATTTTCATGAATTCGTACTCGTCTAATTTCAAAATTAAAGTCTGACTAATAAAACGTATTCATATTTACTCAAAGTCAATTAACAATGTTAACAAGCAAAAGGGCTAAATTCCTAGAACTAGGGACTAAAACATAAATTTAGTCTCTTTACTGGATTAAATAGACAAGTAAAGATACTAAATTGACTTTTAATTTTAAAGCAGGCAAGCAAAAGGGCTAAATAATTGGACTAAAAGAAAGGGACTAAAACATAAAAATTAGAAGAGTAAAAGCACTAGAGATAGAATTAGACCCTCAAAACAAAACCCTTATCCCTGTATCTACCTTAAAAGACACTCAAAAGCAGAACGCATCGAATGCGTTTCATATGTCTGGATAAGGTTGTTTTCATACTTTTTCTTTTTCGTTAATAAAATAAATGTTTATAACCTTTTTTATATTCTTGTTCATATAACACATGGATACATTTTTTTAGGGTAAACTACACGTTTAGTATCTCAACTATTACTTTTGTTATGTTCTCATCATTCGGCTATTTTTTATTTTAAAATTATGCTTAACGTTACGTTTTGGCACCTATTGCTAAAAAATAGCAGTGAGGTTGACATGTCATTATAAGGTAACACCACATTATTAATGGAAAAAAATAAAAAATATCATGTTAGAAGTTCTGTTAATTTTAAACAACGGGTGACCGAAATGAAACCAAAACGTAACGACAAGTATAATTTTAAAACAAAAAATAGTTAGGTGACAAAAACGAAACAAAAGTGATAGTTGGTATACTAAACGAGTAGTTTACCATTGTTTTTAAGATTATTCCTATAATTTTTATTTTCTTAGTTGATCTTTATTTATTTATTCTCATTTTGATCCTTCACACTCTTCTCATTGTTTTCTCCTCCATTTTGGTCTTCAACGCTAAAATCATTGGCCGATAATTTTTGGGTGTTATTTTTTTAAGAAAAAAGAGTTATTACACATTTTGTCTCTAAACTATGACAGTCAATTTTAAATTAGTATTTAAACTTTAAATCATTCTATATCAGTCCCTAAATTATGGTATCATTCTGCAAATTATGATATCATTCTATATTGGTTTTTAAACTTTAAGTATTCTATATCAGTGATTAAACTATCAATATCATTCAATTTGATCATTCTACTACCGTATTGATATTTGAAGGTCATGAGAATTAGGCTTGTGACCTTCAAGAAAATTTAATCCTTTTTTTTAAGGTTATAAGAATTCAATCCACAAGCTTCTAAAAAAAATAATCTGTTTTGAAGGTTCTGGAAATTTTTTAGGTCAAAAGATCTTAAAAAAGATCAATTTTTTAACCAATAGAGTTAATGACACATTAACAGAAGGATCAAAATAAAATGATAATGATAGTTCGAGAATTGATATAGAACATTTTAAAAAGTCTAGGTACTAATTTAGAATAAGGGCTATAGTTTAAAGACTGATATATAATATTTTAAAGTTTAAAGAGAATATTAAAATAAGTCACAATATAAGGACATCCTATGTATTTATCTATCTGTCATTTATCATCACCAGGCTTTGCGCTATAACGGTCGTCGCGGGTAACTCGGACAGCGACGAAATCATTATATCGCGGACGAAATCGTGGCCGCGGACTTTTTTTTTAACCCTGATATCACTGTTTCCACAAAACAGGGTTGTCTCGATTCACTAGCATGTGAAAATTCAACTGCAAATTCAGGGTTGGTTTAGTCAAACTCTAAACCCCTAATTATTACATCATCGTTCGTTGCCACTGTCCGCTATATAAATCTCCATATCTTCCCTTCGGAGCTTGCCCCAACAACACAGTTTTCTTCAAGTTTCATTAAAGAATCTATGCTTATATATCTATATATATACATACATATAATTCAGGCATATTGGAATCTTATTGTAATAATTCAGGTATATCATATATGGATATTCCTTAAAGAATTTGTGCTTATATATATATATATATATACGGGGTTGTAAATTGTAATTGAATTATCACTGATGTATGGTTTCCAGGTATAATTTCAAGTTTCCAGAAGAAGAATTGAGGAAGAACATGGAGATGGCTGATCATTACTATCTTCAACAAAGTCACCACCACCAGCAGAGTTGCGGTCTAATGATGTACAGGTCGGCACCGATCTCGTTGCTCGAGAGCCATGCCGGTGGTGTTATCGGAAGTGGTACCGGATTCGATGTATTCGGGGGGTTTCGATCTTCTTTGGTTCCTGAAACGGAAACATTCTTCATGTTGTCTGATAATGGTTCATCCGATTTGCAAGAATATGAAGAGAAATCTGTGAAGCAAGAGTATCAGATTCAGAGCCTACCAATACAGAGTGTTGCTGATGTTAGTGTTGGTAGCGATGTCGGGTTGTCGAATTTGATGGAAGCGGGAGATGGAAATGGCTCGGATCTCATTCGGAGATGTAGCTCTCCGGCTCGGTTTTTCTCCAACCAATGCCTAGATAATGGTACTTCCCCCCTTTCTATGATCATTTGTTTGTTTCGAGAAACTTGCGAATACGACGTTCCGACCGGCAAGGTACTACTTTTCCATGTGTTATGATTACTTAAAACTCATCTATGCACTTGTCAATGCTGATAGGGTTGAGGGCTTGAAACGGTACCAATGATGACAATCATATAAGCTTCTCCTCTCTGCCATCTTCATATTCAAAGCCGATGCCTCGAATAGCTCGAGTCGAGCACCGAAGCTTAGGCAATAGTAATGGTGGCAATCGGAGCAACGGGCAGCTTATGCCCGACTTGATGACTGATTCAAGGAACAATGCTTCACTCAGTGGCTTGAAAAGAGCTAGAGAATGTGATGGCGGTGACTTTTCTTGTGGTCCAAGCAAATTACAAACTCAGTACAAAGCTAAAACCAGCAATTTTCAATCCATTGTTCGATTTTCCTCTGTTTTCGTCGATGAATACATTCTTTGTTTGAGTAATAACGTGTGAATTTGAAATCAGAACCTGGACGCCAGAGACTGCTCTGCTGGTTTAACTCACCAGTTGAGTTTGCCTATGACTTATGAGGAGATGGATGTAGTAGAGAGGTTCTGGCAGTTTCAAGGATCGGTCCCCTGTAAGATTCGAGCGAAAAGAGGTTGCGCTACTCACCCGCGCAGCATCGCCGAGAGGGTATACATATACATTTTGGTTCCACCTATTCGTTTATCGTAATTCATGTTCCTGTCAGTCTTTTAATTCCGTTTATATGCAAATCTTTAGGTGAGAAGGACACGGATTAGCGAAAGAATGATGAAGCTTCAAGGCCTGTTCCCGAACATCGACAAGGCAGTTTATCGAATCCCATCTCTCTCGGTCACTCGATAGTTAGACGAAATTACTCATTTTCGTGTTCTTCTCGGGCCGCAGCAAACGAGTACTGCAGATATGTTAGACATGGCAGTGGAGTACATCAAAGATCTTCAAAGGCAGGTCAAGGTATGTACTATGTTGTGATAAAATATAAAAGATAGATATGTTAGGTTTTGACAGAAGTGAGAGTTTATGTGGCAAAAATTTCTTTCTCACCAAGTAATTAACCTTATAAATAGATAACATGAATTAGGGTTATAGTAGGACGAAACCCTAGAATTCGTGTGAGTTCTCACAGAAGGGCTAAAGATGGAGAGGACATTATTGTGATGGAAAGATGATGTTTTGTGTTTTATTGTTGCAGACATTTAGGGATAACAAAGCAAAGTGCAGCTGTTGAAGGCAACACCAGAGGAGTAACAACTATGGGAGAGAGTGAAGGTGGTGTTAATCATTTGTAAATTGTAATTGAAATGCGATGCATTGAAGGAATAATGGATTCTTGGATTAGAATAGAATCAGAAGAAGGATAAGAAAAAATGTTGAGAGAGTTGTGATTGTGAAAGTAAGAGATTTAGGGCCTGATTTGTAAAATCATCTAATCATTAAGTACCTGATGAATATCAACAATCCGATTATCAATTTTTTTCTTTTCTTTTTCATCGTCGTATCAGACAAAACTTTAACATACATTGTAATTTATCAAAAGTTTAAAGGTCTAATTCGAATATAAGTCGTACTTTAATGATTAAATTTGAATGTTTTACAATTTTGGGGACCAAATTAAAATAAAACCCATTGTTTGAGAATATATAATACAATTAAATCTTCTAAAAGGTTAATTTTATTATACGTCCCCAAATTATCCTTTCCTATTCTAAATTAACCCTCAAATTAAAAATAAATAAATAAATTCATAATTTTAAAATATTATAATTAAAATTGTGATCATATCAACATGATCTTTTTGATAGGTTAGTTATCAACCTGATTTTTTTTTTTACAATTTAGTTAATTTATCTGCATGAACTAGTAGTTATGGGGATATTGTTATCCTTAAAAGTCTATGATTTGAACATGATATTTGTAAAGGTGTTTAAACGTTTATTGTCGGCGGCGACATCAACTTTAATGTTGGTTGCCGAATATCAATATTCTTAATTGTCCTTTTATTTTCTCTTGTTTTTCTTTTCAACAATCTACTTGTATAACGCTTTTTCCATGTCTGCATGACACGTTTTTTCTGTTTTTTTGCCGTTGTTTTCATTTATCTTTTTTAAGGGTTTATTAGACATCGCCACGACTGAGTATGATGACACTTATCTGGTATATTGTTATTTTCCTTGCTTTAGACCTCATATTGAATTTAGATACATATTATGCATTCGTGGATAGCTTTTCATGTCGTTTGAATCTAATTTGCGGTTTGTCAGTGGTCTTTCAGTAGCTTGATCCCATTTTGTGGTTCGTTTACAGACGCAATCAGTTCTATTTGTGTGTGTATATATATATTTGTTAGAGTTTTCTTAGTTATATTTTAATTTTTTTTCTTGTATGATCTTTTTTTTTTGTAAAGGGTACTTTGTACGATTACACTGTGAGTTAAAAAAACTAAACGACAATAGATGTCTCATTAAAAAACCTTCCTAAATATAAATGGAGGGAAATAGTGCACTCTATCAACGTCAATAAATGAATACCAAAGTATCGACCTTACAAAATAAATTGGACAACAGCAGCATCAGACACAAACAGACCAGCAAAGACAACACATGCAGAATAACACACTGCAAAGGACATTTCATAACAGAAAAACTCCACTGCTGAAGCAACACGGTGATAAAGGATCGAGAACACAACACTCCAAAACACGCTCAATATTAAACAACAATCAAAGGTACAGCGGGATTGGATTATGAAGCCTAACAATTCACTCTTCACGAACGCAAGAAGCCGAGCTGTGAATCAGACCAGCAGCCTGCACCGACCCTCAAGCCTATTGTCATTGTCACCATGGCAGCAGAAAATATAGACATTTGTCTCAAAACCTAAAAACATGGTCATCAACTGCACCAACGGCAATAATCAAAGCAAACCACCCAAGACCCAACAAACAGCCATCGACTAGCCCAACCAAAACACGCCAAACAACAATGCAATATTCAAAGACCGAGCTACTTAAAAGCAATAACCCCATTTGGATAACTGGAAAAATCAACTGTAGAAAGATAAAAACCAGGGGATTTGCACTTGAACCAAAACACAATCATAGCCTAGGCCGATTTTATGATAGAATTAACGCACACTTTACGACTGTTAAAAATCACATCATTTCTACACCGCCAAGTAGCCCACGTCAGACCGAAAAAAGATATTATCCAAAATTTCTTACTTGACCTTGAAACCGAGCACCCATACCAAGATAGAAGAAAGGATTTCACATTAGGCGGCGATATAAAATGCAGATTCCAATTCTCAAACCACCGCTGCCATACGCCCCACGTCACTTCACAGTGACAAAAAAGAAGGTTAATCGACTCCATAACCTTCCTACAAAACACACACAAACAAGCATTAGAATCTACCACGCTCCGCTTAGCAAGTTCCACTAGAACACGCATCCTTTAGGACATCATCTTCCACACAAACAACTCAACTTTTGGTGGAACAAGATTTGACCAAACAATCTTCCACACCACTTCAGACTCATAATCCTCGCTGCTACTCAATGAACAATAACTTTTAGATGAATATAACCCATTCGCAGCCCCAACCCAAATCAAACAATCAGGACCGGAATGACGGGGCCGCACTATTGATAATTTGCATGAAATCCACCCAAGTGTCCCATTCCCAAATGAAAAGCGATCTTCTGACCTCAATATTCCACTCCCAACAACCATTCACTCTCGAACCAAAAGCCCCCACTTTTCCTTCTTTTTTAACAGCAAAACTGAAGATTCTAGGAAAAACGATTTTGAGCGACGGCATAGAAGTCCAATGATCGTTCCAAAAATCAACTGACTCCCCATCACCAACAATAATTCTTAGATCATTAACGAAGTTCTTGTTTGACACTGGCTGAGTATGAGCTATATTTCTCCAAACCCATGACATTTTCCTAACTGGGATTGGGTTACGAATTAACGATCGATCATCGTACTCATGCTTGGCTAGCAACACCTTCCACAAAGATCCATCTTAACGCCCAAATCTCCATATCCATTTATTAAGCAACACTTTATTCTTTAATCTTAAGTTAATAATCCGCAAGTCTCCTTGATATCACGATTTACAAACCTTACTCCATTTGACCCAATGTATAGCCCTACAAGACTTTGCACCCCAAAAAAAATTAGCCACAAGGCTATTCAACTTCGAAGCCACTGCCATAGGCATTTGGAACAAAGACAAATAGTAAATCGGAAGGTTGGACAAGACCAACTTCACTAACGTAAGCCTCCCATTGCTAATTTTGTTTCAATTATTATTGGAAATTATCTTAATTATATGCTTAATTTACTATTATAATTATAAATTTTTATTGTAATTTAGAATATTTCCTATTTTAAATAAAATTAGTGATTTATTTAAAAAAAACTTTGATAATTCAATTAGAAAATCAATTTAGAATGAGTGAAAAGATTATTGATAATTCAATAATTCAATTAAACATCAATTAAGAATTGAGTGACTCAAATGTTGAATGCAATTAACTCTTCATAATTTGCAGGAATGAATAAATAATATCTTACCATTTTTTACATTTGATATGCTATAAATGTAACTCACCTTTCCTGAAAACAATTATTTGAACCCTTTGCATAAGGATATAATGTATGGTTTGTTATGTAAGAGGAACCGGTTTTCTTTCTTTCTTCATGATTCCCCTTTGTTTCCTTTCAGGTTAATTACTGCAAGCTCTTGTTCGACAAATTCTCCGGCGCATATCGGTGGATATTTACTAGCAAGGGGCGTTTCCGCAAAGTGTCCGAGTGGCTTTAACACGGCATCCGAAGCAATGTTGAATTTTCAAATGTTGGCTTGATAAGTACGATATGGTTTGGTTCACTTACTGTTGAGGATACTCTCCATAGGCTACGAATTCTGGAACAACATTGTCGGCTGCATTGCTTCCGTCATGTCGAAGACATTCGGTTTCCATGTTGACTTCAGGTGCTGGAACAGGAGAACCAACTCTATGATCCGGCACAGGGGTCCTGATTGTAGGAGCAGCTGCGGTTCTGTAGGTTCCGGGACAACTTCCTCCGGTACTGTCAACTGGGAATTTAAGGAGATACCATCCTTTTGAACACGTTACATAAATCTTCACTCAGCCCTGCAGGTATACAAGTGTTGGTAATGCTCAATCACACATAGTGTTGGAAATACTATTGGGAATGGTATTTAAGGCTTGACATTTCACTTCTTTGTTGAGTGATAGATAACAAGGGGGGCTCTCGCGCACCGCCGCTGCCGCCGTCCGTCTGTCTCGGCTCGGCTCTTGGTCGTGGTCGTGGTCGTGGTAATACGTGTCTTCGACACGTCCGTGCGGATACTATCTTTTTAGAGAAAATTCTTGAGGAATTTCTCTTTGAAAGAAACAAATGGAAAATGTGAAAGATATCAACTGATATTTATAGGCTGCTGAGGACTGTTTGAATTTCAAATATATTCCTAAATTAAATCAGAAACGTTAGGATGTACCTAGACTGATTTACAGCTTTGTACAGAGGAGACAAGCTGTTAATATCAGGAGTTAAAAGAGTTATTTGATTTAATTCCAGGGGTTACATGATATAATTTCGGGAGTTATAACAGCTGAATAATGATACAATAAACCTGGACTATTTATGAGTCAGGTTCGTCTAGACGTTTCAACTGTTACAAATAAGAGATTTAATCCTGAAATTTTATAGACGATTTTAACCCTATTTCTAGCCTATAAATAGAGAGCTATATTCAGCTTCTCAACTCATTCAAAAACATTCACAATTCACTTACAAAGTGTTTTCTAAAATTTTCTCTGTGAGTTCTCTCTGAGTGCTTCCCGATCAGAAGTACAATACCACCAGCAGTCCACTCCGATTTCGGGTGTACGAAATTCGAGCGACCGTGTTAACCTCGGGGGACGGTCCGCCTACTGCAGCGATTACACACATCGGGGTGAATTCGTTTCTAAGGCAGTGGTTCTTACCACGACACGGTTTACGAATTTGTTCTTCTTAATTACTGTTTATATTTCCAGTTAGTGCTAACGGTGTAGTTTTGCAGTTCATATATCCAATAATTTAGAAACGAATTCCATAAACTGCAATCATGTCGACACCTTTGAGCAAACTCATTCCCGATCTTTCCAAGCTCGATGCACTTGATGGAAAGAACTATAGAAGGTGGTCCCAAAGAATTCTGATATTCTTCGAGCAACTTGATCTTGACTACGTGTTGCTCAAGCCACCACCTACCATGCCGTCAACCCCAGCTGCCGGTAATGATACGGATGCGATCCTCAATGATGATGCCTTAGCAACTGTCGCCGCCGCTCTCGCTACCTACGAGAAATACGAGAAGGACAACAAGACGGTGCGAGGACATCTGCTCAGCCACATGTCAAATAAACTATTTGATATGTTCCTTAGAGAAAGGAGTGCCAAGTCAATATGGGACACTCTCGACAAGAAGTATGGTGCGGATGATGCGGGGATCAAGAAGTACGTTGTCGGCGAATGGCTCAAATTCCAGATGACAGACGACAAGCCAATAATGGATCAAGTCCATGACTATGAGAACTTAGTCGCTGACATCATCGCTGAAGGGATGCAAATGTGTGAGGTGCTGCAAGCCAATGTACTCATTAAGAAGCTGCCCAAGTCCTGGTTCGACTACCGCAACTCTCTTAAGCATAAGAATAGAGACATTTCGCTTGAAGAACTTGTGGGCCATATGAAGATTGAAGAAGCCAACCGTTTAAAAGATAAGCTTACTAATTCTATGAGTAATTTATCTTTTAGAGCTAACTTGGTTGAGTCTAAATTTAAGAAGATCATGAAACGTGGGAATCAAGACAAGAAGACGAAACCACAGAAGGCTACCAACTTCAAGAAGTCAGGAAAGGCCAAACCGGAAGGAAAGACGTTCAAGTGTTATGTCTGCGGTTTACCCGGCCACAAAGCTTACCAATGCCAACACCGCTCAGACCGCCAGAATGACAACAAGCCACAGATGCACGTTGTAGAAGAAGATGATGAGATCATTGCTGCGGTGGTCTCAGAAGTTAATATGGTGGAGAACAGTTCAGAATGGGTAGTTGACACTGGCGCTTCGAAGCATTTCTGCGCAAGGAAGGAGTTTTTCACCGAGTTCGAGGATGGGAACACTGGTGAACGTGTGTATATGGGGAACTCTAGTAGCTCTGAAGTGCTAGGCAAAGGCAAGGTTGTACTCAAGCTGACTTCTGGTAAAACTCTGGCTTTAAATAATGTTATGTATGTACCTGCCTTGCGTAGAAATCTGATAAGTGGTGGGCTTCTGAATAAGGCAGGCATTAAGTTAGTTTTTGAGGCAGATAAACTTGTACTTTCCCGAAATGGTGATTATGTGGGGAAAGGGTTTTTAAGCAATGGTTTATTTTTCATAGAAACTCAATTTAATGAAAATAAAGCTACCACTTCTGCTTATATTGTTGAATCCATTGATATGTGGCATGCTAGATTAGGACACGTGAATATTCATGCTTTAAAGAAATTAATGAATATGAATAGTCTGCCTAAACTAGACACAACTAGCTTTAACAAATGTGAGATTTGTGTAGAAGCTAAGCATACTAGACCTCACTTTAAGACTGTTTCTAATAGAAAGACTGAACTGTTAGAACTCATTCATACTGATCTAGCAGATTTTAGAAACACTGAAAGTAAAGGAGGAAAACACTACTACATAACTTTTGTAGATGATTATTCAAGATATACAAAAGTTTATCTCCTAAGAACTAAAGATGAAGCTGAAAACTTCTTTCTTATTTATAAGGCAGAAGTTGAAAATCAGTTAGATAGGAGAATCAAACGGGTTAGATCTGATAGAGGTGGTGAATATGGATCTAATTTCTTAAAAGATATTTGTGAAAAGAATGGCATAATTCATGAAACATCAGCCCCCTATTTTCCTCAACAGAATGGTATAGCCGAAAGGAAAAAATAGAACTTTAAAAGAGATGATGAATTCTTTACTAATAAGTTCTGGGTTATCTGATAACATGTGGGGGGAGGCCATTCTATCGGCAACTCATATCTTAAAACCGAGTTCCTAATAAGAAATTAGATTCTACTCCATATGAATTGTGGAAAGGATACGCTCCTAATTTACAATACCTAAAAGTGTGGGGGTGTCTGGCTAAAGTGGGCTTGCCAGACTTTAAGAAGTCCACCATCGGACCTAAAACCGTTGATGCAGTGTTTATAGGGTATGCTACGAATAGTGCTGCATACAGATTCATGCTTTTACAAGATTATTCTATTTGTGAGTCAAGAGATGTTGTTTTCTTTGAAAATAATTTTCCTTTAAAGGAACCGCGAATAAATATTGAAACACAAATAGAATATATTCCATCAACTTCTTCTAGTAATCCTGCTAGGTCTTCTGAACAAATTGATTTTGAGCCTAGAAGAAGTAAAAGGCAAAGAGTTGAAACCTCTTTTGGATCAGACTTTATTACTTCCTTTATTTCTGAGATAAATGATTTAGACTTCATTTCAGATCCTATAGCTCAAATTTTTCTATTAGATGAGGATCCTAAAACTTTTGAAGAAGCTATAAGATCTATCGATGCTAGTTTTTGGAAAAGCGCTGTTAAAGATGAACTAGAATCGATAATGTCTAATCATACTTGGGAATTAGTTGACTTGCCTAAGGGATTCAAACCAATCTCCAACAAATGGGTCTTCCGGAAGAAACTAAGGCCAGATGGTTCGATTCAGCGGTACAAGGTAAGGTTAGTCGTCAAAGGGTTCACTCAAAGGTTTGGTTTAGACTACTTTGATACATACTCTCCCGTTACAAAAATCTCAACGATTCGTGCATTATTTGCACCAGCCTCTATTCATAAGTTGCAGGTACATCAAATGGATGTTAAGACTGCTTTCTTGAATGGGGATCTAGATAAGGAGACTTACATGGAGCAACCACTAGGTTTTGAGGCACCTGGTATGGAAGGCAAAGTTTGTAGACTCAAAAAGTCACTCTACTGACTTAAGCAGGCTCCTAAATAGTGGTATGAGAAATTTCATAAAACTATTCTTAGTTTTGGTTTTGTTGTGAATGGTTCGGATGCTTGTGTAAATTCGAAGATGTTTGAAACTGAATGTGTTATCATAAGCCTTTATGTTGATGACATGTTGATTTTCAGTTCTAACATTGAGTCCATTAACAAAGTTAAAAATTTCTTGTCTACTAAGTTTGAGATGACAGATTTGGGAGAAGTAGATGTAATCTTAGGAGTCAAAGTTACCAAAACTGAGAAGGGATTTTCTTTATGTCAAGCACATTATATAGAGAAAGTGCTAAAGAAATTTGACAGTTTTGATGTCGTCCCTGTTCGAACTCCTTATGACCCTAGCATACATCTAGTTAAGAATAAAGGAAGTAGTGTTTCCCAAACTGAATATGCTAAATTAATCGGAAGCTTAATGTTCTTAATGAACTATACTCGGCCTGATATTGCTTATGCTATGAGTAGACTAAGTATATATACTCATAATCCGAGTGGTGAGCACTGGATTGCACTTAAACGCTTACTGAAGTATCTTAAGGGTATTGTGGATTGGAAACTTGAGTTTGTTGGCTTTCCTGCGGTACTGGAAGGATATTGTGATGCCAACTGGGTTTCTGATAATGATGAGGTAAGCTCTACGAGCGGGTATGTTTTTACTTTGGGTGGAGCAGCAATCTCGTGGAAATCATCAAAGCAGACTTGTATTGCTCGTTCTACCATAGAGTCAGAGTTTATAGCTCTTGACCTAGCTGGGCAAGAAGCCGAGTGGCTCATAAACTTGTTAGCAGATATTCCGTTGTGGGGAAGACCGACTCCTCCAGTTTCATTATTGTGTAATTCACAAGCTGCGATATGTGTGGCTAAGAACCAAGCTTACAATGGTAAGAAAAGACATATTCGCATAATACATGAATCAGTTAGACACTTGATAAAGAATGGAGTGCTCTCTTTAGAGTATGTGAAGTCGGAAAGGAACCTAGCAGATCCACTTACCAAAGGGTTAAGTCGGAAGCTGGTCCTAGATTCGTCGAGAGGGATGGGTCTAAAGCACATTGGTTGAGGAATTCATGGTGGATACCCAACTTAGTTATCTAAGTTCCATGTGGTCAAACGAAACCATGGAAAGACTCATAGTGCACATTCCTACTGCCTATCCCTATGATGAATAATGTGCATTCCCAGGATGAGCTTAATTGCTCTTAATAAATTCATAGCCCAGGCTTTGGGTGGTCTTAATGAGAAAGACTTGATGAATTTATCGATTTTGGCTGAATATCTATTCTTAATAAGTTCATAACCCAGAGTGAGTGGGTAGGAAATGATGAACTTACCGACGGAAAGGTTGAGTTTGTTAAACTCTTAATAAATTCAAATCCAAGTATTTGGATGGTTCTAGTGAGAAGGACTTATTGAATTTACCGATAAATGAGGTTGAATATTTATTCTTAATGACTTCTTAGCCCAGAGTTTGGGTGGTTCATTTATAATGAACTTGAAAAAAGTCACCATACCCTTTGTGAGGTTGAGCTATTATAAAAGCTCTTAATTATTTCATATCCCTTTTTAAAGGGTGGTTTATGTGGAGATAAACTTGATGAAATAACCTATGTAAGTGAGAAGGGTTAGCCGCCTTCTATGAAAAATGTTGGGCCATTTTTCTAGCACACTTACTAGAATCCTGAGGTAAGATGGCCAAATATATACTTTTGTATATATATATCTTACACATCGAGGACTCAGGTGGATGAAGGGGTTAGTTGTGTGTTATGAGTTTACCCTGATCTTAGAAAGTTCCAAACTAGTTTCACTTATCTAAGAGAAGGATTGCTCATCATCACTATGTACTAGTTCCAGATATGTTCACTAGTGCTTAAGCAACTAATCTCACTATTGCTCTTATGGAAAGCTTGTTTTCGAGTTTCAGAAGATTTCTTTCGCATTAGTGGGGGAATGTTGGTAATGCTCAATCCCACATAGTGTTGGAAACACTATTGGGAATGGTATTTAAGGCTTGACATTCCACTTCCTTGTTGAGTGATAGAGAACAAGGGGGATCTCGCGCATCGCCGCCGCCGTCCGTCTGTCTCGTCTCGGCTCGGCATGGCTCGGCTCGTGGTCGTGGTCGAGGTCGAGGTCGAGGTCGTGATCGTGGTCGTGGTCGTGTTCGTGGTCGTAGTAATACATGTCTTCGACACGTCTGCGCGGATACTATCTTTTTAGAGAAAATTCTTGAGGAATTTCTCTTTGAAAGAAACAAATGGAAAATGTGAAAGATATCAACTGATATTTATAGGCTGCTGAGGACTGTTTGAATTTCAAATAATAAAAGCTGAATTATTTGTTATCAGAAATTAAACAGTTTATTCCTAAATTAAATCAGAAACGTTAAGATGTACCTGACTGATTTACAGCTTTGTACAGAGGAGACAAGCTGTTAATAACAGGAGTTACAGGAGTTATTTGATTTAATTCCAGGGGTTACATGATATAATTTCGGGAGTTATAACAGCTGAATAATGATACAATGAACCTGGACTATTTCTGAGTCAGGTTCATCTAGACGTTTCAGCTGTTACAAATAAGAGATTTAATCCTGAAATTTTATAGACGATTTTAACCCTATTTCTAGCCTATAAATAGAGAGCTATATTCATCTTCTCAACTCATTCAAAAACATTCACAATTCACTTACAAAGTGTTTTCTAAAATTCTCTCTGTGAGTTCTCTCTGAGTGCTTTCCGATCAGAAGTACAATACCATCAGCAGTCCACTCGGTTTCGGGTGTACGGAATTCGGAGCGACCGTGTTAACCTCGGGGACGGTCCGCCTACTGCAGCGATTACACACATCGGGGCGAATTCGTTTCTAAGGCAGTGGTTCTTACCACGACACGGTTTACGAATTTGTTCTTCTTAATTATTGTTTATATTTCCAGTCAGTACTAACGGTGTAGTTTTGCAGTTCATATATCCAATAACAAGTACCACCTTTCTAAGAACCTATCTTTGATATTAGATTTAAAACTGAGCAAGATAAGCGAGCAATACGTGCCGGTTAATGAAGGCTCATTAAACATCTGTTCCGCTTTTCGAGCGTTATTCAACTTCCATACACCAAAAGCCGAGCAAGGGGTTTTCTTTCTCTTCCTTACTATATCACTACAATCTCCAAGTGCCCTCTTCGCCAAGCTTTGCATACATTCATATTGATAATCAGTACAAACAACAAAAGAGAGAGATAAAGACTCTATTGATCCTACACACGGCTATACCTATTTGGTAACAACAACTTCTTGTCAAAGAAATTACGCCGTCGTTTCCTTCTTGGCTGCTGTGGTGGTGGAGACGGTGGAATGACAAGTTGAGGTGATGCATCCACTGAAAAAGAATAAAAACCAATATAATCCATGTCCGTTTTACTTAAAACAGGAAAAAAAAAGACAATAATTTTCGACTTCACCCATCGATAGCCTCTTCAGCCGGATCATTTCTGTTGTCTGGACCTCCTGGGGGGAGGTTTTGGGTGGAAAAGTCGTGAGCAGCGTCGCGCATCGTTTCCATCTCTGGGAAATCTTGAAAACTCTGGTTGCTAATGGACTCAAGTACTTGTGTCTGATTACTTGGACCTTGTCTTTCAAAATCTTCTGCTTCACGTTGTACTCCCATCTGATTAATAGGACCTGAATCCTGAAAACTAGGACTTTGTATCTGATTGTCTGGAGCAGGATCATTCATGCCCTTCGAGCCGCTCTCTGGAGGTTCATGAACGATGCTACAATCATAGAAGAAATCATAAATGAGAAACAAGCATTGGTCTTTAAAAAAAAATCGAAAATATAAACTTAAAAGATGGAGTTAGGGGATTACTCATTCATCTCTATGGACCCAGATCTGTGAAATGCTTCCTGAGGTGATGCATCTTCCATCATGATATCCTGCGCAATATATATGCTTCTGATGTTTAAAATGCAATTCCGGTACCTCGAAACAAAACGGTAAGAATGCTAAACTTCAATTTCTATAGAAAAATAACTTACATCATCAAAAAGTCACAGCAACATATCGATCACTCTCAGCAGGAATTTGATCTGTGAAAAGAAAGAAAGAAAGATAAAACACAAATTAACAAATGTTCAAAGAAGTGGCAAATAGCAATTCAGATTCTATACAGTAACCTGCAAGTGTTATGTCCTCTAGGTTCCCGAGATGATTATCTGCAGCTCTGAAGATGAAAATTTCAGATATTACAGAAAGGCTTACTCTTCGTTATAGGCGTCGACATCCAATTCCATGGCATCCAAGTCCAATGTCTGTGGCAATGTGATAGCTTGAACCGCCGCCTGTATTGCATCCTCGGGCGGAGTCACTTGTGAGGAAGCAAAAACCTTGCTTAACCCAATAAGGATGATGTTGCAGTCATGGTAAAGATATTCGACTTTCTTTGAGTATATTCGAACAATGCCCAAAAGAAGGTGGCCTGACATTCTTAAGGCAATGGGAACTTCGGGGAACATGATGTGATCTGCATTCGGATGAAGACTTGGTTTAAGAAACATCATTGTACCATGCAGATTCACAAGCATAATGATCAAACAAAATGTGATTATATTTTTACCGAATAAAAATGAGAATTATTAATTATATATATATATATATATGTCAAGTCGGGTCTGTACTAATTTTCACTCTAAAATTCAAGTTAAATTTTAGATCAAGAGCTCTAAAATATCATATCAAGAGCTCTCGTATTCCTATCAATCCTAATTTTTTTCAATTTATTTTTTTATCAAACAAATTATGTCATAGACTTTTTGAATCAGATCGATCGAAGTTTGAATCATAAATTTTAATATAAATATTTATTTTTATAAAATAGCATGGATAATTTAAAATTAATTATTTTAAAAGTTAAAGAAAATTTTCAATTAAAAACATCTCTATAATTCGTCTATAAAATTAAAAGTTATATCTTTGTTTTTCTTATAGTTATGTGTTTAGCCATTTTCTTCATTAAAAATGTTTTTAAATTAACAAAATGAAAAAAATAAGGGTTTAGTATTATGTAAAAAAATTAAAAAAAATTACATTTAGTTATATAAAATATAGTAATGTTTTCTTTTTATTAACATTTTTAAAAATATATATTTTTGAATAAGTCATCGTTTTTAAATTTAAGATGGTCACATGGTCATTGTTCTTTTCTCAATAGGGATGTTTGATAAGTCATCGTTTTTAAATTTAAGATTTTTTTCTTCTTTTTGATGTGAGATTAATGTCTCTTACGTCTACGTATTACAGGTGTAATATTCTTTCCTCAACGACGTCTTCCTACTCTCTTCTCAGACGACATATCTGATAAGACATGCATGTCATTGCTTTTAAACTCCATGATTTTCCTTTTTCTTTCCGATGTAAGATCAGAGATGTAATAAAACAAAACAACAGCGGCATTCAGAGAAAACTCAAATTCAATCCTTGAACAAGACATTGCTAGAAAAAACCATAAACATAAATCGTAAAACAAACATAAAAAAGGAAAAAAACGACGATGACGACAACAATGACAATACATCATAACTGATATCCACATCCACAAACAAGTATATTTATTTTCACAGTTTACAAATCAACTATCAGAATATTTCCCTACCGTTTCCAGTTAGCTAGTTACCTTACCAATACCACACGTCTACGGAAAATGTTACGAAGAGAAATAATACAGATGTGTTCCTGTTTCTGTAACTCAATGATGCATACAACAATGTAGTAGTAGGCTCTTCAATGAATTTTGATTCGCACAACCCTTTCCCAGCCTCCCTCATCGGTCCTCTCAAATACTCGTGGTTGAGCCATCGGAAACGTTTCTTGCCAGTTTTGATGGTTAATCAGATAGTCCCACAACCTTTTTTTGACATAAACCATATATATACACCACTTAGAAATTAATCATTTCCTTGCATGAAAACACAAGAGTCAAGCCAACCCATCCATCCCACAGTATATACATATACATGATGTCATACAAAGGCATTATCATTCAAAGACCTTTTTCTATATGATATCATGGACTGCGAATGCAAGTATACATATATACATATACATGTACGCGTGCACGATGTGTGTGTGAAGAACCGTATACATGAACTTTTCCTTTAAAGACGTGCTCACCTTTTCTCATTCTCCACAAAGTCTGGACCCTCAGCCAGAGGTGAAGTAGAGCATGTGGTAAGGATTTCGGAGTCAGAAAGACTTTGCAGAGACTTAACAATTTTTACCAGGCGATTGGTCCTACGTCAACAATAAAAACAAGATTGAAAACAATAAATTCAAGTTCATAATATAGTAAATACATGTGTGTGTGTGTGTGTGTGTATAGTTAAGATAAGAGACTTGAAATGTAAAACAAGGCAGGCCAAGTACAATTGCTATTGTCATAAATAGGTGAAAAAATAATTTGTTAAAATAACATTCTACCAAATGCAAGGAGCAATGATAAATCTGTCAGTTTTAGTGTCATAAGTATCCAGTAATTTTCCATTCCAACTGGGGTCTTCATACGAAGCAGAGACTCGGAGTTTCCGGACAATTTCATCTGGACATCGTGAAGTTCTATCAAAGCCGCCAGGGATAATGGAACCAGAAGAAGTTTCTACCTGAAAATATGCAAAGGGAAATAACGTTTGGCATGTTTATATTTATTGAAAAAAAAACCAACAGCACAAGTGACTAGACTCATAATCTGAAACATAGCATCTAGTCATCAGAAAACAAGAACCATAAATTTTTTTATTATAAACTTAAAAATATTATTTTCCAGTCAAATATTGTTAAACCAGTTGAAATTAATGACTGACATAGTAGTTTCAAAAAATTTCCATTTAAGAATCATGAGCTGCCAAAAATTGGATAAAATGCTTCACTAAGCTCTGCAGTCTGCACTTCCATTTACCATTTTGAGATCAAGGAATTGTGAGAGCTTGAACTTACCAGAAACCCATTGAAAACGGGATACGCATTTTCTTGAGAATAGTATTTGGTGTTATGTCTAAGAACACATAGTCTTCACATGAAATTTTCCAGTCTCTTCTGCATGGTTTCAACTATTTTTCTACATAAAGGAATGGAATAACCATCAACTCGTTTCCCCTTTGACTTACTTCGATCTCTAGAATGCTGCATAACGTGTCAAAATATTCAACTTAATAATTCTTTTTCTGAGCAGGTAACTGTAACTGGAAAAATCAACAACAAAGAGAAGATCGAGGGCCAGACATCGGGTGGAACATCTTCAAAACCGCCAACTAAATGCACCTGCGTTTTAAAATTCAGAAGCTTCAATTCAAGAACATTCAATCATGATAAATCAGTAACGAATTAACAAAAGGAGTATATAATAAGCAATACATCCAAATCTGCATCTAAATCGTGATCAACAACTAGCTTTAACATCTGGGAGAAGCCAATATCCACGACTTTTGGAGAATCCGTATGGGCAACAGATGTCCTGAATAAAAATAAAAAAATAGAAATAACCGATCCAACAAGAGAAAAAGTTCCACTAAGCAATTCTGAAATTTATTGCCAATTCTTACATCCCATTCTTCCGGTTCCGAATGGCAACACCCACGAAGTTGTGGCTTCATCGGTGCCAACATACTTTCCATGTAAGAAATGAAACAAGTTGGCAATAAATAGAACTATAAAATCCAGAAAAGGAAAGGTGGGGGTGAATTAAGGCAGAGTATGTACAGCAAAGATGTTCAAAACCAACAGAAACTGCATAACTAGATGAGGCACAGTTTGTTCAGGAATGATGAAAAATGATTATGTTCGGTTGAATACTATGGAATGGAGATCCAAGCACTGTTGGAAAACGAAAAACAATGACCAAATATGATATTCAACAGCGCACATGACATTCAGAAGATCAAATGAAATGAAATTCAATGAAAGATATTGCCAATAATCTTTCAAGTCTTCAGATGCCACCTAATACAAGCAAACTGATAGCATTTCCAACCCATGAAATTTGGGTCCTTAAGATTCCACTCACACGAAAGATATATAACTCCCAAGTCACAAACTCCGTTACCAGAAATCTTTTTGAATTGGTTCACAAAATCCCAGTCAGGAAATACTACCGATCCAAATCAGAAAGACTAACTATACCAATGACAAATAGTTTATTACCAAACTGAGTAAAACAAATGGCTTACAAACTTCAGACTTTATTTATTTAGTATTATGTATTTTATAAACAAATAATACACACAGAAACACATAAGCTTCAAAATTCGTTTTAAGACTACTCCTATTGAGTTGCGTTTCACATAAGTGACAATACAGGTTCCAAATTGTAATAAATACTAATCCAAGATGATGAAAGAAAAAAAATGGCTAAAGAACTGTAAATTATTAGAAATCGAGAGCTACAAACCTGGTGCTTATTGTCTACTACATGTAATATTACAAAATTATTAGAAACAACACTGTAAATTATTCATACATTTTAGTAACGAGTTTGAAGTAAATAGGGGGAAAAACATACATGAACAAGTGAAGGGTCAACAGTGGCGTATTCCCTCTGGAATAAGTAAACATATTTAGGGTTGCTAGACGATGTTGGTAATTTGGAATCCATGGATTTTCCTGAAACTTTCCTCTCCTCGATAGACTTGAAAGACCGTGTAGCAGACACTAGAATGGGGTGTTCCAGCAATGCCGCCAACAAATCCGATGTCTGTTTAGAAAACAAAAACAAGAAGAAAAGGGAAAAGAAACAATCATCTGTCAAAACAAAGCAAGGTTAGCTTGAAATCCATTGTATACGCAATTCATAAATCGTCAAGAAGAAATAGCTGAATTGAGCAAATTACAAGTGTGAATGAAGAAACGAAAAGAGGTTAATCCGTTTTGCATAAGTTTTGAATTCTGGGTAATTTGAAGGGAAAATACCCGAGACCCAGACGATGAGGTTGAAGAAGACGACGAAGAGAAAAAGGGATTTCCATCCACAAAAATCATGGTGATGATGAACTGATGATTTTGAGCTCAGAAGTCAAAGCTAAAACCCTTTTTTTTCTTCTAAAAACCCAGATGAAGATCTATGCGACTGTAATTTGCAAATCGATTTAACAACGAAAAAATAGCTTTCATTGTAACATTTTGATCTTAAAATATGGCAATTTGATCTTTGATTACGAGTTTCAATTCGAAAATTCTCCCTCTCCGACTCAGTATTTTTATATACATATGTTCAACTCAATTTCAAACATCGCGTACATGTGACGGGTAATTTTTCTCTCTAAAGGTTTAATTATGAATTATTGCAATACATCCTCGTTCCTTACAAAATTATCCTAATGTTTATATAAATAGTCCCTTTATTATATGTTATTTCTTAGAGCGTTTTATTTTTTTTATAAAAAAATTTTATTAAATAAAATTGTTAATTAATTAACAATCAACTAATATTATTGACGTGATATTTTTTACATGTATTCAATTGTTGACGTTATATATATCATATTATTCAAAATGATGATCAGACATGTATCACATCATTATAAATGATGATATAACATGTATTATAACACCTTAGTAATGATGTGGCATATATTACATAATAATTATACACATGTAAAAATATCAAATTAACAATATGAATTGATCGTGAATCAATTAATAGTTTTCATCCAATATAATTTGTTTTAATTAAAAATTAAAACATTAAAATAAATGTTTAAGAAAAAGAATAGATGACAAAGTGGCAATTAATGTAAATTTTAAGGAATAATTCTATCATTATGATAGTATAAAATAAATGCTCAAATTATATTATTTTTATATTTAAATATTTAAACTATTTTTTCGGTTAAATAGATATCCAATATTTAATTCTATAACTATTTTAAGATTTTATTACAACGTACGTTAACAAATTTCTGTTAATGAAATAAAAACACACAACATAATATTTATTTTTTATTTTTCGAAAATATAAAAAAAATAAAAAACTTACAAACTTTTTTGATTTAGAAGTCCTCTCTGGAAATTAAAATCAAAACCCCAAGCAGTCGAAGAAAATGAGAATATAATGGAAACTTTTAACAGGCGTTATCAAAATTTTAAGATGATTACGTAATAAAACGTCAGACACTCATTTTATCAATAAATAATTAAATTATCCAAGTAAAAAAATAATATAACTTATGCACTTATCTTATATTAAAATCTTTAAAAAAATAAAAAAATTTGGTTTGATTAACACTATTAAATCTAACTATTAAATCATTAATTTAAAAATTACCGATTGAAAAATCTGTAATAAAATCCAGTAATTCAACTATTTATATGTAATGGATTTAAAAAGTTAATTATTTAATTTCACACTAAAAAATGTATTAATTTCTCAGTTTTAATAAAGTATAAGATTCAAATTCTGAAAAATTAAAGTATATAAACTAATTTCTCAGTTTCATAAAGTACAGGAACGAAGTTTAAAATTATACTTTTTTTTAAAAAAAAAGTTAAGATCTAACTTTCTTTCATATGATTGAATTATAATTTATGAATTAATATTTGATTTACCTAAAATATAATTTTATATATGTAGACACTTTTTTATTCGGGTGTGTATTTTGTCTTTACATACATATATATTACATTAATGTATTAAACTAATATTTTTGTTTGTTTGTTTTGTTAGGGTCAACTCGTAACCTTACGAAGCCCATTACCAAGCCTGTGTTTCAAGACCATGTGGGAGCTAGGGTTTCGGTTCAACACCGCACGAGCAAACCAAGGGCTCAAGAAGAGTCCTCACGCCAAGGCCACTTCCGAGTTTTCTGGCGACGTGATATCACGGGATTCACCAACAAACAACAAACAAGCAGAATTTCAATTAAGAGAAACTCTAAAATCGGAACTAAAAATAGGTTTCTTTAGACTTTATATGCGCATGTAAAGAGTGTAAAAATGACCACGAAATACACAAGAAAATACAAACGTAAAAGCAAGGAAATCGTTGTAACTTTGGAAGGGAAAAAAGCAAATAAAGAAGGTAAAGTTCGTACCTTTCTCGAATTTAGATTCTTGCATATGGTTTTCTCTTCATTTTAACCCCAAAAAACCCAAAAGAAGTCGATCGATGAACATAGGGGAGGGCTTTTCAAGATATTTTTCCTTAGATCTAGCCCTCCTCGAGGCGTTTTTGAAAAAAAAAACAAAATCATTTTCATAAACTAGGTGAAAAGAGCTTTCGATTTTTTTTAAAAAAAATTGTTGCAAGGCGTAGACCGGTCGGAATCTGGGTTCATATGAACCCAGGCGGTCGTGTTCTTCGTTCTTGAAGAACATCAAGAACAATTCAGAGAAAAAAATGAAGAATTTTTATCTGTTTTGGGGGTAAATGAGAAATGAAATGTTGTTTGTAAAATTTGGCATTTATAGCAACCTGCCGACCCGACCCTTGACCCGATCAAACCCAGCAGGATCCGTATGTTTTTGTAAAAAAAAGGGAATTACAATTTCGGTCCCCATTATTTTAAAGTGTCTATTTTACTCCCATAAAATTTGAATTTTACCCCGATTTCATTTTAATTTTGCCCTCAATATTATTTTTATTTTAATTTAATCCTTTTTATATTTATTTAATTAATACTATTATATATATATATATATTTGTTTTATTTATTTAATACTACTTTTTATTATATATATATATATAGTATCATTATTTCTTTATTTCTTTTACTTTTTATTTCCTTTTATTTCTGCTTTTTTTCTATTTAATTCCATTATTTACCCATTATTTTCGTTTACTTTATTTTATTTATTTATTTATTTGTTTTTTTTATGTTTATTTTATGTTTATGTTTATTTATTTTATTATTCTTCCCCCTTTTTATAGTGAGATTATGATAGGGGATTAGGTAATTAGGTGGGTAGTGGTGGATTAGGTGGTTTTTCTTTTTTTTCTCTTGTTTTTTTATTTTTATTTTTAATTTTTTACCTAATGTGTATATATTTATTTTTTATTATTATTTTTTATTATTATTTTTTTTTTATTTCTTTATTTTTCTTTGTTTTTCTTTTATTTGATTTGTTTCCTTAATTTAGTTAACTTATTTGGTTTTTATATTTTATATTTTGTATTTATTTTTTTATTTCGGGACTTTTTTATAGTTGTTGCCTTTTTTATTCTGCATTTTACTTTATCTAACATTTTTTCTGATTTTTAAGGGTATGCTTTAAATCCATTAAAGGTGAGTAATTCAGATCGAACTTTTATCTTTCAATTTAAATTACAATTTTCTTGATTGAGACAACTGGAAATTAATTAGTACCGAAAGGACAGTTCAAGGGTGCTAATCTTTCCTTGACTGTAACCGACTCCCGAATCCAACGTATCATTGGTAAGATGCAGATCAGGTAAGAAATTAAGGTGTCCGATCAACCCATTTTTATTCTTAAAATAAATGATCGGTGGCGACTCTAACATATTTTTCAAGTCGAAGCCTAATTTTGGGCCCACCCGAAAGACGGCCGCGACAACTTGGCTACTCCGCTGGGGACATGCAAATGTGTCAGGCTAAATGTTAATTTACAATTGTCTTTTTAAGTTTAAGTTTAAATTTTAAGTTAATTTTTCAATCTTTATTACTTATCTTTGATTATTTTTTTTCAAATAAATAGTTGTACTGACGTTTTTTAATGATTTCAGATTTTTAAAAAACTTTTCATCTAAGGTTATATACCCGAGCTCCAAACCCTTTTTAAGTGGGGGTGAAAGCGACGCCTTCGTGAGAATTTATTCTCCGCATAGGCCTAGCAAGTAACATTCAGGATTCATATAACTTATGTCTTCGTGTGAATTTATTCACCGTGCGGGCATAAGGGAATGTATCCTCTTGAGTTTAACTTAGTCCACATGAGCTTGTAATGGGCTTAGGACTAATGGTCTGACAAGCCCAATAGGACACCAGCAAGGAGAACTCGGGTACATTCTTTAAAACCTAAACTGGGAGACTACATGGAATTAGAGCCCACCCCAAAACATCATTTCATACCCTAGGATGCTTTGAGATTATTTCCTATTTTATTTTTTGTTCAAAGCATGTGAACTAGAAATTTATGCGGTTAAAATTGGTTCAAAATTAACATATGAATCATGTCCGGGTAGGAATAATAAACATGTGGGGTAGATATCATGTGAGGTATGACTTTTTATTTTCATTATTGTTTTGATTTATCTCACTAACTCTTTTCATTTTTGTTCTCTTTCATTTTCATCATTTACATCATTCAAAAGAGGTGTTGATCCACTAAAAATGTGTTTGTTAAACGTAAATAATTTGCATTAATGGACAAAGGGGTTATAATACAAGATATGAAAAGCTCAGAAGTCCGGCTATGGTCAGAAAAGACTCAGAATGGATCGGGTTTACATCAAGCACATCCAAAGTCAACTTTTCCGAAACGGGTTGACAAAAGTTGCAGGGGTAAGACGAGAAAAATGGTACTGACCTCGGGAGTCCTTTCAAAGACAACAAGAAAGAGATGGCAAAGCGATAGCTGAAACTGGAGGCCATTTGTTGAAAACATTTTGATATTTCGATATAACAAATTAAGTTAAATGAATTTTAAGATTTTCCAAAAGATTTTCTAAGTATATTCGATATAATTATTCGAATATCAAAATATTACTTCAAATCTTTCAAATGTCATTTTTAATCCTTACTCAAGTGTAAAATTAAGTTTTAATCTTAAAATAATTTCAAAAAAATTTTACAAAATATTTCGAACCATTCCAAAGCAAAAAATTTCAGATTGCTCAAAGGGAACCGATTCCCAACCTGAATGATTTGGCTCCGAGAAAAATAGAATACTCGGAGGGAACCGATTCCCTCTGTTCAACGGTCAAAATATTTGAATTTTACACTTAGGGAACCGGTTCC
This sequence comes from Hibiscus syriacus, assembly GCF_006381635.1. Lineage (NCBI taxonomy): Eukaryota > Viridiplantae > Streptophyta > Magnoliopsida > Malvales > Malvaceae > Hibiscus > Hibiscus syriacus. Next base: position 633,100 of record NW_024063176.1, read on the forward strand.
CCATGAGGGGGTACCGATTCCCCCCACGCTCCAAGCTGTTTTAGTAATTGATTTCACACTAAAATGGCTCCACTGACTCCACTAATCATCCCCAACGTTCAGAATCAATTGAAGGAGTATTTAAACAAGCTTAGAAGCCATTATAAAAAAACACAAGAAACAAGAATCAAGAGAGAATCAAAGAGAAAGCATCAAACATCAAGTTTGAGCATTTCAAGCCTATTTTTCATTCAATATTCATTTTGCTTTCAAGAACACTACTTGTACTCAATTGTATTCATTTTTTAGTGTTCTTTTCTTTGTTCTAGAATTGCGCAAACAATCTACCTTGTGAGGTTTTCCTTGTAAGTTTGCAAATTTGTGTATTTCTCTTTGAAAAAGAGTGTGCTCAAGAATTTGGGGTATAATTCTTGAGGGAGTTGTAAGGTTACTCTTTGACCTCAAAAAAAAGAACAAATTAGTGAATTTGTTGGAAAATCCTTAGAGTGGATAGCTAAGGTAGTGGACGTAGACTTTGGTTGAGAAAGTCGAACCACTCTAAATCGTTGTGCAAATATTTTTAATTTTCTGCAAAAGCTTCCACCAAAATTTTTATTGCCAATTCACCCCCCTCTTGGCCAATTCCATCGATCGATTAACTTAACAATTGGTATAAGATCTTGACTCGTTTGAAGGTTTAACCACCTCTTGAGTAGATCTGGGAAGAGTTAAATCGATAAAGGTTCATTCTCCATGGAAGAATCCAGATCAATTGATGTGCCTCCACACTTCAATGGAATAAATTATCATCATTGGAAGAAGCTTATGATGATATTTATCCAAGCATTTGAAATGGAAGCTTGGATGATGATCGAGAAATGATATTCTTCTCCTAAAAAGAAGGATAAAGTGGAGTGATCAAGAACGGAAGAAAGCTCAACAAAATACAAAAGCTATGCACATGTTGTGTTGTGCAATTGATCCTAATGTATATAAAGGAGTTTCTTCTTGTTCAAATGCCAAAGAGATGTGGGTAAGCTTGAGGAGATCTATGGAGACAAGGAAGAAGAAGAACCAATAAAGGTGATGTCTCTATTAGCTCTCACAGAGCCAAATGTATCTTCTAACTCAAATAGATTAAATTCAAAATCTTTTAATGAGTTACAAGATGCTTATGATGAATTATTTTTGGAGTTTGAGACCATGAACTCCAAATACAATAAATTGATTTCTAAATTTATTGCTAAAAATGATCTTCTTTTGAAAGCTAAAACATACTTGGAAAATCAAAATGAAATGTTGAGAAATGAGTTAGAGCTTTCAAAAATAAAATCTGAAAACTTTGGAAAAGAAATTTTAAAATTAAACAAACTTCTTCTAGAAACGAAAATGGATTTTGAAAATCAAAATGAAATATTGAAGAAGGATTTAGGGCTTTCAAAAATGAAATTTGAAAGTATTGAAAAAGAAAATTTCGATTTGAAAGTTAAGCTTGAATGTTTAACAAAAGAAAAAATATATCATTTTAAATAATTCATCTAGTTCAATAATGACAATATGTTCACATTGTCATTATCATGGTCATAAGGAACATACTTGTCATTTAAAGAAAAGAAAACGATTTAAAATTAGACAAGTATGGGTTCCAAATGGAACAAGAGGCATTGAAACTAATGTTCAAGGATCCAAAGCAATTTGGATACCAAAATCTACTTAAATGTCTCTTGTAGGTGTGTGGGAGCAATGGTGATGAAGATGATGATATTCAAGATGCTCTAGCTACACATGAAAAAAGAATGAGTAACCTCTAAACTTAATGTTTTTATTTTATTTGGTTACTCATTTTGACCTTAAATTTTTCTTAATGTTTATGCATTTGTTTTGTTTTAATGCATAACATTTTCAAAAACTTTATGCATGTGATTTTAATCTATATAATCAACATTGCATAATGTTTTGTATGTGAATGGATTAAAGCATAATCCGATTAGATGAATTTGAAAAAAGATACAATGTCTTATTTTTAAATTTAGTGTGTAACATCCTCCATACCAAGTTAGTGATCAAATTGTGGAATTTTAAAATCTAGTGACCAGATTGGATAGATTGAAAAGTTTAAAGAATTGATGGAAATGTTTATGTAGGATTAATCAGCAATGAATGAGGAATAAAATGGGCAAATGAGTCTTTTAACAAGGAAATAATTAAATCTTATTTGAGGATATTTATTCCCACGTGGAAGCTAGTGAGAAAGACCAAAAGTTTCCAGATTTTTCTTCTTCTTCACCGTGAAGACAAAGTTAGAGGTGAGTTTCTTGTGAATCAAATTCTTGATGAATTTAAGGTTGCTTATTGATCATTAGATGATAACTAAGCTTAAGGAAAGCTTAGGTTATCTTAAAACCATAACATGATGGGTTAGGAAGGATTAAAGAAAGGAAGTAGAAAAGTAAAATCTTGTAATAGAGTTCATAATAAGAATTAAAAGTGGGATTTGACTTGTCATCAAGCTAATTAAAGGAAATGAAGTGTTAGAATTCGATTTAGAACATGTTGGAAATTGAATGAAATTCTTAAATTTTATATGGAGAATTGGATTTCTAAGTTTTAAAGGTATCGAACGGATAATAATTAGTTTAAGTAAGTGTATGCAAGTTAGGGATATAAAAGGAGGTGAAATATAAAGTGTAGAGAAGATTATAAAGAGATTTTCGTGCTTAAAATGACATTTCTGGGCTATGTGCATCGATGCATCAAGGATAAATCCCAAAAATTATTCAAGGTGTATCGATGCACATAAAGTGCATCGATGCACTCTTTTAAAATACAAACATCGAATGCCATCAATGCATCGATGCATAAGGAGTGCCTCGATGCACCCCCTTAAATATAAACATCGAATAGGATTTATGCATCGATGCATGGTGTGGTGCATCGATGCATACCTTCATTAAAAGATGAAAATATCTTTTCTTTTAGCCCAAGAAATGATAGTTTAGAATACATTAATTAGTATACTGATTAACATCAATGAATTACTCTGTAGATACCGAGCCTAAACAAATTCCAGAACAATTGCCTCTTAAGATCGATCAAGGAAAAAACAAGGAAATATAGGTGAGTGCATATGCATAGCATGAATATGTATTCTATTCAGTTATAGACTTGTGATAAGTCTAGATTCAATATTTTGATACATGATCGCATTTCATATTATGATACATGACATGAATTCATATTATATGCATTAAGTGACATGAATATGCAAGAAAGGTTATATAAGCTATGTGATAAAGTGATGGAACATGATATGTTTATGTGATAAAGGTATGGAATTATGTCTATACAATATAAATTATGGGAATGGTGGAAGCCCATGTTATGTAGATGAGAACTATAGGTATAGTTGGCATGCCAAGAGTAAAGGGTCTACGCGGTCCTTCGGGACATATATGTATTCTTTGGAACATGTGTGAGGTCTTTTAAGACACATACTTGATCCTTGGCATATGTATATGATTCTTAAGGAAATTTTCTATGTGGTCCTTAGGGACAAGCTTATATGGCACTACGGTGCAATTCTACGCAGAACTTCGGTGCAATTCTACGTGGCACTTCGGTGCATTTATACGAGCTATGGTGACAGCATAGTGCACAACCTCACAGTACTCACATACCTTAGGTTCTCAGTATGGTATCATGGGCCAATAATCTTACTAATATGAATTCATGAATATTAATATATTATACTTACAGGTAAAGAACATGGTGATATAAACTGCATGGTTAAGCATTTGATTTCATCTCATTCCATTTAATTATGACATTTCCATTACATTTCTTTGTTATCATTATTATTATATTGCCTCACTAAGTCGATGACTTAGCGTGTGAGTGTTTCACACGTAGGATCCGAGAAAGTAGACGATCAAGGTTAAGCAGCTGGACAACATTACTCCTACAACTATCAGATTAGAGGCAACTTGAGCAGTAGGTCCTTTTGTTATGTAAATGAATGTTGGCATGTAATCAAAGTGTCAAGTGGTGTATTCTCTGATTATTTTGATAAATTTGTATTAACATATGTATATTATTGTATTTTAATAATATAAGTTCAAATATTTTATCAGTTTTTTAGAGTACTGTTTTGTTTAGGTAATGTGACATCCTGGACTCGTATCCGGGTCGGGTACAGGTTAAGGGTGTTACATTTAATGGTATCAGAGCTATGGTTTAGCCGATTCTAGGAATAAACCAGAGTCTATAGAGTTTTTAAATGGAATACATACCGACAAATAGTGAGAACTTTTGATCTGGTATAATATGAGTATGTTGTTTTGCTAATAGAACAATGTGTTTATTTTATTAGATGTCCGGACATAATAGCTCCCGAAGTGAAGTAGAAGAAGATAGGCATGCTAAAAGCAGTAATTCACCTACCCTGGCCAGGCAAGGTGAAGGACAGGCATCTCAAGGAGTGCCTGTACAAGATCAAGAGACTTTCTTCAGGACGTTGGACGTTATTCTGACGCGTCTTCAACCTCCTGCCCCACCAACTCGAGGAATGAATGTAGCAAAAGAGTTGAGAGGTTTAGGAGCTCCCGAATTTAAGGGAGAAGACGAGGAAGGGCCGGTTGCGGCGGATCTTTGGCTAAATGACTTGAAAATCATGTTGGATGGTCTCCACTGCTCTGAAGTGGAGAAGTTAGATGGAGTTGTCTCTTTACTGAGGGGTCAGGCGAGGATATGGTGGACGAACGTCACCATGAGGATGTCAAGTAACCAATTGACTTGGTCTTTATTCTTAGATGAATTTTAAAATAAGTATATTGGAGATCAATTTATTCGGCAGATGAAGCAGGAGTTTATGAACTTGAAACAGATGAACCACTCTGTATATGAGTATGAATGCGAGTTCAACAAGTTGAGTAGGTTTGCATCTGAGCTGGTGCCCTACTGAAAAAGAGGCTTGTGAATGGTTTGTGGAGGGCTTACGCCCTAGATTAAAAGAGATGTTGATAGTATTGAATTTGTCCTCGTTCCAAGAGGTGATCAATCGTGCCAAGGCTCTTGAAAGAGCTCAGAATGAGAGATTTGGGGACTCAAGAGTTTAGACATCAAAGAGGATGGGTGCTTCTTCTAGTTTAGCACCACCAAAAAGAGGAAGAGACTCCGGATTTCGATCACAAGCTAGATCAGAATCAATTGCATCATCTGCTAGGGGAGCAATTCAGGCAAGATCTAGACAGACACAGTCAGTGGGATCTCGTGTTGGGAGATCTAATCAGGGTTAAGCAAGAAAGTGTCAGTATTGTGGGAAAAACTATTTTGGGGCTTGTCGGATGGCTGATGGGACTTGTTTCCGATGCGGAGATGTCGGATATTTTATCCAGGATTGTCCGTTGATGGTTGGTGAGCCTGTACCATCTAAAAGAGTTGGTTCTACCTCACAGAGAGGACGAGGAAGAGGCAGAGAAAGAAACTAGTCTGAATTCTCTGCTCAACCTGAAGTTCGGTCAACCGCACGGGTATACAATCTAAAGACAAGTAAAGACTGTGATGACCCTGATATTATAGCAGGTACTTTTCAGCTGTATGATAAATTAATATTGGTACTGATTGATCCGGGCTCTAATTATTCTTACATTACAAGTAAGTTAGTAAAGGAATTAAGGATTCCTTTAGAAGCTACGAGTAATGAGATTATAGTAACTAATCCTTTAGGCCATAGTGCTCGGGTGAACAAAGTCTGTAAGGGGTGTCCCATAAAGATTCACGGAATTGAATTCCCTTCTAATCTGATAGAATTACCCTTTGATGAGTTTGAAGTGATTCTAGGAATGGATTGGTTATTCTGTTACTATGGAGATGTTAATTGCAGATCAAAAAAAGTAACCCTAAAAAGTCCAAGAAGAACATAAATAAGTGTGATCAGTGAAAGATTTAATCCTTTAGCAAATGTAATATCAGTAATGTCTGCTAAGAAGCTATTATTACAAGGATATCAGGGTTTTCTTGCAAATGTGATAGATACCAGAGCTAAAGAGAAAGGATTGAATGAGATTTTAATAGTTTGGGAATTCCCTGATATTTTCCATGTTGAGTTGCCAGGATTACCTCCAGATAGAGAGGTAGAATTTCAAATTGAAGTAATGTCGGGAACATCTCTAATTGCAATGGCACCTTATCGGATGGCTCTGAAAGAATTGCAAGAGTTAAAGAATCAATTGCAAGAGTTGTTAGAAAAGGGATTTATTCGACCAAGTGTGTCACCTTGAGGAGCTCCGATGTTATTTGTTAAGAAGAATGATGGATCAATGCATCTTTGTATTAATTATCGACAACTTAATAAGGTGACCATCAAGAATAAGTATCCCCTTCCGCGCATTGATGACTTGTTTGATCAGTTAAAAGGAGATTCGGTATTTTCGAAGATCGATCTACGTTCGGGTTATCACCAATTGAAGATTCAGGAGAAAGATATTTCGAAGACGGCTTTCAGAACGAGATATGGTCATTATGAATTCATTGTAATGCCATTCGGAGTAACAAATGCACCTGCTGCTTTCATGGATCTCATGAACATATTTTTCAGCCCTATTTGGACCAGTTTGTTATTGTCTTTATTGATGACATACTGGTGTATTCGAAATCCATTGAAGAGCACAGCACACATCTGAGGATAGTTTTGCAAATTCTCAGGGATAAGAAGCTTTATGTGAAATTTTCCAAATGTGAATTTTGGCTAAAAGAAGTAATTTTCTTGGGGCATGTGATCTCGGCAGATGGGATTAGAGTGGATCCTCAAAAGGTTAAAGCTATAATGGACTGGGAAGTTCCCAAGAATGTATCCGAATTTTGGAGTTTTATTGGACTTGTCGGTTATTATCGAAGATTTGTTAAGAATTTTTCGATGATAGTGTTGCCTTTAACGAAGCTGATGAGAAAGAATGTACCGTTTGTTTGGACTTTTTAATGTCAAGAAAGTTTTGAAGCTTTAAAGAGGATTCTGACAGAAACTCCTATATTTGTTCAACTGGAATCTGGCAAGAATTTTGTTGTATACAGTGACGCGTCCCATAACGGGTTAGGGTGTGTATTAATGCAAGAAGGGAATGTGGTAGCGTATGCATCGAGGCAGTTAAAACCACATGAAAAGAATTACCCCACCCATGATTTAGAAATGACTGCAGTAGTGTTCGCTATCAAGATTTGGCGTCATTATCTGTATGGAGAACGATGCTATTTGTATACGGATCATAAGAGTTTGAAATACCTGATGACTCAAAAAGAGCTTAATTTAAGACAAAGGAGATGGGTTGAGTTTTTAAGAGATTATGATATAATAATTGACTATCATCCTGAAAAGGGTAACGTGGTAGCAGATGCTTTGAGTAGAAAGACGTTTGCAGCTTTATGAACTATGGATGCAAGGTTATCTTTGACTGGAGGCGATGGTCTATGTGCAGAGTTAAAACTTAAACCAGCATGGTTGGAACGAATAAGAGAATTACAAAGTAAAGATGAAAGGTGTTTAAAAAGAATTGATCAAGTAAAGAGCAAAGAGATTAAAGACTTTGAGGTTAAGTCGGATGGAAATTTGTATTATAAAGGAAGAATTGTGATACCAGATTATGAAGAGTTGAAGAAAGATTTATTGACAGAGGCTCATTGCAGTCTATTGACGATGCACCCGGGTGGAACTAAGATGTATATGGATTTAAAAGATCGATATTGGTGGCCAGGGATAAAACGAAACATTACTGAATTTGTGTCTAAGTGCTTAACATGTCAACAAGTACCGTATGGATTGTTGCAACCACTTTTCATTCCACAATGGAAGTGGGAAAATGTAACAATGGATTTTGTTTCGGGGTTACCCCTGACTCCAAACAAAAGAGATACAATTTGGGTAATTGTTGACCGATTGACCAAGTCATCACATTTTCTTCCTGTCAGAATAGATTTCTCTATGGAAAAGTGTTCAGAGTTGTATATTAGAGAAATTATTAGATTGCATGGAGTACCTATTTCTGTAGTTTCTGATCGAGATCCTCGATTCATCTCGAGATTCTGGAAATCCTTATATGGAGCATTGGGGACTCGTTTAAATTTTAGCACAGCTTTTCACCCTCAACAGACGAACAATCAGAAAGGATAATTCAAATATTAGAAGATATGTTGCGAGCATGTGTCATTGAATTTAGAGGGTCGTGGGATAAATACTTACCACTGGCGGAGTTCGCTTATAACAATAGTTATCAGTCCAGTATTAAAATAGCACCCTATAGGCGTTATATGGGAGGAAGTGTCGTACGCCATTAAACTAGTATGAGCTCAAAGATCGAAGTGTACTTGGTCCAGATTTGATTCAAGATATGGAAGAGAAAGTTCGGAAATTCAGCATAACCTAAAAGTGGCATTTGATCGGCAAAAGTCCTATTTAGACCTTAAAAGGAAGGAGATTAAATTTGAAGTTGGGGATAAAGTATTTCTAAAGGTATCTTCATGGGAAAAAGTATTACGATTTGGTCGGAAAAGAAAGCTAAGTCCTAGATTCATCGGGCCATATGAAGTTGTTAAAATAATAGGACCAATAGTATATCAGTTATCTTTGCCACCAGAAATGGAGAAAATCCATAATGTTTTCCATGTATCCATGTTACGAAGATACAGGTCTGATCCTTCTCATGTTGTTGCACCAGAACAAGTAGAAATTCAACCTGATTTGACCTATGAAGAGGAACCAATACAGATTTTGGCTCACGAAGTTAAACATTTGAGAAATAAATCGGTTCCGTTGGTCAAAGTTCTTTGGAGCAATCACAAGGTATAAGAAGCCACTTGGGAACGTGAAGAAGATATGCTACTTCAATATCCTCATCTGTTCGTGCAATGAAAATTCGAGGACAAATTTTCTTAAGGGAGGGAGATTTGTAACATCTTCCATACCGGGTTAGTGATCAAATTGTGGAATTTTAAATTTCAGTGACCAGATTGGATAGATTGAAAAGTTTAAAGAATTGATGGAATAGTTTTATGTAGGATTAATCAGCAATGAAGGAGGAATAAAAGGGGCAAATGAGTCTTTTAACAAGGAAATAATTAAATCTATTTGAGAATATTTATTCCCACGTGGAAGCTAATGAGAAAGACCAAAAGTTTCCAGATTTTTCTTATTCTTCTTCTTCACCGTGAAGACAAAGTTAGAGGTGAGTTTCTTGTGAATCAAATTCTTGATGAATTTAAGGTTGCTTATTGATCATTAGATGATAACTAAGCTTAAGGAAAGCTTAGGTTATATTAAAACCATAAGATGATGGGGTTAGGAATGATTAAAGAAAGGAAGTAGAAAAGTAAAATCTTGGAATAGAGTTCATAATAAATTAGAAGGGATTTGACTTGTCATCAAGCTAATTAAAGGATATGTGTTAGAATTCGATTTAGAACATGTTGGAAATTGAATGAAATTCTTAATTTCATATGGAGAATTGGATTTCTAAGTTTTAAAGGTATCAATGATAATAATTAGTTAAGTAAGTGTATGCAAGTTAGAGATATAAAGGAGGTAAAATATAAAGTGTAGAGAAATTATAAAGATTTTCGTGCTTAAAATGACATTTCTGGGCTATGTGCACCGATGCATCAAGGATAATCCCAAAAATTATTCAAGGTGTATCGATGCACATGATGCATCGATACACTCTTTTAAATACAAACATTGAATGCCATCATGCATCGATCATAAGGAGTGCATCGATGCACCCCTTAATAAACATCGAATAGGATTTATGCATCGATGCATGGTGTGGTGCAAGGATGCATACCTTCATTAAAAGATGAAAATACTTTTGTTTTAGCCCAAGAAATGATAGTTTAGAATACATTAATTAGTATACTGATTAGAATCAATGAATTACTCTGTAGATACTGAGCCTAAACAAATTCCAGAACAATTGCCTCGTAAGATCGATCGAGGAAAAATCAAGGAAATATAGGTGAGTGCATATGCATAGCATGAATATGTATTCTATTCAGTTATAGACTTGTGATAAGTCTAGATTCAATATTTTGATACATGATCGCATTTCATATTATGATACATGACATGAATTCATATTATATGCATTAAGTGACATGAATATACAGGAAATGTTATATAAGCTATGTGATAAAGTGATGGAACATGATATGTTTATGTGATAAAGGTATAGAAATTATATGTCTACAAATATAAATTATGGGAATGGTGGAAGCCCATGTTATGTAGATGAGAAACTATAGGTATAGTTGGCATGCCAAGAGTAGAGGGTCTACGCGTCCTTCGGACATATATGTATTCTTTGGAACATGTGGGGTCTTTTAAGACACATACTGATCCTTGGCATATGTATATAATTCTTAGGAAATTTTCTACGTGGTCCTTAGGGACAAGCTTATATGGCACTATGGTGCAATTCTACGCGACACTTCGTTGTAATTCTACGTGGCACTTCGGTGCATTTATACGAGCTATGGTGACAGCATAGTGCACAACCTCATAATACTCACATACCTTAGGTTCTCAGTATGGTATCATGGGACAATAATCTTGCTAATATGAATTCATGAATGTTAATATATTATACTTACATGTAAAGAACATGGTGATATAAACTGCATGGTTAAGCATTTGATTTCATCTCATTCCATTTAATTATGGCATTTCCATTACATTTTCTTTGTTATCATTATTATTATATTGCCTCACTAAGTCGATGACTTAGCGTGTGAGTGTTTCGCACGTAGGATTCGAGAAAATAGACGATCAAGGTTAAGCAGCTGGACAACATTACTCCTGCAACTATCAGATCAGAGGCAACTTGAGCAGTAGGTCCTTTTGTTATGTAAATGAATGTTGGCATGTAATCAAAGTGTCAAGTGGTGTATGCTCTGATTATTTTGATAAATTTGTATTAACATATGTATATTATTGTATTTTAATAATATAAGTTCAAATGTTTTATCGGTTTTTTTAGAGTACTGTTTTGTTTAGGCAATATGATATCCTGGACTCGTATCCGGGTCAGGTACGGGTTGAGGTTGTTACAAAGTGTTTGCAAAATTGATTGACATTACATCTACTTTGATTATGCTTATTGGTCATAGAATAGGAAACATTTACATGGTGCATTTAGATTCTATCAATATGACTAATTTATGCCTAGTTGCTAAAGATGAGCATGACAGTTGGTTATGGCATAGGAGACTAGGACATGCTCGTATGAGTGTTTTGCAACGATTGATTCAAGGAGATTTAGTTAGAGGGTTGCCAAAGCTAAAATTTGATAACGATAAAATCTATGATGCTTGTGCTAAAGGAAAACATAGAAAAGCTTCATTTAAGTCCATTGATGATGTATCAACTAGTAGAGTATTACAATTGATCGATATAGATCTTTTTTGGGCCATCTAGGACTTCTAGCTTGGGTGGAAAACAATATGCATTTGTCTTGGTAGATGACTATTCTAGATATACTTGGGTTCTATTCTTAAGTGCTAAAGATGAAGCATTATAAAAATTCATCACGTTTTCAAAAGTAATCCAAAACGAAAAAGGTTACTCTATAACTAGTGTAAGGAGTGATCATGGAACTGAATTTGAAAATCTTGGATTTACTGATTTTTTTAATTCTAATGGCATTAACCATAATTTTTCAGCACCTAGAACCCCTCAACAAAATGGAGTTGTTGAGAGGAAAAATCAAACTTTAGAATAAATGGCTATAACCATGCTTTGTGAAAACAATTTGCCAAAATATTTTTGGGCGGAAGCCACAAATACCGCTTGTTATGTTATTAATCGAGTAATGATTAGGCCTATTTTGAAGAAAACTCCATATGACCTTTTTAAAATAAAAAGCCTAATATTAGCTATTTTAATCCTTTTGGATGTAAATGTTTTATTTTAAACAACGGTAAAGACAATCTTGGCAAATTTGATGCTAAAAGTGATGAAGGAATTTTTCTGGGTTATTCCTTGAATTCTAAAGCTTAGAGAGTACTTAATAAAAGAACTTTAGTTATAGAAGAGTCTATACATGTTTTCGATGATAATCCCCTTCCGAGGAAGGATTCTTGTGTGAATGATGATGTATGCATTATAAATATAAATGACGTTGGACATGACGTTGGATAACCATCATCAAATGAAGAAACGAAAGATGAGGAAACTCAATATCCTCTCGAGAATCCAACCATTGAAGAAAGGGAAGTATCTCATGCATAGAGCCTGAGAATATTAAAGAAGCATTAAATGATGAACATTGGATTATGGCTATGCAAGAAGAGTTAAATCAATTTGAGAGGAGTAAAGTTTGGACATTAGTTGAAAGGCCTAGTAATAAATCTATTGTAGGTACTAGATGGGTATTTAGGAATAAGCTTGATGAAAGTGGTAATATAGTGAGAAACAAGGCTAGACTTGTTGCTCAAGGGTATACTCAAAAAAAGGGCATATACTATGATGAAACATACGCTCTCATAGCTAGGATGGAAGCAATTAGAATGTTATTAGCATTTGCTTATTTTCATGAATTTAAATTATATCAAATGGATGTTAAAAGTGCATTCTTAAATGGTTATAAAGAAGAAGTGTATGTGGAACAACCTCCAGGTTTTGAAGATTTAAAATTTCCAAATCATGTTCTTAAATTGACAAAAGCGCTTTATGGTTTAAAACATGCTCCTAGAGCTTGGTATGAAAGATTGTCAAACTTTTTAATTAAAAAAAAAGGTTTTTCAAAAGGGAAGGTTGACACTACATTTTTTAAAGCATAAAGGTAAAGATTTATTAGTAGTTCAAATTTATGTTGATGATATAATATTTGGTTCTACTAATGATGTTCTTTGCCAAGAATTTTCTAAGCTAATGCAAAGTGAATTCGAGATGAGTATGATGGGGGAGCTCTCATTTTTCTTGGGACTCCAAATCAAGCAAAGAAAAGATGGCATCTTCATCAATCAAGCTAAATACGTCAAGATATGCTCAAGAAGTTTGGACTGGAAAAGGGAACCTCATAATGAGCTCATCAACAAAGCTTGATATAGATGAAGGAGGTAAATGTGTGGATGTTAAATTATAGGTCAATGATTGAATCATATTTACTAGATATTAAGAGAATCTTTAGATACCTTAAGGACACTCCTAGTTTAGGACTTTGGTATCCTAGAGACTCTAGCTTTAACTTGCATGCCTTTTCTGATGTGGATTATGGAGGATGCAAATTAGATAGGAAAAGCACCTCTGGTACATGCCAATTCCTTGGAAATATGTGATTTTGGTTTTCAAAGAAACAAAATTGTGTTGCATTATCTACCACTGAAGCCGAATACATTTCAGCTGGTAGATGTAGTGCACAAGTTTTAGGATGAAACAACAACTTTTTTATGGAATTGAAGTAGGTACTATTCCTATCAAGTGTGACAATACTAGTACTATTTGTCTAACTAAAAATCCCATCCAACACTCTAGAACTAAGAACATTGAAATAAGAGATCACTTCATTAGAGACCATGTCAATAAGGAAGATGTAGTTCTAGAATTGTTGACACTTTACACCAATTAGCGGATATCTTTACAAAACCTTTAGACAAGGAAAGATTTTGGACACTTAGGGGAGAATTAGGTTTAACTGACCTATCTTCACTTAGTGCTTAAAATAATTTAGCACTTTAAGAATAAATGAAAAATGCTTATAATAAATTTTGATTGCATTATTTGCTATTAGTTAGGGGGAGTTTATGATTCTTTGTGAAAAATTGATTATATGTTCAAATAAATTTTAATGATAAATTTGATTGATTGAACGTATTTAATTTTTGGTAATATGAGTTGCCAATACCACTAGAGAAAATTAATTTAGCATTTTGAGTATTAAAATCAAATTTTAGCAGTTTTAGTGCAGAGGGAATCAATACCCCCTTGAAGGGGAACTGATTCCCCCTTTGAATGGGGACTGATTCCTCCTTTGGGGAATCGATACCCCACGAGTTCTGGTTATTAAACACCCAAAAAACCTTTTCTCTAAAACCTCTCTTCTATCTTAAACGTCGTTCATCCTCTTTCTCTCTAAATCTCCAATTTTGCCAAAATCATCAAATACAAGTCGGAAATAGATCATTCTTCAACTTCTAATCCTTGCAAACAAAATCACATTCTCATAAAATCCAAATTTTCAAGGTAATATTTCAAAATCCTCTATTTCATTGATTTTTGAACTTAGGACTAGTTTGATTAGGTCTAAGAAGAACATTACATCGGGCATTGGTTATATGATGATTTTACAACCAATTTCGTAAAAATACTCAATTTTTCAAAATATCTTTTAATTTGAAATAAAAAAATCAAGAATTGTTGTTTAATTGAGTTTTTGATTCAATTATGTTGTTTTCATAAAAACTATACGTATTATGATTTTCAAACATTATTTTCCAAATAGTTTTTCAAACATTTCCTTTAGGATTCGGTTTAGAGAACCTTGAAATTTTGAGGACTCATTTGAGTTTTGGGTTTGATATATTGCTTACATGTTTTTAAATTGCATGTTACATATTTTATTCCGATTCTTAAACCATGTCAAATCCTAGACGACCTAGGACATTGTCTAGTCGCTCAAGTCAAAATCGACCTCTTTTTCCTCCACCTAATCCAAGCTATAGAAGATATGTACGTCCAATATCTTCCTACTCTTAAATCCTAGAAGTTGATAAACTCTTTAACCTCAAACCTTTGGTTTATCATCAATTAGTCCGTATTTTTCTATTCCAATGTGATATGTGTCCAAAACGAGCGTCGATATGAAATTATAGGAATTTGATCATATCTTTTAGGACAATTCATTTTTATTGACTTCGACACAATCGCTACCCATTTTGGACTAGATAACTCAGGTTTAATGAAAAAGAGACTGTTGATTCACCCTATAAGTCTAAGGATAGTGAGAGTACCCTAGAACTTATCGTGATAGATTCCTTCATTATATGATCTCTTGGTGGTTTAGACCATCCGGAGGTAGATACTCCTCCCTTAGGAACATAGATATATGGTGGATATATTGTATCCAACATAAAAAGAAGATTAATCTGCCACATATCATCTTTAGTGAGTTTCCATAAACACTATTCCTTCCAAGAATATATAAACCTTGGTTTATGGTTGTCTCCTTAGTAATTTGTTTATCAAACTCGGTCTTATGGTCTCTTCTGATATTGCTATCCCTCTTCAAAACCAAATCAATCTTACTTACTTGGAGAAAGCAAGATGGGAAAAGGATAAGGAAACGGGCCAATGGATTTATCATCCCGAAATCAAAACTTTCAATTGTGAAACATTTTGATGTTCATGGATTGTTTTATTTTGGATGTTTGAATTTGTTGGATAATTGGATATTTGAACTTACATGCTTATATATTTGGTTCGGTTTTAACTTTTATTTTGAGCTTAATGTTTATTTTTGCATCATTTATATATTAGTTGCATTATGACCATTTTTTTTCATTTCACATTATTTATGAATATTGATTATGAAACTAATGGCTAACGTTTCTCTTGATTGTGATCTTAGCAGCTTAAGCTATATATATTTATAATCAATTGGCTAAATAATTTCAAAACCTTTTCAAAACCTTGTTTAAAATATTTTAAAGGTCTTTTTGATTTAACAAAAAGGGGGAGAAATGTTAAAGTGTTTTTAAAGGGGAGAAGTGTTAGAGTAAGGGGGAGTAATTTCAAAACTTGATTTCAAAATCTTAAAATTACTAAAATGTTTTGTTATATCAAAAAGGGGGAGATTGTTGAAAACATTTTGATATTTCGATATAACAAATTAAGTTAAATGAATTTTAAGATTTTCCAAAAGATTTTCTAAGTATATTCGATATAATTATTCGAATATCAAAATATTACTCTAAATCTTTCAAATGTCATTTTTAATCCTTACTCAAGTGTAAAATTAAGTTTTAATCTTAAAATAATTTCAAAACAATTTTACAAAATATTTCGAATCATTTCAAAGCCAAAAATTCCAGATTGCTCAAAGGGAACCGATTCCCCCCAAGGGGGTACCGATTCCCCCTGAATGGTTTGGCTCCGAGAAAAACAGAATGCTCGGAGGGAATCGATTCCCCCCAATGGGGTACCGATTCCCCCCTGTTCAACGATCGACATATTTGAATTTTTCACTTAGGGAACCGATTCCCCATGAGGGGGTACTGATTCCCCCCACGCTCCAAGTTGTTTTATTAATTGATTTCACACTAAAACGGATCAATTGACTCCACTAATCATCCCCAACGTTCAGAATCAATTGAAGGAGTATTTAAACAAGCTTAGAAGCCATTGATAAAAAAACACAAGAAACAAGAATCAAGAGAGAATCAAAGAGAAAGCGAAAGACGAATTAACCTGTCAAAAGTTGTTCGGGGTCTAGAAGAATATACCTTTAAAGTGTTTTTTGTCTCTTAAGAAATAATACTTTTGTCCCCAATAAGGATTATTTATAATAACATATATATTTTTGGATTAATGCCTTGAACATTTCATGAATCATGCATTTAGACATATTTTGCATTTTGTTATTTTCATTTCTTTACATTCGCATTAACTAACAGAAGCATGTCTTATAAAAAAAGGGAACAAATACTGGATGTACCACCTCAAGCATTGGACACACCTCATCTTTACAACACCAGAATGAAGGAAAGACAAATAAAAGCTAAAATCACTCAAATCGAGGAGAACATGTTGAAGCTACAGAGAGAACTAGAGGAAAAGATAAACCAGAACAGTCAGAGTACTTTGGATACAATTACAAAGAACTAAGAGTCCTTGGTTGATCAGATTGTGGCCAAGTTATCTGGCTTACATCAAGCCAGTGCACCTTGGGGCAGGATCGTCTGATGGGGTAACTATCCCACTGACCCCACAGGTGGTTATCTCGCCCATAATCTTACCCGGGGACTTATCTGCTACCAAAGGGAAAACCGTATCTGCTGTTTAGATACATACTTTTGCAACCAACCCTAACAAAAATCCGAATGATTACAACATCCTGGATTTTGATGAGGAAGACAAAGAAAAAAAATAGAAGAGAAAATAAAACGGATGAAAGATAAAATGAAAGTGGTCAAAAGGGATCATGACTACTATGGAGTGGATGCATTGGAGCTAAACCTGGTCCCGGATTTGATTCTTCCACCAAAGTTTAAAGTCTCCGAGTTCGAGAAATTCGACGGAAATAGTTACCCCTCAGTCTACATCACTATGTTATGTCGGAAGATGACATGATATGTGGGAAATGATCAACTCATGATTCATTGCTTTCAGGAGAGCTTGTCTGGTTAAGTTATCTGGTGGTACAATCAGTTGAACCGATCTCATATCGAGGCTTGGAAGGATTTAGCCAAGTCATTTTTGGAACAATACAAACACATCAATGATATGAGACCAGACCGAGTTATGCTACAAAGCTTGGAGAAGAAGCATAACGAAAGTTTCAGACAATGTGCACAGAAATGGAGGGATTTAGCTGTGCAAGTTCATCCACCATTGGATGAGAAAGAAAACCGGAAGCTCTTCATGCAAACATTGAAGGCTCCCTACTTCGGACATCCGATTTCAATCACATCCGGTAATTTTTCAGACTTAGTCATGACCGGGGAGATGATAGAAATGACCATAAAGCAATGCAAGACTGAGGAAGGGGAGGCAAGCAAGAAACCTCCTATGAAAAAGATGTGTCAATAAAGGTATTATAATCTCTAACCCAAAATCAACTGTAGTTGTACCGTCAAGTACTTCTAGACAAGATTCCAAGGAACCCATGAAGAATAGGGAAAGGGAACATTTCGACCCTATTCCCATGACATACAAAGAACTTTATCAAAAATGTTTTGACACCCACTTAGTGTCACCATACCTGGTGAAACCCATGAAGCCCCCATACCCCAGGTGGTATAATAAGAATGCCCATTGCGAATATCATGGCGGTGTCCCAGGGCACACTATTGAGAACTGTTACGCATTCAATAGAATAGTGCAGAAGATGCGTAACAAGAACTGAATCGACTTTAACAACTCGAGGGAATCCAAATAAGAAATAAGATTATTTCATCATTTACAACATTTTGTTTGAATTTGTTTTTCTTCTTTTCTCAGTTTTTTGCAAGGACATTTAAATAAATTTACGTTACTTTAAAGATGTCAAACAATGAATCAAGTTTGCAGACTTGGAATTATTTGAATATTAATTGAATTAAAAACTTCGTAAATGATTCAGAGTTATAGATCTTTGACAAAGTGAAATAATTAAAAGCCGATAAAACAAAGGACTTTGACCTTACCCCAGAAGATGCACTCGAACACCATACCCTTCTCTTGCAAGAACCGATATAACCTTCTCCTCTCATAAGAGAATAAACAAGAGGCTTGGTATTAGGTATGCACAGGAGCGGACAACATCGGGCATCCCTTGCTTATAACATTATTATACTTTTGTTGAAGACGTTCAATGATGATCATGATCTTTACAAATGGAATAGTCGAGTAGGTGAATCTAGTTCAGATCAGTTGCTTGGAAATTGAACTTTAAAGATGAGATTCCTTGATTTTCAACAACACCTAGACTATAACAAGTTCTTCTTGACAAACTTAAGAAATTGGATCCGTATACCCAGATTATAATATTATATATATACAATAAATCTTTAGTTGTCCCTCTAAAACAATTGGTTAAATGCCCCGACTTTATGGATAAGATTCAGCTAGCCTGATAAAGGTGATTATAATGCAATAAAGCTTGAGCTGTCCCTCTAAAGCAATTGATTAAACGCCCCGACTTTATGGATAATATTCAGCTAGCCTGATAAAGGTTATTATAATAGTGAGTTGTCTCTCTAGAGAAATTGGTTAAACGCTCCGGCTTTATGGATTCAGCTAGCCAGAAAATGGCAAACTAAATCAAATTTATCTAAATAAGGAGTTTCGGTAAAGATGGACTAAGGAAGTTAAGGAACACCTATTATAGTCAATTTCACATGAGCACTCAGGAATTTCATTTTTAGACCGATATTTTTGTACTACCTTTGTTAGAGGAGCCTACGAAGCTTGAACAAATAGAAGATTTTAGAGGACCGAAATAGAAGGTCTAGTAATTGATTATGCTAGTTGTGTCATTTTGTCTGCATCATAAAATGTCAAGCCAAGAAATATGGGCATGTTGTGATATTCAAAACAAGAAATGACATTTTGGTGGCTGAAACCTTAGAAAATGGGAGACCAACCTGAAACCAACTCATCAACTTGGACATTTTTCAAAGAGCTATAACTCTGAAAGCATTAAAGAGCTATTGATTCTTTTGATTTTATGTGAACTCATGTTTATGATTCGATTTGATTGCGAGCCTGAATTAAGGGGTAATGTTTTACATAATTCTTATATTCTCATATCCTTTTTCCCTCCTAAAATAAGAGAAATGAGAAAAATATTTTCAAACAGGACAGTCTCAAATGTAAAAGGCTGTAACCCGAGAAGAAAATGGGGCATGGTCGATTCCGAGGATAAGGCCGATAGACAAAAATAAGGCTCCATCTAGGAGATAAAACAGAACTAATTCATGTTGCATGCATCTTTGTAACACCCCAACCCGTACCCGAACCGGATACGAGTCTGAGATGTCACATTGACATTTCAAAACCTTTATTCTTGTAAAATAAATGAACAATTGAACTTATATTAAGAAAATACGATCATATATTGTTCAATTGTGTTTGGTATAAAATTTTGAGATAAAAATATATTTATGAACAGTGAAATATTGTATGAACAATGTAGTGAACAATACTATGAACATTTCTACAGTGGATCGATGCATTGCTACAGTGACTTTCATAAAACTCGTAAAAATTTAACCGTTCATTACTTTGCATTTATATTTACATAAATACGTTTAAAACATTACAAAACTTGATCAGAGCATAAATACTTAATTTACCGATGCTATTTACATGCCAACCTATTTAACCCATAACAATACATACGATTTAATCGACTTTTGATCTGACCTTCAAGTGGAGTTATGTTGTTCTGTTGTGCTTATAATGGATCTCTCTTCTTTTCGGTACCTACGTGTAAAACACTTACACGCTAAGTCATCGACTTAGTGAGGCATAATAATATTAATAATGAAATATAATAATACATTTCATATACATATGAAAATATCATCTACTTATTCACTCATGTCATATATAATTCCATGTAAATAATAATAATAACATAATAACATGTAATAATACAAACACTTTTTATACCTTTTGTATGCTCATGTACATTATTGGGAACTTAAGGTATTTGAGTACATTGAGGTTGTGCACCACTGTGCTTTCACCACAGCTCGTATAAATGTCCTGAAGGACCTATCCAGAGGTCATATAAAACCTCGGCAACTGTCCATAGGTCTCGAATAACTTAGGTAAAATGTCCATATGTTCCTTAGAACATAGGTATACTGTCTATATGTCCCTAACATAGGTAAACCCTCGACTCTTGGCATGCCAACTATACCACTAGCTCTCATATCACATAACATATGCATTATCATTTATGCATTTCATATCACTTGTTCTTTCTTTTCTGTCACATACCACAGTATGTGTAACCATATATCTTATATCATATGACTTTCTAATATTCTCATATTTCATTATCATGTATTCATTTCATTCTCTATGTCCTTATCACATAGCTTATTTCTCATTCATATGTCACATAGCTCGTATCACTTTGCATGGTTTCACATAAACATATATATCATATTTTGTTCACATATATTTCCCATATATACATCACATAGCACATATATCTCATAGTTCTTTCACATAGCTTACTATCATATTTTCATATCATATGTCTTATAATAGATTCTTTTATCATCACTTGTTTCCTTTCTACCTATTCACAATCACACTAACATGTACTCGCACCTATCATTTAACATATACACTCATTTAATCAAGCATACATACATTTCATGTCATTCATATTACATAATGTAGTCATGTAAATCATGTCACATACAATAACATTTTAAGATTTACTTCTTACCACAGTAACTCCGTCATTGGTTCATCGCAAGCCAATGTTCTTCTATAACATAAGCACAAATTAAATTGCACTCACCTTAGCCTTGCTTGCTTTGATTCAATCCTAACTCTTCGATTGTTCCGTAACTCGTTTAGGCTCTATATCTACATAAATATAATTTCTGAGACAATTATCAAAAGCCTAAACCTTATAATTTGATGTTAATAACTCAAGCTAATTTAATGAACCAAAATTTCATTTTTCCTTTAGGGGTGTATCGATGCACTATGGGTGCATCGGTACACAAAATACCTTCGAACTCCCATGCATCGATGCACCCCTTAATGCATTGATGCACATTCAAAAATTATCTTAGTGCATCAGTACATACTCCTTGTGTATCGATGCACCTGTCCAAAATAACCCGAAATTCATCAACACTTCACCCAATTTTCATGTATAAAATCCTTATCGTGCTACTAAACTCATCTAGAATAACTTTAACTAATTTCTATCATTCCAACACTTTATAATCTCCCATATCTCATTCAAATTCTTAAAACTAAGAATCATACCAAATTTTCCATGTAATCCAAACTTATTTCTAACACTTATAACTTATTATTTATAACTATGACAAGTCAAATTCAACTTCTAAATCCATTTATAAATCTTTATTCAAAATTTCACTTATCCACTTCATATCTTTAATCCTTCATAACTTACAAATCATTGAGTTTCTAAGTCCATTTTTCCTTCCATTATGTTTCCTAAAGCTTCATGAATCAAAACCATGTTTGAATTTAAAGGATTAACCAAAAGAAAATCAACTCACCTTGGCTTGGGTTTCACGTTGGAGAGGAAGAAGATAAAGAAAGAAGAGGGCAGAGTAATCTGGAAACTTAATTATGATTCACATGGGTTTATAAAATACCCACTATCATTATTTTATTCATTTCTTTGTTCAATGACCCTTTTGCCCTTTGACTCTCTCAATAATTACTAATAACCCTTCAGATATTATTTTCAAATAAATCATTAAACTTTTCAACTTTTTCACTTTAATCACCAAATTCTAAAATTTTACAATTTAATCACTAATTCATAGTTTGGAATGTTACAATCTTAGACATACTTAAGAGCATCACATTTATCATTTTTTTAACATACATAATTTTTTTGTAGCTTTTAGAGTCAAGTTTCAACTTCAAGACAAAAAATACTCCATTCAAAAGAACCTTCAGAAATTGATGGTGGTTTCTTAACTCAATAGCGAGGAGCTACACCTCAACTAATTTGACCTATTGAAAGATCGACAGATCATGGAATCAAATTTCGACGGGTTCGAGAACCAGTTCAAAACGAATCCAGTTCAGCTTAACTCAACAATGAGTGGCTAGCTTTCAAATAACGTCTTCAATCCAGACTTCAACTCCACGACGGATGATATCCGGCTGACAGAATATACCACTTGGCTTTCCCATGAAGGGGAGTCATTTAAAGAATTATGACCGGCTTAGACCCTTTAAGGGGAGCCATTTTCACTTAAAGGAACTATTTACAACATAGCTCAAGGCGAGAAGGGCTATCTGCCAGCAAAACATCTTCGAGTTCAATTACACTCAGCTTAAGGACATATCAAATTTACAGCATAGCTCAAGGCGAGAAGGGCTATCTGTCAACCAAAACCTTCGAGTTCGATTACATTCAGCTCAAGGGCTTATCAAATTTGCAGTATAACTCACGAGAATGGTTATCTGCCAATAAAAAACCTTCGAGTTCGATTCCATTCAGCTCAATGACATATCAAATTTAAAGCATAGTTCAAGGCGAGAAGGGTTATATGTCAACAAACCTTCGAGTTCGATTACATTCAGCTCAAGGGCATATTAAATCTACAACATAGCTCAAGGCGAGAAGGGCTATCTGTCAACAAAAACTGTCGAGTTCGATTCCATTCAGCTCGATGATATATCAACCGCATGGTAGCCGCGAGGAACTACTTTCCGATTGAAGTTTAAACCAAGGTTTTTAAGTCAAGAAGAAGATATGGGGCAATCTCTCAATCTAGTACAACATAACTCAATGCGAGGAGGGTTATCTGTCAACAAAAACTTTTGAGTTTGATTTCATTCAGTTCAATGGCATAACAGATTTATAGCATAGCTTAAGTCGAGAAAAACTATATGTCAATCAAGACTTCTGAGTTCGATTCCATTCAGCTCGAGAGCATATCAACTGCATTGTAGTGCAAATAACTACTTTCCAGTCAAAGTTTAAACCGATGTCTTTAAGTCAAGAAGGAGATATGGTTTAGCCATGTTTTAGTGACAAGAAACTATCTTCCAACAACATGGCTTAAGTCAAGAAAAGCTATCAGTCAACGTAAACTTTTAAGTTCGATTCCATTCAGCTCGAGAGCCTATCAACCACATGGTAGTTTCGAGGAACTACTTTCTAGTCAAATTTTCAACCCAATGTCTTTAAACCGAGAAGAAGACCAATATTGATTACAATTTGGCAACAAGAAGCCAACTTTCGATTCAAGTTCCGAAGTACGATTTCAATTTCATATCATTTCACCGGACTTCAACTCTACGACAGAGGATATTCGATAAGATGAGAATTGATCCCTATAATAGATGATGTTAAATTTGGTGATACATTCATGTTAAACGAAAAATGTGTCTTTTAATCTTTTCCCTATTCTCGTTACACGACTATGGGTAAATAAGGGCAGCTGTAGACACACTTTTCTGTCCGAGTGTGTATATTGTCTTTACATACATATATATTACATTAATATATTAAACTAATATTTTTTTGTTTATTTTGTTAGGGCCAACCCGTAACCTTACCAAGCCCATTACCAAGCCCGTGTTTCAAGACCCTGTGGAGCTAGGGTTTCGGTTAAGCGCCACACGAAAAAACTGAGGGCTCAAGGAGAGTCCTCACGCCAAGGCCAATTTCGAGTTTCTCGACGACGTGATATCACGAGATTCACCAACAAACAACAAACAAGCATAATTTCAGTCCAAGAGAAACTCTAAAATCGGAACTAAAAATAGGTTTCTTTAGTTTCTCGGATTTAGATTCTTGCATATGGTTTTCTCTTCATTTTAACCCCGAAAAACCCAAAAGAAATTGGTCCCCCATTTTAACCCCGAAAAACTGAAAAACCCAAAAAGGGGAATTATAGTTTTAGTCCCCCATTATTTTAAAATATCTATTTTGCCACCCTAAAATTTGAATTTTACCCCGATTTCCCTTTAATTTTATCCTCTATTTTATTTTTATTTAGTCATTTTTATATTTATTTAATTAATATTATATATATATATATATATTTATTTTTTATTTAATACTACTTTTTATTATATATTTATATTATATCGTTATTTCTTTTATTTCCTTTTTTTTGTTTTTTATTCTTTTTTATTTAATTCTATTATTTTTCCTTTTTTCGTTTACTTTATATTGTTTTATTTATTTATTTTATTTTTATGTTTATTTATTTTATTATTCTTCCCCTTTTTATAGTGAGATAATGATAGGGGGTTAGATAATTAGGTGGGTAGTTGTAGATTACATGGTTTTTTTATTATTATTTTTATTCTTATTTTTATTTTTTTTACCTGACGTGTATATATTTATTTATTTTCTTTTTTTTTTGTTTCTATTTTTTATTATTATTTCTTCTTCTTCTTTTTTTATGTTTTTTATTTTCTTTGTTTTCTTAATTTAGTTAACTTATTTGATTTTTTTATATTTTTTATTTATTTTCTTTTTTATTTCAGGATTTTTTTATAATTATTATCTTTTTGATTCTTTATTTTACTTTATCTAACATTTTTTTGACTTTTTTAAGAGTAGGCTTTTAAATCCATTAAAGGTGAGTAATTCAGATTGAAATTTTTTTCTTTTAATTTAAATTACAATTTTCTTTATTAAGACAACTGTAAATTAATTAGTACCAAAAGGGCAGTTCAAGGGTGTTAATCCTTCCTTGACTGTAACCGACTCCCGAATCCGACATATCATTGGTAAGATGCAGATCATGTAAGAAATTAAGGTGTCCGATCAACCCATTTTTATTCTTAAAATATATTAACAGTGGCGACTCTAACACATTTTTCAAGTCGAAGCCCAATTCTGGACCCACCCGAAAGACAGTCGCGACAATATAATTTCTGAATTAGATGATGTATGCCATTATAAAATTTTAAAAATTAATTGATTTAATTTTTAAATGAAATGATGTCACTTGATTATCTGATAATGCATCAAAACAAATATGATCAGTTATATTTTTGGAATTGAGTTGAGTTGTTCGAGTTTTGTTTAAATTTGATTGTAAATATTTGTAATATTATGATACTAATTAATTCCAATTTAAACGGCTTTTTATAACCATATACTATATACATATATATTTCTTCATACTTTTTTATATGTGATATATATATATATATATATATATATATATATATATCATGTAAAGTTGAGTGACTCGACTCAAACTTGAAAATCAATCCACTAATTACCAAAACTTTGAGTTATTTGAGTCATATTTTATAACTCAAACTTCATTTGAAAATTTTAGAGTCTAATTTATAAATATACCAATTGAATCAAGTCAACTTGAATTTTTTAGCCTCGAGTCGAGTTTTACGCATCCTATACCCAACAAAGAAAATACAATTCAATTGTATCCAAGTTTTTTTTTCTTCCCTTTCTTGTATTTGGTAGGGGGTTTCAGTGTCAGATTTTGGTTTGGTTAAGGAGACGAATGAATGACCTAGTTGCTTCTTGGAGTAATGTTAGTTTTGTCAGCAGCCACAATACGGAGATATTTTCAACTGTCTTCCTCAGCCTTTACCTATATCAGTCACGGATGATTTAACAAAGGACACTGAAGATAGAGGAGAACAAGTAAAGGATGATAAAAAGGAGGTTAGTTTTCTTTTGTTGGTTTTCACTTTCCATATCCCAACTTTTGCTTTCACTTTTATCAGGTTTCTCAACTCTGATAATGGTCATTTAGCCATAATCACAACAATAATTATTGCTAGTAATAAAATGATATGAGAACGATTTGTGGAGTTGTGTATGTTGCATTCATGTGTAGTGCAAAGAGAGAGGGCGACAGCCTGTGGTGTCTTGTGCGATGCTAACTAGTTTAGCAGCGTTGGCTTACTTTTTTTTTTAATAGTTTGGGAGTGATTACAAGATAATATCTATTCAAATGTTTTCTTAGTGTATCGACAACACACATCCTAAAGATGCAGCTATTCGAACCCATAACTTTTTGGGAGAACAACACTCTCCTTCACAACCGAGGCCAATGGGTGGACCCTCGACCATATAATCAAAATAAATTGAGAAGACTATGAAGTTAGCCTGTTTTTGGGTCCTAGTTAGATTTTCTTTTACATGTGTGACAAGCTTGTAAGGATGTAAGCGAATGTTCCGTTAGATCGAATCAATCTATCATGTCAACATCACAGCTTCGTCTGTGTTTTTTTCTTAAAAATAAATGCCACACTGCCACTGTGCATGGTGCTTATGAAGTTCAGTGGCATCCTTCCTTTTACCTCATTTGATTTTAATTTTTTATGTATTTCTTTCACGAGACTGGTTTTACATCTAAAGATATTTGACCGTACCGTTTTCTTCTAATTTTAGTTTTTACTATCTTTTTGATTACTCTGGTTGGTTGAATATCATATGCACTCAGTGTTGCTGTTGCTGTTAATCAAAAGATTTAACTCCTGGATCTTTTGCTTATTTCTAATATTAAGGGTAGTTGTATGCTCATCAGCATTATTGCAGTACTTCTTGAAACCAGAATAAGCAATTTATTTGTGTTTCCTGGTTTTAGGATGAGCAATCAGTTGAGAATTTGTCATCGCAAGATCTGCTGAAAAGTCATATTAATCGGGCAAAAAAAGTAAGATCAAGGTAAGTTACTTCAATTTCTTTGCAATTTGGTGCGATTTTTGTGAAATTTAGCTGCCATAATCATTTTACAGTGGTGTCTGATATTCCAAACATTGATCTGTAATTGTTTATTGTTCTGTCTTGTGATAGGTCTATATAAGAGCATATGATACAGTCTTTTTACCATCATATTTGATGTTGTAGCTCATTTTATATCTTGGGAAGTTATGAAAGCACCGTGTGCTTTTATTTCGTGTCGATCGAGCTTCCATCTTCTTTGTAAATGCAATTAGTCTGAAACAGGATTCGGGACAAATGCATACTGTCATTCAGTTTGTTTCTCACTTATTCGAGATAGAATGCAGAAGATGATCATGTCCGGGACCGATGACCGGTGATCGTTGTTTTTGTCATAGGTTACGACAAGAACGATTAAAACGAATTGTGAGGTACAAAACAAGGCTTGCACTCATTCTACCTCCCCTTGTAGAACAGTTCCGAAGCGATGCTGCCGTGGCTGTGGGAAACTGATGCCAAAGATTAGCATCGGAAGAAACCGATGACATATTCCTCCGGAATTCCCGATGTGGTGAGCTTATTACATATAGATGCTGTTTAGTCTAGGTGATGGAGGCGGTGAAGCAAGTGTTCGGTTTAGTGTTGTGATTCGGATGTAGGGCTTCGTATTGATTTGTTACTGATATGGTATTATCATCAGTGAAATGGTTTTCAACATCAGAAGGAAAGATAAAAGCCTTCAAGAATGGGTTAATTACGTCAAGCGTCCTCAGTATTTTAAATTGGTTTATTAGTTAAATCTTAAAGTATCACTATTTGAATCAAGTCTAGTTGTTAAAAAATTGATGAATCGAAATGTTTTAAAATTGATTTAATTCTTGACAATATTAATATTTAAATATAATTTCAATTTTAAAAAAATAAGCTAAGTTTGAATTAGCATTTAATATCTAATTTGACAGGTAGATGGATGGAAATATTTTGATACAAACAATTTATTTAGAATGTTTTAAAGTTTAAGGACTCGTTTAAAATGTGAGCAATAATTTGGATGCGTTTAGTGAATTAGCTCACGAAAAAAAAGGAGAAATATTACATCGGAATTCACATTATATACAGATTTGAATATCCGAATTCAATTTCGAATATTAAAATAAAAACTATGTTGGTTTCTAAGTGATGGATCGAATCACGCAACGCAATTGAAAGCTAAGAGATTGAGATTTGAGATCAGTTATCGGTTAGATTCAGAGATTTAGCTAAATAAAAAATGGCAGCCGAGGAAGGTAAAACATCAGATCCCCAGTTTTTCAACCTCCTTTCCAGTTTACTCCATCAGGTACTTTTTATATTTCATTCAATTTCTCCTCTCAATTCCCTCTCCATTCTTAGGTTTTAGTCGTAACGGACCCAGATTCACTTGATTCATCATATAGGTTTTACTAGAAATCGTGTCCTTTTCGATTTAATGTAATTTTTTTGAATGTTTTCCTTTATATAATTCTAATTTTTCTCCTTTCCCCCCTACAAAACGAACACATTGAATTATTGCTTGGTTAATTTAAATTTGTGCTTGCTTTGTGATTCATATATATATATATATATATATAGGTAGAAGCATTGACTAATCAGGAAGAAGTCGAATTGCGATCGAAAATCAAAGCTCTTGGATTGGAGGTTACAAAAGTTCCTTCCAAGTCTACACTCAGCCTTGATGAGGTATATTTTCTGAGCTGAACCCAAAACTACTATCTAGATGTGTTAAAACTTTGGTTAAATCCTAATTTCCCTACCAAACCGGAAATTTTCGATTAATCGGTCATCGGTTAGTTACCTATTGAACTTCGGTTGAGTGATGGAAAGAGATTTTTTAGGAATTTCGATTTTTGGTTAATTCGGTTTGGTCTAGTGATATGTTGCATGTCCGATACTATACTGTTTATTCATAGTTTACATACATAAGATTATTTGCGTTTATATTTAGGATTGCTATGTTATTTTGAGATGAGATACAAAATTATGCATTGAAGTAAAACTCGGTTAAACAAGCCGAAGTTAATGCAGTTTGGTTAATGAATTCACCCAAAAGATCGGTTTGATTGACTGAATTTTGATTCGGTTATTAACTGAACGGACCATTTAAACACTTCTACTACTCTCCATCATCTTCGCGCATTCATATCGTTTAAGCTGGGAAATTTCTCACTTGAGTCTACTCAATGTTGTGTATGTTTTATGTGGATATCAGCTGGAAATTGCAAGAGAGTTGGACAAATTATCGGCTAAGTTGGAAGGTGTGGATGAGATGATATCCTCCGCCATGGCTGCAGATCCGCAGGTGCAGTCCCTCTTGAGTGGCACCGCCGATGTATGGATGCCAATCATTACTGCCAATGCTGATGAGCGACGCAATTTGGCTGCATCGATCAGTGCTGATAATAACCCTCTTGTCGACGACAAACCCAACAACGACAACTGATCATTTCATCAGTCAGTCACCATCTCATACTAAATTATGGTACTATTTTCTTTCATTCTGTTTCTTAGGTGTTTGGGGAGGGAGGGTATGTTACATGTCTATATATTCATTTCATTATCTGCATGGATTAATCATTTTGTGTGTGTCTAAATCTGATATTTAGTAGTCGTATTTAAATTTCATCTATTTCGAACTCGAGATCCTTGGGTCATCGGCCGTTTGCCAGAAGTTTCGGAATTAATACCGATATTTGAGTAACAAATCTAATAAATCTAGCCCTTGGTGTATTGGGTTTTTGTGTGTGTGTGTGTGTGGAAAGGGAGTGTCTTCGAGTTCTTTAAAGCTAGTCGAAATGGAGAAACTAACGTGAAGTACATGAGTTATCTTGCATCTTGTCATGTCAAGATGGTTAAGGTTAATAAAATAGGGAGTTGAAGGTTAAATTTGATCTTTTTTAAAGGTTAAGGGTTGCATTTAGTTAAAAATAAAATAAGGGTCGAATTGATAAAAATCAATCAATATTAAGGGTTAAATTTAGAATTACGCCTTTTTTAGCTACATTACGAGAGGATGATGTGAAGGAGGAGGGAAGTGACGTTGGAGCTAAGGGCGGTGAATTCATTATGCGTTTCCAGTGCGGTGCGTTGACTCACATGGAGAAGTCAAGATATATCTTTGCTATACTGCTAAATTGTTCATATATCTCATCGTATGTATGCCTTGAAAAATAAAGGCGATCCATCACAAGTGATAAAGGGTTGATTAATCTAGGTGACATTTCACACTAAAATGTAACTTAATGCACTAACTCAAAACCACACAATTTGAATAAGAATATTAATTTATTGAAAATGTAAAAATTAATTCATTAAATGATCTCAGTAGTAAAGAAGAATATTATTCTTTTCAGAAGATCCAGATTTGAACAGTTGCGCTTGTAGAGCGTATGTACGTTGCTACTGGTTAAGAAGGATTTTAAATATATATTATTTTGTAATCATCCTAAATTATTAAAAAGTGTCATATTAAACTATTGTTGTTTAGATAACAAATGTTAATAATTGAATGATCATTTTATTACAAATTGATAATATTAATAATTTTAATGTAATTCTTTGAACTTCAATAATGAAAAGAAAAGTTAAGTCAAATTTCAATCACCGTTTGTATAGTTCAATCTTTATCTGGTTTATATAAAATCGACTTATTATCTACCTTTCACCCGTGAGACGTTTTCTATGGATAAAATCATAATACTAGAAAACCCAAAATATATATGTCATATTTGGGATGTTTATGGACGGTTACGAGTTTTTTTTAATTGCAATCTATCTATTAAGAAATTATTAATTGCTAATCGTTATTAACGGTTTGGTTACAGGTTAACCTACAGTTAACTTAATACAATTATTTTTTAAAAATAACACAACATAAACATTTTAAAATTTCATAATTCATACAAGTATATGTGTAGCACTTAACACATACTTACACCGTTGTAAATGAATAAAATAAAAAAGTGTAACATTTAACACATACTTACACCGTTGTAAATGAATAAAATAAAAAAGTGTAACATTTAACACATACTTACATCAGTGTAAGTATGTACATCTCTCAATATAATTATAAATTTAATTTATTAACGGTTAACTGTTGGTTATTTTTTTTATCAAATTTCATAACCGTAACTTTAATCGTTAACAATAATTTTTAACGGTTCAATTAACCGAAATCGTTTAACATTAACGGTTCAGTTAATTAACCTGTTAAATGTAACATTTAGACCAATTAACGGTTCGAACAGTGACAAGTGGCGTGACATTACCGGTTGGACGACTCACCAACCCTGTTCCCATCACCCTTAGAAGTTAGAACTAGAAAGGCCTCAACTTTATATAAAGACAATATAAACAAAAGAAAGAACATTCGAAAGTGCAATGGAGCTGCCACTTTAATCATTACAACTCAAAATCATGAAATGTAGAAGAAAACCCAGCCAACCACTTCAGCTAGTTCCCCTCCACGCTCAACCTCAACTACTACATTCCACTATACATATATATATATATAGGTAAATTCTAAGTTTTTACCACTCAACTATGACCATATTCTTGTTTTGGTCACTAAAGCTTTAAATTTGTTTAATTTAATTATTCAACTTTGACATTACTTCGTTTTAAGCACTCTGCCATTAATTGTTTAACCACGTTATGATAAAGCCGCTATCTTTTAAAAGTTCTACAAGGCCTCCAAAATTTTCTTTTAAAATTATGAAATTGCACCTGGAATCTTTTTCCTAAATTTTAACCTAGCTTTTAGGATTTTCTTTAATTTTCTAACTCTGGAGCATCTTTTTTTTTTCAAATCCTAATGGTGG
The DNA here is from genome assembly GCF_006381635.1 of Hibiscus syriacus. Taxonomy (NCBI): domain Eukaryota; kingdom Viridiplantae; phylum Streptophyta; class Magnoliopsida; order Malvales; family Malvaceae; genus Hibiscus; species Hibiscus syriacus. Next base: position 665,018 of record NW_024063176.1, read on the forward strand.
GAAGATGGAAAAGGAGGGAATGAGCAATATATATTGATTTCATGGTTACCAGATAATGTAGATTGTAGATTAGAGTTGTTTTTCTTCGGTTTTGGGTTGAAGTTTCATAAGTTTTAAAGAGATTTTGGTAAAATATAAATTGATAGAGTGTTAGGGACGATGAAGTGAGTTCGTTGATATTTGAAGTGGTCAAAGAAAATAATGAAGAACAATAGTGTCGACGAAAACATGAGACGAGTTGGACTCTAAGAATTTTAATGTTGTTGGGAAGATATCGAAATGAAAAAAATAAGATGACTTATCTGTAGCATAAAACAACATATGTCAACAAAAAATAAATAAATAAACAGACTACGTCACTATGTTGTTTATGATTTAATGGCCGAGTGATAAAAAAATGAAACTATTCGAAAGTTAAGTGATCAAATTAATTTTTAAAAAAACTTCAATAACTAAAACAAGAATATGGTCAAAGCTGAGTGATTGAAAATGTAGTTTACCCTATACCTGTACACACGTGTATATAAAACCAACCAAAACCACACCGGTTGAGATTTCAGACAGCTTGTGACTGATAATTGTGTGTTTCATAATGTTAAACAACAATGAATTAGGTCTTAATCTTAGAATATTGCTGGTGGCTACACTGGCGGTGATTGTTATCAGCGGTGCCAGCATCACGGCAGATTCGGGGGAAGACAAGGACAAAGAGGAGTGCACTCAGCAGCTCGTCGGACTGGCAACATGTTTGCCTTATGTCGGGGGAACGGCTAAAGCTCCGACTCCGGATTGTTGCGGTGGTCTGAAACAGGTTCTTAAGAACAACAAGAAGTGTTTGTGTGTCATAATTAAGTATAGGAATGACCCTGACCTTGGTCTCAACCTCAATGTCACTCTTGCCTTGACCTTGCCTTCTGTTTGCAATGCACCTGCTAATGTTTCCAAGTGCCCTGGTACGTACACCATCGATATCTGATTCATTAGTTGATTAATCCGAATTACGTATGTCAAAATTTGAATTTCTAATCTTACTTAAAAGGGATCTAATATCTTATCTCGTTAGAGCAACTATAAATTGATCTATTAAATCATACTCTTTTTCAATTACTTGTCTAGGAATTTTAATCTAAGAAAGTAATTAATAGAATTTAATTTTTAACCTTTTTAAATTTACGGGCTAAATCTTAAACTTCAATCAAGTATAGGGACTGAAATCTTAATTTAACCGTTATATTCTTATTAATATGAACACGCAGAGCTTTTGCACATGGATCCCAATTCCCCAGAAGCCCAAATTTTCTATCAGCTTTCCAAGAATTCCACTTCCAATGGTGGTGATGGAAGCCCTGCAGCTGCTCCCGGTGGAAGTGGTAAAAATTTTCTACCCTTATAATTTTTGGATTTAGGGTTTAAGATTTAATCAGTAAATGGATTTATTTGCTAACAATTTCTCGAAATGATTTAGACAGTTTAATTTCAAGTATTTAATATATACCTTTTAAATGTATTTTCGATTACTGATTGAAGTTAAAATTCATATACAAGTTATCGTCCTCAAAAGTGATGACATAATATATATCATGTCACCATAAATGATAACATAACATTAATCGCGTCAATAATCGAACAATTGAGAAAATCATCACATCAACATCATAAGTTGATTGTTAGTCAACTAATAACTTCCGAATAACAAAATTTGTTGATTGAAAATTAAAACGTTGGAATAAAACACTTCAAAAACAAAAAAATACTATGAGATAAAGTAATCATTTGTGCAGACGTTGGGAGTAATTTTATAATTATACCAATTTCAAATTTTTTATGTTAATTTTAAGAGGTGATGTCTATTTTTCGACCGTATATATCAAAGTCATTTAAAAGACAGTGATTTTTGACGTAATTATTATTAGTATTATTATATTGGTATTGAATATTGTTGATGACAGTAGAAGGTCCGGCAAGCTCAAGCTCAAGCTCAAGCGAGGAAGGAAAGAGCCCGGAGATACAAAAGGGTGACGGGTGCATAGGCAAGACTTGGTTGAGATGGGACAAAGTTGTCACCCTATGCACATTGTTGCTTTGCTATTTCATGTCTTACTTTTAGTTTTCTTTTTTTAGTATTGTCTTATATAATAAATATAAAGTTGGAGACATACGGCTCGGATGTGTTTAATAATGTATGTTATGTCGAGTGATTAGAAATTTAAAATCTTTTAAATAATATTTTAATTTTTAATTTTGTGTATAGAGAAAATAACGTTGAGAGAGTTGACTCCCGTTTAGAGGGTGAACTTAATTTCGAAATTAATCACGATAATCAGGTGTCATCTACTGAATATTCGGAGATTGTTAATTAATTTTTTTGAATTAATCACTGCTATTCGATCTGTTGACCGACTAATTTAGATCGGATGAAATAGTAAAAAAATTTTAGCAACACCTACTTGATGAATTTAATTTTTACCAAAAGATTTAATGATCCCCCTCAACACACATCCCTTAAAACTTTGAAGAAAAATCATGATTTAATTTAATCAAATTTGTCAAATTCATAAATTAATTTGACATGAAAAAATCTTTAGGAATGACTAAAACTACCAAATTTAAGGGTGATAAAAAGACCGAAAATGTGTAAAAAGATACGAAAATGTGTTATAAAGACACAATTATTATAAATTAAAAAAAGTAAAGAGAAACAAATATGTGATATAGAAAAATAAGGGAAAAAGAGGAAAACTTGTGGTGATTGCGACACCAAACAATCAACATCAAAACTGATACCGTCGCCAACCAACAATGATATAGAAAAAGAGCAAGCAACACAGAAAAAAACTAGGGCAAAGAAAAATTAGGCAACGTTCTTCTTTCCTCTTTAGTAGTAGTTAATTGCTAAGATAAATGAGTAATTACACAAAACATTATTTAATTACTGGTTAGATTTTAAACTGGTTCTTAAATTTTACAATATTGTATGTTGTTGATGGAAAAAAATGTGTTGTGTCAGCCTTTGGCGATTCGACCCTTCTAATTCAGGTGGAGAGGTGCAGTCAGTGCAAGGTCGACTGTTAGCAGGTGGCTTTCTATGAGAGAAAAGAAAGAAAAATGTGGCGTAGGAGAGAAGAATAATATTGATCTCAGAGTTGTGAGAGGGAGGGAGAGGAAGAGAGTCCCCTCTTTTTAGGCTTTCCTTGAGGTATAAATATTGTGATTATAGGACGATTGGTGTCAAACCTATGATGGCGATGTCCATCTATATGTTGATTTTAACAAGATGATTATAGTTGTTGAAGCAGGCTCTTCGCTGGTAAAATATATGGAGTTGTCAAAAGTCCAATCGTGGGGATGTCTCCATCTAGGGAGTATAGGACTCCATATGAATCGTTGGCAGAGACGTTATTTTTGAATATATTCTCTGGAGGTATAATAATTGTCCCTCTTGGTTAAGGGAATGACATAAAGTGATTTGATTCGAGACTCAGAGTGGAACAAATAATGACCATCTCTCGATTTAGTTCAATAGAGGATGCATTTGTATGCTCTCATTCTCGGGATAGAGGAAACTCATTTCCCTTTTTATAATAGCACAGTTGATAGGTGAAATCATCTTTGAGTTGGCAAAGGTATCTCAACACTTATGCTTAAGCATAACATAATACCCTTGAGTGGGATAGTAAATGATAATTTGAAGGCAACTTAGTGTTTTTTAGGTATAGCGACAACTCTACAATTTTACAGTTAGCAGAGGGTATCACTGCATTCAGAGATCTCAACTCTCTTGATCAAAGAGGAGGTAATTCAATACATAGATGTGTCTTTATGCCAATAAAGAGATATGAACATCTCAATACTTTAGGAAACGAAGGATAGTAGTCTAAAATATATCTCTAGAGGCGTAAGCTCACTCGAATGAAGACTTCTCTCACGAAGGATGAGGATGTATGTATCTCGACGGTATGAAGGGCAATTGAGGCATCTCAACTCTTTTGACCAACCACTGATACCAGTGATGAAGTTGATATGGAAAGAGATATGGAGGGGGTTTTCTAAGCCCTCGTCCAAATAGGAGGCAACTCAACCCTCTTGGAGGTAACTCCAAGCTGAACTAGTGAGAGTGCGAAGCGTCCCTACATCAATCGAAATTCTAGAGGCATTTCAACGATTTTGAGGTGAGGGCATCTCGACACTCGTTAGAGTGAAGGCTCTCGACTCTTTTAACCGATTTTAGAACATAATCTTGTAATTTGCGTGAGGTATCTCAACACCTTTTGATCAAGTAGAGGAGACCACTCAATCTGCGATAATGCAAATGCATCTCAATGTGTATCATGCATGACAGGTAGAAATGGGGTATCTTTGTCATGGTAAAATCAAAGTAAAAGACATCTCAACACCGAAGCAAATACATCTCAACCCATCGAGTAGATTTGTGGTCGTAAGTCGAGGTAAAGGCAAATCGACACCCTCGGAGACAACTCACGATTATATAGGTGCAGATACAACTCAACGATTATTCAATTAGAGGGCAGAGGCTTCTCCTCGTTGGAAGACATCTCATCACTTATGCTAGTGAGTGGAGATATATCAACACTCAAAGCGGAGGCAGCTCAACGGTCTTAGCCAAAAGTAGAAGCGCACCCTTTCTATACATAAAATATCATTTCAACTCCTAAACTTTGGATAACATAAATGATCAAAATTTAATAAATCAATAATAAGAGTTAACGACCCAATCACCAAAATATAACTATCAGTAATATAAATGAAAAAAATTTAATAAGTCAATAATATAAGTGACCAAAACATTTTTCTAATTTGATTAATTTGATGAATAAACGTGTAGAATTATAAAATAAAATTAATCTTTACCCAAAACTATTTATATGTGATATCAATAAATATTTAAAAATAAAAAATGAGAAACTAAAATATAAATCATTTTCAGGAAGCTTCTAGAATTTGAGGCAGACACGTTTGGTTGTTTGATTCCAATAAGATGGTGGGAGAGAAAAACATTTGAACATTATACGAAGAAAAGTCAGAATTTATCATTAATTTTAATGGGAAATATAATTGGTCACTCATATTTGAGTAAATTTACATTTTTTACGGTATACATTATAATCATTAACATTTTGAGTAAATTTATCATTACTTCCATTCATTCTTTTTCTTAAAAATAGAAACAATAACATAAAGAAACTGATAAGGTCAACATTGCGTATAAACATTCCTCTATTTTCTTAGTAACCAAACAAGATTATTGATAGACTTTATAAAATGGAAGGTCAAATTTATTGATTTATTTAAAATATGAATAATTTGATATAATATGTAAATTTTAAGAGCTAAATATGTTATTGTATCAAGTAAAAAAGATGTGGAGATTAAAATTTCAAAAAGTTGGATTACTAAATGGAATATTTTAAAGTTATATGACCAAAATAGAATCAAAGCCAAAGTTGGGTGACTACCATTTGTAGTTTACCTATAGTTATATTATAATAAAAAAATATAGGGTACACTATTCAAATGACCACTTAACTATGGGGTTCGTATCGATATGACCAATATATTTTTAATTTTAGCAATATGATCACATAACAATTTAAGTGGTTTCAATATAGCCACCTACCGTTATAAACAAACGACGTAATTGATGTGGTTGTTATTGACTAACGAGGAGTCAGAGGTTCACATCAGCTACACTGTTTATTTTATAACGGCAGGTGGCTTATATTGAAACCACTTTAATAGTTATATGGTCATATCGTGAAAATTGAAAGTATGGTGATCATATCGATACCAACCCTATAGTTAGGTGGTCATTTGAGTAGTTTGCCCAAAAATATAAAAACGCCCAATTGAAATGCATACAAAACAAAGATAACTCATCAATTTCGAACATTGCAGGCAAATTAAAATGCATAATTCGAAAGAAGGAATGCTAAATTTCTATTGGTGGGCATTAGTCTTTCTTTCTCTATCACTAAACCCTATTTCTCCATTCAATGTATTGATTTTCCTTGGTAGATATAACTCCCTCTCAACCCATTAACAACATCCACGCAATAGATCCAAAATATTTTTAAAATGGACACATATATTAATAAGATAAATCAATTAAGTATGAGGTTGGTGTCGATATAACCATCATACCTTTAATTTTAACAATATAACCACATAAATATTTAAATGATGGATGTAGTTGATGTGGACCTCTGACTCACCGCTAATCAATAACATTCACATCAGCTACGCCGTTTGTTTTGTAATGATATGTGGCTACATTGAAACCACTTAAATAATTATGTGATCATATTGTCAAAATTGAAAGTATGATGGTCATATCGACACCAACCTCATAACTAAGTGATCATTTGAATAGTTTACCCATATTACCATTTCACATGTGATTTAAACAACGATGTAATTATATAAACTTCTAGTGTATATTACCTTTTTTAAATAAAGAATTGACGATAAATTTTGTTAAATTTACACTTTTGACGGAAAAATTAATCTTTTAGTTTTAATATTAAAATATTTTTAAAAATATAATACAGAATAAGATCATAATTAATTTGTCTCGAAAAATTAACAATATTACAAAAAATTATGTTGATAATTTTAAAACTGTAGAGATGAAAATACACTAACATCGTATGATACAAAAGTTTGTATTGATTTATATCGAAAGATAGTTTCTCACGATGCTCGATTATGATTATAATTGTCAGTGATCTTTTAATAGTTTAATTTCCTGTTATGATTCATTTGTAGATATAATCAAATATGTTCGTATTAAAAAAAAAAAGCTTATATCTTTTCAAAGCACGCCATGGGGACCTTTCACTGATTTGAATTTTCCATGTTTATCAATCTCTCTTAATAGTCAAAACCCTTAATCGTCAACCAGCCCTCATATATAAAATTATAAATACATATAACGTAAAATGCACTTTTTTTTAGTGGTTTTGAAAGAGGAAAGAACAATGGGTGAGAGTAACGTGAAGCTCTTAGGTTCATGCCTAAGCCCATTTGCGTCGAGGGTGAGGATCGCCCTTCGACTCAAATCCGTAGACCACGACTTCATCGAAGAAAACCTATTACAACCTAAAAGCAAGTTGCTCCTCAAATCAAACCCCGTTTACAAGAAGATCCCGGTTCTCATCCATGACGACAACCCCATCTGTGAGTCTTTGATCATCCTTCAATATATTGATGAAGTTTGGCCGACTGCACCTTCCATTCTTCCTTATGATGCTGACGAACGTGCTGAGTCTAGATTTTGGGCTTTCTATATCGACGATAAGGTTTGTTCATAGTAACGATAAGGTTTATTATTACGTGTTGCTATAATGATAAAATTAGTCTTCAACATTTGTTTAAATGGTCACTTATCCTTTTTTTAACATTTTAAATTTTGGTTTAAATAGCTCATGTTTGATGGAAACCGTTAGTTAGCTAATGGTTAATATATGTCGCTGACATGATACATGTTGTGTCATGTTTTCTTTGGTGACATTGAATGTGATATGTCACCACTTAAGCATATGAGGAGATGTCATATCTAACATCAGCTATTTTGATCAAAATGTGAAACGTTGAGAGGTTAAAATGCTCTAAAAAAATTAGGGTCAAGTGACCATTTAGATAAATGTTGGGGGTTAATTTTATCACTATGTCTTACATGTTCACTATCGAGTTTATCTTAGTATGTTTATATGATGCTATACATTTGACTCAAATTTTAATTATACATTAAATCAAATTTTATTGTAATTCTACTGGTTGATGATTATTTTGTGATTAAATTTATTTAGTTAAAAAATCTTATGAAATAAAATTTTTGGTAATCTAATATTTGACTCTATAAATAGTATATTGTAGACTTTAGAATTACGAGAAAGAATTTTTTGAAACTATATAATCCTTTTATAATCTTTGTTACTTTTGTGATTTATGTTGCATAAATGAGTTATGTAGGGATATTGAAATAATATTTTAGGATACGTTGGATTTTTATATATATAAAATAGCATGTATTTGTACTTTTACTAATTTCTACATTTATAACGAATTATTGTTCTTTTAATATATGTTGATTTCACTTTGCTTATTTTTTTTACTTACAAATTCTAAACATATGATATAGTTGGTTCCCACCTTGATAGCGGTGTTGATCGCCGAGTCGGAGGATGCCAAAAAGGCAGCATAGTGATCCTAGAAGAAGGGGTGGTGGTGTTGGAGGGAGCCTTGAGGAAATTAAGCAAAGGGAAAGCTTTCTTTGGTGGGGATGATATCGGTTACCTCGACATTGCACTCGGTCCCATTTCGGTCTTGATTGAGCTCAGCGAGAAGTTTACAGGCGTCAAGCTACTCACCGAAGCCAAGACACCGTCATTGCTCCGGTGGACTCGTAGCTTATCGTCTCATGAAGCCGTGAAAGGTCTCTTGCCTGAGCCGGAAAAGTTTGCAGAATTTGCTGTGAAACTTAGGCCAATCTTGAGAGCTAGGTTTGCTCGCAAGTGATTAAGGATGAATTTTGAAGGTTGTAAACTTTTAGCTTTTGAATAGTATTATAAGGATGTATCCACGATGATTATTCTTAATTTGACTAAAGTTAATACCTAAATAAGTACTCAAACTATATTTTTTCTCCGAATAGGTGCCTACATTATTTTTTTATCCATTCAGATTTCTAACGTTACAAACGTTATCATTTTAGGTGCCCCGACCATCAATGACGTTAATTTCCTCTGTTAAATGATACATGTCACAATCAGATAATTTAAAAAATTTATATAAAATTAAAAAGTTAAAATTATATATATTTTTAAAAAGAAAACACAAAAATTTTGAAATAACCTCAAAACTTTGAAAACCTTCATTTCAACCCCTAAACCCACGTCGACCGCTGCCCTTTGCCGTCAACGAAGCTCCACCTGTCCTCACCTCCCCCGACGACCAAAACCCCTATGAAATCATGATCGATCGATGACGACTTGACATTTTATACCCCACGAACCCTATGATGAAAATTGTGATCCCATGCGATTCTGACGGCCAATCAACGACAACTACGGCGACGTATAACTAGGTTGATGGCAGGGATTATGTCGATGTCAGTGGTCGTGGCCGAAAAGGGCGGAGGCGACGGGTTAGTGTTAGGATTTTGGGATTTTAGCGATTCTGAGGCTTTTTGTAATTTAAAAGAAATTATGGTATTTTAATAAATATAATAATATTTTAAATATGTTTAATATTTTAAAATAAATAAAAAAATTTCAAAATTACGATATTGTGACAGGTGTCACTTAACGAAAAAATCTAACGATAGTTACGTCTCGTGCACCTAAAGTGGTCACGTTTGTAACGTTAGGTACCTGGATGGGCCAAAAGAAACTGTAAACACCAATTTGAGTAAAAAGGGTATAATTTAGACACTTATTTGGATATTAAGCCTTTGTGTAATTATGATTTTATTTTGTTATTACTTTTTTCTGAAACTGTATAATTATGATTTAAAGGCATTTTAAATCGAATATTCCATTTAGAAATAGGGAGAGCTTAAAACACAACTTATTAATGTAAACCTAAAAAATGATAAAAATGTATTGTAATCGAAAATGTTATTAAAAATGTAATTTTTTTTAGTTGAATTGAAAATATTATTTTTCTCTATAATATTTTTTGTTACAATTGAAAATGTCAAAAATTTATAACTTTTTCGATTGTAAATACTAAAACTACCGTAATATAATATTTTCAGTTTTAATAAAAAGTGTTATAAATTTGTATAATAAACATAATAACATTTTAAATTGAAATTCGTATTAAATTAACCTTAAATTAATTATTACATAACATAACTATCCTAAAAAAATCTACTTATGATATCTTATTTGTTGACTATCGATTCAATAAAAAAAGAAGATATTTTTTAAGAAAAATAAAGTTAAAAAAAATAAAGTTCACAGGCCAAGTATTCTGTCTGTTATATAATACGTGTACACAGATCATGTATAAGCCTCAATATTCGATTAATACATGTATCCAAAAACTCGATAAAATATTAATTGAGTTCATCTATTATATTTGTACCGTGGATCACTATGTTAATACAGTTAATTATCATGTTAGTACTAAAACGCTCAAAACAATTTTATCAATCAAAATTAAAAGATTGATGCAATTTAATGAATTTGAGAATTAAATTAATGTAATTAAAAATAAGAACAATATTATTAATTTGAGTTTATTATAAGGATAAAATTAATCGTTAAGCCTAATATAAATCATAAATATGTTGCAAATATTCAGTAAAAAAAAGTTTGAGCACATAATGAAATAATAAAATACAAAGTTTCTCTAGTCTCACAAATTTCATTAATGAAAAAATTGAAAATTCAATTTTTTAAATGAAATAAAAAATAAAACGTATAAATTCATTAAGAGGTTTAGTATATTAAAAAGTAATAAATAAATAAATAAAATATTACAAATGAAATTAATAAATCAGATTAATACTTTATCTGAATTAATCGATCAATTAATCGATCTAAATTAGTCAGTCAATGATAAAACGTGAGTGATTAATTAAAAAAAATCCTACAATTGAAATTAATATAATTTGCGCAGAAGAAAAGATTGGGCCATCTAACCTATCCTCTTCCAACCCCTTTTTTTCTAGAGAAAATCGCCTCAGTGACCAAAAAAAAGTTATAATATACGATTTTAACCAACTTTTTTTGGATTTGCCAAAATGACCAACAAAATCGCAACGCGAAATAAAAATCGCAACGCGATCCCCAGAATCGCAAATCAGTTTCCAAAATCGCAACGCGATTCTTGAAAATCGCAATGCGATAGTACAAATTCGCATTGCGATTTTCCAAAATCGCAACGCGAATATGAAAATCGCAACGCGAACACATAAATCGCAACGCGTATCCGTAAATCGCAACGCGTATCCGTAAATCGCAACGCATATGGGTAAATCGCAATGCGTATCCGTATATCGCAACGCGTATCCGTAAATCGCAACGAGAATCTGTAAATCGCAACGATAATCCGTAAATCGCAACGAGAATCTGTAAATCGCAACGATAATCCGTAAATCGCAACGAGAATCTGTAAATCACAACACTGAAATTTTGGGTATATAACACTGAAATCATAAACTAAATCCCTAAATCGCAACTCATTCCATCTCCATCTATCACTCTCTCCGGCGACATCCGTTCCTATATCCAACGACATCCTTCCCAATCCGGCAACAGGTTTTAGTTTCGCAGCTCGTCTGTTTAGTAAATTAATTTACAACCATGAAATCATCTAATGTTGATCATGTTTGGATAGATTTGTGTTTTGGAGGGTCATGGGATAATGTTCATGGTGTTTTACAATATATGCCTTTACCCATGAATCTTCAACTAAAATTGTCTTTACAAAAGTTAACTTATGAAACTCTAATGCTACGTGTTTCAAATAAATTGAATTTAGAGCCCCTAAGTGGATTTAGGCTATCTTATCAGAGAAATGGTAAAGTTTATTTGTTAACCGACAATGAAGATGTTGAACGATTCATTGCTTACATTAGTGTTTCACAAGATGATGTTACATGTATGTTGTTGAACCTAGAAGTAGTATTGTTGGGTCAGTAGCGGGTAGTATCAACTAAGTTTTCTCAAAACCCACAACCTTTCTCTAATCCAAATCCCAATCAACTTTCAGCACCAAATTCCGGTTTTCGTATTGACCAGTTAGACGATGATGAGCCAACAGAAAAAATTGTGAGTACTAGTCAGTATTCGAAATTTGGTCTTGGTCAATATCCGGACTTTGATATTGGTCAATACACGGATTTGATGATGTTTCAGAAGAAGAAACAGACCATGTGTGTAATGATTTCATATTGGTCAATACCCGAATTTTGATGATGAAACACCCGTGCCGAGGAAGATGTTGTTGATGATAATGAGGAGGAAGTTACGACTGTGAATGAACATGTTGAACATCCATTCTGTAATTCATAATCCTGAAGAAGAAAAAGAAGAAGAAAAAGTCCCCGAAGAAAAGAAAATGCCACGGGAGTATAACTGGAATATGCCAGAATTACTTCAGTTACCGGAAGAAGAGTTGGCAAAGAAAGCAGTTGATTGTTACACAAAAGTTATTCGTGTCAAGAAAGATGATTGTTTTGATACAAAGGAAGACTTGAAGATAGCTTTGTATACGAAATGTGGGAAGATGGCTATCAACTAAAAGTTAACAAATCAAGCAAGATCGTTTCGAAACAAGTGTATGATTGACAAAAACTGTACGTGGCGTATGATTGCAAAGAGAATAAAAGATTGCAAAATGTTTCAAGTTAGGACTTTATTGATAAACATACATGTTCAAGAACCCAAGTTTTTTTCCTCACCATAGACAGGCAAACAAAAAGGTGTTGGGTGGTTTTCTGGCTGAGTTAATGTTTTTGAATGGCAGGGTATATCGGGACATGAAATTATGACTGACATGAATGCTCGGTTCAAGATTAGTATATCATATTCTCAAGCTTGGAGAGCCAAATGTTTGCCTTGGAATTGTTGAGGGGGTCGCCAGAAGCATCGTTTGCCCAACTGCCGGCTTATTGTCACAATTTAAAGCTGAAAAATCCTGGGTCGGTAACTCATATCAAAACAGATAGAGATGGACGCTTTGAGTTGCTGTTTATCGCCATTGGTGCTACGGTTAGTAAATCAATATAATTTTGTTGACTCATTTTTGTTAGTACATGCATTTCACATTTAAATGATTATATTTCTTGTGTATATTATTTTGTAGATTCGTTCGTTTATTACTTGCATGCGCCCAGTTATTATAGTTGACGGAGCACATTTGAAAGGTCGATACCTTGGAGTAAACTTATTAGCAGTAGCCATGGATGCTAACAATGGGATATTGCCAATAGCTTACGGGGTTGGCAAATCTGAAACCTCTGATTCATGGACATGGTTTATGGGCATCTTAGGGATTGCATAGGTCCTATTAGCAATCTGACAATCATATCCGATAGGGCAAACTCATTGACAACGCTGTTAGAAGGTGTTTCCCAATGCTTTTCATGGACTTTGTGGTGTTCATTTGTATAGAAATCTAAAATCAAGGTCTGCTGGTATAAAAAAGCACAAATGGACATACTGGAAGGCTGTAAAAGCTTATCGGGAAGTGGATTTCATAAGCATATAAATTGTTTAAGACGTGTTTTGCCTCAGTGTGCTCAAACACTAGAAGATGTCGGGTTTGAAAGATGGTCAAGAGTACATCAACTTGGAGCAAGATATGGTTTCATGACGTCTAATAGTGCAGAATCAATCAACGCTCTAAGTCGTCATTCCCGGAAATTACCCATTACTATGTTAATGGAGTTTTTTCGAGCCTCTATTCAACAGTGGTACTACAAGAAAAGAAACCTGCAGGTATTATTTCTTTGAATTCGTAACTTCATATTTATATTTTACTAAGTATTGTTTATTTAAATTTACAGGAACATTGGAACATCGTGTTACACCATGGACTGAAAAAAGATAACGAAACGTGTTGTGAAGTCAACGTCATGGAGAGTTGAACCATGTTCAAACACTTTGTTTCAAGTACTGGATAATAACTTAAATGGGCTAGTCGATCTAAATGCAAAGACGTGTAGTTGTATGAATGGCAAACATCTGGTTATCCGTGTGGCCATGTTATAAAAGTTGCTCTTCATTTAAACCAAGATGATTCAAGCGCATACGCTATGGATTGCTACACTACAGAAGTTTATCGACAGACTTATGCCGAGATTGTCTACCCTATTCCACATCCTTCTGAGTGGGACATACCAGATGACTTACAAACAGTTTGCCACCAGCCATGGACAGAAGGCTACCTGGCCGACCAAAAAGTCACGATCGTATACCGTCTAAGGGTGAAGAGAAGAAGAGATCGACATGTAGTCGGTGCAAGGAAAGTGGTCATACAGGTTGACATGTGGATCACCAATGCCATCAAAATCATCTTTTCCTCTACCAAAATATGGATCCTCATCAAAATCCAAGCTCATATGGTGTCAAGCAAAAGGCAACCATCTTTAAAATCCCAATCACAATTGGCTTCACCTTTTGGGACTGTTAACTTAGGTGATTTTTAAATGCAAACGTTGTATTATGTGGATTTTATGTGTGAACTTTTAACATTTTCAGTTGAATTAATGACTCAGGCCACCATTTGACTTAACCAACTCTTGTTATTCAGTGTTATCACTATTAGGCATGCATTTGACTATCGCAACACGGAAATTACAATCGCAACGAGAGAATCGCAATGCGAAATGAAAATCGCATTGCGATTCTCTCGTGCGATTTTCATTTCCGCATTGCGATTTTCATTTCGCATTGCGATTCTCTCGTTGCGATTTTCATTTCGCATTGCGATTTTCATTTCGCATTGCGATAGTCAATTTTGCCTTCAACATAATGCAGATTGAAATCAACAAAATCAACCATTACATTTCGCAATGCGGAAATGAAAATCGCAACGAGAGAATCGCAATGCGAAATGAAATCGCAACGAGAGAATCGCAATGCGAAATGAAAATCGCAATGCGAAATGAAAATCGCAACGAGATAATCGCAATGCGAAATTAAAATCGCATTGTGATTCTCCCATTGCGATTTTCATTTCCGCATTGCGATTTTCATTTCGCATTGCGATTCTCTCGTTGCGATTTCATTTCGCATTGCGATTTTCATTTCGCATTGCGATAGTCAATTTTGCCTTCAACATAATGCAGATTGAAATCAACAAAATCAACCATTACATTTCAATCAATTAAACAAGCACAAATAAGAATTATTTCGCATCAATTACACAAATCAACTTTTACAAATCATCTTACAAATCAATTAAACAATAAAAAAATAAGCAATAATTCTTATTTCCGATCATCTACTATTGAATCAACTTTTACAAATCAATTAAACAATCAAAAAACAATCAATTAAACTATTGAATCAACTTTTGCAGCTCGACATCATTTTCACGCAGTTCACTTCTGAGATTAACCTGCAGAAACCAAACATTTGTTCAAACAACACTTTCTACACATCTAAAACCTACAAACAGCAAATTATTGAATTCTAGGTACTTAACCAAACATTTTCAACCAAAGTATATAAACTTACCAATTGTTTATGGACTTTTTATAACGCGGATGCAGGTAGCAGCGTCTCGTATATATCGATTTAGCCATATAATGCTGAAACCACAAGCCTACTGCAGCTTTATCTCTATCGGTGGAGGTAGATACTTGATGCTTCCCGTCGTCAAACGCTCCAACGCCAAGCATACGAGAGGACCACAATCTCCTCTGGCTCCGCTCGTTTGTTGTGGCGCGGTCTCGTCTAATAAACTGTAATATGAGCTTCTTTGGCTTCTTGTTTCCAGAACGAGTCCAATAATTGATCGCATCCAAGAATTTAGCCAAATGAGAGCTCCATCCCTTAATAACATCTCTTAAATCAGCCAATGATATGTAATTTATCATGCTGTCATACACTATTGTCTTAAGGGATGGGAGCTGAAGCTCGACGAGAATCCATGTTTACGTTCCAAAACAGGGATAAACACCTGCAATCATAAGTAATAATTCATTCATTTGCGCACTTATTTCATAAAACCTTTAAACTCAATCTAAATAAATACTAACCTTATCGACCTCCCACCATGCAGGATAAGTTAGCTTGTCCATTGCCCAAATCAAATGATTCATTTCGTGCATTCTTCAAGTGAACGGCGTGAAAAGACGTCGGCATAATTGTATATCGTATATTTTTATTTTTCTTAAGTTTTCTTATTATTAGAAGACGTGTCACCCACGCATCGATATGCTGTTTTACAAAAAAAGCATATTTAGTGACTTACATAAATTTAAAAAAAAAAATTAATCAAATTGAAATATAAGAAAAATATAAGACTTACCCCCCCATCGAAATAGCCATTGTCTTCGACCCCTAATAATACGCCCCACCAAGACCGATCAAGCAACAAATAGATATCATCGGTGAGCTTGCATATGTCAGTGAAACACCCCTGGCTCCGCTCATGTAGATAAAAATCAACAGCGGTCTTAGCCCAAAGGGTGTTATCCA
Source organism: Hibiscus syriacus (assembly GCF_006381635.1). Lineage (NCBI taxonomy): Eukaryota > Viridiplantae > Streptophyta > Magnoliopsida > Malvales > Malvaceae > Hibiscus > Hibiscus syriacus. Next base: position 681,196 of record NW_024063176.1, read on the forward strand.
GAATTGTGTCCGGTAGTTGTTCCCTCTCCTCTTCAGATACCGGTATGGTACTGGCCGGTAACTCATACAAGAGCCAACTTGAATCCATCATGTCCGGCACGTCAGAGGGTTTCTCAAGAAGCCTACATATGACGCCATGTGAATCGGGCTCTTGAATGGTGGGAGGGACCTCTTCAATGATGACAGTGGCCTCTTGAACGGTGGGAGGGGACTCTCGAGGAATGATAGGGGGGCCTCTTCAACGATAGGAGTGGACTCTTGAGGATGACAGGCGAGTCGGGCTTCTTCTTGCGGTGTCTTCGCACTATTGGGGTGTACGGAGACTTAATAGCACGTGCACGCTGTCTGATGCGTGAACTCCGTCGTGCAAGCATAACCCGACGTAAAGCATCCACTCTATCGGGCCGCTAAATAATTAAATACAAAATCAGTAAATAAACAGACATGATATTTAAACAGTGAAAACAAAGACAAATATGTTTCAAACTTGCATTGTATTCACCCAAGTCATTATTCTATCATAGTTCACAAAATGCATCAGATAACAAAGAAAAATATGTTTCAACTAATACCCTGAAGTTAGTATTTGTCTTTGTTTTGTCTTTTGGTTGAAAGTAAATTTATCCATTCAAGTTTCAATTTGCAGAAGAAGAAATAGTTTACTTTCGCAACACGAAACTTAAAATCGCAACGCGAAACCAAAATCGCAACGCGAAATGAAAATCGCAACGACAGAATCGCAATGCGAAATGAAAATCGCAACGAAAGAATCGCAACGCGAAATGAAAATCGCAATGCGATTTTGGTTTCGCGTTGCGATCTTGTCGTTGCGATTTTGGTTTCGCGTTGCGATTCTGTCGTTGCGATTTTCATTTCGCGTTGCGATTTTGGTTTCGCGTTGCGATTTTAAGTTTCGTGTTGCGAAAGTAAACTATTTCTTCTTCTGCAAATTGAAACTTGAATGGATAAATTTACTTTCAACCAAAAGACAAAACAAAGACAAATACTATTTCACAGTGTTAAAGAATACACAGTTTAGCAGAATTGGCAGCAACCGAACAAATTTACTTTCAACCAAAAGACAAAACAAAGACAAATACTATTTCACAGTGTTATAGAATACACAGTTTAGCAGAATTGGCAGCAACCGAACAAATTTACTTTCAACCAAAGACAAAACAAAGACAAATACTATTTCACAGTGTTAAAGAATACACAGTTTAGCAGAATTGGCAGCAACTGAACAAATTTACTTTCAACCAAAGACAAAACAAAGACAAATACTATTTCACAGTGTTAAAGAATACACAGTTTAGCAGAATTGGCAGCAACCGAACAAATTTACTTTCAACCAAAAGACAAAACAAAGACAAATACTATTTCACAGTGTTAAGAATACACAGTTTAGCAGAATTGGCAGCAACCGAATAAATTTACTAAGCAATCTAAGTGAAATGGCTAATCTAAGTGAAATTACGAGTAAATTTATCATTAAGTTAAATATGGAAAATCTTAAACTTACCTCGTTGCGTAGAGTATGAACCTCATTCTGCAACGATACTATCATCTCACGTAGAGCGGCAACCTCACCACGTAAAGTTGACACCTCCACACGCCATGCACCATCGTTATCGCGTAGAGTACCGATCTCCTCACGCAAGGCATTGACCTCATCACGTAACTCCCTTGACTCATCCCGTTGAGGTGGAGGTGGAGAACAGGGAGATAGGAGTCGTGGCATCTTTGCCGGTCGCCTATCATGAGGTGATGGTGGAGAAGCTCGATGATGTGACGGGATAGGTGATGGCTCTCGTTCTAGAGGTGTATAGTCGGGTCGATCGGTGATGGCTCTAGGTGAGGTGATGGCTCTCGAATTGGAGGAAGGATGCTGCTCATCATCCGTGCCATCAAAAAAATTCAGACTAGCTTGCCACCAATCATGGCAAGCTCTTCCTCCGTGGGTGTCAGTCTTTGTAATGGAATGTTAGCCTCCTAAAATATAAAAACTCAAACAAAGTTAAACGTCTACTATTAATAACTTGTTTATATATTATATGAAAGTATTTGTGTTAACTTACATTATTTATTGTGGCATATGGTATTAAGTCTTCCCAATCCAACAGAGTTTTCCTCTTCCAGGAAATAGCCCTGGGAATATCATTTGACGTTTTTATTGCATATGTACGCATGCTGGGGAAAGCCTCGAATATCCAAATCTACAAACAATATAATAACAAAATTAGTAATTGTTAAATAATTAATTATAATTTTAGAACATTATATAGAAATTCTTACCTTAAAGGCCCAAACAAAGCCTGACAAAGTGTATTTGGACCCATCGCCCCGCAAACTTTTGCGGTCATCAAAGGCAGACGACAACTTAGTCCAGGTAGCTTTCCATATATACGAACCCCACGGAAACAGATTCCATGCATTCAGGTCCTCTACCAATATTATTAGCTCCCGATGAATAGGTTGTCTGGCCTCTCTGCCTAAAAAGCCGGCATACACAAGTAGTAGAAGGCATACTCGGACAACATCGACGTCATCCATCCGAGTGAAACCAGCTTTCTTATTAAACAATTTCTTCAGGTCGTCGACATGTAGGTTCGGCTTCTCCATTGACTCATCCGGAAAAACCCGGGATAACCATGATGGCGGGCGATATGACGAGTGTACCGGCCTACATCATCGTGTCCGAATCGTAGACCAGTGATTAAGCAGAACTCCTTCCGCCCAAAACAAGTATACGCTGGTGGAAAATGAAACCATATCTCTTCCTCACCACGTTGTATACTGTCGGGTAGATTTGATGTCATGGTCTGAAGCCACAAATGGGTCAAATTAGCATCTCCACCCGGATGCTGTACTCTCAGCCATGGCCCGAAGCAGGTTTCCTCAAACAATTGTCTTTGAGCAGGTGAAAGCTTCTTTGCAATTGTAGTGGCCAGGCTGACTTTATTTCTCAAGGTCAATTGAGCCGAAAAAAATTTCTACAAAAACAATAAACATACCAAGTTAGATATACCAAAAACTACACTGTGAAGATATACCAAAAACAATAAACATAAAAGTATAGTTTATTCTTGAAACTAAAATTTGCAACACTGTTTTGTCTTTTGGTTGAAATGAAAATCGCAACGAGAGAATCGCAACGCGAGATGACAATCGCAACGAGAGAATCGCAACGCGAAATGACAATCGCAACGAGAGAATCGCAACGCGAAATGAAAATCGCAATGCGATTTTGGTTTCGCGTTGCGATTCTCTCGTTGCGATTTTCATTTCGCGTTGCGATTCTCTCGTTGCGATTGTCATTTCTCTCGTTGCGACAGTCATTCTCTCGTTGCGATTTTCATTTATCTCGTTGCGACTCTTCTGCAAATTGAAACTTGAATGGATTGCATTACTTCAACCAAAAGACAGAACAAAGACAAAGACAAATACTAACTTGAAAATCGGAACGAGAGAATAGCAACGCGAAATGAAAATCGCAACGACAGAATCGTAACGCGAAATAAAATCTAAGTGAAATGGTTAATCTATTATTGAAATGACCAGTAAACTTATCATCAGTTTCAATATGAAAACCTACAATAATGCAAACATTTCAAAATAAAAATAATTAAAAAAACTAACCCTCGGAGGTTGATTTTCCATTTCTGAATATTGTGAGGGATTTCTGACCGTGAATGGTTGTGAGGGATTTCGTCGGAGATGGGGACGGAAATCTTCGGAGATGGGGACGGATTTCTTTGCCGTAGAGAGTGAGAGATGGAGATGGGACTGAGTTGTGATTTTAGGTTTTAGGTTATGAGTTGCGATTACGGGATTTTGTCTTAATATTCTTTTTGTAATTTGAAAATAAAATACGCGTAGCGATTATAATGGCGCTTTAAATATCGCGTTGCGATTTACGGATTATCGTTGCGATTTACAGATTCTCGTTGCGATTTACGGATACGCGTTGCGATATACGGATACGCATTGCGATTTACCCATACGCGTTGCGATTTACGGATACACGTTGCGATTTACGGATACGCGTTGCGATTTATGTGTTCGCGTTGCGATTTTCATATTCGCGTTGCGATTTTGGAAAATCGCAATGCGAATTTGTACTATCGCATTGCGATTTTCAATAATCGCGTTGCGATTTTGGAAACTGATTTGCGATTCTGGGGATCGCGTTGCGATTTTTATTTCGCGTTGCGATTTTGTTGGTCATTTTGGCAAATCCAAAAAAAGTTGGTTAAAATCGTATATTATAACTTTTTTTTGGTCACTGAGGCGATTTTCTCTTTTTTCTATTCCTTAAAAAATATCTTTTTTTTTCTTCTTTTTCTTCAGTTTTTAAATATATTAATTTTAGGTATATTGATTAGGTTTGTTAACCCTTTTTTAATTATCATCTCTAATCTTTTCATCAATCCCTTTGAATTGATGGTGTGATTTTGAATTTTTCTTTCTTTCAATTTTTGAAGTTAAACATCTGATTCTGGATAACTCTTTTGAGAGAATCGGGTGGATTTAAAGTTTCAATCATTTTCCGATGAGGAAAGGGAGAGTAGCCGCCGCAGAAACCACCTTAGTGATGAAACCGGTGGTGGAAACCAATGGATCTGCGAAAGAACAAAGATACAGAGGTGTTAGAAAAAGACCATGGGGAAAATTCGCGGCAGAGATCAGAGATCCATGGAAAAGAGCCAGAGTTTGGCTAGGGACCTTCAATTCAGCCGAAGAAGCCGCTCGAGCCTACGATGCGGCGGCGATTTCTCTCCGTGGAAACAAAGCGAAAATAAATTTCCCTTTAAATCCCTCCGATCCCCCACCTTTTCATCGCCGGAACGACGAAGGCTGCGTCGACGACCACCGGTTATATCCGACAGGAGTTGATTATAAAGATCCGGAAGAGATCCCGCAAAGACCGGCGAGGAGTAGCATGAGTAGTACGGTGGAGTCGTTTAGTGGGCCGAGACCAGCCCAACCACGGTCAAAACTGTCGGATTTCGCGGTGGTCACGACTCCAAAGTGTGCACCTCCACTGGTGCCGGAGGATTGTCATAGTGACTGTGCTTCATCGTCGTCGGTTGTTGATGAAGGGGACGACAACGCATCGTCGTCTTGCCGGAAAACTTTGCCCTTTGATCTCAATTTTCCGCCGTTGGATGAAGTCGACGATCTCACTTTATATCTTTGATTCCATATCTCACGTCCGATGATCTGAAACTCTTTTTCGTCTGCAGATCTTTCTTCCTGTATGAACAATTTGTCTAATATAATCACTAAATAAAATTGGTCTTTGATTCTATGATTTTGAACGTCATTCCTTCCAATTTTACGGTTAATCTTTGCAGTTAGTGATAATATTGCGATTAAGTCACCGTTCAAAATTGATTTTAATAATTTTTACGATTGGTCACGGATTCATATTAATTTTAGTCGATTGCATGTGTAATTTAACGAAAAATAAACGATTACGTCGATAACGGGACGAAACAATCGTGATTTCAAGACTAAAATAAAAACCAGTATTCCCTACATAAACATTGGTTGCGTAGATTTTTTTTTCAGATAATGATGGGGAAGGGGGAAGGGGGAAGGGGAGGAGAAAGGGGGAGGCATAAGGTCAGAACTAGGAAGGTCGGGGAAGGGAGGCAGAAAGGTCGGGGTAGAGGGGTGATTTATTTCTTTCTTTTTTTAAATAATCTTTAAAATATAATTTTAAATGATATATTAATTTGATATCTCTCACACTTTTAGAATTTATAATTTAATCTCTAGTTTAAAATATAAACTTTAATTTGTTTTTAATTTAGTCTTAATTTTAGTAATCTAAATTTATGCAATTTAAATTTTATAATTTTATTTTAATTATATTTAATTTAAGTAAGTTGTGCGGCATTTAAAAAATTCAGGACCGCGATACCCGCAATGACAACCGTTATGTCTGCAACTGTAATAAACGCGACACGATAAAAAACGTTACCTCGAACGCAATTTAAAACCCTATTCTGGGTTTCTTCATCTTCTTGTTGTAGATCTTTCTACATTGGTTTAATTACACAGAAGTCACCAAATTATCGAATTTAATTTCAAATTAATATCTACAACTCTAAAATATTCTAATTATGTCCTCAAAATATCAATCAATTCTTTCACATTATCATAATTAAATCGTAAGTAAAAATACATTTTAAGTCACTTAATTATTAATTCTTAAAAAAATTATCTTCCTATTAGGTCAACAATCAGATCTAATTTATTGTTATGATTTAGTAATTCAAATTACTGTTAAAAATAATAATGATATAATTTGATATAATAATAACTTGAATCTTTAAATTTTATATAATTTATTTACAATTAAAAATTATGAAGTATTAATTTATTTCCATTTTTTATTACTTTTTTTCAAGAAATTGATATAATAATACTACCTCTCACTCAAAACATTCCTTACTGACTTTTTGTACTCAATTATTTTAAAAGCTATACATTTTAAAAACCTTCAATCAAATAGTTTTAAAATATATATTTAATGAATTTTAACTTTTAAAATATTTAAAAAATAATTACGGTTAATAGATCCATTCTAACCATTGCTCCAATAACACTATGTCAAACTAACCCTGAAACCTCTATTTACTTTCATTGAATACTAAATCCGTTCGACCTCGAAGACGGTATCGATCATACGAGCACAACAGACCTCCAAAGATCGTAATCAAGTCGGACCGACCATCATCCGAGACGGAAAGAGTGTACAATTTTCTCCTCCAGTCCAAGAAATTTTCAAAGCATGAAATTAAAGTGCATTTGTCTAAACTTTGTTCAGTAGAGTTCAAGCATTCTCTCCTGCAATATTTGGCCTAACTTCTTATATAGAATTTGCTGCTCTTCCAATGTAAGGCTGCGTGATACCTAGAGTACACGGAAACAAATCATAAGATCATATTCGATTTTCGTACGAGAAGATCTGCCATGTTCCTGAAACTAGGAAAGAAGAAGCGGGGATGCTATCTTTCAGAAAGCTCTCAGATATGATGAGATGATCGAAGGGGTTACCTCGTTTATTATCATCTCGACCGTGTAGTCTTGGGGAACAATGAATGACTGATGATAGATGTACGCAAAAACAGCCATTACCATCTGGAAACATATATACAAATATTTGAACTGTCAAAAAATTTCTCGTATACGAAATAAGAGAGAACTATAGCACGATTGTGTTTCGGAAACCAAGTCAAACAACTAGCAGCTTGCCTGGCAATCCATTCTGTCAGTAAATCCTCCATGTCCAGGTATACTATCACCGAAATCCTGCATCACCGGAGAAAAGGTTGGTCAAGAAGGTTCAAATGAGTATGGCAAAGTGCATTAAATGTCCCTTTTTCCACATATTTTAAAACATCAAAACAACAAACAATGCGTTGCACCTTAATCTTAAAAGCTCTCTTGAAACCACTTGCGAAAAAACCACCAAATGGTGCGATAATCGAAGCAAACAAACTTTGGCATAAAGCATGCCACTGAACTGGCAAAATCGCTATCTCTTCCAGGGCAACTGCGATGTGTTAAAACTAAATTATCAAACTGGTCGTATTTTGTTGGACAGATTAGTACATAAATAAAACTAAAAACATCGATAACTAAGAAACATTTACATAACAGAGTTAAAATAGAATCAAATTCTCCCATTTCTCGATCACTCACCACCCATCCAGAAATCCATTGTGGCAAAGGATAATACTCCGGCTTAAAAAGTGGACCAGGATCACAGTGAAGCCAACCAGTTGATAAATCCTGCATGCATTTCAGTCATATGGGCATTATCAAAATAGCGGTGGCCTTTTTTGTTTAAAAATGAATGAATGCATTCCGCGGTGAGTTACCTTCCTAGGACATGTCAACCATTGATATCGGCCAAAGACATTTGCAAGCTGCATAAAAGATTCCTAGTAAATAACACTGACATATCATGGAATGAAAAGTTGTTCAAAGATTCAATCTATCTCCCTTTGATCTATAGGCTTTCGAACATTTACAAAATTTCTTTTTTAGTTGATGATCATGTACACCGATTACCCTCAGATAATCGAAGTACTAGATTAAACTGACTGATTTTTATATTCCCTATATCATGTGGCAGAGTCAAAAGAACATTGATAGCACAAAGGAAATATGAATAGTGAATCTTTATAGTTTCGATTCTGTCCAAAACTGAGAAAGTTAAAGACTTAAGAACAATGTAAAAACTCTAACCAAAAATGCCGAGATCGTAGTTGCAACTGAGGCCCCAATGAAACCCTCCCATGTTTTCTTCGGAGATAGCTTGATCAAAGGAGTTTTCCCAAAAAAGAAACCAAAGAAATACGCGGCGACATCATTGACAGCAATTAGTGATGCTGGGAGAAGGAACCTGAATAAAATCCAAGGCTTGTTTCGACTTCAGTAACGGGAAAAAGTACAGGAATTAGTAACCAAGCTGTTAAAGACTAATTAATGAGGTTTGCATGTTACCAGAAAATGCCTTCAAAAATGTTGGCCACAGTAAATGCGGACTGCGTGAAGACAACGATGAGATCATATGTGTCCATGCAAACTGCCCAAATTGATATTTATACATCTTCTTCTTTAGTGTAAGAATGAACCACATGACACCTGAATCCGAAACAAAATCGAAACCTTCTCAACTGGCGGAGAATATAAGATTCATAACTCAACAAGCTAACTGCACTACTGCAGTGCAGGCAGATAATAACGGAATGAATATAAAAGCCACATAAGACTATCACGAACCGACTCAAATTCCATGGAAAAGAAAGATAACCAGACAAATTAATCAACTCCATCATAATTGAAGGTAAGACAGTGAAAACGAAATAGTTGTTAATGGGCTTAAACGTATAATGAATGAGTGTGCATAGCTTATTTTCAAAGGCAAAATAAATACGAACCTGCTATGTATAAGAAGTAACAGATAAACATCTGATACTTGATGAGCTTACTAACAAGCCTATAGAAAATTTTATCCAGAGTTACTGTGTTCACAAGCTGGTGACTGAGAATGCGACCGTATACAAACAGCATAGCTGTGAAGTAGAAGTGCCTGCATGGACATAAAATTCCACCAGAAATATCAGTCTCCGAGGTGCTACCATAGTATCAAGTTTGCGTCACAATTTTTCTTACCAGTTCAAGATCCTGAACCCCGGCAGGCGTTTATCTTCATGAGCTCTTCTGAGAAGACTGAAGAGCTCACTTGCCATGAATATTGGATAACAACAACCATCGCCAAAATATAAAGGTGCCCCAAATAGACAATCAAGAGGAATCCCCCCAGCATCCAAATAGATGAGCATGCACGTATCCACATCGATCGATATTTGTTGTGATCATTGACGAGCAAATGATCTCCATTCGTTTTGTTAATCTCAACATTAAACTGACATCAAAGAAAACACTCACACTTTCATACCGAGCAAGCACATCCAAACGTGCCATAGATGTTCAAATGTCAATTAAGTTCCGAAATCCATAATACAAGCAAAGTGATCAAAGGGCAAGTCAAAAAAAGGGAATAAAACCTTGATGTTCATTCATTGCTTACTATGTAACCTATCAGTGTCACCAAGACTCCTCATTTTCTCTAAAGCCCCTACTCGACAACTGTATCCTACGCCGAACATCGTAACGGGCAACATAGCAACTTATTGGAACTAGATCAAAATCTTAATGAGGCATATATTCATGTAACAATACATACCTCATTGGAACGTCTCCGGTGCCGAACTCGACCGGAAGTAGGTGTAGTTGGTCCTCGGGCGGAAGTAGGTGTAGTTGGTGCAGAACCATGTTCCTTTTGCATTGCTCCTTTCACTATACCACCAAATCTAACCAACTTTAACACAAAATAAACACCCCCTGCCCAAAAAAACACATTTTTTCACATCAAAACATAGAAATTTAAAGCAAATGATGAAATTTTAACTAATGATATCATGCATTGATCACCTAAGGAAATACCCATTTCTATACGTATTTTCATGCATCGAAATGGGACCCAAAATCCGACATTCTTCAAACATAAAACGCAAATGAAGATTCATACATAAAATGAATTGTTAAACAATGGCGGGGGAAATGGAAACCCAAAATCTATTGCCCATGATTACAAAAAAGAAAGGGGAATGGTGTAAGCTTACAGTATCGAATCTGAGATTTTTTAAACGTCTTTTTGAATGCAAACCCAGAAACGGTGAATGATCGAATCGATTGAAAAGAAGAGAGAAAACATGAAATGGAAGATTAAAGGATCAAACTTTGGGCTTGCACCGATTCGTGGGAAACAAACAGAAAGTGGAGAGTGAATGAACAATGGAAAACTCTTTCTTTCTGGACCCAATGACTTGGAACTTCCATGATCTGCCACGTAAGCTCCTCGAGAATCAATGTAGGTTGTTGCCACGTGTAATCATCTATCGGGTGAATTCACGAGATAATGTTCTCGAATTTTTTTTTTCACGATAAGGTGCACGTCCCAGATTAATTACTGGAATGGGGTGAATTCTACAGTGGCCTTGGAGGTCGCCATGGCATCCGGATGACCTTGGAGGTCGCCATGGCATCCGAGCGACCGACCTGTGTGTATTTTGCAAAGGAATAGGTCGCCATGCAATCAACATGGGACGTGGGAATGCATGGGGGAGGGGAGCGATCGACCTGTGTATATTTTACAAAGGAATAGGTCGCCATGCAATCAACATGGGACGTGGGAATGCATGGGGGAGGGGATGCATGTTGTGCATGGGACGTGGGAACTGTGCATGGCCATGCACGTCGAACGGTGTAGGTCACGGCGGCGTGGTAGGTAGGTCGCCATGGAGTCTCTTCTCCCTTTCTTTCTTTTTTTTATAACCGGCTGCCTCAATTATTTCACCAATAATTGTACAATTGCAGCTATGATAGCATCAGTTGATTTCACGCAGCAATGGTTCAATTATTGTACCAATAATTCACGGCTCAAATGGTTCACATGCATGCATTGGCTCAAATGGTTCACATGCATGCATTGGGAGCTGTAGGCATGCAGCGGGGAGCACGTGAAGGAATCTATGTGGCTGCATGTGCATGGATGATGGGAATGGCGCCGGGACTACATGGCGACCTACAAGGTCGCCGGGACTACATGGCGACCTACAAGGTCGCCAGGACTACATGGCGACCTACAAGGTCGCCTAGGCTGCATGGCGACCTCTCTATTCCTCGTATAAGACTGCATGGCGACCTCTCCCCATTGGCTCGTATGGCTCGTATATGGCTCGTATGTCACCCCGTATGTCGCCTGGATTGCATGGCGTCCTATGGCGATCACTGTTGAATTCACCCCATTCCAACAATTAATCTGGGATGTGCACCATATCGTGAAAAAAAAATTCGAGAACATTATCTCGTGAATTCACCCATCTTCCGATATCCTCTATTTAACCTGGGACTATTAATAGACTTCCAATCCATCTAGTGAATTTTTATTGTGGTTAAACTACACTAACAGTCACTAAATGTTTAGAGTGTATTTACTTTAGTTACCAAAATTGAAAATTTTATTATTCCCTGCATTAAAGAAAAATATATTTAAATTACTGTTCAGATAAACTATTAATAGAAACTGACGAGGTAAATTATAAAATCTAAAAAGATTCTGTCAGTTAACTCCTATCGTCGTTCAGTGATTTCTCCGATCAAAAAGATCATTAAATTATTCTTCTTCTTTTTTCTTCAATTTAATCTCGTAAAAAAACCTTTTAATATTCTCAAATCATAATTCAAACTAAAAGTTAAAATGTTTTAAACTATCATTGTCAACCATGATTCGTGAAATTGATTTAAAATCAAACTATAATCTTTTAGCCAAATGAAATTTTTTTCACCTTTAAGATTAACCAACAATCATTTTGTCGATCGAAAATTTAGTTTTTCTTATGCTGCCAAATTAAAATTTTAGAGTTTGTTTGAAAATTGGACTTTAAAGTGTCACGTTATTTTTTTTAGGTTAAAAATGTTCTACTTAGTTTGAATAAAAATTGGACCAAACCAACCAAATTTGAAACTACTCTTGCCCAAAGCTTGGCACGACTAATGTAAGAATTTGTAATTAACTATTACAGATATATCATTCTATCGTTAAAAATAAAACATACATTAACTTCTTAATTATAATAAAATCACTTTATTTATCAATTGTAATGACCAGATCTCTCAACTTATCAATTATTAAATCAAGTCAAATAATACAGTCGCATGTTTTTAACAATCTAATAATTAAACGACTTGTTTGTAACCTACTGAAATTTAGCGACTCATTAGTAATCATACTAATAACCGAGTGACTTATGATGTAATTTACCCTTTATAATATCATCTTCCGTTACCAAAAACAAGTTCACATAAAAGAAAAGGTTGAAAATGATAGTTGAAATGAAGTGAAATAGCTAATAGCTAATCAAAAGCTATGGGATAGCTCTAGGACTAAGACTACATATGATACACAAAAGCAAATAGCAAGCAATGATCCTAAGATGTGAAACGGATCCAGGCTGCAAAAACCTTTTATACCTGTGTTTGACACGAACGGTTACAATTCCGGAAAATCACAAACAAAATCGATATGTCGTTACTATGTTTACCTGATCCGAGCGGCGGATATAATTTGCTACGTCAACAAATCATGGCATGCTAAGTAAGGAGATGCATAACTGAATTTAACTTGATATAGGCTGAAAGCCTCATTGGAATTCATCGTAAAGCCATCTGCAGGATGAATTGTTGCAGCGTTAGTGTGTTTAATACATGCTATCGAATGAAGAATACACATACTTGCATAAGAAAATTTCCCTAAATCCTTCATTTGCTTCAATTCCCGACTGACTTCGCCTCCCACTTTCTTCTTTGACTTTAGCGGAAGGAAGAACTTCACACGGGCATTGAATCGAGCTTGCCATTACAGTGCTATCATTATTAGATTCATAAACCTACAAAGAGTAACAGAAGGAACCATTGGCAAACCATCAGATTTTATTTGCAACTATGAAAGTCAGCCGATAGAACAATAGTAGGAAAATAGACTACATAAACATGCATGAAGGATTACCTCACTGGTTTCAGGAGTGCATGGATGAGTGACACCCTCCGGCAAATCACTAGGAAAGTAGCACCTTTTGACAACCACCCACTTTGTCCCAGTTTTAGCATCCTCCCACATTGCCTGCAATGAAGATCCAAAATTTTGAAGTTGGTCCGTACGGAACATTGGAACCAGTAGTCTCCTCGTATAAATTCTTTTGAACATGCTTACCTGAAGCTTAGATGGTATCAATTTATCCTGGCCAAAATGAACAAGGGCATGATCATGAACTTTATAAGTTATGCCATCAATGGAACAAGACTGGTAAAACTTTTTCTCATCCACAACTTGAAGTATGTCACCAACCCATTCAACAGCTCGCAAACCATCAGAAGAAAACTCTGGATGCCTTGAAATCTCAGTATTAGCTTCATAATTTGCAGTAGGATTTACTTGTGCAGCTGCAGCACCTTGTTCAGTCTGATCAATCTGTTTAATGCAGTCAATATCTCCTTCCGAACCTTTCTCCAAATTTTTAACTCCGGAACTTTCACCATGGTAATTATTTGATGGAATTTCAGCACAGTTTTGCTGCTCTGTTTGGATATCTTGATTGATATGTGAAGGCTGTGAATGCTCTGCCTTGTCGCTGATAGTGTTAGATGATGTATCCACAGTCTGTGATGTTGTTGTAAGGTCTTTTCTTTCTTCATGATTAGATGATTCAGTCATTTGAGAAAGTTCTTCGGCTTTTTGAGTTACTGTGCCAACAGAAGTAGAATCACATACAGCCTCCAAAGGTTTTGTTGAGTTCCCTTTTGGAACCTTGGAACCTGATGCTGACTCAACAGAGTTGCTGTCAACTGTAGTGAACACAGCAGGAGTCTGCAACGCTGAGCTTCCATTTTCAGTTACCTTCTCATGATTGATCAATGGACCCAGATTTTCTACTTTCTTCTCCGAAGATGACTGAGGTTCAGCTGAGCTAGAAGGCACTTTGGGTACACTGATACTTCTCATGACACGACCGTATTTGGGGGGCAAAGGCTTCCCATTGCAAAATGACAAGCATCTAGTACAATGCCACTCACCTCTAGGGATTCCCTTCGGCTGCAAACATTTCAAGTGAAATCCTTATTGAGAAATAAAACGAGAACAAATAATTTTCCTATAACCAAATTAGTAAGAATGCTAAATAAAAGCAGAAAAATAATATCCGAAATTGATAACGGAGTTCAGCCAATTTTGCTTACGTCTCCGGACTGCTGCAGATATTTTACTAAGAGAGAAAATTTATAGGTGTTTACAAAACACTCACTACTCACAAGAAAACTCTCTAGTATTGGGAGAAAGAAAATGATTTTGGGATTTTGGATGATTTTAAAGCTAAATGAGCTAGGGCATTTATAGTTGAAACTTAGGGACTAATCTTTGAAAATACCCTAAAGTGCAATGACTAAAGTGAATTTACCCATTCCTATTTTCAACAAACATCTACCAAACTTTGAAAAACATTTTTCAAAGTTGGTTGCTAAACTTTGAAATTAACTTTTAACAATCTCCCACTTGAAGACTGATTTTAATTTGTCTTCACACCTCGATCAATGCAACAGTATTTCTGGTCTTGTTATTCTAGCATGCCAGCTGAAGTTGAACACAACTTCAGTTTGTCCGTAGTCACCGTCTTTGTCAACATGTCTGCCGGATTTTGAGCTCCTCTAATCTTTTCAAGTTTCAAAATCTCATCTTCCAGAAGAGATCGGATAAAATGATATATCAATTGTATGTGCTTCGTCCTGGAATGAAAAGGCGGATTCTTTGCTAGAAGGATAACACTTTGACTGTCGCAATACAAGACATTGTTTTCTTGTTTCTTGCCTAACTCTTCCAAGAAACTTTGGAGCCAAACCATCTCCTTGCTAGCTTCCGTAACAACGACATATTCTGCTTCAGTTGTGGAGAGAGCAACTATCTTCTGTAGTTGAGAAACCCAACTCACTGCAGTTCCTCCTAGAATATAGACATACCTTGTAGTGCTCCTTTTGATGTCAATATTTCCGGCTAAGTCAGCATCTACATAGCCTGTCAATATCGTATCTCCACCTTTGAAACAAAGTGCTTTGTTTGTAGTACCCCGCAGATATCTGAGGATCCATTTGACTGCTTCCCAGTGTACCTTGCCCGGATTATTCATGTACCTGCTAACAGCTCCCACTGCTTGAGCAATATCTGGTCTGGTACAAACCATGTCATACATTAGACTTCCAATTGCTGAGGTATACGGCACCTTCACCATGTGTGCACGTTCTTCCTCCGTCTTTGGTGACTGTTCTTTGGAGAGTCTAAAATGAACACCTAAAGGTGTACTTACTGGTTTAGCATCTTGTATGTTGAACCTGGAGAGTACTTTGTTGATGTATTCAGCCTGTGATAACATCAAAGTTCCCGACTTTGTGTCTCTCTTGATCCTCATCCCAAGAATCTGCTTTGCAGTGCCAGATCCTTCATAGCAAACTGCTTCGACAATTTTTACTTCAAGTGTATAATCTCTTGCATGTTTGAGCCTGCAACGAGCATGTCATCAACGTACAACAATAAAATAATAAAGCTATTGTCAAACTTCTTGATGTAGCAACAATGATCTGCTTGGCATCTGGTAAAACCACTGCTACCCATGAAGCTATCGAACTTCTTGTACCACTGTCTAGGAGCTTGTTTTAAACCATACAAGCTCTTCTTCAACCTGCATACAATGTTTTTCTTGCCTGCCTCTATGAAGCCTTCTGGCTGCCTCATATAGATTTCTTCCTCCAAATCACCATGAAGGAAAGTTATCTTTACATCTAACTGCTCAAGATGTAAATTCTCTGCAGCTATAATTTTCAATACCAGTCTGATTGTAGACAGCTTCATGACTGGAGAGAAAATTTCATTGTAGTCAATACCTTCTTTTTGTTGAAAACCTTTAACAACCAATCTCGCTTTGTAGCGTTTGCTTCCATCGTGCTCTTCCTTGATCCTGTAAATCCACTTGTTGTGGAGTGCTTTCTTGTCTGGTGGTAATTCAGCTAATTCTCACGTCTGATTTGACATAAGCGAGTCCATCTCATATTTCATGGAAGACTCCCACTTGACTGAATCCTCTACTTGCATTGCTTCATTATAGCACTCTGGTTCACCATTGTCAATCAGCAATAAGTAGTGCAAAGAAGGGGAATACCGTTGGGTTGGTTTAGGAATTCTGAATGAGCGTCTCAGTTCTGGTGTGGCTGGTTCTTCTTGAACTGCTTCAGGATTGATCTGAACATCATTTCTAGAAATCTCCTCGAACTCAGCAAATTCTTTTGTTTCAGCTTCGGTATTGGAGCTACTTGATTCTACAGTTGAACTGTCTTTGTTCATCACATTCTCATCACATTCTCATTGAAAATGACATCTCTGCTTCTGATGATCTTTCAATTTTCGTAGTCCCAAAATCGGTAACCGAACTCATCACCGCCATAACCAAAAAAGGCACATTTGTTGGACTTAGCATCAAGTTTACTTATTTCAGCAGAGTCTATGTATACATAAGAAATACAACCAAACACTCTTAAGTGTGAAAGGTTTATTTCTTTCTTCCTCCAAACTTCTTCTGATATTCTGCCATCTAAAGGAACTGAGGGCCCACGGTTGATTAAGTAAGCTGCAGTGTTGATAGCTTCAGCCCATAGAAATTTGAGCAATCCGGCATGTATCCTCATGCTTCTGGCACGTTCATTCAGAGTTATGTTCATGCGCTCTGCTACACCATTCTATTGCGGTGTCATGGGAACTGTTGTCTCCATCTTGATCCCATTGTTTGCGCAAAATTCTCTGAATCTATTATTTTTGTACTCTCCTCCATTATCAGACCTCAACCGCTTAACTTTCAGATCAGTCTCATTTTCCACCATGACCTTCCATTTTCTGAAGGTATCAAAGACTTCTGATTTTTTTCTTTAGAAAATAAACTCACGCATTCCTTGTAGAATCATCGCTGAAGGTGACATAATATAATGAGCCTGCAAGAGATGGAACTGGAGATGGTCCCTATACATCAGTATGAACCAACTCTAACTTTTCAGCCTTGGGTGTCTTACCAATCTTTGCAAAACTGACTTTCTTTTGTTTGCCAAAGATGCAATCCTCGCATAGTCCGATATCTACATTCTTTAGATCAAGCAGCTTCCCTTTTGACAAAAGTCTCTTCATCCCTTTCTCGCTCATATGGCCAAGCCTTTGGTGCAATATGTTTGATTTTCCATCAGCATCTGCTACTACAATGATATTCTCTAAGTTTGAGGTTACATAGAGAGTATCAGTCTTCTTACCACGAGAAATGACGAGTGTTCCTTTTGTAATCTTCCATTCACAGCCTGAAAAGGTTGTACTATAACCTTCTTCATCAAGCTGTCCTACAGAAATCAAATTTCTTTTTAGGCCAGGAATATGTCTCACACCTTTCAGCGTCCAGGTGGTATGATTTGGCAGCTTTAGTCGGATGTCTCCTCTTCCGACGATCTTCAAGGTTTCATCATCAGCTAGATGAACCTTCCTAAAATCACCACTGACATAGTTCTCCATGATTTCTCGACATGGGGTGGAGTGGAAAGATGCCCCTAAATCCAAGATCCATGATTCAATCGGACTGTTGACACTTAGAATCATGGCATCACCTGTCTTCTTTGTCATGTTGGTAGATTCCTGTACGCCGGTATTTTTCTTCGGTGCTCGGTAATCTCTTTTAAAGTGACCCTTCTTGCCGCAGTTATAACAGGTAAAATCTTTCTTCCCCGTTCTTGATTTTTCCCTTCTGGATTTAGATCTACCACGATTTGAATTTCTTTCTGAAGTTCTCCCTCTGGACTCCGTGTGCAAGGCTGAGGAGGTTGATGCTTCACCCGATTCTCTCCGTCGAATTTCTTCGCTCAGTACCAGATCCCGAACATCATCGAATTTTAATTTGTTGTTTCCCGACGAGCTGCTGACTGCTGTAACAGTAGCATTCCAACTGTCTAGTAGAGATGATAAGAGAATTAAAGCTCGAACTTCATCATCGAATTCAATTTCCACGGAACTCAATTGGGTTGTGATTGTGTTGAGTTCATTTAGGTGTTGAGCCACTGATGCCCCTTCCGCTATCCGTAAATTGAATAATCGCCTCATCAAGTGAACTTTGTTTGAGGCTGATGGCTTCTCATACATACTGGAGAGAACCGCCATAAGACCCGCCATGGTCTTTTCCTTTGCTATGTTGAAAGCAACATTGCGGGACAACGTCAGTCGAATAACTCCGAGGGCTTGTCTGTCAAGAAGAGCACAGTCTTCATTCTTCATGCCCTCTGGTTGCTTTCCTGAGAGAGGTTGATATAGATTTTTCTGGTACAGAAAATCTTCAATTTGCATCTTCCAAAAGCCAAAGTTCGCACCATCGAACTTTTCAATTTTCACATTCCCTTCGTCTACAGCCATCGCTCCTACTCGAGTCTGGATTCGTTTGGATCGTTTCTGACAATTCTTGCGAACCACCGTGTATTAGAACACCTCCGTCGACAAATTTGTATCGCCGACAAAATGTTTACTATTCATAAAATTTACTATTCATGTGAATATTAATGAATAGTAACCTTACAAAAATTGACAAAATTTACAACCAAAAACTCTGATTACCAGTTGTTGAGAAATAAAACGAGAACAAGTAATTTCCCTATAACCATATTAGTGAGAATGCAAAATAAAAGCGGAAAAATAATACCCGAAATTGATAACGGAGTTCAGCCAATTTTGCTTACGTCTCTGGACTGCTGCAGATCTTTTACTAAGAGAGAAAATTTACAGGTGTTTACAAAAAACTCAATACTCACAAGAAAACTCTCTAGTATTGGGAGAAAGAAAATGATTTTGAGATTTGGGATGATTTTGAAGCTAAATGAGCTAGGGTATTTATAGTTGAAACTTAGGGACTAATCTTTGAAAATACCCTAAAGTGCAATGACTAAAGTGAATTTACTCATTCCTATTTTCAACAAACATCTACCAAACTTTGAAAAACATTTTTCAAAGAAACATTTACCAAACTTTGAAAAACATTTTCAAAGAAACATTTACCAAACTTTGAAAAACAATTTTCAATGTTGGTTGCCAAACTTTAAAACTAACTTTTAAAAATCATTTCTCACATGCATCACAAAGCAGCACATTTTCCACTTCATTATTGGAAAGTTTGCACGTTTAGCAAGCCACTGCCTTATTCATATACTCTCTAGAAGGAGTCCAGGTAGGATGTGTAGGAGGCTTCGGTTGTAACAACTTTTGAACAATTCGAGCAATTTCATTGTGATTATTAGTAAATGGAGGAGCTTGAGTAAAATTCACACCTTGCACGCAAAGTTATCAAAGGCTCAAGGCGTATCGAGGCGCAAAGTGTCCTGGAGCCTTGAGGCGCGAGGCGCATGAAAGGAGCGGGATTCACGAAGGCGATGCGCATGATATCCAAAAAATTGTAACACATGTATATATTAATGCAATCAAACTCAAATATCATAGATACCCAATATTAGGCTTCAATAAAGTTTATTCTCAAATTCAAAATACCAACCTAACGTCATAAAAGTTATCAACAAGCATAATCAAGTACTAAGTTTAACAAAAACATTCAACATGCAAAAACAAAACATCAAATAAAGTCACTGATAATCATCATCAAACATCAAACTAATCCTCATCATCATCGTCAAGTGGTATGTCATCATCTTCCTCCTCATCCGTCTCGCAATCCCCAATGTCTTCTTCTTCAGTGTCACTCTCCTCTAGCATAACAACTTCATCATCTTCATCATCTTCATCTACAAGGTATGGTCTAGCTTTTTCTTTTCCTTTCGAGCTTGAACTAGCAACGTTCTTTCTTTTAGTATTATGGTCACGCTCATAAGCTCCGGAAGCTATACCAACATCCTTCCATGTCAAATCGTCATCATCAAACACATAATCTTCATTTTCTTCTTCATCCTCATCCATTCTACCAAACAACCATTTGTTACTTTCATCAATGTCATCCAAAGAGATTGGATCAATGACATCACGATGATTATAACGCCGCTTTAACGCTCAATTATATTTCACATAGACTAAATTATTGAGCTGAGTTTGCGCAAGTCGGTTTCTTCTTTTGTTATGAAGCTGCCAAATTATAACAAAATAATCAAGAGTCAAAAAAATTACTTATGATGTTTCTTAAATAATATCTGAGTTACTTACGAGGCTAAAAATACTCCAATTTCGCTCACAACCACTTGCACTACATGTAAGGCTGAGGACTTTGATGGCAAACTTTTTTAATTCTGGTGCATCATTGCCAAAAGAAGCCCACCACTCGACTGTAAACATATATTTTAGAACAAGTTTTAGAACAAGCAAAAATTAAATTTGATTTATATTATTTTATATATATATAAAGAAAGTAACCTTGTGACTTTGCTTCTCTTTGACGTATGCATATTACCATCCCAAATATACCTTCGGCGTTCCTATAAAGTGACAATTGGTCCTCTATTTTACCTTGATAAACAACACTCGGCAATAATCTCTCAATGCATTTAAGCAACCCGATCATCACCTCCTTATCCTCTTGAATTTGGGGATTTGAGTAGAATAACTGAGGATTCAAATAACACCCGGCCGCGTGTAATGGTTGATGGAGTTGGCATTCCCACCTTTTGTCAATAATTGCAAACACATCTTTGTACTTGTCCTCCACATTATTAAAGGAGTTTGCAATTGCTTCTTTTGCCCTATCCATGGCCTCATATACATAGCCCATGGCCGGCCTTTTTTCACCATCAACTAACCTAAGCACTTCTACGATGGGACCCGTCATCTTAAGGATATACACAATTGTACTCCAAAAGGTAGGCATCAAAACAATGGATGCGACTCTTTTACCGCCATGCTCTTTTGAGTATTTACTCTTCCTCCATTCATCAGAAGTAAACATCTTTCTAAGGTTTGCCTTTTGAACTTGTATTGAATGAAGAGTGATGTAAACGGTTTCAAATCTGGTTATCGCGGGTCTCACCAACTCTCTCTTTTCCCGGTAAACTTCCTCATCATGTTTACAATACCTGTATGGCTATATATAAACCCGTTTATGGCCATTGCTCTCTTCAACGTGACACGAACTTTTGAAATCTTTCCTATGTCGTCAAGCATCAAATCAAGACAATGAGCAGCATATGGAGTCCAGTATAAATGTGGACGTTTCACCATCAATAAACGTCCTATAAAGATATAAAAAATTAAAATAGTATAAAACTTCAAGTCTTATATAATTATATAAATATATACAAATATAATAATTTAATGTGGACGTTTCATCACCTGCTGCTATATATGCAGAAGCATTGTCGGTTACCACCTGAACGACATTCTTCTCACCAACCTCCTCAACCATATCATCAAGCATAATAAACAATTGTTCGGTATTCTTCACAATGTCCGAAGCATCAATTGATTTGATAAAAACCGACCCTTTTGGAGAATTGACTAAAAAATTGATAATGTCTTTGTGTGCAACCGAGTCTCTCCATCCATCTGACATGATTGAGCAACCATATTTAGCCCAATGCTCGTGATGTACTTGTTTCACCATCTCATCGGTTGCCTTAACCGCTTTAGTTAAAAAAGGAACTCGGATTTCGTGGTACGTAGGAGGTTTAAAACCCGTCCCACATTGCGCCACCGCTTCCATTGCTACTTTAAAACTATCATAATTTGCTGCATTAAACGCCAATCCAGCATCAAAGAACCAGTTTGACAACTCCATACATGCTTTCTCCCGTAGTTGTTTTTTACATGCTTCATTGATGCTTGGTTGCTTCATTTTCCCATCTTTTCTGTTTTTCACAACTTGTTCGGGTGGTGGGGTGAAAAACATATCAATTGGTCCTTTAATGCCATTTTGCTTCTTTGATGCTTTACTAGTACTATTACCACTTTTGCGAACACATGTACCAACTTCATCATCCTCGTCATCCCCAAAGTTGTCTACATCATCAAAATCATATAAAACTTCCGCTTCTTTTTTATTTTGACACTTTTTCTCCATGTATTCTCTAATCTCCTCGCGTACATGAGCTGGACATTTTAGACATCTTGTACTATTCCGGTATCCACCCACTATATGTTGTTTAGCCCTATAAATACCTCCGGAAGTGATTTTGTCACAAAACATACATTTTACTTTACCTTTGCCCATGTCAATGCAATACTTCCAAGCTATATCTTGCTTTGAAGAAGTTGATGACTGATTTTCAGAAGTCATAATGTCAAATCAGATTTTCCAAAAGCAAAATATTGATGATTAACAGTTGCAATATTGTGCCAGAAGCCAGAAAAATGAAAACAGAAAATTAAATAAGAGAAATTGTGATTATCAAGAACAGACACATACGCAAACGAATAACTGCATACTTAAAAAAGGAAAAAAAACAAGAACAGACACATACGAAATTACGAATAACTGTATACTTAGAAAAGAAAAGAAAAAAAACAAGAACAAACACATACGCACGAATTGTGGTGATTATCAAGAGAATTTGATTCAGAAAAACAAAATTCTTTCAACACAGATGGTTAACAGTATAAATCGAAAGATCAATCGAAGAACAGAATCACTTACGGGAAGAATTGAATGTGTGAATCGATTAATCGAATTGTTGCTACTTTCTTGTTCAACGTCGCAGTCTCCAGTCGAAGAAAATGAGGAAGCGAATGATCGATAGATTAGTATGTATGGATTAGAAGGCCGATTGACAATAGATTGAAGGTTTTAAATAAGAAAATGAGACTCTTACGTGTAGTTAGAGCCTTAAAAGACAAATCAAATTCAAATAATAATAAAATATTTTCTTTAAAAAAATTAAAATGAAGATAAGATAGGATAGGATAAGTTTATTTTGAAATTTAATATTAAAATTTGTGTTTTGTGAAATATTATTATTTAAATTAGTATAATGTAAATTTCAGAATAATTAAATTAGATTTCAAAATAAATAAATTTAATTATTTTAGTAAAATTCAAATAATTTAAGTATACATACTCACAAAACTTTTAAATCATAGATTTATATCCTTCACTTAGTTATTAATCAGTAAGTTAATTAAACATTCTTTTTAATCTATGCTAATACATAGAAGTACCATTTCTTTCCAAGTTTCATCAGTTAATCGCAATACATTTCTATTATAGGTTTGCTTAATTTTTAGACTGTCACAAATTTTGATGAGCGAAAAAGAAAATATCAAATACTGATAGATAAATAAACTTAAGTGAAGAAAGGACCAAAAACGATTACAAAGCTTATTTGTTTGAAACAACATAACGAAAATGGTCGTTCATTTTTGCGGACCATGCATGCATAGAAGAGAAGGCCCTGAGTAATAATTACAAGGTTTTAAGCCCACATCGCGCCTCAATTGCGCCTCGACTGAGCCTCGCGCCTCAGAGCCTCACGCCTCATAGCCTCGTTGCGCCTAGGCTACGTGCCTCGCTTCATTGTTGAAAAAGCCCCGTCCAGTGAGCCTCTGCGCTTTTGCGCCTCAGACGCGCTTTTTACAACTATGCTTGCACGGGCTGGTGCACACTTGGAAAAGTTCCAGACGCAGTTTGAGAGATGAATGGTCTAAAAGTTTGATCTCTCACTGCTTGAGAAGTCATCTGTGCCGTAGTTGAACCAGTACTTCCTTCAACCTTGGTCGGATGATGAGTCAAAACCTTGTTCTCTTGCCCAGATTTAGCTAATGCTGCAGGTTGAGCTTGCATAGACCAAGAAGGAGCATTTGCGAGTGAATGGATTGCTGAAGAATTAGCTGAAACAGACAATACTGACATAAATCTGGAGGTGATGCACGGACAAAGATGCTTAAATGTTCGACAGAACCAAGGGAGAGAATAGTACCAATACAAGTGCAAAATTTTGGGTAAAGAAACCATATTATTAGAATTTGCTAGACTATAGCATTGATCATTTCATAATCATCATAGAACAGAACTGCAAGCCAAAAAAGCCATTGCCCCACCCATGAAAAAGGTAGACCATATCATCTAATCTCTCTCAGATGGTACGCAAACAGGCCCATCAGTTCTTTTGCTACCAAGAGATGAAAACCTGGTTGAAGAGAGAATTACCTGGTGGATAGGAAACATAAGAAGCCACGTTTGATCCTCCATCCAACTTAATTTGTGGTCTCTCAACCCTGGGATACGGAAACGAAGACGAATTTCCTAGATGGCCACCCGGTAGCCCAAGCAGACATTGTAGCCATTTTTACGTCTCCGGTGGGCAATTGATGCTGTAATGGAGTTGAACCTGCTGCTGTAACAGAAGACACAGTTGCATGAATTGGTCGATCTGATGGTAAAATGCGAACTGCATGTGTCCCTCCATGGTTTTCAGCTGATCCACCAACACTATTTTGCACTGACTGAGATGTATATGTAGCAGGTGTAGTGAATTTCTTGGGTTCTTCCAACTGAAAAGCATTAAGGTAATCAAACACTCAAATTCAAATAAATCACCAAGTAATTTTAATAACCATCAACTTTTCCATCATTTACCACGTCCAACAAAAAAATGTTCTTTAGATCAAGTCAAGCTACATCTGCATAAACAGCTAAGAAGTTGGCAGTACATAGATCATGGAAAGAAGCATTCAGTAACCAAAATTCAATATTACATTTATAAACATCATAAGAATGCTACAAAGTTTAAGAAGCAAAGGATGTGTCCTTCGAATAGCATAATTGATATAGCATTCTTGCTAAAAACCCATCAAGCTGTTCAAGAAGCTCAATATAATGTTACAATAACACTTGATTTTCTTTGAAATACCGTGTTCGAAAAATGTTTGGCATAAGCATGGGAGAATGATCCTCCAAATATATGAAGAATCAAATGCAGCTTTCAATCTATACTTAGCAGCCACTTTAAGCCATGTTCATGAACCTAGAAAGTAACAGCTATGCCGAAAACAATATCGACGAAAAATGACTAAAAGATGCCAACAGTTAATAAAATCCATGTATATCTACTTCTATGAGCAATTTAAACAAAATTAAACGTTTCAAAGCTTCACACATAACCATCGATCCTCCAAAAATCACTTTTAAGACCGAGAAATCATTGAATTATCCTATAGATTGAGACGTTCAACTTTCCTAATTACAGGAAAAACTTAATCCCAGGA
Source organism: Hibiscus syriacus (assembly GCF_006381635.1). Taxonomy (NCBI): domain Eukaryota; kingdom Viridiplantae; phylum Streptophyta; class Magnoliopsida; order Malvales; family Malvaceae; genus Hibiscus; species Hibiscus syriacus. The sequence continues at coordinate 706,586 of NW_024063176.1, forward strand.
CAAATACTCGTACAAATTGCGACAAAGAAAAACAGCATTAACGTCCACACTCCACCCTATATTTATTGACCAATGAAATTCAAATCCATTAAATAAAAAGATATGAATGTATTCCTGACCAATTAGAAAACAAAATTAATTCCAAAAAATCATCAAAATAATAATAAAAAATGAACCCTTTCCATAATTCCAGGACCCCCTAAACCGACAAAAATATCGTAAATTTAAGAAGATTTTTTACCTTCATTTTAGCAAGCAAAACCTTCTGAGAAAGCGACATTCCCATACCCCTAAACCTTAATCTATGCTCTTTGAGCTTGGAATTAAATCCCAACTCTTCAATCACATTCCATATCGCCTCCCTCCCGACAATATACTTCGGCGCCTTCTCCCCGCAAATCTCCGCCAATGTCTCACGCGCCTCCGCCATCAACGCCATCTCAGCCGGTGTAGGATCCCTACCTCCTCCCCTCATCTTCTCCATCGTCGACAGCACCAGCACAATCTCAGCCAGCCTCATTAATCCCCCGCCGCACCGTTGCTTCTTCGACGCGGAAACATCCCCGTTCTCGATCCCCCGTTTCTCCCCCACCGTTGGAGAAGGCTCAAACGCTGCGTTTTCTTCGACAGCCACCTCGGGATCCATTGTAAACAACATTAATCAAAACCCAGTGTTGTAGACTCGCGATAGTGACCGAAACCAGAGAGAAAGACCGAATGGGAATTTAAGGGAACTGTAGAATTAACAAAAATAAAATAAAATCTCAGGGGGGCTTTTTGGCGGGTAAATTGTGGGAAAGAGAGAAATTTTTAAATAAAAATCTCTACTTGTGAAAGGAGGGGATCGGAGTAAAGATTGAAGCAATGGATGTTGAGAGGAGGAATATAAACGAACCGAATCGAACTTGAGTATTACTGAACTTTATTTAAACTCAAAAACTCTCAATTAAAAAATTCATGAACTAAAAATTATCAAACTCAATTTGAATTTAAAATATAATATTTTAACTTGATTCGAACTTAAAAAAACTCAAACTAAAAAAAAAATCAAAAACTTAATTAAAACTCAAGACTCAAACTCAATTAAAACTCAATTTCAAGCTCAATTTCAAACTCAATTCAAGTTCAATTCAAGCTCGATTTTGAGCTCATAAAATATGTTTTTCCACGTTCAATCCCGCTTCTTTTATAAGCTGCTTCTCGCCTTATTTCTTTAAATCTTTATGATGTGGGATTTAGGCAGCCAACGCATTTCAACTTACTGGTCCTGAAATAGAAAATAGCCGATTGGGGATTGACTTTTCTCCATTTTTCTTCTGCTATAACTTCATGGGTTAAGGAAGATAAATAATCACCAGAAAAAAAATCATTTCTTTTCCTGTCAATAACAATCCTTTAACCCACACGCATATATATATCTTCCCTTTCTTCTTTCAGTCGCACCGACTCGTAACTGTAAAATACTGCCAAACCTTCCAACACATGGAATATTAATCCCTTCACATCCACACAGGTAACCTTCGTATATTCTTAATGAAAGATGAATATATGTGCAAATATCAACAACTATTCAGTTTTACAAATCCATCTCGATTTCAGGAGGAAAATATAAACATGAAAATGCTCAAACAAAACTCTGATTCTGCATACAATTTTTGTTTTACAAACCTCTCGATTTCAATTTTACAAATCCATCTCGATTTTCAAATATATAACTCGGGGTATATTAAACTTCGCTGAATGCCATGATGCAAACAGAAGAACATGAAGGACCACAATTAACTGGCCAGTAACCATTGTAACATGCTGATTTTGGCTAAGGTCAATACTCAGTCCATGCATTTCAATTTGCCCCCCCCCCCCCTCTTTTAACCAAAAAGCTTCCATTTTTGTACTAGGTACAGAGCAGAAAGCTAAAGGATCGGGTTCTTTTATCAATGGAACAATTAAGATTGTTCCAATAACTAAAGTTTAAGACCAACAATTATAACATGTAATTAAGGAATCTTAATACATGTTTTGTTGGCTCAAACCAAAACTAAACTCATATTTTGATAACTGAAATCATATGATTGCCAACGACAAAAAAATCATTCAGATTCTCTTAATCTGCTCTGTCCTGCAGATTGCATTCCGTATGAGACTTTTTTTTCAGTTCGAATATTAAAACTAAGGAGACAAGAAATTATGAAGCAACTGAATTGTCTATTTCATGTAGACAAAGATTTGACATGTCAATTATTTTTTTTAGTAATTAATTTATTGAATCTTTGTTAGCAAGCTCCAAATATAAGTAAATTGGAATCGACATTTTCGGGAGTTCGACATAAAGGCCCCAACACGGCAACAATTAGCCAAATACGGTTGTTCTAGAGTATCCCGTGATCCATGTATTTCTTCCTATGGAACACTATGATCCTATCGTTTTAGTTGTATTTGTACATCAAATTTCCGTTTACATTAGGTCGTCGATTCACTTCTTGAAATATTATATTGGTGAGTCAGTGCTTAAAAGCAATGACGGTGTCAATAGTTATCATTAAGATATAATAAAATCATGTCTCAATCAGCAAGTTGTATATATTTATTTTGCACATTGATATATTTATGTATAAGTATGTGAATGCTTTATTTAGGAATCACATAACATCATTTTGTATAATTTGTATGTTACTTCATATGCATAATCTAACCCCTATCACAAAATGGATTAAGGGTTTAAGGTTTAGGGTTCATTACAAATACATTAATTAATCGACTTAGTACCGATTTATGAGGTAAGTACAATATAACATCTTGATATTAATGCTCAAACCCTTGATATTATGATATTTGAACCCGAAACCTCAAAATATAACAATAATTTAAAAAATTAGTTATTAAAAATATTATTATTAAATATATTAAATATTTGTCATTAGATAAAGAAATTTTAATATATTTTTAAAATTTTATAATTATCAATAATGTATTTTTAATATATTTTTAATAATGTAATTTTAAAAAATTTAAAATTATAATATAACATTTTTTTCGAGTTGCTCACGAACTTTTCGAGTTGCTCACGAGCTTTTCGAGTCGAATATCGAGTAGCTCGTTTCGGCTCGTTAAGAACTCGAGTCGAGCTCGAGCTCGAGTTGAGTCCATTCGATCCGAGTATTTATCGAGCCTTGATCGAGTCGATCTCGAGTAACTCGCGATCTGTCTCGTCTCATTTACAACCCTAGTTGAGAGAGTCGAAATACAAAAAAAAAAGATGGGGGAGTTTTGTGATTTAATTCGAACCGGGCGGCTTACTCAGATCGGACCGGATATGGCCAATTTGGGGATTTTGTTTTTATTGTAAATCTAGGGTTCGGGAGTTATATGGCGATGGGGAAGTGAAAAGGTAAAATATCCCATTTTGGTGTCTATACTTTGACAAAATTATATAATGTAGCACTTGTACTTTTAAAATTTAAATGTAGCACATATATTTTGACAAAATGCATAATATGATACTCAAATTAAAAGTTGTAAAGGTTATGATATTAAGTTAAATCCAATATAAAGTTTATAGAATTTAACTCGAAGGAAATTAAACACAGTGGTGCATTCGCCAAGACCATTAAGCTATAGATTCACTTGTGATGAAAGGTTCTGAGAATAAATAGCAATTTTTATGTTTTTTTACTTCTCTTTCATGTTAATTGTGATTTGGTCCCCTCTATTCTCTTATCCTTTCGCATGCAAACACTGGTCGTCGTAAGACCATTTTCAACCGTCGTTCGATGTTTCCTTTATTGTTGTATTCGAAATGATTTTACTCCAAAGATAGATTTAGTCCTCCTCCTTCGAATGTCACCAACGAAATGTCTCTGCCGTGGATCAAGAAAAAATTGAATGCAGAGACGGTCATGAGCCTTCAAAAATTTTCCTTTTCTTTCATTCTGGCTCTTCTCATTTTTCTTCTCTCTATAAATTTCTTGATTTTTTATGAGAAATTATCGATTGGCATTGATCAACATCGATTATTGACTCGGTTCATGTCTAAATCAAATTGACCTGATCCATTGACCAAATTTGACATAGTATAATTTGACTGAGTTGACATGAGCCGACCCAAACCAAGTCAAGTTGATTCGAGGCACCAAGTCGAACTGAGTCACTAAGTTGTTGACCAATCTTAACTTTGATTGTTGACTAGTGTTGACTTTGATCGTTCACCCATATTGAGTTTAACTGATAAAGAAACTTTGCGAGTTCATCTCACTAATTCAATTTATTTTATTTCAATATTATTTGTATTAACTCATTGAGGATATTCGTTCGAGAATCCATATCAATAGGAGCTTGTCATCAACTCAAATTAAGAGCTGAGTTATACTGTTAATGTGCAAAATTATCTACTTTTTCTTATCATTACAATAACCACGACCATCACGTTATTTAATTGAGATCAACCGCATTCCAAAAACTGTACAAATTTATTTTTAAATTGTTAGAAAATTGGACTGTTGCGAAATATTGATGTTAACGGAAAAAATAATTCAAATGAGTATTATCGTGGGAGAATAACTATCTTAAAAATAATTTCGTTTTGAGTAATGTTTCGACTCTTTGATATCCGTACACTTGAATATCAAAGTGGAAATTGAATGATATTATTATTCTCGATAAATAAAAATATAACTAAAAAAGTATTTTCCTTGTTGAAATTTGATGTTAAAAAATATTAGAAAAATCTTATTCGTGTAAAATTTAGAGGATATTGTAGTATATAGTTAAAGTGAAATAAAAATATAAACGGGACTATCAAAGTTATTTTTTTTTGTTGTCTTCTCATTTCAAAGTTTTACATTGACTTATGTGGACTGACATGCGTCACACATTTAATTTTGACAGGTAAGTCTCATAATAGAGATTTTGTGCATACACAAGAACTCAAAATCTCTTCCATATATATTATCTAGCTTTTGTCTGGCTTTCTCCTCAAATTCCGTTTCTTTTAATTTAATTAAAGATACATAAGATAGTAAAGAGGTTTTTTTTAGCCCAATAATTCAAATAGGTGGATTATTTAGCCCAATAAAATATCTGAAATTTTATTTGGAATCTACGACAAATGCTCCAATAGCTATGGAACTTGTCATGGCAGCGTGACGAGTTCCATGAGAAATATTTTTAATGGACCGTGTCACGTGGGTTCCACTACTCGAAAATTTTAAAATCATTGTAAAAAAATATATTATTTTATTACTGAAGGAACTCGTCTCGCTGCTGTGGCAAGTTCCAACAAGTATGATTTTGAATTTGTTGATTGTTGGATTGACTGTTGTTGAACGGTCAATTTTAAAAAAAAATCAATAGAACTCGTCAAGCCGGTGTGACGAGTTCCAACATCTATTTTCAATTTGAAAAAAAAAACTAGTCATTTATAGTCGTTGGGTAGAGTATTATAAATAGAGGTTTGAGATAGATTGATTTTTGTTTGAGAGTAAAAACTTTTGTGTTGAAGATTTTGAGTTGAAATGATCTCAAGAGAAGAAATGTTACATCTTGATGATGCTCATATTTATTTCGACCGAGTTGAATACGGTAAATTTAATTTGTTTTATTTCATTTTAGTTTTGACAAAATTATATTATTATTAATAATTATTTATGTAATTGTATTAAATAATTTATTTTAAAATTGTAGCGAGAAGAACGAGACATTCATCATCGAGAAATGACAAATGAAGAGCCACATCAGCAGATGGTGATATATCTTTCACAATCTGGATTATATGGAGCGATGTTTCTTCGCGGATTTAAGGTGATGTTGGCATTGATATCGACGTTAATTGAGCGTTGGAGGCCCGAAACACATATGTTTCATTTCATTGTGGTGAAGTGACGATAACATTGGAAGATGTCGCGTATCAACTTGGCGTTCCGATTAATGGTATGTCATTGGTGCTTCGCAACACTTATTCACAAGATGTTGTTATTTCAAATTTATTGGGAAAGGATGCTCCAGCCGATGTCATTGATGGGTTGCGGATACAGATGACGTGGTTGGAAAGAGAATTTAGAGTAGATGAATAATCAACGGAGCAAGAGGTGATATATGCAGCTTGACTATATCTTATGACGTTGATTGGAGGGATCTTGCTACCGAATAAATTGAACAATTTGGTGCACACACAATATCTTCCAGTATTGAACCGTTTTCTTGTATGTCGCCAATATAGTTGGGTTCTGCAATTTTGGTTTTTTTGTATCGTGAACTTTGCAAGGCGACCATAGTGGTTAGAGGAAAAAAAGGATGTAGCGAGTTGTTTAGTTTTGCTCCAATCATAGGCGTGGTATCGTCTCCTATTTTTTACGCCTATTACATCCGCTCCTATGGAGTTTCCTCTCACCACAAGGTAAATTCATATATTAAAGTTTTGATATTTATAATATTTATTTAAATATTTTGAAAATGACAATAAGTAATATAATTTTTTTAGATGACGACACCGAATAACCAATACAAAGTTATATGGTGCAACCAAAGTAGATATTCAGATGAGGATTGATATCGTCGGTAGACATGCGATAAATTTTAATATTTTATGCATTAACTTTGAAATTTTAATATTTTATGCATTAACTTTGAAATTGTAATATTAATTATTTAATTATACTAACATAATATTTTTAACAGTTTAATTGGATGCCTTATTATGAGTTGGGTATCCAACAGTGTCTACCGCCAATGTTCTTTGAAGGAGCGAAGACATGGTGTGCCGTAACACCATTGCTCCATTTCGCAATTGTTGAGATTCATGCCACCGATAGAGTTTTGCGACAATTTGGGTTTCACCAACCGATAGAAATGTCCATATTTAACATAGACAATTTGCATAAAATAGATGCGCGTGGGAAGCATAACGAAGATTGACCGAGGAAACATGCTATATTCATACAACAATGGCAAAATAGACATTTACATTTGCCTAATCGTTCTGAGGTACAACCAGAAGATTTTGATTTCAATGTTTCTCCCTACCTCCAAAATATGAAGCAAATGGGAAATCATACTTGGTAACGCCTGATGAGTGGTCCGAGTGGGAAATAACGAAAGCAAAATATGGAAAAAAATCATCATTTTCATCAACATCTTCATCTTATGCTTTCGACAATTATTATCTATTGCAAGAAAGTTATGGTGGATATGGTGCATATCAACCATCGATGGAGAGTCGAGCGGCGTGGGAAGGAAGTGGGTGGGTTAAGTGTCAGATTCACAATAATTTTCCTCAGAACCGGAAGAAAGAGGTCCATGGGATCATCTTCTTCAATACGGACAATCTCAATCTCATGGTGATTTCGGTGTAGAATTTGAGGCGATGGCTTCAAATACCTTGAATACTCTTTCGTTTTCACCCGAAGATGTAAATCAAAGTGGTAGAGTAATGTTCAGTACACCGAAACCAAAAAAAATACGAAAATGAAAAAGGTGGATGACCATGAAAAAATCGACGAGCACCACATCGTTACTATTCTATCACTCCTCGACATCAGCAAGAATTGCGCAAATATAAGTAATAAATTTTTTTATTGAAGTTTTTGCACTCAATGTTTAATTGTATAAAAAATATTGATAAGTAATAAATTTATTTATTCATTTTCACCCTTAAAAATGTTTAAAATTTGTCAATAATTTTAGTTTTAATTAAAATAACTTTGAAAAATATGTAAACAAAAATGAAAATCATTAATTAAAAAATAACTTTTAATTAAAAAATTTATTCATATTTAGTGTAGTTTATAAAAGTACAGGGAGTATTGATACTCCTTTTATGGGTATCAGTACTTCTTTTATGGGTATCGATACTCTTTTTATGAGTATCGGTACTCCCTTTGGGTATCGGTACCTATTTTACATTCTAGAATTTGAGCAAGGTGGTAGTATCGATACTACCTATATATTATCAATACTTCTCTTACTTAGGGTATTGGTACCACATAAACAATATCAATATTGTTCATATAGTATCAATATTGTAAGAACAATATCGATACTTAATTTGTTATATCAAAATATTACAAAACATGGTTCATTATTATGTAAAGTTAAAAAAACCATAGTTATAGTACAAACAAAAATACATAGTTACAATATATAATATTTTGTAACGCCTATTTTAGCGTCCAACTCGATATTTTGGAAGATGTGAACAATGTTTTTTATTATGACCTTCACCTCTACAGTGGTCACAAAGTTTGGGTAGACATGACTCTCTTTGAGGACCATCCATATTTATATGAATTTGGCAAGATTAATGTCAACCCCATAACTTCCTACGCAATTGAGGATTTAGCAATCATTCCTCAGAAATTGTGCATGTAGGCCAGTATGCTTCATCTGGGAGGTACTTGAACTCACACCTGTAAATGTTGCGCATAATGTGCAAGCTATAATAGTCATCAACATATAAGTATGGGTCAACATTAATGTGCATACATGCAACAACAACGTAAGCGTATGGGAACCTAAAAACTTAAAATTGACCACAGTCACAACATCTTGTATTCAGATTACCAGTGTATGTTGTTGAATTATCTCCCTCATGTGGTCGAACTAGTGCTTGGACAACGAAATCATAATCAAGTCTGGTAAAATTATGGAAAAACATTGATGTCGCATGTGTTTGATTCTTTTGCCATCATCTTCTCTAAATCTGGAGCTCAATTTCTCTCATCATTGATAATGGCATCAATTTGTGCACTTTTGTCTGCCCATACTTTACCCAACCTAAAGTAAGTCTCCCTAACAATACTTGCTATCGGGAGATATCGAGTCCCTTTCAGCATTGAGTTGATACATTCAGCAAGGTTAGTAGTCATATGGTCGTAACGTCGACCCTCAATATCATATGCTTGTGACCATATCTCCCTAGGGATTTTAGCTGAGAATTCATACACATAATTTCCGCATCTTCTCAAATTTTCAAGCCATGCACAAAAGTTTGGTTGGAGTAAAGCATACCTTAAAAAGCAGTAAATTAAATGTTATTGAGAAATAAAAAAACTTAAATAAAGCATAAATAATTAATACGAAATGATATAATACTTACCCATGTTGATAATCTCTTTTTTGATATTTTTCTACTTAAATTTCTTCATTGCATTCGACACAATATGGCGTATACAATAGGCAGGATATGTGTGCGGAGGCGTCCATCTATTTTCGGGTCTAGAAATTGTGCTTAACAACCCAGACGATCGATCTGAGATCATATAAACCACATCTTGAGTGACAACATGGGAACGCAAGTTGGAAAGAAAGAAATTCCAAGTTTCATTCAATTCATTTTTAACAATGGCGAAGGCAATGGAGAAAATATTTATGTCCACATCTTGTGCAACGACTATCAACAAAGAAGTGTATGTAGAGCTCGTACAGAAAAGTGCCATCGACTTGAATCATTTGTTTGCAAAATCTAAACCCTTCGATAGCTGACTTAAACGCGAAAAAGCCACAAAAATTCTCTTCTCGGGGATAACATCTTCCTCAAGCTTGACTGCATGATGAGTATATTACCTAAAAATGGTTACAGGAATGAAAAATTACATTGCTTGCAGCAGACATGGTAGCTCATTATATGACTGATCCCAATCACCATACAACAAGGTCATTGCTTTCTGTTTAGCCATGCATGCCTTGTAATAAGTTGGAATATAACCAAATGTATTCTAAATGGATGTCACTAACATAGAAACAAGCACTCTTGGATTTTTGTTTCCACCAACAGCTTCACATAAGAGCACATGACATCTAAATCTAAATGGTTGTGGTCTTGTGTCAAGGAGGCCATTGTACATGCTTGTTGTTCATTGAACCTTGTGACTTTCCACAACATCTTCCGTTGTAGGTATGATACTCGTATCCTCCATTTACAACCAACATCATGGTGTATACACCATACGAAATAAGTCTTTGATCTGACTCCGTGACATAGAATTGAAGATGAGCTTTAATGCAGTACTCCTTGATTGTTAGTTGTGCCTATTTTTTGTTTCAAATTGAGACCCAATGGCCAACTCAGATGACCGCTCGTTTGAAGAACCCCAGTGGACAACACATAACTCTGACATATCATATATTTCAGGCTTCAAAATAGCATCGTAGTTAATGTCATGCATTGCAATTGCATGATGATATCGAGACAAATCATGGCGAGACATTTCAGGTTGAAGGTATGTTTTTGCCCAAATATTTGGTGCATTTGCAATCCTTAACATCTTGAAAGAGTTGCCTCCCATACATCAGCCTCAATATCCACAAGTTGTCCCTTTGAAGCAGCCTAAAAAACATCAGACTCATCAACAATGGTGTGTCGTCATCGTCTACCAATAGAACAATATCTTCTTCATCTTCGCTAAATTCAACAAGACTTTCACTGAACCATCTAACAAGGTTATCATCACTATCACTTGCATGTGGTTCAGAGGTGCCTACTTCTTCTATTCTTTGAGTTGATACTGATGAGGTTGAAGTATCAGTTGTATTCGTGGTTTCGACGTACATATCTACCATATTATTATTTGATGATTGATGAAGTCCAACCATAACAGTAATATTATCATCATCATCAAGTTAGACTTTTCCATATGTCATTGGATTTGAGGAGATCATATGTTGATAACTTACACATGAAACATAAGCACAAACTTTTCTCATAATTTTTTGCTTCATTTAGCGATGAGATACATCTACATGGAACATCATATTGATGGGCCTGTGTGATTTAAACACAACGCCAACATCAATTTGTAGAATTTCGCCATTATAATAGACAACTGTAAAAAATTTGTTGCTCATTGTTTGAAAATGTATTTGGTTAAAAGAAAGGAGTTTGTTGTGTAAGAGATTGAAGATGAAAGGAGTGTGTTGTGTGTGTAAGAGATGAAAATAGTGTGTTATGTATGCAAAATTTTTAGCCGTTGGAACTCGTCACACCGGCATAACGAGTTCCATTGAATTTTTAAAAAAAAATTTGCTCGTTCAACAACGGTCAATCCAACAATCAACAAATTCAAAATATACTCGTTGAAACCCGTCACACCTGCATGACGAGTTTCTTTAACAATAAATAATATTTTTTTACAATGATTTTAATTTTTTTTAAAAAAATATTTTTTATTAAGACTCGTCACGTGCGCATAACGATTCCCTTAAGATACATTAAATAAATTCTAATTGTAAAACCCATTTGACATGACCTATTAAAAAATATATCTTATGAAATTTGTCACGGACGAGTTCTGTAAATATTACAATATTTATCGCATATCCAAAATAAATTTAATGATGTCCTATTGGGCTAAATAATCCACTTATTTGCCCAATTCCGCAGAGTGAAGATGGAACAAATCTTTTTAAATAAAAAAAGAAATGAACTAAGCTTATCCTCTGTTTCCCGTTGTCATCAATTTTCATCTCCATCTTGATTAATTTTCCATTTTATAATCTGGGTTGTTTCCATTATAGTAAATTTTATTCTCTTTTATTCTCTGTTTCCTGATCTTTTTTACACTTTTTCCCCCTTTGTCTCGATCCAAATAATTTGATATCAATTTTGTTTTTTTTTCATTTGCAGGGTTTTTGGGTTATTTTCTGATTGGTGCATGAAGTTTTTTCAGATGATCATAGATTGGATTTGATAGCTACCCAGTTTGTTTTTGATCAGATTCTGTCTATATTTCATATAGAAAGGTCTGTTGTTTCTTTTGATATTCCTGTTTGATTGTTGTTATTGTTCACATTTTGATCTGTTGATGGATCGTTTCTAGCTGCTGGTGATAAATTGATAATTCATGTTTTGATTTTTTAAGTTGTCCAAGAATTTGATTTACTGAATTATTGTTGTTAGAGTTCTGGTTGATTTTTTTTTTAAAATATTTGAATCCGATTGCGTCCAGAAAAGTTAAGGTTTTTAGATTTGAAAATGGTGATTGACAATTGCAGATAAGATGGAATCAGATCTTGGTAAACTCTTCATTGGTGGAATATCTTGGGACACCGATGAGGAACGTCTCAAGGAGTATTTCAGGAAGTATGGAGAAGTGGTGGAGGCAATGATAATGAGAGATCGTGTCACCGGTCGTGCCCGTGGCTTCGGTTTCGTTGTCTTTGCTGACCCTGCTGTTGCTGAGAGAGTAATTATGGATAAGCATATGATTGATGGTCGTACGGTGAGAGCCTTGATTATGATTATGTATATTAGTTTCCATCTAAACACTACAAGAAAATGTCTAGAGAGAAGGATGTTATTTTTCTTCAATTAGTTTGAGGTTTGTGATAATCACAGTGACTTAAAATTTGCCAAATTTATGCTTTTATCGAGTCAAAAAGTAATGGATTTCAACTATTTCCAGGCATTGATTTGATATGATTTTTGTTTAAGTCGATTTCTATCCAATCGTCAATTTTCAGGTTTGTGATAATCACAGTGACTTAAATTTTGCCAACTTTCTGACTTACCAATTTTCAGGTTGAGGCAAAGAAGGCTGTCCCTAGGGATGACCAAAACAATTTAAACAGGAACATCGGTGGCATCACTGAATCTCCTGCTCCTGGTCGTACAAAAAAGATTTTTGTGGGAGGTTTAGCATCTACAGTCACTGAAAGCGACTTCAAGAACTACTTTGATCAGTTTGGTACAATTACCGATGTTGTAGTGATGTATGACCATATCACACAAAGGCCGAGAGGGTTCGGCTTCATCACTTATGATTCAGAGGAAGCAGTAGACAAAGTCCTTCATAAAACATTTCATGAACTCAATGGGAAACTGGTTGAGGTCAAGAGGGCAATCCCTAAAGAACTATCTCCAGGCACCAGCCGTAGCCCTGTTTTAGGATATAATTATGGTTTGAATAGGGCTGCCAACATCCTCAATAGTTTTGCTCAGGGATATAATCTAAGTCCTCTAGGAGGCTTCGGAGTCAGGATGGATGGTAGGTTTAATCCTCTTACTAGTGGTCGAACAGGGTTTCCTCCATTTAACACTACCGGCTATGGAATTGGTATGAATATGGAACAAGCAATGAACCCTAGCTATGGTGCAAGTTACAACTTTGGCAACAGTCTGGGGTATGGACGGATAATTAGCCCCTATTATAGTGGGAATCCAAACAGGTATAACACTCCTATCGGCTATGGTGTTGGGAGTGGAAGAAATTATTCTAGTTTGAGCTCTCCTACTCGTAATGTCTGGGGAAATGGAGGCCTTAGCAATCCCACAAATGCTTCTGGCCCTGGTGGTTACTTGGGGCCTGCAAGTGGGAATTTCGGTTCTTTGGGAAATAGTAGGGCTAATTGGAGTCCTTCTCCACCTATGCAAAATGGAGGTAATGCTTCTGGTTACACTGGTAGGAATTCTGGTTATGTGAGTACTGATGATAACATTGGTTTGGCAAGGGAAGCGTACGGAAGAAACAGTGGCACTGTTGCAGCTCCAACATCATCATTTGCTGGATCGACTGGTAATTTTGAAGGGTCCTATGGGGATCTTTACCCTGGTGGTTCAGTTTATGGTGACCCAACTTGGCAATTTGCAACTCCTGACTTGGATGGCTCTGGCTCATTCGGGTATGGACTTAGCAATATATCCTCAGAAGTTGCTGCAATATCATCCGAGGATTACGTTGGAAGTTATAGTGTTGCTAGTAGACAGACCGATAGAGGTAATATTCTCTTTAGTTTCACGAAGTGGATCCTTTAGAAATAGCTTATGAATTTAGGTTATGGCTAGATTCACCTGGATGGAAACAACTACTTTCAACTCTAGATGAAAATTCCCTTGTGCCGCAACGTAATTCCAGTCATGGTTTATTGATTTTTGGAACCTATAGCTTTGGTGTCTATAATGGTAGGTGGTGTTACTTAAAACCCTTTTCTGGCATCTGATTAGCAGATCAAGTTGAAGAGAATAAGGATATAGTCATTAGTATATGTTGGAACATCGTAGAGTTCAGATTTTATAACGGAGCTCATACCCTTTTCTTCTTTTTCAAAATTGGTTTATATTCAAGATGGAGATCCTACTTGTTTTGCCTATTTGATTCGAAAGGACTCCGAATATTATCTCTCGTCATTTTTCATGTCTGATTTTATTTCCCCCAAGTAAAGCCAACTAAATGTACTATTCTTGTGGTACCATGACAGAATCCATCGGTGTCACTGTATCAACCTACCATGACAGTATTTGCTTCTTTTTGCCACCCCTATGTACTTGATAATGTCGTTAATAACTCGGAAGAAACCAGTCGGGAACTTCAACTTTAAAATTAAACTTTATATGTGGACCAGAACTTCAATAATACGAGCATTTTATAAGCTGATATGTCAGACCTTGAGAGGGGAATGCCGGCTTGCATACATTTTTGTTAATTCGCCTATTTGTTTGTTTCATATGCAGGAATTGCTGCCTAGGAGATCTGATATTCGGATATCAGAAGTTGTTATGTAGGGTGAATGAATTTGCAAAAACAGTCTTCATTACTATGTCAGCTTACAAGGAAATTGATCGTATAGCACTAACGAAGGTTATTGATTTGAAAATACATTCGAAGCGAGCAGCTTACAAGGGGTTTTCTGTAAGGTTTGAGATCCGATTCGATTTGATTTTTTTTTGTTCTATTTGTTTTGGTAGCGAACATTTTAAATTCCTTTCCTGGCAATTGAGTGAGGTGTACAATCAGATTGCGGGATATACACTCCGGAAGATTGGTTCCGATTAATACACCATGCATCCCGGAAAAACTGTACCGGTAGTGGCACATAAAACAATTGGTTATTAATATTTTCCCCGATTTTTCTTTATATACTTTTTCAGCTGCCGGAATGACTGGCTGGGTTGCTTCTTCTTCTTCTCCTTATGTTTTCTTCGTATTATCCGGGATCGTTTTTCTCTTAGATTGTAAGGAGTTTCTCTTTATATACTTATGTTATGCAGATTATTGTTTTGTGTTGGGTAAACTAAGCGTGACCACTCAATTATGGTCAAAAATCACTTTTAACCCCTGATGTTTCAATCTTATCAATCAGACTATCCAACTATTTAAATGCTTCAATTATGTCACTTGTCATGGCGTGGTATTTAAAATATTTTGGTATAATTATACAATTAGTCTCTAATATTTATATATTCTTTAAATTTGGTATTAATTTAAAAATTAAAATAAATTTAACCCATGAATTTGGTCCTTGTTATTTATATATTTTTTCAATTTGGTCCTAATTTAATAAATTAAAATAAATTTAACCTACGAATCAGGCGATGTCATGTGTCATTGGTGACACCTGTCATGATACGTGTCATCTTTTAATTGGAGAACTAAATGTATATTAATTCATTTTTAATTTAATATATTTATTTTCACCAATCAGAGGGTGACATGTGTCACCCTTTGGTTGAAAGAAAATAAACCAACGTTGCAATTAAAATATTTTAATATAATTATACAATTGGTCATTTTATTTATATATTCTTTCAATTTGGTCTAAATTTAATAAATTAAAATAAATTTAACCCATGAATAAGGAGATGACATGTGTCATTGGTGACACTTGTCATGACATGTGTCATCATTTGATTGGAGGACTAAATGTATTTTAATTTGATTTTAATTTAATAAATTTACTAATAAGAGGATCAGTGTCACCCTCAGTTGAAAGAAAATAAACTAACGATGATGCAGGTAGGGGGAATCGAACACAAAACCCTTGGACGAAATAGTAGGAGCCAAGGCAAGCATTTGGTAATTTTTGGACAACAAATTATATATATCTTGTATCTTAGTATGTAAATGATTTACTCAAAATTAATAATATTTTATATATCTTAAATTTTAAAATTATTTTTTGTTTTAACTTATTAAATATATATTTTTATTTTAATATAATAATATATATATATATATTATATTTATCATCGCTTAAAAATATTTTAACTTGAAATATATTTAAATATTTTATTATTAATTTAATATAAAAATATATATATTTTATCTTTATCATCACTTAAAAATATTTTTTAAATATCTTTAACTTGAAATATATTTATACATTTTATTATTAATTTAATATAAAAATATATATTTTATTCTTATCTTAATTTAAAATATATTTTATTTTAAATTAAAAATATAGTTTATTATTATTAAGTTATAAAAATATATTATAATATATTAACTTCAAAATATTTTTTAACTTATGAATAAAATTTCATTTAAGTTAAGATATTTTAGAAACATTTTTTAAAGTTAAAATAATAATAAAATATATTTTGAAGTTAAAATAAGAGTAAAATATATATTTTTATATTAAACTAATAATAAGATATTTAAATATATTTCAAATTATGATATTTAAAAAAAATTTTTAAGTGATTATAAAGATAATATATATATATATATATATAAAAAATATTTAAAAAATTAAGACAAAAATAAAAATATTTGATAAGTTAAAACAAAATTAAAAGATAATTTTAAAATTTAAGATATATAAATATTATTAATTTTGAGTAAAACATTTACAATACAAGATATGTATTATTTGTTGTACAAAATTTACTAAATGGTTGCCTTGGCTTAGTGGTTTTGTTCCTACCATTCCCCTTGGCCTCCTATTTAAGCCTGGGTTTATTTTCTTTCAAACCTAAGGTGACACGTATCACATTCTAATTGGTAAAAATAAATATATTAAATTAAAATAAATTTAATCTTCCAATCATATAATGAAACATGTCATCTCTGATTTGTGGGTTAAATTTATTTTAATTTATTAAATTGTAACTAAATTGAAAGAATATATAAATAAAAGGGACCAATTGTATAATTATACCAAAATATTTTAGCTGCCACATCACCTAGTTCGTTAAATGTTAACGACATGTGGCTTGATTGAAACATTTAAATAGTTAGGTGGTCTGTTTGATCAGATTGAAACATCGGTGGTCAAAAATAATTTTTAGCCATAATTGAATGATTATCCGTGTAGTTTACCTTTTTGTGTTTTAAATCATGTTTTTAACCTCCCATGATGTGTTGCTAGCTTTCATATCTCATTGCCATTTTATGTTAATTATTAAATATTCAAATTGAATAGAATTTTATTTTATATTTAATTATAATTATTATTTTTATTATATAAAAACAATTATTTCAAATTTAAATAGTTTAAAATATTATATAATAGTACGATTGGTGACCTTGATGATAAAAAAATTATTGTTATTCCTAAAGGTCGAATACTAGAAATGTCAAATGTATGAGTATTCAATATCAAAAAAGTTGAGTGTTATCTTTGTTCTTATCCGCTTCCATCTTTTAATCTAAAGCTAAATTTGATCAAAATATTGATTATTATGGAATAAAATATTATTATGGAAATTTTAATTTTCTAATAAAAATATATCAAAAGTATTATTATAATTTTTTTCGTTTAAAATATTATAAGGTGTGTGAAACAATATTATGAATAGATATTATATTGTAATAATTACATATTATTAAAAATAGATATTCAAAATTATTTAAAATTAAAAAAATTAACTGATCACTTATCCCCTATAAAATAAACCACATAAAAAAATTTAGGAGTAAATTATTTATTTAATTATTAAATTGTATGATCAATTTTATTTTGATCACTAAATAAAAAAATCATCGATTAGGTTATTATTATTCTATAATATTATCAATTAAATTGTTTATTATTAAATGAATACTAAATTCGATGATGTGACTAATAATAATAATATATTTTATATTTATATTTATATTTATATATTTAAAATTTTAATTTTAATTTTAAATAATTTAATAAATTTAGCATTTCAATTTATAAATTTCAAATCCAAGCTTAAATAAAGAACCCCAACACTTTTTATTGGGCCTCAAAGAGATAATGTATTCAATGACTAATCTGCCCTACCATAAACCAAATCCAATTAGGGTACAAATGTAATTTCAAATAGCTAGGGTTTTTGTATGTAGCAAAGCTTCAAATATCCGCCTATGGCTGCCGTGCTCCAACTCAAAACCTAGCTTCATTCTCTTCTGGGATTTGCCTCAACACAGAACAAAGAAGGCTTGAACATTTCCCTCAGCCAAAATGGGTATTTCTATGATTCCTCTAATTCGTCATTAATCCTTCTAAATCATGTAATTTTTTCTGCTTAATGAGTTCAATTTCATTTTCTTTGCAGGTATATCTCGTGATTCGATGCACAAGAGGCGTGCCACTGGTGGTAAAAAGAAGGCATGGAGGAAGAAGAGAAAGTAATATGCAAACCCTTTATTTGTCTATTGTGTTGTTTCATTATTTTTGTTTTCAATTACTATGTTTTTCTAATTTCTTGTTGGTTTATCTTTGAAGGTATGAGCTCGGAAGGCAACCAGCAAACACGAAGCTGTCGAGCAACAAGACAGTCAGGAGGATTAGGGTTCGTGGAGGAAATGTGAAATGGCGTGCTCTGAGACTCGACACTGGGAACTACTCATGGGGAAGTGAGTCCGTGACTCGTAAGACCAGAGTTTTGGATGTGGTTTACAATGCATCCAACAATGAGTTGGTTCGTACCCAAACTCTGGTCAAGAGTGCTATTGTTCAAGTTGATGCTGCCCCGTTCAAGCAGTGGTATCTCCAACACTATGGTGTTGAAATCGGTCGCAAGAAGAAAACAGCAGCGGTCAAGAAAGAAGGAGAGGTAGGGTGATTATTGTTTACGAATTGTTCACATAAGTAATACTTACATAAATCGGCTCCTATGGTTTGTGCTGTGTTGTATGGAAATTGAACCTTGATTTTGTCCACATTAGTGGTGTAGTTTGTTAGTAAGTAGCTGATTTTAGTTTCTCTTTCTCATTTTCCTGCAATCAATCATTTTTTTTTCTGTGGTTCTACTTGTTGCTACTGATTTACCCTCACTTTTTGAACTGTATGTGCATATGACTATTGTTGATGGAACAAGGTTGGTTGTGTTTGCTAATGGCAGTTCACCCCTTCTGGTTTGGGCTGTGGGCAGAGAGCCGCAGATAGGTGGTCGGTCAGTATAAAAGAGTTGGTTATGCAGGAAAGATAGTGAACCAAAAATCCAGAAGCCCTCTTCTACTCATTATAGGAGTTTATATATTAATTCTTAGTGTTTGTGTCAGATGTAGGTCTATATTAGTTATTCCTAGACTGATATGATAGGTAGGTTAAGCTGATGTGGCCAGTTGATTATTTATTTTGACCTTCGTCGATCACGAGGGCTTGTCAAGGGTCATATCAGCTTGTCACAGTCTCCCAAGATTTAGTTCTTTGGAATCATTCCTCCCGAGAGGTTCTCTTTGCCTCCGAAGATTTAGGTCATGCTATGGGTCCTCCAGTAATTGTGAAGTGAGAGGATGGTGTGTGCTGAGGATCTTTAGCGGGGTACAACAACTATATATATATATATATATATATATGAAAGATTATTTATATATCTTATTGTAGGAATCGGAGGTAAGTATTTGATACAAGGATGTGTTCAATGTTGATATGCCAAACTTTTGTTATATATCTAGAGATTTGGACCTCCATACTTGTGTCTGCTGGATATGTACTGACCACTGATACATCAAAGGGAATTAACTGTCAAAGCAACATAGATTTTTTTCATGCTTGCATAGGTATATCAGTTGCATAAGCATAATGAAGTGTTGCTGTTTGTAGGAAGGTGAAACCGGCACTGAAGAAACGAAGAAGAGCAACCATGTTATGAGGAAGCTGGAAAAACGTCAACAGGATCGCAAGCTTGACCCACATATTGAGGATCAATTTGCAAGTGGTCGTTTGTTGGCTTGTATCTCTTCAAGGCCTGGTCAGTGCGGCCGTTGTGATGGGTATGTCATTGTCTTGAAAGTTCTCTCTCCCTTCTCACTTTTCACATCTCTGTTATTTTCACAATTGTAACAATTATCATTCTTGTTCTAATACGATACTAAATGGTTTCGACAGGTATATCTTGGAAGGCAAAGAGTTGGAATTCTACTCGAAGAAGATCCAGAGGAAGAAGGGGAAGGGGGCTGCCTAAATATTTCGTTATGTGAGTTTTCGTCTTACACATCGGAATCTCCTTTTTCACCTTACTATTACCTTTTTGGAACATTTAAGATTATGTTTTGAACTTTTAGTTTGAATGCGTCGACAATGTTTTCGTGTTGAAGTTCGATGATGTTGGAACATTATAAATGCAGCAGGCCATTTTGATTGGTATATGTGGCTCTCTGATTAATCTGCAGGCCTTCACCATTTTTGATTATTTTTTGTTATAATGACCAACTTGTTAGATATATGTTGAAAATGAGGTAGGTTGCTACTATTGATTCATATGGTGTTTTTCATGGCAACTATGCATGCATGCCCATGATGTGCACAAAGACTAGACTATCAATGTTGTAAAAAAGCATGTTTGCTAAAATTAAACCCCCAATGTTTGCTAAAATGATCATGTTGATCCCTATTTTTTAGGTAGCTTTTTGACTCTTAATGTTTCATTTACTTCTAATGCTAGATCGAAAAATTGCAGACTTTTTTGGGAACATTTTAGCCCTTAATATTTTACTTTTGTGGTAAAAAATTCACTATATTGGAATATAAATAATTTGCTAACAAATGGTTGTAACGTTGAAATGACTATTTAATCAAATATTAGGGATATTTTTGATATTTTATCATCATATTTTTGAAGGTTATGTGTTCTTGAAGTTCTTTAACTTTTAAAAAGATCAATTAAATTCTTGAATATTTTTATATCCTATTGAACTCTTGAATTGAAAATTTTATTCCATTAAACATTTTGATTGTTAAATTTTATTTTTTAAATACTATCATGTTGTATACTTATCCTAATTTCTTTAAATGTTTAAAATTATTAAAAGTCGATAAAATTTTTGAAATGTGAAAAATACTGATATGAGGCATCAATTAATCTACAAAAATAATTAAGAATTTAATTGAAATATAAGTATGAGATATAAGCTAAAGGGATAATTTTTCCCTAAGCTCATTTT
Source organism: Hibiscus syriacus (assembly GCF_006381635.1). Classification (NCBI taxonomy): domain Eukaryota; kingdom Viridiplantae; phylum Streptophyta; class Magnoliopsida; order Malvales; family Malvaceae; genus Hibiscus; species Hibiscus syriacus. The sequence goes on from NW_024063176.1 coordinate 727,651, forward strand.
TAAACTTAATTGCATATGAGATAATATTTCGAAGGATATATTATAATATTTAGTTAAGAACATAAATTAAAGACGGTTTTAAAACAAAATTCAAAGGATATAATATTTTAATGAAATAAAATATTTTTTATTTATTTAAAAGATACTTAAGTTAAAGATTAAAATAGGAATCATTTCTAGTTTAAAAAAAAAATCCCTAGAATGTTCATGCTCTCCACGGCCGCTGGCGCAACTTTGATTGTAGCAGAGGAGCACACATCCAAAACCCCGTCACCATAGCGAGGAGCCTCCTGATGGGGGTGGTTCTTCCCCCTCCTCGGCTGACATTGCCATGGACCCCGCCCAGCATGAAAACCCCATCTCTTCCACTGATCACCCTGGTATAATGGATTCTCATATCTTTCCCTTACCTCCTGCTTGCGATAAGGTTAATGCTTCCGACCCCCTTCCAAAGCCATCACCGGTCTCCTACAAGGATACCCTTATGGGTGACAAAACTTATTCCATTCCTGAAGACGATGAAATCATAGAGGAGGAAGATTTTGAATTACAAGAAGGTGATGTTACGAGAGGACTGGTGAACGGTATGATCTCCATCAACTTCTCTGACCGTATCCAAACTTTATCAGGAAAAAGTTTTGACCAGACAATCGTGGTCAAACTACTTGGGCGCAGAATTGATTATAATACACTTCGCAACAAGATTTACGACTTATGGAACCATCCCAACCGATCAAGCTAATGGATATCGAGAATGACTACTTTCTCGTTACGTTCTGATTACCTGAAAACTTAGCTGAAGGTTCCTGGACTGTGTTCGGTCACTACTTAACAGTTGAACCATGGTCGCCAGACTTCTCCACGTCACAACCACATCCCAGCAAGGTTACCGCGTGATCTATCTCCCTGGTCTTCCCGTAACTCTTTACAGAAGGAGTCTGATCACTGAAATTGGTGAGTGTATTGGCCGTATCGTCCGAATAGATTATCAGACTGATAGCGGTCGCTGGGGCAGGTTTGCGAGAATGGCCATCTCTCTGAACCTAAACAAACCTTTGATCTTCAAGATTCTCATTAACAATAGAGTGTAACTAGTTGAATATGAATCTCTGCCATACATTTGTTTTACCTGTGGGAAATATGGACACAACTCTGAAGCTTGTTCGTCAACCACCATGAACCAGAATGTTGACCAGAACCCAACCAGCAATGCTTCTAAACCCCAAACACCACCCGAGGAGATTTCTTATGGGCCTTGGATGATGGTCGAACTAAGGCCGCGTAGAACCTCTCGTTCTCCCACGGATCAACCCCCTAATAAAACTGAGCATATTGTTAATGGGTCCCGTTTTAATCCTATTTATGATCTCCCCGATGATAATCTCGATTCTCCGAGGCACCAAGAGCCAGTTCGCTCCAAACGAGTACCTCATCAAACCAACCTGCCTGCTTCACATGTGAAAATCTCCATTGAAGGTAAAGGAGCCTCGTCAGGGACCAACATCCTAGTATTTTTGTTCAAGTGCCTGCCCGAAAACCTTTCACCATTGCCAAGATTACAACCACAACCCAGGTTCTCAAATCTCGCATGTCCAGTGAAAATCAGCGGAAACAAGTCCCAGCTCAGAATTCTTCTGTTTTGGATCGAACCAAGCATACAACAGTCATAATATCGGAAAACTCCAATCCGAATATCCACCATTCCCAAACTGCTGGTACGCTGGGCGACCCCCCCGATATCTCCATGCAAGATGCTTTGGTCTCTAATGACCTGACAATTAATACTGACGAGCACGGTTTGGTTTTGGAAGAGAGCCGTGCTGCAGCTCTTGACTACGATAATGGAGAGCAGGCAACGGCTATGCTCGAATGAGCTTTGGTTTGTTCTCTCCACTCGCATTATTTTTATGTTTATGAATCTAAATTCTTTTGCTGGAATGTCCAGGAACGTGGACACCCGAAATTCCTCACTGTTGCTAAGCAGTTTTTGCGTGACAATCGTCCGGATTTGGTCACTTTTGTCGAGCCACGGATTAGTGGCGCTAAAGCTGATTCCATTATTTCCTCCTTGGGCTTTCACTATTCTCATAGCGTTGAAGCGGCGGGATTCTCGGGAGGCATTTGTTTGTGCTGGTATGAATCATTCCGGGTTAATATTCTTAGCTACTATTGTTTATGGGAGTCCTAATGCCACAAAGCGTCATTCTCTCTGGTATCATCTCCGCTCCATTGCTACTTCCGTGTCTTCGCCTTGGATTGTCTTGGGGGACTTTAATGCGACCCTCCACTCCTCAGACCGTATGGGCTGCGCTACCTCGACCAAATCTAGCAAAGATTTCATTGACTTCGTTTTTGACAGTGGTCTTCAGGACATGGCTTTCCAGGGACCCTCTTTTACCTGGTCTAGAGCTATGTTGCACGGATACGGGGATGACGGGGTCGGGAAACAGCAATTTTGAAAATTACAGGTACATGGACGGCAAAGGTACGTCATATAAAATAATTTTAAAATTATAAATATATATAAAAAAATCATAAATAATGTGCCATATTTATACTAAATTAACCTGTTTACATAAAAAAATTAAATGAGTTTAAATATCATGCATCAATTGAATGTAATTAAAAACAAAACATGTAAATATAAAAGGCGAAAAGATATGTGAATATAAGTTACATATAAACTACTATTAAATAACTCATGTAAAATTTATTTTATATAATTTATGTATTAAATAATAATATGTGGACTTAAATGCTAACGGGGAACACATATAAAGCCACGTGAATCTATGTATAATATGTCTAATATTAGACTTTGTAAAGATTGTATCTCTGAAGTTGAAATACATATAACCATGCGTGTTCTGAAGGCCATTTTTTTATCTATGACGCACTCACAGTGCTTTTAATGAGTAGTCGTGTAACCTTGAAGTTATACAAGACATTGCATCAAAAGTTACAAAAAATAGAATCTGGATAGTTCCAATACATACACACATATTTATAATTATATATATGCTCCATCGTTCAGTTCTTTAATACGCAATAGTGTGGTGAGCAACCCTTTTTCAGGCTCGTGAGTCGTGAATATTATAAATTTTATCCGTAGCTTTATACCTTCAGAACACGCATGCTGTTAAAGTGAAAACGAAACAAAAAATATTTATAAATTCTATCTGTTGCTTTATACCTCCAATTAGGTTATGCTTTTCTTGTTTTTTTTATTGTAAAATGACGAAAATCATGTGAAAGTCACATGCCGTCCCCGAAACGTCCCCAGGACTCGATGAAATGTCCCCGGCGTCGCTCAGCCGTACCCTGCCACCGTGGCACGTCCCTGGTACGTACCCCAGCCGTTCCCGTGTCGTCCCGTTCCGGAGACGTATCGGGTACGTGAAACGGCACAAGTTTGCCGTCCCCGTGCTTCCTTGGTCTAGAGGCATTGCTCACGCCGGGCTTGATCATGTTCTCTGCAATAGCCTGTGGGATGCTGCTTATCCTGATTCCTCAGTTATTCATTTGTTACGCATGCGATCGTATCATCGACCCTACTCCTTCAGGTTGGTAGCTATGGCAAACGTAACTCCCCTTCTAATTTTCGGTACTTTTCTGGTTGGTTAAACCATGAGGATTTCTCTCGGATGGTCAGTGATAACTGGGTTCCCTCTCCAAAGTTGTCCGAGACCCTCCACTCTTTTTCTTCAGCTGCCGATGTCTGGAATAAAACTGTCTATGGATACATCGGTACAAAGAAACGTAGTCATGGCTAGAGTTAGAGGTGTTCAAAAGGCTCTTTCTCGAAGAAACTCTTCCCGCCTTATCGCCCTTGAATCCGATCTTCTCATTGATCTTGAACACCTCCTCGATGAGGAATAACAATTATGGAAGCAAAGATCCAGGTCTGACTGGATTACCCTTGGTGATCGAAAGACAGAGTATTTTCACCGTAAAGCTCAAATCCATAAAAAGAAACTCCAAATCACAACCCTCAAGCTAGCTGATGGCTGTTGGTGTCAAGACAATGATGTTTTAAGAGATGAGGCAATTCGCTTCTTTCATGGAATCTTTGCTCTTGATACTATTCCCCACGGCACCTTCATGGCTCCGAAAAGATTCCCCAATATTCCGTCCTCTATGCTTTCTTCTCTTGATGATATTCCCTCTGATGATGAGAATCGAGGTGCCCGTTTTGATATGTCGCCACTCAAAGCTCCTGGTTATGATGGTTTTCACGCTCAATTCTTCCAATCTCAATGGCACATTGTTGGAAGTGCTGTCTGCCGGACTATTAGAGATGTTCTTGTTGGTGGTGACCTTGACTCTAATCTTAACAAAACGATCCTGGTTCTCATCCCAAAGGTCGAGACGCCAGAATTTTTCTCCGACTTCAAGTCCATTAGTTTGTGTTCGGTTATATACAAGCTCCTCACCAAAGTGATTGTTCGACGTTTGAAGCCAATCATGCCACTTCTCATTAAGCCGAATCAGACAAGCTTTATCTCTGGACACTCTATCACTGAAAATATTATAATAAATCAGGAAGTTGTTCACTCCATGCGCTCCTCTAAGAACAAGTCTGGATGGATGGTAATTAAGGTGGACAAGGAGAAAGCGTTCGATCGTATCCGTTGGGACTTCATCGATGAGACTCTTCTTTATGTTGGATTTCCGTCGGGAATTACTCGTTTCATCATGCGTTGTCTCACATCTTCTTCTATGATGATTCAATGGAATAGTGACTACACAACTCCTTTCAAGCCTGAGCGCGATGTGAGGCAAGGTGACCCCCTCTCCCCTCATCTATTCGTCTTAGAGATGGAGAGGCTTTGCCAATTTATTGATTCTGCTGTTGAGTCGGAAGCTTGGTGTCCCTTCCTCCTATCTTGGCAGGGCTCGGCGATCTCTCATCTCTCTTTTTCCGACGACCTCATAATTTATGCCAAAGCTACTATGGAACAGGCTGATGACATTGACCGTACTCTTTCAGAGTTTGACAAATTTTCTGGTCACAAGGTTAGTAAAAGGAAAACTCAGATTTATTTCTCACCTTGCACCACTGTTGATATGAAATCTTCTATTAGCGCAAAGCTTGGCTTTCAAATTGTTGATTCTCTGGGTAATTACCTTGAGGTTCCTGTTATCAACAAACGCATTAAGTATTCTGACTATTATTATTGATAAAATGCGAGCTAAGCTAAATGGTTGGTCTGCTCAAACCCTCTTGCTCGCCGGCCGAATCACCCTCGCCAAAGCAGTTTTAGCCGCTATCCCTATCTCGATCTACTTCATGCAAACTTGTGTTCTCCCAAAAAAAAGTTCGCAGTAACATTGAAACTCTCATCCGTCGATTCGTTTGGGGTTCCAATTCTACAGCTCATAAACCCTCCCTTGTTATTTGGGATTCCATATGCCAACCTATTGACAGTGGTGGTCTTGGAATACACAAAACGCATGAACACAACATGGCTTTCATGATGAAATTGGGGCATGCTTTAGTGACTGATCGCAGCTCCTATCGGATCTCCCTTCTTCGGGTAAAATATAAGGTGTTTGAAATTTTTCCTTCCCAAATTGCTCGGCCAAATTGTTCACCGCTTTGGCGTGGGCTCGCTAACATTTGGGAGACTCTTCGGCAAAAATAGCATGGTCCATTGGTGATGGTAATAGTATTCGTTTATGGAACATTGAATCTCTCTCGGCATTATTCACACCTACTGCCATCCCTCATATTTTGGGAATTAAACCCCCATCCAGCTGTGACATCACCGTTTCTTGCATTTGGAGATGGGGTCTAAACCAACATTTCAGTGTTAAGTCGGCTTATTCCAAATTAATTGAACTGGTTGGGACATTAAGCTCCCTATTTGGAACCAGAGAGTTCGTTTATTTTTATGGATTGCCTATCGAAATAAGCTCATGACAAACTTCGAACGTGCTAGAAGTAGTTTTACTGCTGACTCTTCATGCCCGGAATGTGGTGCTCCTGAGGAAACCACAATTCATGTCTTAAGAGATTGCCCTCTAGCTCGAACATTCTGGAAGAAAATCACCCCCCCTACGTACTGCCATTTTTCTCTCTCATGATTTGAATAACTTGTTACAAATGAACATTACCAGCCTCCGCATTTTTACCTCCATCGGTGCCCCTTGGCGTTTTGCATTTCCATCCATGGCCTGGCACCTATGGAAAAGTTCAAACTCTCATTCAATGGCAACGGCCCTTTCATGGATGGTTCTCCCTTAATGTTGACGCTTCAATCTCTTCTCCCACGAACGCTGCTGCAGTTGGAGGTGTCATTAGAGATTGTGAAGGCAATTGGCATGTTGGGTTTTGTAGCATCACCAACATTCGTCAGGCAGAGCTGTGGGCTATTCTCATTGGTCTTCAAGTTGCCTGGTCTAAAGGATTTACACTACTGCAGGTTCAATCAGATAATTCCGAGACTGTTGCTCTCATTAATTTAGACGATGCCCGGCTGCACCCCTTCTCCCTGATAAGAGCCATTCACAACCGCCGGCAAAGATGTTGGGTCGCTGATGTTATTTGGATTCCCCGGGAAGCTAATATGCTTGCAGATGGCATTGCCAAACTACGAGCTCTTCCAGATTCCTCTTTGGTTTGCAAGCTACCGCTTCTAGAGATATTGTAGCCCCCAACACACCCCACACCACCAACACACCGCAAATTTGTAAATTCTTAATTCCATGGCTTTTGCCTTCAATTAAAAAATAAAGTTAAACAAAGAATTGAGAATAAAGCGACGCAAAAATTAAAAAATTCGTTGTTTAAAGGATAAGATTATTTAAATTTTTATTTATAAAACAAACAGCTCAGCCTCCTCGGCGCCGTTCCCCAAATTCTATAATCCAATGATTAAAAATATCGATCAAATTCGACGTATTGATCACTTCCCACGGATCTTCAAAGGCTAAGAGTTTTGCCCTGTCTGGGTTTTCGCTTATTCTTTTAGAGGTTTGATCAATACAGGTCGTTCAGTTTTCATTCTTCTTCTTTGTAAGTTATTTCTAATACCGATGTCTTTTTAATTGAATTCTGCATTCTGGGATATAGGAATTTCTTTAATTCCATTACAAAATGGAATTGTATTGATAGGTTTTCAAATAAATTTCCTAGCGTTCTTTTCTTTTTACAATTGGGGTTAAGTGGATTAATAAATTTTGGATTCTTTTCCAATAATTTGATTCCTTAATTTTTTGGAATTTTCTTCATGTCTATCCTTTTTTTCCCAATATAAGTTTTGAAGACGTTATAATTTGTCCGCTTAAATTATAATATACACATATATATAATTATATAACAAATTATAATATATGTATATATTATTATTTCAGGCCCAAAGCCATTACAAACAAATCCAGTAGCCTGTTTACAAGATTCAGCAGCCCAACAGAGACCCAATAACACGTGACCCAGTAAGTTAGGGTTTTTAGAACCCTAGCATCCCTCCCCAGCGTCGCATGGTCAACAGCAGACGTCCAAGAGTCCCACAGCCGAATCCTTCGGTCAACAACCCTCACCCATGTCCGAGTTTCACGGCCACTCGTCTCTTGTCAAGCCCACATCTTCTGGCGCAAGGATCTCGGTCAGCACCAACACACCAACGACGCAAACATCAGTGTTTCATTCGAAATGAAATTCCTAGAATAGGTTTTGCTTCTACTATAAATTCATGTAACAAGATACTACGAATTTACACAAGATCAAAGAGATTACTAGAGGCAAAAAATCACACACAATATCACTACGAAAAAGGCACGAGAAAATACAAAGGAAGTCTTGTAAGCATTCGGAAATGGAGAAATAAAAGCAAGATAATTTTTTTTACCTTTGGTTCCGTAGATCAACGCTTGCATGTGTGTTGTTTGTGTCGCTCTTTGCTCGAAATAAATCAACAAAACTTCGGCCGATGAACAAAAGGGAGGCCTTTCGTTTTTTTCGAAACCTTTTTCCTAGATCTATGTTTTTCCTGGATGATTTTTAAAAATAGTTTTGATTTTTGAAGAGGCAATTCGAAAAGCTTTCGAGAAAAAAAAATCAAATTTTACCGTCGATGAACGGCGATGGCGAGGCGGCGCAACCGCCAATTTCTGGAAAACTGTCATTTGTTCTTCATAATTGAAGAACATTGGAGAGGAAATTATAAAAAGGGGGGCGTTTTGTTATGAAGAAGAGAGGAAATGAGAATTAAAGAAATGTTTGGGTTTTATATAACCTATTAAATTGACCCGTGGCCCGATCCATTTCCATGTTAGACTCGCGTGTTTGCTAAAAAATGGGTAAACTGCTCTTTGGTCCCCCGTATTTTCCTTATACTTATTTTACCCCCAAGATCCGATTTTTGCTTCGAAGTCATTGTAATTTGGCCATTAATTTATGGTACTTTCGATTTAGTCCCCTATTTTTATATTTTAATTATTATTATTTGATTTATTTATTTAATATAACAATTTTGTTTTTAATATACCTTATTTATTTATTTATTTGTTGTTGTTTTTTCTATTTTATTTTTTCATTTTATTTAATATTATTTTTACATGTATATATGGATATTTACTTTTTAATATTAATTATTATTTTTAATATGTATAGATATGTTTTATTTCTATTTAATATATCTATTTTTTTCTTTTTTTACCCTTTTATTTTTTTTCTTTGTTAACAATACGTTTTCTATTATTGTTATTATTTCTTTTTCTTTTATTCAATTACTTTTTGTCCTTTGTTTTCATTTTTGTGGCTTATTGAATTTATTTTGTTCTATCATTATTTAGTTTATTATTCTATTCTCGTCATTATCATCATTTTATTCATTTTATTTTTTTTCTTCTATTCTTAGCTAGTCCTTAGGTTTTATGTTTTCTATTTCTTTTATTATAGTGTATTTTTCATTTAATCTAATGCGATTCTACTTTCTGTCTAACATTTTTCTCGAGTTTTTAAGGGTACAATTTAAATTAGTCTAAGGTAAGTAATTTGATCGTTATTTTACCTTTCAATTTAAAATTACAACTTTCTTAATTAAAGACAACTGAAATTACGTAGTACCGAAAGGGCAGTTCAAGGGTGCTAACCCTTCCTTAACTGTAACCGAGTCCCTAATCCGAAATATCACTGGTAAAACGCAGATCAGGTAAGAAATAGGGTATCCGATCAACTCATTTGTTTAAAATAAATGATCGGTAGCGACTCCTAACCTATTTTTTTAAGTCGAAACTCAATTTCGGGCCCACCGAAAGGCAGTTCCTACAAGTTCATAAAGATTTGGTTAGTTTTTGCAACTTCAGTGAGCTCTTATATGTTCTTCAATATTCTAAATGCCGGATTCAAGCGTGCAGATCTTATGTATTTTTTGGGGCCATTTAGATGAGATTTTGACTTGATTTTTATCTGTCTAAGGTCAATGGCATCTTCTTCAGACCCGTGGATAAAAGAATATAATGAAGCAGTAAAAATTGCAGATGATATTTGAAAGGAGTTCCTTGCCTGCGACGGGACCTGAAACTAAGCGACATGCATCGGCTATAAGAAGGAAGATTACGATTTAGGGACTAGACTTGATGGATTGCAGTCTCTTTTGTCTAGACCGGCCGGGAAGCCCTTGTAAGTCATCTCAATCGAGGTGCATATAGGACTGAACTGAGGCTTGATCATATGGGACTATTTATGAATACGGTACTTTTGGTGTTTGCTTGCAGAGTGAAGTATGTTACTACTAGTTGATGTCTTGTGTTTTTGGTTACAGAACAGAGAAGGAGATGAATCGTCACAAGAACATGGGTGCAAATTTAAGATCAAAAGCAAACCAGGCTTCTGCATTCAACATGTCAAACTTTGCTAATAGAGATAGCTTGCTGGGGCCGGAAATTAAGCCAGATGCCATGAGTAGAACAGTTGGTTTGGATAATTCCGGCCCTGTTGGTCTTCAACGACAAATCATGAAAGGCAAGTTATTTGTGTTAGCTTGTAAAATGGATTAGTTTCCTCAGACTTATGAACTTGTCTTTTTTGAGTAGAGCAAGATGAGGATCTTGAGAAGTTGGAGGAAACGGTACTAAGTACGAAGCATATTGCATTGGCGGTCAATGAATTGGTCTGCAAACCCGACTCATTGTATGTTTTCTGTTTGTTTCTGCTATGGTCTTTTTCATCATATTTCTTTAAAACAAATGCTTTGCAAGGTTTGATTCATCATCCATAAACTATTCATTAACCCGTGCTTCCTCTGTGCAGGATGACCTGGACCACCATGTGGATGATACCTATTCTCGGCTGCGGGTAAAACATTTATTAATTAACATTTTCTGTTTTGATTGGAACAAAATCCATTTACTGTTTTTAATATATTTAATCCGGTCCATCCTATAATGGAATTCCCCTAAAGTTGTATGCATCCTAGCTTTTCACTAGACAGTGATGAACTAGGCCTCGACTCCATTGAAGTGCATCAGGGATGAAGGAATAATTCATGGATTCGAGTGTTATCGAATTATATTTGAAATAATCTACGACAATTTGAACAGTTCCCATGGAACTCGTCACGCCATGGGATATAATTTTTTAATGGGCCGTGTCAAGTGGGCCCCACACCCAATAAAAAACAATTTTTTTGTAACTTTTTTTAAAAAAAATTATCTCCAAGAAGCTCGTCACGCCGGTGCGACGAGTTCCAATGGGAAAAAATATGTCTTCCCTTTAAGTTGTGCACATCATCTTCAATCTGTTACTTTAGACACTCCTTTCATCTTCAATCTCCTACGCAAAAAACTCCTTTCATCTAACCAAAAACATTTCAAATAATGAATAACAAATTCTTTACAGTTGTCCATTATAATGGCGGATTCTACAAACTGATGTTGGTGTTCTGTTTAAGTCAGATAGGTCGATCAATATGATGTTTCCTGTAGATGTATGACATCGCCAAATGAAGCAAAAAATTCAGAGAAAACTTGGAGCTTCTGTTTCATGTTTAAGTTATCGGCACCTAATCTCCTCAAATCCAATGACTTATGGAAAAATTCAGCTTGATGATGATGACGATGTTGCTGTTATGGTTGGACTTCATCAATCATCAGATAATAATATGGTGGAGATGTGCGTCGAAACAACGAATGCAACTGATATTCCGACGTCATCAGTAGCAGCTCGAAGAACAGAAGAAGCACAACTTTCTCAACCACATGGAAGTTATGGTGATGAGAATCTTGTTGGACGGTTCGGTGAAAGCCTTGTTGAATTTAGCGAGGATGATGAAGACATTGTTCCGTTGGTAGACGATGACGACACAACATTAGTTGATGAGTCCGATATTGTTGAGGCTGTTTCAGAGGGACAAGGTTTGGATGTTGAGGCGGATGTATGGGAGGCAACTGTTTCACGATGTAAAGGATTGCAGACTGCTCCAAATGTTTGGGCAAGGACATACCATTAACTTCAAATGCCTCACCATGATTTGCCTCGGTATCATCATGTAGTTGCAATGCATGACATTAACTTCGATGCTATGTGGAATCCTGAAATTTTTTATATGCCAGAGTTATGTGCTGCTCACTAGGGTTCTTCAGACGAGCGGTCATCTGAGTTGGCTATTAGGTCTCAGTTTGAAACAAAAAAAGAGGCACAACTAGCAATCAAGGAGTACTGTATCAAAGCTCATCTTTAATTCTATGTCGTGGAGTCGGATCAAAAAACTTATTTCGAAAGGTGTACACACCATGATGTTGCATGTAAATGGAGGATACGAGTATCATACCTACAACGGAAGATGTTGTGGGAAGCCACAAGGTTCAATGCAGAGTATGCATGTATAATGACCTCCTTGACACAAGACCACAGACATTTAGATTCAGATGTCATATGCTCTTATGTGAAGCTATTAGTGGAAAAAAATCTAAGAGTGCCTGTTTCTATGTTAGTGGCATCCATTCGGAATACATTTGGTTATATTCTGACTTATTACAAGGCATAGATGGCTAAATGGAAAGCAATGACCTTGTTGTATGGTGATTGTGATCATTCATATAATGAGCTACCACGTCTGCTGCAAGCAATGTAATTTTTCATCCCTGGAACCATTGTTAGGTACTATACTCATCCTGCAGTCACGCTTGAGGGAGACGTTATCCCCCGGAAGAGAATTTTTGGTGGCTTTTTCTGGGCGTTTAAGCCAGCTATCAAATGATTTAGATTTTGCAAACAAATGATTCAAGTCGATGGCACTTTTCTGTATGGGCTCTACAAACACGTCTGATGATAGTCGTTGCACAAGATGGAGACAAAAATATTTTCCCTATTGCTTTCTCCATTGTTAAAAATGAATCGAGGAAACTTGGAATTTCTTTCTCTCTAACTTGCGTTATCATATTGTCAATCAAGAAGGGGTTTACATGATCTTAGATCAGTCGTCTGGGTTGTTAAGCACAATTACTAGACCCGAAAATAGAAGGACACCACCTAACGCATATCCTACATATTGTATACATCATATAGCGTCAAATGCAATCACGAAGTTTAAGCAGAAAAAGATTAAAAAGGAGATTATTAACATGGGTAAGTACCTTAGCATTTTTCATTAATTATTTCTGCTTCATTAATGTTTTTTAGTAACATTTAAGTTATTATTTTATAGGGTATGCTTTACTCCAACCAAACTTCTGTGCACGTCTTGAAAATTTGATAAGATATGGAGATGATGTGTATGAGTTCGCAGTTGAAATACCAAGGGAGAGATGGTCACAAGCATATGATGTTGATGGTCGACGTTACGGCCATATGACTACCAACCTTGCTGAATGTATCAACTCAGTGCTGAAAGGGACTCAACATCTCCTGATAGAAAGTATTGTTAGGGAGACTTACTTTAGGTTGGGTAAAGTATGGGCAGACAAAAGTGCACAAATTGATGGCATGATCAGCGATGGGAGAAATCGGACTCCAAATTTAGAGAAGGCAATGCAAAAGAATCAAACGCATGCGACATCAATGTTTGTCCACAATTTTGCCAGACTTGATTATGATTTCGTTGTCCAAGCTCTAGTTCGACCACATGAGGGAGATAATTCTACAACATACACTGGTAATCTGAATAGAAGATGGTGTGATTATGGTTGATTTCAAGCTTTTAGGTTCCCATGCGCTCACGCTGTTGCTGCATGTATGCACATCAATATTGACTCATACTTTTATGATGATAATTGTTATAGCCTGCACACCATGCGCAACATTTACAATTGTGACTTCAAGTACCTCTTAAATAAAGCATACTGGCATACATGCACAATTTCTAAGGAATAATTGTCAAATCCTCGATTGGGTAGGAAGTTACGGGGTCGACCTGAATCTAGCCGAATTTATACCGATATGGATGATCCTTAAAGAGAGCTAGGTCAACCAAAACTTTGTGGTCACTGCAGAGGTGAAGGTCATAACAGAAAATATTGTCCACATCTTCCAAAATATCATGTTGGGCGCTAAAATAAGCCTTACAAAATGTTGAACTTTATTTTGATATAACAATTAAGACATAATGTTTTTGGACTTGAATTTAATTTGTTCAAGGATTTCAAAATTTTCAAAATTAATTCAAAGTTTATTTTACTTGGAATTGAGCACAAAATATGTTTTTGTACATGTAGTATCGATACTGTTTATATGGTGCCGATACCAAATGTATCAGAAGTATCGATACTACCATCATTGCTCAAATTCCAGAATGCAAAAATGGTACCGATACCCAAAGGAATACTAATACCAAAGGTAATAGAAGTACCGATACTCACAAGGTAGTATCGATACTACTAGCATTGCTCAAATTCCAGAATATAAAAATTGTACTGGTACCCCTTTGGGTACCTGTGACACCCATAACCCGTAAACATCAAATAATACGAGCCATAAATGTCACATCAAACTAACTAACAATTATTATTCACAATTACTTAATTTTTTTAAACATTCCTAGTTTCAACTTTTTATCAACTATTTTTATCTACTTGAATTTTCATGTTATTTAAAAACATACTATTTTATTTACTATATAATTTTAGGCATATTAAAATACTGATAAGCTAATTTAGTCAAATTAAAGAGTCCTAATTTACTATTACCAACCATTTAGTCAAAACTGATAAAGCAGACTGATAACATAAATATACATGCCACTACTAGTCAAAAGAAAATTCAAAGATGTCTTACTGATATTGGTATTATAGATGATCTGCACATGATGTTTGGAAGGCTCCTCATAAAACGTCAGTATCTAAATCAGACCTCCCTTTGAAAATTATCACGCGCTAAGTATAACTTAGTGAGGCTGTAATACTAAAGGTGAGAACAAATAAATAAAATATCGAAACATATATAAAATTATTAAAAATAAAGCAGACTGAATGTTCAGAATGTTCAAACCGGATATTTCATGCTGAACTTTAGCAGAAACCTGATAATTTTCACAAAATCATAATAAATTAGATCAGACAGAATAATCAGTCCATATTCTTTTGTAATCAGACACATTTTAGAATTTTCTTATTTTATTTTTATAGCCCAAAGTATATTTTAAGAGAATATAAGATATGTGAGTCAGACGAGTGTGCGCAATACAAATCTCAAATCATCAGAGTCGGAACAGATAAGCACACACAGTGCTATCACATCTGAAATAACAATATGCACACAAAGTGCATTCATATCAGAATATATATGTACTAGTGTACACTCCGGTACACCACAATATATCAGAATTAGAACATATAATCACTCCACCCCATGGCATGTCAATTGTACCTTTGACTCTCCATATAACATACAGTGGGCTTTTTAGTTCATTTCGTAATCATTTGATAAAAATCATATCAGAATCAGAAATATATTTAATTCACATTCGTAAAATGTGACATGGGCAGTTCATACCCAAAATCAATCATAAAACTTATTAAAAATATTATGGATATAATTCCATATTCAAAACATAATTCATATCTTTGAAATAAACAAGGTAAGGTTGACTTATCGCAGGTTGTCCTCAATCATAATAATTAAATAAATAAACTGCACTCACATTTGCCTCGCTATAGAACTTGTATATAATAATTCTAGTCACGAGCTTTTTCCTTTCCTTTCGAATCGTTCAGATTGCTAGATTTATCGTAGTCTGACAATACCAAATTATAACATAAAAATTGTTCGAACTACATATTAGTATCGTACTAATATAAACTCATTTTAACATTTTAAAATCTATAAAATAAAATCGATATCAACCAAACTCACAACTCCATTATAACTTCAAACTTATCGAAGCACTTATTCAATTCCATAAATAATTATTCCCAACATGATTCTTCAACTTTTACCAATTATAAAATCAAACCACATATTTTAAATTCTTTTTAGAATTCAACTCAACTTTTCCTTTAATTCATAATGGTCCTTGACCATTATGATAATTATACATTAATTACTAAAATTCCAGCACTTGAATAAAATACTCAAATCAATTCTTCAATATTCAATACATTATAAATTTCAACCCAAACTTTCCTAAACTTTCGATTTTCAACACTTAACTTTATAAATTTGTAATTCAACTACAACTCAAAATTTAATTCAAAATTCAACATACTTATAAATTTTCCAGCATTCAATAATTTACTCAAATAATACTTCTACATTTAAGAACTTGCAACAAGTTCACAAGGTTTTTGAACCTTTCGAATTCCACCATCTAACCAATAAAATGAATTCTTTTAGAATTCTTCTCAACATTTCCAATTTATTCAAAATAGTCTCTTGCCATTTAACTTCAATTCCAAGCATCCAAAAATATACTCAAACATTTAAACATTACTCTTCATCTTCTAATCCATTTAAACTTAAATTCTAAAATTTCCATATTCATACAACTTGCACTACCTTTAAAGAATCAATATTCATTATTGATATACACACTGGAATTTAATTTTGTTTCTTCGTTGAAAACTATACTCGAATACAAATCTATCCATATAAAGAACTCCTTCTAATTCATTATGTACAATTTATAGTGAATTTTCAAAGTTGGCCGACATAATCTTTTTGTACAGAATCTGCTGCCCGTTTTTCTGACATTTTCTTGGTTAAAAATTCATATCTTTTTGTATACACCTTGAAATTGATCCCCATTTGTTTTAAACAAAACTAGATTGATATACGAACACAATATAAAAATAACCTCCAAATAATTTTTATAAAATTTCTGGTGAATTTTCAAACTCACTGCCATATTCGAAAATCTAAATTGTTTTCATTAATTTGCATCCTTAGGTTCTTCATCAATTCTTACAACACTTCTAATATCAAGAATCAATATTTAATCATAAAAATCACACTTCCTCTTCATCAATATCTTACCAACTTGAGCATGAAACATGAAGATTTTTATGCCAAATGAAAGAGAATTTCATGTAGGTTATTTTATCCTTAATAACCCAACTTAAAATTCTAGTAAAAATGGACCAAAAATCAAACTAAAAATTCTTACCTTGAACACTTGAAACTTTCAGCCCCCTTGGAGAGTTGCTGCTGAAAATGCTCAACGTTTCTTGAAAATTTTGATGTTAATTAGTCAGTACACGTCTAAATATCATTATTATTGAATTTTTATTCAATTTAATAGGAAAATCCATTTTTGCCATTAATGAAACTCCATAACTACAAATTTGCCACTCTATGACATCATCCCCTACCTCATCATATCCATAAAAAATATCATAATTCTGATTTTTCATGTTTGTCATTGCAATTTTTGAAAATTGTAATTTAGTCACCTAATTTCAAAATTTTGGCTTAACATGGAAAATCGACCTTAATTCCATTAATTCATGTTAAATTTCACTTTTCTAAAATATATAAATAATATTTCCAACCATTTTATAACATCCTTCAAATTTTCATAAAATTCCAATTCAATCCGAATATTTGATTTCAATACTGAACTTTACTACTTTATAGCTTTTAACAAAATTCCCGTACTAAAAATATGATTCCCACTAAAATCTCTATTTTAATCCAATCTGTTCATTTACAGGCTAAAATATATAACTTTTAAAAAAATTACAATTTCGGTCCCTATACTTTTCAAAGTTTATACTTTAGCTACTAAACTTTCAAAACTTACATTTTAGTCACTAGACAAAATTTGGGGTATTACAATTCCTCCCCCTTAAATAAAATTCGTCCTCGAATTTTCTCTACGTATCTACATATCTGAATTAAATAGACGAGGAAACTTTTTCTTCATGTTTCATTCTCGTTGTCAAGTTGATTCCTCAACTTTATGGCTCTGTCATAGAACTTTTACCAGTGTATCATCTTATTTCTTAATTCTTTAACTCCATGTGCTAGAATCATTACTGTCTCATCCTCGTATGATAAATCTGGCTGAATCTCAATTTCCTTCGGTGTAATTACATGTGAAGGATCTGATCGATACCTTCGAAGCATCGATACATGAAATACATTATGCATCTTATTCATCTATGGAGGTAACACCAACTAATAAGCTATTGGTCCAACTCTCTTTACAATCTTGTATGTCCCGATAAATCTTGTACTCAGTTTCCTTTTCCGTCCAAATCTCAGAATCTTTTTCCATGGAGACACCTTAAGAAATATCTTATCACCTACTTGATATTCAATCTCTTTTCTTTTTAAATCAACATAAGATTTATGTCTATCAACTGCTACCTTGAGATTATCTTGGATCACCTTCACTTTGTATTCTACCTCCTTAATCAAATCTAGACCAATTACATCTCAATCTTTTAGTTCATACTAATTCAGTGGCGATCGTCATTTTCTTCCATATAATGCTTTAAAAGTAGCCATTTTGATACTTGATTGATATTTGTTGTTATAAGGGAATTCTTCTAAAGGTAAATATTTTTCCCATGATCCTTTGAAATTAATAACACACACTTAGCATGTCTTCAAGTATCTGAATAGTTTGCTTAGACTGACCATCTGTCTTAGGATGATAAGTTTTACTGAAACTTAATCGAGTTTCCAATGCCTCATGCAAAGACTTCCAAAATCTCGAAGTGAATCTCTAGGATCTTTGTCTAAAACTATTGAAATGGGTACTCCATGAAGTTGTACTATTTCTTTGATATATAACTCGGCATACTTGTTCATAGAATAATATTCTCGAACTGAGATAAAGTGTGTTGTCTTTGTTAATCTATCCACTATCACCCAGATCGAATCTTTCTTATTGGATGTCAAAGGTAAACCTATTACAAAATCCATAGTAACTCGTTCCCATTTCCACTGAGGAATGGAGATAGGTTGTAACAACCCCGAAGGCACTTGGTGTTCTACTTTTACCTGCTGACAGGTTAGACATTTAGAAACAAACTCAGTGATAACTTTTTCATATCTACCCACAAATATCGACTCTTCAAATCTTGATACATTTTATTCCTCCTAGAAACATAGTCAAAAAGACTATAATGAGCTTCAGAAAGAAGATATTTCTTTAGTTCTTCTTCATATGGTATGCAATTTTGATTCCGATAATATAAACATCCATTAGACTTAATTTCAAATCTTTCATTTCTCTTTTCTTCGCTTGTTTCATTCTATCTAAACACTTTTTATCATTATTCTATAGATCCTTAATTCGATTCAATAGGGCAGGTCTCAATCTCAATTCTACAATTACCACACCATTTTTTTTATTGATAGTTATGCATCTAACACTTTCATAGTAGCAAAGGTTTTTGGCTAAGTGCATCAGCTACCATATTAGCCTTCCCTGAATGATAATCAATAATAACATCATAATTTTAAGAAACTCAATCTATCTTCTTTGCCTTAGATTTAATTCTTTCTGAGTGAGCAAATATTTTAAACTCTTATGATCTGTATAAATGTAGCATCGCTCACCATATAAATAGTGGCGACATATCTTTAGAGCAAACACTACAGACGCTAGCTCCAAATCACCTGTCGGACAATTCCATTTTTGTTCCTTTAATTGCCTTGAAGCATAGGCTACCACTTTACCTTCTTGCATTAGAACACATCCCAAACCATTATGGAACGCATCACTGTAGATCACATAATCATTTCCTGACTCTGGTTGCACTAATATTGAGGCCTCTGTCAGAATCTTTTTAAGTATATCAAAGTTTTCTTGACACTTTCAGTCTAGACAAATGGTACATCCTTTAGGAGTAACTTAGTAAGTGGAGATGCAATTATTGAAAAATTATTCATATATCTCCAATAATATCCAGCTAACCCCAAGAAACTTTGGACTTCTAAAACATTTTGCGGAGGTTTCCACTCCACTATCGCTTTCACTTTCTTAGAATCTATTCTAATTCCTTCTGTTGAAATCACGTGGCTAAAAAAACTCAACCTCTGACAACCAAAATTCACATTTGATAATTTAGCATATAACTTTTTATCTCGTAACATCTGAAGTACGATACGGAGATGTGTGTCGTGCTCTTCCTTATTCTTAGAGTACACCAAAATATCATCAATGAACACGACCAAAAATTGATCCAAATATGGCTAAAACACCCGATTCATTAATTCCATAAATGCTACTAGAGTATTGGTTAGTCCAAATGGCATCAAAACAAACTCATAATGACCTTATCAGGTTCTGAAAGTCGTCTTGGAAAATCTTACTATTTTATCTTTAACTAGTGATACCCTAATCCAAGATCGATCTTAGAAGATACTTAAGCACCCTTGAGCTAATCAAACTATCATCGATCCTCAGAATAGGGTATTTATTTTTTTACCATCACTTTATTCGGTTTGCAAGAATCTATACATAATCGCATCGATCTATCTTTCTTTTTAACAAAAAATACCGATGCACTCCACGGAGATACACTTGATCTAATAAAACCTCGATCAAGTAGCTCCTAAAGTTTCCTGAAATTATCAATTTTAAACTATACTTCTCGATCAAGAGATAATTCAGGTAATTCATCAGGAAATACATATGGAAATTATCGAACTATCAAAATATACTCCAAGTGAATTTCAAATGTTCAGGTATCAATCACTTGCTAAGAAAGTTGTACAACATTTTTTCCATAATTTTTGTTGTCATAACTGATAATATCACATTGGGTAAAGATTTCGCTTTTTTTCCTATTACTATTATCTCGGTACCTTTTACATCTTTTATAAATAATCGCTTCATGCGATAATCAATCCCAACCATAATGCCGAGATGACCAATCTATGCCTAATATAATCTCAAACTTGTCAAACTATAACTCCAAAAGATTCGTCGGGAATACAACCCCTTGAATCTTTATTAGACAATTTCTACTAATCCGTGTAACTCTAGCACTATGACCCAATTGATTTACAGCTATCAATCACTATTGATGGGTTCTAACGAAATATTCTTATTTTTAGCTAATTCTGAACTAATATAGGAATACAGAACCCTGATCAATCAAAAACAAATACATGCTCATCATAAAGATAAAAATACTACTTTCAAATTTATTTTAGTACCGATAATCAAAACCTCGACCTCTTTTAGACTAAAATAAGGATGACGCTTCTGATATTTTAGTTTATCATCTTCGTTCTATAATATAACTCTCATTTTGCGCCATTTTCAAATCTTTTGCTTTATTCACCACTCCCTGAAAAGTGGTCAAGTTCGCAACCAACAGAAGTTTTCTGAATCTGGGACAGAGACCTCGAATAAATTTCTTACATATGTCTCTTTCAGAGGGAACCATCTATGAGGTATATCGAGCAAGTTTATTAAACTCACATTTATACTCGTATACTGATTTACCACCCTGAATCAAATTAAAGAAATCATGCTTCATCTGGGTAATAAACGACTCACTGATATATTTATTCTAAAATACTTCTAGGAAAAATCACCAAGTTATCTGATATGAAGGAACACGTGTTGTCACGTTCGTCCACCATATACGAACTTGTCCTCGTAACAGTGAAATTACTCCATTCAATCTTTCATTGTCAGAACAGTGAAGATTATCCAACATTATTTTTCACATAATTTAACCACATATCTGCCACTAATGGGCCTTAGTTTGCTTCGCCTTTAAATTCTTCAGCTCTTAAACTTTTTGATTATTTCGGAATCGATATTCTCGGAACTTGAGAAGAAAGTGGAGGCATAGGAATGGGAGGTGTTGTAGCTAGCTGATATCGAGCCATGATAGCCCCTAAAGCTTATAAAACGTTTCCAAATCTGGAGCCAACACTCCCTAATGTGTCTGTGTTCCCTATTGTTGAGGTACCTACTCTACCTCGTTACTATTCCCTCTTGTTCAGTGGATTGTCTTATGCTTTCCGAACCGACATATAAGTACCATCACAAATTTACGTCAGTAAGGAGCAACATCATAAATAAAATCATCATACCATACCATATCAGTAATTTCAACATCCTAATGGCATGTACATATTTCTAAATAACATAGGCTCAGTTTAGGTCGAGAATCGGCTAAACCTATAGCTCTGATACCAATAAATGTAACACTCATAACCTGTAAACATCAAAGAATACAAGACATAGATATCACATCAAATTGACTAATAATTACTATTCACAGTTACTTATTTTTTTTAAATATTCATGGTTTTAACTTTTTATCAACTATTTTTATCTACTTGAATTTTCATACCATTTAAATACATACTATTTAATTTATTATATAATTTAGGCATATTAGAATACTGATAAGCTAATTTAGTCAAATTAAATAGTCATAATTTACTATTACCAACCATTTAGTCAAAACGGATAAAGCAGATTGATACTGGTATTATAGATGATCTATACATGATGCTTGGAAGGCTCCTCATAAATATGTATCTCAATTAGACCCTAAGAATGAAAATCATCACGCGCTAAGTATAACTTAGTAAGGCAATAATACTAAAGGTGAGAACAAATAAATAAAACATCAAAAAATATATAAAATTATTAAAAATAAAGAAGACTGAATTTTCAGAATGTTCAAACCGGATATTTCATGCTGAACTTTATCAGAAACCTGAAAAGAATTATATGATAATTTTCACAAAATCATAATAAATTAGATCAGACAGAATAATCAGTCCATATTCTTTTGTAATAAGACACTTTTCAGAACTTTCTTATTTCATTTTTATAGCCCAAAGTATATTTTAAGAGAATATAAGGTACGTGAGTCAGACGAGTGTGCGTAATACAGATCTCAGATCATCAGAGTCAGAACAAATAAGCACACACAGCACATCGAAAATAACAACATGCACACAAAGTGCATTCATATCAGAATATATATATATATACTAGTGTATATTCCGGTACACCACAATATATCAGAATTAGAACATATAATCACTCCACCCCATGGCATATCAATTGTACCTTTGACTCTCCATATAACATACAATGGGCTTTTTAGTTCATTTCGTAATCATTTGATAAAAATCATATCAGAATCAGAAATATATTTAATTCACATTCGTAAAATGTGACATGGGCAGTTCATACCCAAAATCAATCATAAAACTTATTAAAAATATTATGGATATAATTCTATAATCAAAACATAATTCATATCTTTGAAATAAACAAGGTGAGGTTGACTTATCGCAAGTCGTCCTCAATCATAATAATTAAATAAATAAACCGCACTCACCTTTGCCTCGCTACAGAACTTGTATATAATAATCCTAGTCACGAGCTTTTTCCTTTCGAATCGTTCGGATTGCTAGATTTATCGTAGTCTGACAATACCAAATTATAACATAAAAATTGTTCGAACTACATATTAGTATCGTAATAATATAAACTCATTTTAACATTTGAAAATCTATAAAATAAAATCGATAACTAAATCGATATCAACCAAACTCACAACTCCATTATAACTTCAAACTTATCGAAACACTTATTCAATTCCATAAATAATTATTTCCAACATGATTCTTCAACTTTTACCAATTATAAAATCAAACCACAATTTTAAATTTTTTCAAGAATTCAACTCAACTTTTCCTGTAATTCATAACGGTCCTTCACTATTATGATAATTACACATTAATTACTAAAATTTCAGCACTTGAATAAAATACTCAAATCAATTCTTCAATATTCAATACATTATAAATTTCAACCCAAACTTTCTTAAACTTTCGATTTTCAACACTTAACTTTATAAATTTGTAATTCAACCTCAACTCAATATTTAATTTAGAATTCAACATACTAATAAATTTTCCAGCATTCAATAATTTACTCAAATAATATTTCTACATTTAAGAACTTGCAACAAGTTCACAAGGTTTTGGAACCTTTCGAATTCCACTGTCTAACCAATAAAATGAATTCTTTTAGATTTCTTCTCAACATTTCTAATTTATTCAAAATGGTCCATTTCCATTTAACTTCAATTCCAAGCATTCAAAAATATACTCAAACATTTAAACATTACTCTTCATCTTCTAATCCATTTCAACTTAAATTCTAAATTTTTCATATTCAGACAACTTGCACTACCTTTAAAGAATCAGTATTTTGTATTGATATACACATTGGAATTCAATTCCGTTTTTTCCGTTGAAAACTAGACTCGAATACAAATCTATCCATATAAAGAAATCCTTCTAATTCATTCTTTAAAATTTATAGTGAATTTTCAAAGTTGACCGACATAATCTGTTTTGTACAGAATCTGCTGCCCGTTTTTCTGACCTTTCATCGGTTAAAAATTCATATCTTTTTGTATACACCTTGAAATTCATCCCCGTTTATTTTAAACAAAACTAGATTGATATACAAACACAATATAAAAATAAACTCCAAATAATTTTTATAGAATTTCTGGTGAATTTTCAAACTCATTGCCATATTCGAAAATCTAAATTGTTTTCATTAATTTGCATCCTTATCAATTCTTACAACACTTCTAATATCAAGAATTAATCTTTAATCATAAAAATCACACTTCCCCTTCATCAATATCTTACCAACTTTATCATGAAACATGAAGATTTTTATGCCAAATGAAAGAAATTTCATGTAGGTTATTTTATCCTTAATAACCTAACTTAAAATTCTAAAAAATGAACCAAAAATCAAACTAAAAATTCTTACCTTGAACACTTTAAACTTTCAGCCCCCTTGGAGAGTTGTTTCTGAAAATGCTCAACGTTTCTTGAAAATTCTGATGTTAATTAATCATTACACATGGCTAAATATCATTATTATTGAATTTTTTATTCAATTTAATAGGAAATTCCATTTTTACCATTAATGAAACTCCATGACTACAACTTTGTCACTCTATGACATCATCCTCTACCTCATCATATTCATGAAAAATATCTTAATTATGATTTTTCATGTTTGTCGTTGCAATTTTTGAAAATTACAATTTAGTCACCTAATTCCAAAAATTTGGCTTAACATGAAAAATCGACCTTAATTCCATTAATTTATGTTAAATTTCACTTTTCTAAAATATATAAATAATATTTCCAACCATTTTATAACATCCTTCAAATTTTCGTAAAATTCTAATTCAATCTGAATATTCGATTTCAATACCGAACTTTACTGCTTTATAACTTTTAAGAAAATTCTCGTACTAAAAATATGATTCCCACTAAAATCTCTGTTTTAATCCAATCTGTTCATTTACAGGCTAAAATATATAACTTTTAAAAAATATAATTTCGGTCCCTACACTTTTCAAACTTTATACTTTAGCCAGTAAACTTTCAAAACTTACATTTTAGTCACTAGACAAAATTTGTGGTATTACAGTACCGGTACCAAAGGTAGTGGAAGTATCGATACTTACAAGGTAGTATCGATACTACCAGAATTGCTCAAATTCCATAATAATTTTTTTTATTTTTCTTTTAAAAAATTACAAAAAAATATTTTTTATTGGGGCTCGTCACGCCGGGGTGACGAGCCCCTAGAGAATTTTTTTTATCCGGGTGTGAGGCCCACCTGACATGGCCCATTAAAAAAATCATATCACATGGAACTCGTTCCATGAGAACTGTTCAAATTGTCGTATATCCCAAATTAATTGTTTGGATGCACTAATGGGCTAATTTAATTATCCGGTTGCCCTAATGGGCCAATTTGGCCGAACAAACATCTGCTTGCATGTTATAATTAAGTTTACATTGAAGTTGTTTCTCTTTTACCAAAACCTAATTTCGTTGACCTTGTGGCTTTCAATGTAGATGCAGTCTGTTTCAAGAAAAGGATAGTTAACTTGATTGGAAGAAATACAACGGAACAACTTGACAAGGTAAATATAATTCCATCTTAACTCACTCTTGTCTACCTTTAGCTTAATAATAAGATTCGGTGATTTAATTGTTTTTCTGGTACTACGTTATTTGTGATAGCTTTTAACTCTCGGGTTCTTAGTCTACATCGTTATCTACTTTACTCCTTTTCTTTCCCCGGTTCCTTTGAACTTTCTTTTGCCAGTATTTTCTTTACTAGAATAACTCATATTTGCTTTCTTGCTCTTAAATTCTCGCAGACTGGACTATGGAAAATCCGTTCCAACTGTTACAATCCCCAAGCAGAAGTAGTAAGATCATTTACTTTTTTCAGATAGCATATTTAGGGTTGAAAATTGGAATAACTTTGTACCTTTTGTCAGAATGTTGAGCACCGATTTGTAATATATTAAGATATCCCTGCCCCTACTTTATTTATTTTTATCCTGACAGGGGGACAGGGGCCAATTTGACCTTGTCATATACCTAGTTATACATCCTTTTGTCATTCATGTCCTGCTTTGACATTTTTTAGATGTTAGAAAATTAAATCCAAAAATTATCAAAAAAACCATTCTAAATTTGAGGAAGCTAAAATTGTATGGAAAAGGTAGAAATTTGGCTGGTAGATATTAGTACCTGTGGCCTATTTCGCAACTTAGAGCTCTGTTGCACCGAGTCCAACTCTTCATTTCTTTTTTGAAGTATTCTTATCCAACACCCATGTCTGACACATGCTCGTACATGAGTATAGGGATATGACCTTCGAGGATCCTTCAAGTACAAGGGAAAACAGAGAATAAATTGAACACATAACTGTATTGGATGCATACCAGTATCCAGTACTAGCACCCAAGAACTCTTATCAAACATATATTCATATCTGACACATCCAAGTCCGAGTAACATACGTCCAAATAGAATTGACAGTGTTAGTACTTAGTATAGCTACAATTGGGTAGAGAAACTTGCCTCCTTTGAAGAAATGTTTTCTAATGCTATGAAGATATCAGACATTTTCACCCTAAAAGTGACATAGGCCTAAATAGAAAGTATGGTGTTCGTACTAGCATAGAGAAACTTGCCTTGTCTGAAGAATTGTTGTGTTACGAAGATATTCCCTTGGCTTGATTGTCGGGTTCGTAATTCTACGAATTGCATACTTCCCTACCTCTTTTCACACACTGCTGCAGGTAGATGTAGGTGAATGCTACCTACACTTCTCCAGACCGTGCATCGGCCGAAGAAGTCAGAAGCACTTGTGGTTTGCATATTCTTTTCATCTAGGAAAATATCATTATGATCCATAAGCATGATTTTGCTGTGATGTAGTTTATAGTTATTAGAGACTGTTTCACGATGTTGAACCTTATGCGTCGTCAATAAGCCCGTCGTATTGCGAGGGTGCAGTGCTCCATCCAACAAATCCCTTCATCACTATGGCACATCTTGAAGGTAAGCAATCATGTCTATAGATATAATATATGATTAAAATATTTACATTATGTATGGCTGTGCATGGTCTGTGATTCAGATACCATATCCTCTTCCGTCAATGGTCTTGTCTAACTTATCAGGACAGGAGTCGTCTACACTTTGGTAGGAAACAAAGAAGAAAAACGGCGTAAGAAAACAGTTCAATGGTTGATCTACATTAATGTGTTATTATATTCACTTACTCTTCCTACCAAACAAGCCCTGAGTTTACTACTGTATCGTGATCGAAGATGATCCTTCGAGGTTCCTCATAAGTGCCTGCATGACATAGTATCCGTGCCTACACGAACTTTATCGTCTCGACCCGAACCCACTGGGGCCTTAGGTTACGGCTGCTTCTGATATTTGTTATGGAGGATGATGTCTTCAGAATGTTGATGATGCAGCATGTTAAGAACATGACTAAGAAAACTAGGCAGAATGCTGCCATATCAAACACGGGGAAGCTTTTCCGAAACAAAGATCCTATTATTTATATATTTTATTATTAAACATAAACTAAATATATTCCATTCTTTTATTAACCATTTAAAAATAATTACCCATGATTCTAATAACAGAGATCTATAGAATAGGATGTAAAATTTAAACCACTATTTTCAATCAAAATGTAGAGTTTTCAGATATATTCTCTATCAATAACAATAACACTAAATTAATATCAGAATAAAAATATTGGATGGAATTTTTCCTTCTATACCGAAATTAAAAGTTATGCAATTAGGTAAACGATCACGTTTTACTTATCATATAAGATTACAATTAAAAGATAATTTTAGTAATGAGAATTTAATTCGAAATCGATGGGTTTTGACTCAATCCAATTTGATAGGGTTGGATTTTTAAAAAAAAATTAGGTCGGGATCGAGTTGGGTTGAGGGTGAAAAACTTTTGACTCAACTCGATCTGAGGATAATAGAGTAATTTTTCATATAAATTTATGGACATTTGATATAATATCCCCTTTTTGTAGTTTTTTTAATAGCTCCTTAATTTATTTCGGATTAGACCAGGTCAGATTTATACTTTAAAAGATCGGATTAGGTCCAATTCGGATTGAGTGTATTTATTTTTTTGAATCAAATTGAATAAAAGGTAATATATTTTTGGGTCGGATTGAGTTGACCAAAAAACCTAACCCAATTTGACTCATTGCCATCTCTTAGTGTAATCAAACCAAGATTATATTTTAACACTAAATCTCCCTTTTTTAAATCTTACATCATATTGGGTGTTTTTCCCGATATATCATATTTTCCATTTATTTTTCACTGTCAAGCACCCTTCAGACTATTTTTCCCGATTTAACACCTTTTGCAGTAAGGCGCACCCCTGCAGCACGTTTTACGCTGATCTGGCGCCATGTGGGGCAAGGCGCACCCCCTGGAGCACGCCTTATGCTGATGTGGGTTACACGTGTGTAAAGCGCGGCCCCTGGGGCGTGCCTTACGCCACGTAGGGTAATAGCGCGGGTCAGGGGCCGCGTCTTACTTTAATTCAATTATATATAGCGCGGGGCAGGGGTCGCGCCTTAGCTTTAACTGATACAATTATATAAGGAGCGGTGCAGGTATCGCGCCTTGTATATTTATAGCTACTTTTCTCGGCTATAAATACCATTCTCCCCCGGTAAACTCCTCACATCTCCCCTCTCAACTTATAAATTAATACAACAATTTCGTCAACGAGTCAATAATTCCGACAATCTTATCATATTTGATTCAGAAGTTCGTGCGATTTTTCTTTATAAGGTCATTTTGTTATAATTTTTTTATTATATTTATTGTTTATTATGATTATTTGAAAAAAAAATTATACGTTTATGTGTAAAAAATTTATTATGTTATATTTTCGTTCATATATTATTTATTTAATCAGGTTTGTTTCAGTTGTTTTTTTGCAGATATAATAATGTCGCACTTTTAAACTCAAAGAATGACGCGACTTTCAGCTATTGTTTATTATGATGGTAAAATTCGAGAAGATGAAACTGAATTGTTTTCGTATCAAATGAGCGTGTTAAAATATCATTCTAGAGAAACATAACTCTTGAGGAGCTGATAACGAAGATTTCGATGAAGGTTTATGTTGAAGTAGTAGAAGAACGTCGTCGTTGCAATACAGATTTCCAATATCATTGTTTCCATTAACTTATACAGCGTTCGAACTTTCGAACAATGATGATGTTGAAGTGATGGTTGAATATCAAAGTAATTATTCTGACGCCGATATTGAGATGTATGCAAATTTTGTTCAAGTGCGTGCTGCTCGGGATCAGTCATTAAGCTCCCACTATGGGCTGGCTGAACAAGTTGATCAAGTTGACAGCCTGACGAACAATAATGTGTAATGATTTTAATGCCATAATGGAGAGACATTAATCCGCAACTCCTTACGATATGTACCGAGGTGGGTCGACGAACAATCCGTATGACAACTTAGTGTGCAGTTCAAGGGGAAAGCATTCACCTGCAAATCCCTTTGACATTAATATGGAGATGCCATCGACGCAACAATATGTGCACTATCCATTTGACATGATGGCTTCAAGCTCCAGGGGGAGGTATTCGATTGCGAGCTTTTTCAATCTCAATGTCGATATGCCTTCTAGTTCAAGGGGAAGACGTGCAAGTAGTAGGTTCTTCGACCTAAATGTGGATAGCTACTAAAAGAACCGCTTCGTGAGCCTGGTGCAGATGGTGCTGAGACTAGACTATTCATTCACCCATAATCACCGCAATTCAACTCCGATGATGATGATGTAGATGAAGTTCCAGGAAATGTGGTACAAACTGACACTCCTTCACACATGTATGAAGCTGATTATGGTGAATTGTACGGGCCAGAATTTACGGATATGCCTCATCTCGGTGACTATGAATATTACTCATCAATAAATAATGGTGAGTTATCTTTAGGCATGAAGTTTTCAAGCAAAGAAAAAACGATGATGGCTATCAAAAATTACAATATCCGTAATTCTGTTCAGTCCAAAGTCGACCGTTCCACGACCGAAAAATATGTATGCTACTGTGCCCGACGCGAAAACGGATGCAATTGGATGGTTCGCGTATCGAAGAGGAATACACAAAAAACAACAGATGAGAACTAACAGTATACAACGGTCCTCACACATGTTGTGCTGGAGGGGTCAACCAAGATCACCTAACTTGGACTCTGAAGTGATATGCCAAGCCATCATGCCCATGGTAAAAGCAAGCTCTCATATAGCTGTTGCAGTGTTTATTTCAGCTATACAATCGCAGTATGGGTACAATGTCTCCTATAAAAAAAACTTGGTTGGCAAAACAAAATGCTATTGTTAAACTTCATGGCGAATGTGATGCATCTTACAACGAACTTCCAGGTTGGTTTAGGCTGGTGCGGACGTTGAATCTTGGGATAATTGTGGATTTCGAAACCTCCTATGCATACCATAATGATCGAGTTCTACGTGATTGATGCCAATTCTATCGGATTTTTTGGACTTACCTACAGTGCATTAATGTTGTCAAATACTACAAGCCTATGGTCCAGATCGACAGGACTTTCTTGTATGAAAAATACAAGCAAGTTTTATTATTAGTAGTTATCCAAGATGGCAATCGCAACATTCTTCCAGTTTCTTTTACTTTTGTTGAAGGAGAATATACAAATTCTTGGGGTTTTTTCCTCCAAAACTTACATGCGCATGTTATCACGAAGGAAAAAATCTGTGTCATTTCAGATCGCGGAGCTGGGATCAAACCAGCAATGGAGTCTTTGGGTCCAATATGGCAACCATCCTTTGTCCAACATAGGCATTGTCTCCGACACATTATTGCGAACTACCATGGAAGGTACAAGAAGAATGATGAGCATCAATTAATTGTGTGCATGGGTAAGTGAAACTGATGCAGTTTGTTTTCTTTCGATCATTTTAATTTTGCAAAGAAAGCAAGTTAGTAAGTTATACATTTTTTTATCAGGTTACGAACTACTTCCTCGAACGTTTGAATCAATGCTTCAAGATTTACGGCGAAGAACGAGGAAGGATACGATTACATCAGCCTCATCGATAAAGAAATGTGGACGGACGCATATGATGGTGAATATCGATATGGACACATGACGACCAACTTGGTTGAGGCAATCAATTCAACCTTAAAGGGTGCACGTCACTTAGCTATAGCGACTTTGATAAAAACTACATATTTTCGTTTGGGGGCGCTTTTTGCGAAGCTCGGGGAACAAGCTCAAACCTGGATGCAAGGAGGTCATGTCTATCACCCTAGATTAGTTGCAGATCTACAGAAAAAAATTGTTGCATCAAATGGAATATCTGTATCTGACTTCTCTATAAGGCATGAAATGTTTCGTGTCACAGAGTTGTCGCGACCTCTTCAAGGGATTGAAGTTGTGTCGTTAAGAGTAAATCTACGGGACAGAACATGCGACTACGAGTTTTTTCAAGCTCTGAAGTATCCATGCTCTTATGTGATAGCAGCTTGCTCGCATAAGCGTCAAGACTATAACCGTTTTGTGGATCTCGTATACCTACTATCTGAAGTTTATAAGGTATACGAATTTGAGTTTCCCCCATAGGTAATGACAAAGACCCTGATGAGGTTCAGGATTGGCTTTCGATTGTACCAAATCCAAGTTTATTAAGGGAGCGTGGTCGTCCAAAATCCAATCGAATTCATTGCGATTTGGATATTCGAGAAAGATCTAGACAAGACAGAAGATGTGGGCATTGTAGAAACCCATGACACACTAGAAAAACATGTCCACTTCTGTTGTCATCAAGTAACAATTGATGATGACATGATGTAGTTGTTTATCAAATAATAATTCTTGTACTTTAATTTGCATTTACTTAAAGTTAAAGTCATTCGATAACCGTTGATGAACAGTAAAAAATGATACAAGAAAACGAGATTCAACGTTAGCGTTATATGTGATTATAATAAAAGAGATAATAAGTGATAAACTGAAGAAAATTTGAGAACACAATTATTAAATTTTATCAAACTAATAACAATTTGGTATTTGAACATAATTTTAAATACAACAAACTTACAAAAAAATATTAAATGGTAAATTATAACCAAATAACAATAATTGATATTAAATGGTAATAAACAAAATTAACCAAAATACATTAATAAAACTGTATAACAATTTAACAAAATAAATTAAAATAAATCCAACCACATTAACGAAAAAAAGTAAATATTAAATGATAAATAATTAAAAAAATACAATAAAAAATCCAATAAACAATTAAATACAAATATAAAAAAAAACAAAATCTATCGATGTCTGCGACGCGAATGTGTTCCGTAAGACGGTGATTGTCGGTCTCGAGGAGGATTTCTTCGTATCACTGGTTGTGACACTCGCTGTCATCATCATCACCATCATCGCCGTCGTCGTCGTCGTCATCGTCGTCGTTGTCGTCGTCGTCTTCCTGAGCAACTACATTTTGTTGAAGAGGAACTGATGACGATGAAGCACCTCATAGAATAAGGACCCTGGAGGTGTATGACTGACTATCCCACCGGCCTGTGAAAACTAATAAAACCCAGACATCGTCGAGTGTGAAAACTGTACATGAGGTGTCTGTGTTGCGGCCATATGTGATGAGACTGCACCCGCCAAATATCCAACATATGAATCCCAAGTAGGATCTGCAAACATAGACCCATAATATCCTCATGAGGGGTCATAAAACTCTATGACGGTGGCGGCGGCGGGGTCATAAAACCAAGTAATGGTGGCGGCGGCATCGGGTAAGGAACGGCAATGGCAGCATCACATATGGTTGCAGAAGGTAAGTCGATGTAGATGGTGGCTGCTGTGAAGGTCCTGCTGGTGTAGTTGAGGATGAACCGGAAGCACCTGCTCTCCGTCCACGAGTCGGGGGAGATGGTATTATGTCAGTGAACGTCTCTATCGACGTCGCTGAAAGGTCCGCCCTCGTGCATCATCAGAAAGCAGAAACAGTTTTTCGTTACTATTGAACCACTCGTAATAACTGTCAGCAACCATCAAGAGGTCAGTAAAAATGGGCTCTCTACGGGGAAGACGCTGATGTCCATCCTCCCATAGCACGACCCACTCGTGATGCCTCACCAGCCAATCTGTATCGGTCTTGCCGCGTCTATCTGTTCTATACAACTCGTCCATATTGTGAGGTGCTTCCGGAATTGGTTGAAAACAACCAAATTGCCAGAGCACGCGATCAGTAGAGTGCCACTCGACGATCGTATAATAGATCAAAGGGACCATCTGTTGAGTTAATCGATTGATGAATATAGCCAAGAGGGGGTGAATTGGCAATTAAAATTTTGGTGGAAGCTTTTGCAGAAAATTGAAAGAAATTTGCACAGCATTTAGAGTGATTCGACTTTCTCAACAAAAGTCTACGTCCACTACATTAGCTATCCACACTAAGGATTTTCCACAAATTCACTAATTTGTCTTTCTTTTGAGGACAAAGAGTAACCTTACAAACCCTCAAGAATTATACCCCAAATTATTGAGAACACTCTCTCCCAAAGAGAACAATACAAATTTGCAAACTTACAAGGAAATCCTCACAAGGTAGATTGTTTGCACAATTCTAGAACAAAGAAAAGAACACTCAAGAATGAATACAATTGAGCACAATAAGTGTTCTTGAAATCAAAATGAATATTGAATGAAAAATAGGCTTGAAATGCTCAAACTTGAGGTTTGATGCTTTCTCTTTGATTTCTCTCTTGATTCTAGTTGCTTGATATTTCTTATTTTTGATCAATGGCTTCTAAGCTTGCTTAAATACAGCTTGAATTACTTCTGAACATTGGGGATGATTAGTGGAGTCAATAGAGCCGTTTAAGTGTGAAAACAATTAATAAAATCAGTTGGGAGCGTCTCATGCATCAATGCATACCCTAGGTGCATCGGTGCATCAAGTGTAAAATTCAAATATTTTGATCGTTAGACTCTCATTGCATCGGTGCACTAAGAGTGCATCGATGCATAAAATGCATTCGATGTTTTGAAAAAGCCTGAGTGCATCGATGCATGGTATGTGCATCGATGCATCAAATGCATTCGATGTTTTTATAAAACCCTGAGTGCATCGATGCATGGTATGTACATCGATGCATCAAATGCATTCGATGTTCAATTAAATCATCGGTGCATGATGCATAGTTTGATGCATCGGTGCATGCCTGTGAAAGTTGTTTCAAAGATATATTAAGTATAAAACACAATTTTACACATTTAGTAAGGTTTAAAATTGATCTTGAAAGATTTGGAGTAATAATTTGATATTCGATTAATTGAATCGAATATACTTAGAAAATCATTTGTAAAATCTTAAAATTCATTTAAACTTAATTTGTTATATCGAAACATCAAAATGTTTTCAACAATCTCCCCCTTTTGATATAACAAAACATTTGTGTTATTTTAAGATTTTCTAAAATTTGAAATCAATTTTGAAAAATTACTCCCCCTTACTATAACACTTTTCCCCTTTAAAACATATTAACACTTAACATTTCTCCCTCTTTTTGTTAAATCAAAAAGCTTCATATCAAAAATATAGCCAATTGATTAAGAATATATGTATATATAGCTTAAGCTGCTAAGATCACAATCAAAAGAGAGATTAGTCATTAGTTTCATAATCAATATTCATAATAAAATGTGAAATTGTAAATTGGTCATACTTCAACTAAAAAGTAAATGATGCATATATTGAAACAAACCAAAATATATATGAAATAAAATTTCAAATATCCATCAAACAAACATCCAACAACCAAAGAAAGAAATCCAAAATGTTTTAACAATCCAAAAAAAATCTACTCGTCCATAGAAGGATCAGGAGGAGGCAGAGGAAAACGGGCTTGAATCTCAAGCGAGAGAGTATTCATGCGTGCAAGCATATCCCTTTGAAACTCCATCTGTCGAGCTTCCAATGTGTCTAAGCGTTAATTTACTGCTTCGTGAGTAGCAGTCAGGTGTGATTCGATGGAAGCATATTGTAGATCAAATGTCTCCAAGAACGATTGAAAATATGGAGGTATTTGATCCTCTTGTGTAGCTGGTTCTGGTGCAGGCTCGTCATCGGGTACGTGATCATCGATGTCTTGCATAAGCTGTTGAAATTCATGATCATCATCATCAGCTGGAGCCAGAGGAGGAGGAGCACGAGAGGAGCTAGGAGCAGTTCGTGAGGAACTAGCTCTCGGAGTTTGTTTGCCGGGTCTAAAAACCCATTGACCGGTTACCGCTTCTTGTTTCCAATCCGCTTTCTTCAAAGATGTGAGATTGATTGGGTTTTGGAGAGGAATAGGATTGTCAAGAGAGATATCCAAACCGAGTTTGATAAAAAAGATTGCTAAGAAGACAACCATAAACTAGTGTTTCAACGTGTTTGGATGGGATAATGTTTACGGTATCGACTAACACACTAAAGATAATTTGTGGAAGATTTATTTTGATCTTATTCTTAATACAATACATCTACCATAAATCCCTAGCCCGAAGAGTGGAGTACCTACCCGCGGATGGTCGAAACCACCACGAGATCATTAAGTGAGAAAACGATCGTGATGAGATCAGAGGGTACTAACACTAGCGTTTGGGAGATATGGATATTCCACAGTTTCTTTTTCATCATAAACACCATCATCATCTAACCTAAATTTTGAAGCTATAGTTGTGGAATCAACAAGAATATATTGTCCTAGAAGATAGGATCTAATTCCTATAGTTCCACATTGAGTTTCGTTTTGAATACAGACCGCATTAGAATAGAAAATGCAGACTAATTGATGGAAAACGACAGGTTGAAGACTCAACAAATTATCAAACTTCCAAGATTGAAGAATAGAAAGGTATTCAAAATCAATATCTATCATGGCTTGAAGTGAGGGAATACATTCTTCCCGATTCTATAGGATTGGAAAGAATTTTTGTACCTAGAGTACAGTTCGTCTCTATGACGCTCAGGCATGTTAAAACAAGATCCTAATAGACTAGTTGGTGGAGGAGGAACGGATTTGGCGGTTGGTTTGAACGAGAACGACTAGATGAAGTTCTAGGGTGTTTGGGATTAGACATGATTAAAGGAAATCGGAATAAGGAATATCACCTGCAATTTGAAACACATGTATGCATAATCAATCCCAAAACTCAAATGAGTCCTCAATAATTCAAGGTTCTCTAAACCATATCCTAATGGGCATGTTTTGAAAACTATTTAAAAATAATATTTGATAATCATAATATAGTTTTCATGAAAACAAAACAATTAAATCAAAAATATTACTAATTTTTGAAATCATTTTTTTTAATTTCGAAATTCAAAGAAAATTCTTGAAAATTTGTTTGTTTTTGACAAAATTAGTAGTAAAATCTAGTTTAGAACCAACAAACAATCAATGCCTGACATAATGTACATTCTAGAACTAATTAAAACTAGTTCTAAAATCAAAAATTTGTAAAATAGAAGTTTTTTTAGAAAAATACCTTGAAAATTCGGATTGAGAGGGATGAGTAGTTGTTTTGCACGATTTAATGATTGAAGCAGGTTTGCACGTTGAAAAGCTTGAAGATTCCGATGAAAAATCGTTGATTTTTTTAGCAAGAGAAGGATTTAGAGAGAGAGGGATGAACGACAGAGAGAATAGATTTTAGGTTTTGAGAAAAATAAAGAAAATGAGGCATTTTAACCCAAAACCCGATGGATGCATCGATGCATGACCCCGTGCATCGATGCACATTCAAGGCATGCATCGGTGCATCAACATGATGAATCGATGCACATTCAAAGGGATGCATCGATGCATTGTTAAGTGCATCGGTGCATGAAGCACAAAAAATATCCAAAAATCTGGTTTAAAAACTCAAAATGCTAAATTAATTAGCTCTAGTGGTATTGGCAACTCATATATTGAAAATTAATCATGTTCAAACAATCAAATTAATCTTTAAACTATATCTGAACATAAAGTTAATTTTCATCAAGAATCATAAACTCCCCCTAACTAATAGCAATGAATGCAATCAAAAATTACTATTATAAGCATTTTTCATTTAGTCTTAAAAGTGCTAAAATTATTTTAAACACTAAGTGAAGATAGGTTGGTCAAACCTAATTCTATCCTAAGTGTCCAAAATCTTTCCTTGTCTAAAGGTTTTGTAAAGATATCTGCTAATTGGTGCAAAGTATCAACAAATTCTAGAACTACATCTTCCTTAGTGACATGATCTCTAATGAAGTGATGTCTTATTTCAATGTGCTTAGTTCTAGAGTGTTGGATGGGATTTTTAGTGAGACAAATAGCACTAGTATTGTCACACTTGATAGGAATGGTACCAACTTCAATTCTATAATATAAAAATTGTTGGTTTCATCCATAAAACTTATGCACAACAACTACCAGCTGAAATGTATTCGGCTTCAGTGGTAGATAATGCAACACAATTTTGTTTCTTTGAAAACCAAGAAATCAGCATATTTCCAAGGAATTGGCAAGTACGGAGGTGCTTTTCCTATCTAATTTGCATCCTCCATAATCGCATCAGAAAAGGCATGCAAGCTAAAGCTAGAGTCTCTAGGATACCAAAGTCCTAAACTATGAGTGTCCTTAAGGTATCTAAAGATTCTTTTAACAGCTAGTAAATGTGATTCCTTATGACATGATTGAAATCTAGCACATAAGCAAACACTAAACATAATGTCGGTCTACTTGCAGTTAGATAAAGCAAAGAGCCAATCATTGACCTATATAATTTAACATCTACACATTTACCTCCTTCATCTAAGTCAAGCTTTGTTGAAGAGCTCATTGGAGTGTCATGAGGTTTGCCATTTTCCAGTCCAAACTTCTTGAGCATATCTTTGACGTACTTAGCTTGATTGATGAAGATGCCATCTTTTCTTTGCTTGATTTGGAATCCCAAGAAAAATGAGAGCTCCCCTATCATGCTCATCTCAAACTCACTTTGCATTAGCTTAGAAAATTCTTGGCAAAGAACATCATTAGTAGAACCAAATATTATCATCAACATAAATTTGAACTACTAATAAATCTTTACCTTTATGCTTTAAAAACAATGTAGTGTCAACCTTCCCTTTTGAAAAACCTTTTTCAATTAAAAAGTTTGACAATCTTTCATACCAAGCTCTAGGAGCTTGTTTTAAACCATAAAGCGCTTTTGTCAATCTAAGAACATGATCCAGAAATTTTGAATCTTCAAAACCTGGAGGTTGTTCCACATACACTTCTTCCTTTATAAAACCATTTAAAAATGCACTTTTAACATCCATTTGATATAATTTAAATTCATGAAAACATACAAATGCTAATAACATTCTAATTGCTTCCATCTTAGCTACGGGAGCGTATATTTCATCATAGTCTATGCCCTCTTCTTGAGTATACCCTTGAGCAACAAGTCTAGCCTTATTTCTCACTATATTACCACTCTCATCAAGCTTATTCCTAAATACCCATCTAGTACCTACAATAGATTTATTACTAGGCCTTTCAACTAATGTCCATACTTTACTTCTCTCAAATTGATTTAATTCTTCTTGCATAGCCATAATACAATGTTCATCTTTTAATGCTTCTTTAATATTCTTAGGCTCTATTCATGAAATAAATGCAACATAATTACAAATATTTCTAAGAGAAGATCGAGTTATTACCTCTTTGGATGGATCACCTATAATCTCACCATTCTTGACATAGTTGAACTCTCTTGGATAAGATACTTCCCTTTCTTCAATGGTTGGATTCTCAAAAGGATCATGAGTTACCTCATCTTTTGTTTCTTCATTTGATGATGGTTCTTCAGCGTCATGTCTAACTTCATTTGTATTTATAATACCTACATCATCATTCACACAAGAATCCTTCCTCGGAATGGGATTATCATCGAAAACAACGTGTATATACTCTTCTACAACTAAAGTTCTTTTATTAAATACTCGATAAGCTTTAGAATTTAAGGAATAACCCAGAAAAATTCCTTCATCACTTTTAGCATCAAATTTGCCAAGGTTTTCTTTACCGTTGTTTAAAACAAAACATTTACATCCAAAAGGATGAAAATAACTAATGTTAGGCTTTTTATTTTTGAAAATTTCATATGGAGTTTTCTTTAAAATAGGCCTAATCATTACTCGATTTATAACATAACAAGCGGTATTTGTGGCTTCCGCCCAAAAATACTTTGGCAAATTGTTTTCACAAAGCATGGTTCTAGCCATTTCTTCTAAAGTTTGATTTTTCCTCTCAACAACTCTATTTTGTTGAGGGGTTCTAGGTGCTGAAAAATTGTGACTAATACCATTAGAATTACAAAACTCAGTAAATTCAAGATTTTCAAATTCAGTGCCATGATCACTCCTAACACTAGTTATAAAGTAACCTTTATCGTTGGATTACTTTTGAAAACGTGATGAATTTTTATAATGCTTCATCTTTAGTACTTAAGAATAGAACCCAAGTATATCTAGAATAGTCATCTACCAAGATAAATGCATATTGTTTTCCACCCAAGCTAGTAGTCCTAGTTTGCCCAAAAAGATCTATATGGATCAATTGTAATACTCTACTAGTTGATATGTCATTAATGGATTTAAAAGAAACTCACTTTTGTTTTCCTTTAGCACAAGCATCACAGATTTTATCATTATCAAATTTAAGCTTAGGCAACCCTCGAACTAAATCACCTTGAATTAGCCATTGCAAAACACTCATACTAGCATGTCCTAG
This sequence comes from Hibiscus syriacus, assembly GCF_006381635.1. Taxonomy (NCBI): domain Eukaryota; kingdom Viridiplantae; phylum Streptophyta; class Magnoliopsida; order Malvales; family Malvaceae; genus Hibiscus; species Hibiscus syriacus. Next base: position 767,245 of record NW_024063176.1, read on the forward strand.
TCTCCTATGCCATAACCAACTATCATGTTCATCCTTAGCAACTAGGCACAAATTAGTCATATCAATAGAATCTAAATGCACCATGTATATGTTTCTATTCTATGACCAACAAGCATAATCTGATTAGATGCAATGTCAATGACTTTACAACCATTAATATCAAACATGACATTGAATCCCTTATCACAAAATTGACTAATACTCAATAGATGATGCTTTAATCCATTCGCATATAAAACATTCTTAATTTGTATAGAAGAGGTATTACCAATAGTACTAATACATTCAATGTGACCATTTGAGTCATCACCAAAAGTCACTTCTCCTCTATTTTTGGCGTTAAGCTCAATAATCGGTTTTTGTCTCCGGTCATGTGTCTTGAGCATCCACTATCAAGGTACCATGAATTTGGATTGTTTCCCGTGCCTTGTAGCAATGCTCATTTTCCTACAAACATAGATTAATTTCTAATTTTTGGTACTCAAATTCTTTTGGGTCCATATTCATTAGTTTCCAAAATCCTAGTCCCCTTAGGTATCCATTTGTATAGGATATCCTTATATTTAGTAGTAATGAGTTCTTTAGGAACCCATATACTTCTAACAATTTTTCCATTAAAGGTTTTTTGGGGACCTCTATGATTGTAGTTTTTAAAACTTTTTCTAACAAAGTTGGATTTTGAATTTTCTCCATTTTCAAAACGTTTTGTTTCAACTTTATCAAAAGAAGTTTTAAGATCATCAATTTTCTTTTGATGATCATCATTGACCTTTGAAAGTAAATTTTGCAAATCCAAATTTTTCTTTTCAAACTCTTCTAGTTTGATTTGCAAATCTTTGATTTTACTTTCAAGATCGTTGTTGGTTTTGGATATGAGTTTATTTTCATTTTTCAATTTTGAAACATCATTTTTATATTTTAAAAACAATTTCTCATAATCAAAGCCAACCCATTATATTCCTCTAATAACTCATCATAGGATAAATCATCAAAATCAGATGAGTTAGAGGTTACCTTAGAATCTTCCCCGAATGCCATCAAGCACAAGTTTGCTACTTCTTGTTCCTCTTCATCGGTACATTCTTCAACTCCATGGAGCCACATGAGCCTTGTGCTTATTCTTTGATTGACCCTTTCTCTTTAATTGTGGGCAATCATATTTGACATGCCTCGGCTTTTTGCATTCATAGCAAATGATCGGGTCATTCTCTTTTGGTTCATTTTTTAGGCCTTCATTTCGTTTAAATTTTCTTCCTCGGTAAGGTCTCATCATTTTTCTGAACCGTTTGGCAAACAATGACATTTCCTCGTCATCGTCATATTCATTCGAATCACTCTCATTTTTTTTGGATTTGATAGCAACTCCAATGTTTTTCTTATTCTCCTTCCCCTTTGGTGTCTCTTCAATCTTATCAAGGTTCACCTCATATTCAAGCATCATTTCATGAGTGAGGAGTGAACCGATTAGCTCTTCAAGAGTTAAGGACGTTAGATCCTTAGACTCGATGATTGCCGTCTTCTTTGATTGCCACGATTTTGGGAGGGAGTAGACTAACCTCCTCACAAGCTTTTCATTTGAAATGATCTTTCCATATGATTTGAGACAATTGACAATCGTTGAGAATCCATCCGTCATAGCTTTGATATCTTCATTTGGTTTCATCCTGAAATTTTCATAGCTATGCGTTAGAATACTAATTTTAGATTTCTTTACCTCATCGGTACGTTCATGAGTGACTTGAAGTTTGTCCCATATTTCTTTGGCGGTTGTACAAGATGTAACTCTTCCGTATTCATCTGGTCCAAGAGCACAAAATATAATATGGATGGCTTTGGAGTTGAGCTGGAACATTTTTTTCTCTCCTTCACTCCATAATTTTGTATGAGTGAGAGGCTTGAAGTATCGTTCTTCTACGACATTTCATGCTCCCATGTCACTTGCTTGAATGAAGTACATCATTCTATTTTTCCAATAGGCATAGTTAGCCCATTGAAGAAAGGAGGCTTGTTGACAGGCATTGAATCGAGACCGGAGTCGAAGTTTAAAGTAGAGGCCATTGATGACTTTGATTATCAATGTAACTCTTCACGAATCGACTCAAGAGAGATTAAACCTTCAAATGAGTTACGCTCTGATACCAATTGTTGAGTTAATCGATTGACGAATATGGCCAAGAAGGGGGTGAATTGGCAATTAAAATTTTAGTGGAAGCTTTTGCAGAAAATTGAAAGAAATTTGCACAGCAATTTAGAGTGGTTCGACTTTCTCAACCAAAGTCTACGTCCACTACCTTAGCTATCCACACTAAGGATTTTCCACAAATTCACTAATTTGTCTTTCTTTTGAGGACAAAGAGTAACCCTACAAACCCTCAAGAATTATACCCCAAATTCTTGAGAACACTCTCTCCCAAAGAGAACAATACAAATTTGCAAACTTATGGAAATCCTCACAAGGTAGATTGTTTGCACAATTCTAGAACAAAGAAAAGAACACTCAAGATTGAATACAATTGAGCACAATAAGTGTTCTTGAAAGCAAAATGAATATTGAATGAAAAATAGGCTTGAAATGCTCACACTTGAGGTTTGATGATTTCTCTTTGATTTCTCTCTTGATTCTAGTTGCTTGATATTTCTTGTTTTTTATCAATGGCTTCTAAGCTTGCTTAAATACACCTTGAATCACTTCTGAATGTTAGGGATCATTAGTGGAGTCAATAGAGCCGTTTAAGTGTGAAAACAATTAATAAAATCAGTTGGGAGCATCTCATGCATCGATGCATACCCTAGGCGCATCGGTGCATCAAGTGTAAAATTCAAATATTTTGACCGTTGGACTCTCAGTGCATCGGTGCACCGATGCATAAAATGCATTCGATGTTTTGAAAAAGCATGAGTGCATCGATGCATGGTATGTGCATCGATGCATCAAATGAATTCGATGTTTTTATAAAACCCTGAGTGCATCGATGCATGATATGTGCATTGATGCATCAAATGCATTCGATGTTCAATTAAATCATCAGTGCATCGATGCATAGTTTGATGCATCGGTGCATGCCTGTGAAAGTTGTTTCAAAGATATATTAAGTATAAAACACAATTTTACACATTTAGTAAGGTTTAAAATTGATCTTGAAAGATTTGGAATAATAATTTGATAATCGATTAATTGAATCGAATATACTTAGAAAATCATTTATAAAATCTTAAAATTCATTTAAACTTAATTTATTATATCGAAACATCAAAATGTTTTCAACACCATCGCCATCCAAACATCTAATGGGCCCCTCAACTCATGTAGGATCACCATCTCACATCATCATTAGAATATGGCACATTCAAACTAAAACAAATATATATAATTTTTATCAAAATAATAATATAATTATACAACTATAATCTAAAATCGATTTTTAAACATTAAAAGGCATACCTGTGTGCCAGCCTTCTGATCGATTATCACCCTGATTTTTTCTAAATCATCATGTAGCTCTTGATGATATTTTTGACGCCAGACAGAATAGAGATTATCCTGCAGGCTAGTTCCAACAGATGATTCACAAGAGAAAATTTGCCCAAAAACTAGAGAAAAAGTCTCTAGGGTAAAATCAAACAATGCAAAAATCAGTCCACAAGCCGGACTGTTATAGCCAAAAATTATCTTTATCCGAATTTTGCCAAAAATAGCAAAATCTCATAAATCACTCTAAATTGAAATTCGAAATAAATTAAGCAATCTGCAAAAAATCTGGCCCAAATCGAATTTAAAATGACTTCCTAACTGACAAGCGAAATATTACCATAAATAGTAAAAAATAAATTAAACTAGAGATTCGGAGGAAAACGGCTCAATATGGACAGCGTGCGCGTTGAAAGGGGCTTTCTGAATTGGGGTCTTATGCGCGATTCCGACACCTGTAGCCAAAGTTATGGCCAAAAGACTGAAACACACTCAAAACGGCCCCAATGAGTAACATATCACAATCAACTCCCGCCTTTGCGCTGATCTGCCAACTCATGGTATCTCAGCGCCATCAAGGTGCAATCTGACAGCTCAGCATCATCTGTCTTGAATCCCCCTGCATCATTTTTCCTATCAGAAGACCACCTATTCAAGGAATTTTTTTATTATACACTATATAAAATGATTAATATACGAAATCAGTTTTATAATTACCTCAACAGTAGTGGAAATACGAATGAATTCTTGACAATTGGACATAATAAGGGCAATCGATACCACACCCAAGATTGCAGCAGCATGAGACATTCGCCGATACCATTTTTTCTGTAGTCAATCGCACGACACATCTCCCTATACAGGAAAGCCAAAACTGCCGAGCCACAACTGAGTGATCCAGCCAGATGAAAGTCGCCAAGATATCGCAACCACATACATTGAACTTGGTTACGCAATTTGTCCGGCATCAGGAACCCTCCTATCAGCTGCATTATGCATGCTCGTGCATACATTTTAACTTCATCATCAGAGGCGTCCTCGCTCAACTCCCGAAAATTGGCATCTAACCAATTTAACGGTATCCGACCATCGTTAAAACTTTCCGGGACACGTCCTAGATAATCCTGGCACAAAGCAGTCCATGAACCGTGCGTTATCCCCGATATCACATCTACATCCACCGGAAGCCCCAGATGCATAAAAACATCCTCAAGTGTAATCGTGCACTCTCCGCACGGAAGATGGAATGTGTGGGTCTCCGGCCTCCACCGCTCCACTAAGGCAGCAATAAGGTCTGGTTCTATCTTACAGTGACCCTCATATCTACCTATGTGACCGAATCCAACCTCTACTAAATACAGTATGGCACGACCATGTATCACTAACTTAAGGTTCCTAATAAAAGGATATAATATACGGTCTCTCTCCTAAAATATAAATAATTCCAAAAATTAATTTTTAAACTAATAATCATGCATTAAATAAATTATTACTAATAATTTAAATTAAATTAAAACGTTAAAATTTTCCGTATCAGCAAAATGTCGAGATATATGATTTCTATCCGAGCGAAGCATACCACTTTCCATTTTATATATGCAAAAAAAATTAATTAAATACAATATTAAATAATTTAAATACTTAAATAAATTAAATACAAAATATTAAATATAATAAAATATACCAATATAGTATTTGAGAGAGGTTGAGAGAAGTTGAGAGGATTTGGTGTGATGAAAGTGATTGAGGATGAGGGTATTTATAGGGAGGGAGGGGGTGTGAACGTCGAGGTAGGTATGTAATTAAACCTAAGGCGCGCCGCAGGGGATCCTTTCTGACGTGTGTTAGATTTGCAGGTAAAGCACGGCCCCTGCCCCGCGCCTTACACACGTGTATCCCAATCAGCATAAGGCGCGCTTTAGGGGGCGCCTTACCCCAGTGCGTTAGATCAAAGTAAAGCTGTGCAGGGGGCGCGTTTTACTGCAAAGGGTGTTAGATCAAGAAAAATAGTCTGAAGGGTACCTGACAGGGAAAAATAAATGGAAAATGTGATATATCGGGAAAATGCTCATCATAATGAGTTAAAATATAAATGTATTACATATTTTTAATGGATACATCATTTAATCTTACATTATATATTTTTAATACTTTTAAAATATTACCTAATATTAGAGGGATGAACTGGATTCTCCTTATTACTTTTTTTTTTCAACATTCATAATCTTATCCCATAATGAATTATAAATGATATTTTAGGGGCCACCGCCCACCTGCAAATCCCGGTAGAGGGGAATTGGGGAGTGTCCAATGAGATGGGTGTGACCGGCAATAATGAGTTCCATCGTTAGCAACGCCGGTTTTGCCAGTGAAGTTGAGTGTGTTGGGGCACTATAACCCCCCCCCCCCCCACAAGCTAGATATTCAAAGTGCCCTTTCGAAGGACTCAAGTCCTTCAACACCAAAAATATTTTAAATATATTTTTTATTTTAATTGTTTGAAGAGACTAGATCAATGGAACATGGTGATGGATTTAATCGTTTTCACAAGCTTGCAAAATCAAGTTCTGGTAAAGTACCCTCCAACTCCAGTTTTATTTTATTTTTCAAATATATTTATATAAAAAATACAACTGAACAAATATTTTTTTCATCCATTACATGCATGAAGAGTATTTAAAAAAATAATGAGATTTTAATTTTTGTTGTTGGATTTAACGTTACTCTCTTCGTTTCTTTTTGCACGCAAACTTGTTTCATCATTCATAGTAAATCTTTATTTTCATTTTTATATTTATGTTATCATGATTAAATAGATTTTTAATTTTTTTAATAGTTTGGAGTGATTACAAGTAATATCTTTTTAGAATTTTATTAATCAACACATACTCACAATCACTAATATAATAATCAAACATATTTTTCTTTTTTAAATTAATTATATTAAATAAACATATAAATATAATATTTGAAATTTGAAACTACCAAATATATATTAATTATTTTTCAATAAACAATATAATATATATATATATCAATTTCAAAAATATATTAATTAATTTAATATATAATATTTTTATTAAAAAGAAGAAAAGGTCAAAGCCTGTGGATTGAGACTTGAGGAAAAGGGTTTGACTTTGGGACTCCCAACAAAGAATCTAAACAGTAAAAGGTGGGGCCAATTTTCATGATCTCATTGGGCCTTTCTCCAAAAGTGGGACCTAACTAATAACTCTTGCCTACTTGGACTGACACACTTAGGATTTGCCACGTGTAATTATTAATTAATGAGATCTTAACGAGAGAAACTTATAAAGGTAACCAATTATTATTTTGAGATTTTTTTAGATTTTTAATTTTAATATTTTCTATATTCACATTGTTGATAATATTTAAATATTTTTAAGATTTAATGAAATTTATAGGATATTATGTATAGGTATTGTAAAATTATGTTCAAATGATTGTTTTGATTATTGAATTTTGAAAATTATAAAAATTTATTAAATTGTTATAAAAATATTATTTTGACTAAACGAATATACAACAAATTTAGGGTGGCACCATATTTTCTTTAATTTATTATTTATTTTGTTGATTGTGTCCACCTGAAATTTTTTTTGTGCCCATTCCATATAAAAGTTTTGTGTTATTAACATATTTATTCAGCTTCACAAATATGTTTTGATTCGTCACTAATTGTTACGTTATAATTAGTACAAAGTTTTGATAAATTTAATGGTGATTTTGTAAAATTTGAAAAGTAGTGATTAAAATAAATAATTATTTAAATATAATTTAATGGTTTCTCGTGTATTTTATCTTAATTTATTTGGTATATAGGTATTTTTTTTTTTATATTCCAATGACATTTTTTAAATATATTTATTTATAAAAATAATTAACAAAAATGAAGTTATTATTTTGTTTCTCTATTCTTAAGGTTCGAGTATCTTTCGGAATGGGGACTCTTCGAATTCGAACTCCAACGGCAACAATGGCAGGAGCAACACCATCCACAAAACCACCAACAAATCCAACCCCACGCTACCGGAGGTGCGCGAACAGGATCAATTCATGCCGATAGCCAACGTCAACCGCATCATGCGCCGCATGCTTCCTCCCCACGCCAAAATCTCCGACGGCGCCAAAGAAACCATCCAAGAATGCGTCTCCGAGTTCATCAGTTTCATCACCGGCGAAGCCAACGAGCGTTGCCAACGTGAGCAGCGCAAGACCATCACCGCCGAGGACGTTCTTTGGGCCATCGGAAAGTTGGGTTTTGACGAATACATCGAGCTGCTCACTGTTTTCTTGAACCGTTACAGGGAGGCCGAGAACGTCAGGACTTCACTCCGTTCCGGACCTATCTTGAAGCGTGGGATGATCGACGGCCATGCACCGATGACGACGATGCCACCCTTTAACACCCCGCCTTTCCCGGTGGGATTTCGCCAGGGGTTTTTAGATGCCAGCAGACCACCGCTGCCAATTCCTTTGCGGGTGGATACAATCGAGATGCTACTGGTGCCGCCGCCGGATCATATCCGCAGGCTTCGACAAACAACTTCGATCCATTCGGTCAGTTCAAATGAACAAGATGAACTGAAAAAGGCAAGCAAATGAAATCTGAATAAACAGATAAACATGATATTAAGTACCCATCCATCATAGTTTAGGGTTATGTTCTTTCTTGCTTAATGTTTTCAATGGTATGGTTAAACAGAAACAATAGTAAGGTTGCTTGTGCTTCATTTTGTGTTTTAATGGCATATTTGTACTCGCAATTTATTCGAAAAATTTCGATTTCGACTAATCATTTAAATGAACTGTCATCGACATCCACAATCTTTCTCGAGTTTTCTGATGAGTGTTATATATATTCTGGAATTGAGCGTTCTTGAGTCTGCTGTTTCTGTCAACGTTCATCCTGCTTCTTTGTTTTGCTTATGGTTTGCTTTTGCTTTGTCTAGACTTGTTCAACTGTTGTGCTGGTCTGTTCTTTGGATTATGAATAATATTTAATATTTAAATTATTGCTTTTGTTTCGATTTTGTTGATAAACTTTATTTTTTTAAATTATGTAAAACGTTTAATTTAGTTTTTATGTTGGCGTGTCATTTTTCAATGAATGATGAGGTGACATTACGTCAACACCAAACCTTAAACTAAAGGTTATGTATAGTTTTGAGAAAAAAAAATAAAGTTTAAGTATCCACAATCATTTAAAAAAAATAAAGATAAATATGAAAAGATTTGACTATAATGACAAATGAACTACCTATGTGATCGAATTATTGAAAGACTATCGATAATCATAAAAAAGAGTTGTGGTGTAGGGTTTAAAAAACTATATTCGAATGCAACTCGTGTATTTAAATCCAACCAAATGGTCTAAAACAGAGAATATCAATATTATAACAAATAAATGTCATCTTGATCAGTCAAAACGATGACAAATCTAACCCTAAAAAATTAAACAAAAAGTGATTAAACGATTAATAAATAAGCTCAAAAACAATAAAAATCAACAATTAACTACCACATTAAAATTAATATCATCACATAACAATAGCAACAACGAGAGAAAACTTTTTAAATAGGGTTTAAAGATTTCACTACGTTTTTATTTATTTAGATTATTAGTTTATGCACTTGAATGGTTTTTTTTTCATATAATTATTTTTTTCTTTTTATAAATATTATTTTATATAGTTTAGATACTTTTTCTTTATTTAATAAAATATTAATGCTTTTTTATTATATTTAAAAAAGTAAACTAATCCTCGCAACTTACAACTCCTAATTTCAAAACAGTGCCAGCAAATCACTTGTCCACTTTACCTCGACGCCGTTTGCCAGATCATTTTGCCCGTCCATTGGTCCATTTAAAAATAATTTTAATTAATAGGATAAACTACAACGTTAAGCACTAAACTTTAACTTTTGCATCAAAATTCTCCCTAAACTTTAAAAAGCTTCATGTTACCACTTAATTTTGACAATATTTATTTTGATGTCATAACACTTGTAGGTTGATGTGCAAGTAAAAATAATAATTTTTTATTTAATTCTATTATCTTATTCATCAAATTTAGATTTTTTTCACATTTTTTAATTATCAATATAACAATATTTTTAATGTCTTTTGCGATTAGTCTGAACACAAATAAAGTTCTGTCATCATATTTTATTAATTTATGAGTTTATATTTTCTTAATATATTTTTAAAATTCATAAAATTAAACTAAAAAATATTATTTTAGGGGATTTAGAGATTTTTAATATTTGAGGGATTTAGGATGTTTGATAGAAAAAAAATGAGATTTTTCAAAGAAAATAAACAACATATCTCGAAATTAGTCTTATTGAATAATTATTGGAGGAGTCATAACATTAAAATGTCTTTAGATGATTTTTCGTAAAATCTAGTGAATTTTGTAGAAAAATAATCTTAGACGAAGAAAGATTAGTGGAATGAAAATATTTTGGTATCTATCTCAACGTAGATAACGACCAGTGTCGTGCAAATCGCTACAACCGTGAGAGGAGTTAATGATTTCTTATAGAAAAATAAAAAAAAATGATCATTTTATCACACCGTCGATGATTTAATGGTTTAATTTTTTTAACGACGTCAAAAGTTTAATGATAAAATTAAAATTGTTTCAAAGTTAGATGATGAAATCAATACAAAAATTAAAGTTTGATGACTAATGCTATTGTTTAACCTAATTAATGTTGCGAAATTCATACGCTAACCGCTGTTTTTTCAAACCCACTATTTCCTTTCAAACATCAAAGGCTCAAAGCTCCATATTTTCTTCTCTTTCAGTTCACATTTCTTCATCTCACTTCTTCCAATTTTTTTCTCTAAGAAAAACACTCCATTTATCTCTTTTATCTCTTTTAAAGCTCTTCTCTCTATAATTCATGTCGGTATGTAATCTTTACTGATTCCTTTGATTTTCTGTTTAAATTTGTTAAAAATGAAGGTTTAACTTCGTTATTTGATATGATTTCTTTCTTCTTTTTTGTGGATTTAAGCTTTTGTGTGTTTTCGTTCATATCTTTCTGGGTTTTTTATTCTGGTTTCCTACTCTTTTACAATTCTTCTGATTTTTTTTGCTGATCAAAGTTTCTTCTTTGGGGCAAGTATCATCTTCATGGTTGGGATTTTTAACCTTTTCATTTTGTTATTTTTTTTCTTTGATGAGTTTACTTGAAGCTGGCTTTGAGATTTTTTTTATTTAACTGATTAACTACCATCTGAGCAATTTATTGTATAATAAGTTCATAACATGATTTATGGTTAAGTTTTTTCTAGAGGGATAGTTGGTATTGATTCTAATGGGATTCATTAGCAAATGGGTGATTGTTTTGGCATTGTTTTAGAATCTTGGTCCTAATTGGAATTAAGAAGGTTTAATTGATGTACCATTAATTGTGTGGAAATGTAGTTCCTGGTCATTGAAAAGTTAGGATTGTGATTGTTGTACTGGCCCATTAGTACACCCTCGGCAGGCTCAAACGTTCGGCGGAAACCCGCATCGGAACACCGCCCAGCACAAGACACACAAGATAGCTTAGTCTACCTAGCCACCCTCCCTGGCCAAGTAGGATGTATGACAGAGAACTAACACAACAGACTCTAAGCCGGCCTAACCCCACTCTTGACCATACGCCAATCCACTGGCGCCTTGCAGCATTAGGGATGTAGAGTATAAAGAAGAGTACCTCTCTGCCTTTGAGAGAAGGGAGCCAAGTTCGAATCTTTACTTCAAACACCACCAAACCTACCTTCCCCTAGTTTTACATCAACAATGATAAGCTTCTTTTCAGAACATACCAAGAGTCAATATAGTTTGATATATGAAGAAAATTAGATTTTTCTTAGGAGTGTGTAGAGGGCGTTGTTACTTGTGTAGTATTTGATATTTTAATTTGTAAATGGCTCTTGTTTATATTCTGAAGCAAATGAATATTTTGTATCGATCTGTTCATATTCGATTGATTGGCACCGAGTAATCGGAGTTGTTTCTGTTGGAGTGTTGTTTAATTCTATCCAAAAAGTAGATCAACTGCTACAAAGTTTTACAAAAATACATACCTAAACTATCAAGCAAACATAATGGGGCGAGATTAACACTATTAGCCTTAACTTTGCCAAGGTTGAATGCTCTCAATGGCTCATTGCTATTGTCTAACTAATCTGTCGAAGAACTCAACTGATTTGAGTAGCTGAATTTTGGGAGACCCTATTGTTCCTTCCCTTCCACAGAAAAGAGATGAAAGCGCTCCAAGAAATGTGCAAGATACTGGTGATCAAAGCATTGCTGCATATGTGGTTGATTGCCCATGATAATTCTTCAGCCCGATTGCGCACTCTTCGTTTTATCTGGAAAAGTTTTAACACCTCACACCATTAGAATACCTTCAAGTAAGAAGACACAGTCCCTTTGATTCTTGTTCTAGATTGCAGAAGGGGCATACCTCTTCAATGATTAATCCTCATCGAAGAAGGCGGTCTTTGGTCGGATGTTTACCAAGGATTGCCATCCACGCAATGGTGGGGCTACGAGGAATGTAAAATTTGTGCCATGTCATTGTCTTCGCTTGGTCTTAATAGCATTCCAAACTGTAGCTACTAGAGTTCTTTATGGGGTCTATCACAATGTTTATTTTGACGGATGCGATGAATGCTTAAATTTCCATGATTGGATATTGTTTTGATTGCTAGTTTACATCAATTCAAGTTTGACTTTTAGGAAGATTCATTTTTTTATCTTGTTTCAAGATAAGCTTTTCCATTTGCCCAACAGGAGGAGAAGGGCCGCCCATTGCCAAAATTTGGTGAATGGGACGTCAATGATCCTGCATCAGCTGAGGGATTCACTGTGATCTTTAACAAGGCAAGGGACGAGAAGAAAACTGGTGGCAAACCCGAGTCACCAGAAAAGGCTGATCCTGCTGTTAAGTCCAGAGTGGATTCCAGCAAACCTCGACCTGTAAGTAATCTTTAACAACTTATGTTGCTCTCGCCATCTGAATGCAAGCATTAGATGGTGTTGATAACCAATTCTTTGGATGTTGCTTCGATGGATGCATTAGATCTCTCCTGATGTGCTGTTTTTTCTTTCAGAAAAAATGGTTTTGCTGCATTCGAACCCCGGCTGCAGAACCGTAATGGAATCCTGTCTGTATTAGAGCTTCCACAAGCATGTTTATTGTACTCCACCATATATTCTTAAACAGATAGGATCTACTGTATCTATATGTACTGATTTGGTGGGTCATTATTAGAAGCAGAGTTATTTCTTCTTGTTGTTTACCTTCCCTTTGTTATAAGCTGTAACGCTTTTTGTATGACATTTTCTTTCTTTAATAGAGTGATCGGCTATGTTGCTCGGTATCTTCATTTTTATTGAAGTATTCGTGTTCGGACACTTGTGTCTGGCTTTTGGATATTGCAATATGATCTTCTAGGATTGCTTCAATTACATGAAAAACTTTGTAAAATAATTGCATCTGACATTCGCATTCAAATTCGAGTAATTCAAGAGAAAAATGCTGAAAACATGAATGAGAACTCGAACTTTTTTGATGGATCTCATTGCCACTAGTCAAATTATTCAAGAGCAAAATGAAAAAAAAACATAAATATGAATTGATCACCTGTCAGCAGATAGGATCAGGCCTAAGCAGCATTGGCATCGGCTCTTTCATACGCAGCATGTTATTCTGCTGGATGTTGTTTTTCTATGTTCGCCGGGGTCAGATTTACAGCATCACCAGAATCCTGAATCCAAAAGCATTTGCCTGCTCTCACTGCTAGCATTTCTCATGCCGGCCTATGCAACGGGAAGCGTCTCTAAACATGGAAAAGTTTTCTCGGTTCTCCTCGTCTTTCATCATAAAATTAATTCTTTGTTTGATATAAATAGAACAATATGGAGAATGTGGAGAAAGACAAAATGTGCAGTGCAAGATAGTTTTACAGGTGCATACAAGGTTGGTGATGACATGAACTATGAAACAGTCCCTCAATGGTGTTTCATGTCATCTGAATTTCGATGGTGGCCATTTCCATCTTCACTTGTGAAGTTTCGGCTTCCATGGTGGGGAGTTCTCCTCGCCTGGGCGAGAACACTATTTTCACCTTACCTGTCGGGATTATTCAAGCCACAACGAACATGGTAAGATCATTCTCGAAGAAATAGCATTACAGATTCAAAGTCTCTAAGCATGATTGTTTATGTGCAGCAACTGGTTGGTTACTACCGATCATCGAGCACAGACATGAACCTGCTTTATTGCCCAAGGGGAGTCCTAGATATGCCCTGGTGATGATGTATTTTTACAGTGCTTCGATCATTTGAGGTGTTGTAGGTCCACTGAGAATGTTCACAAACTACAGCAACTACCTGCAGATGAACTGGTTATTTCTGACTGATTTGCTCGCCCCGGTTCTGGTCTGGTGGCTGTTGCCCAAATTCCCGGAGAGAAATGAATCAGGATAATACATATATGCCATCAGCTAAGGCATAGAAACACAAACAAAGCAATAGGTCTAGGCTTTTCTTCCCCATATCTTCCATGTCCGTTTTATGATCTATGTTCGGCCGTGAATATAATCTAGATTGAATAAATTAAAAAAATAAAGATAAATAAAACCCCAAAGCAATTCATATTCTTGGCATGTTCATGCTGTTATATAGTTAATATATTTATTAAAAAAAGTACTTCATTAAAACGAGGGCAGGCATGCATAGAATGGAAAGCATGTGGTCTACCAGCCAAGACCCTTCCCCTCAATATATAGGCAAGCCTTTGGTTCATCACAGTTGATTCACTTCATTTTCTCTACCTATTTACATAGAACAACTACTCTAGTTAAGGTTCTCTTGGGATTTTTTTGTCTTTCGATTATGGAAACTCGAAAAGAGGGTGAGATCGAGGACATACCGATTCCGTTGTCGCCTCCAAGGATGGGGTCTATGCAGATTGCAGGTAGCAATGGTTTCGGTCATAACATCGAGTTCATGTCACAGGCTTACCTTAGAAACCGGTATTCTGAGATCAATATCGAGGACTACACCGTGTACGCTGATAAAGATCAGCCTCTCCCCATATTTCTTAAGGTAGTTTAATTTCCCGGGTTTTCTTCGATTTGTTTGATGTTTATCTGTATTAACTTTTGATCTGATCCCGGTTTCGTAAACGAAGTTTGAAGATGTTGAATACAAGGTTCGAAGTCATCAACCTGCCTCGATCAACCCGGTGAGAGCGGTGATGTCGAAGTTAGCCTCGCAACTGAACTTGGAACATGATAAATACAAGGAGATCCTTAAAGGCGTAACGGGCAGCACTGGCCCCGGTGAAATCCTTGCTTTGATGGGTCCTTCTGGTAGTGGCAAAACAACCTTGTTAAAGATAATAGGTGGCAGATTGACAGATAATGTTAAAGGAAACATAACGTACAACGACATTCCTTACAGTCCGGCTCTTAAACGAAGGTTAGGCCAGTTTTTATCGAAGCTTTTTTCTTTTCTCCGCCGTTCAAACGATTTCGAATGTTCTGTTTCTCTTGCAGGATTGGATTCGTGACACAGGACGATATACTGCTCCCTCAACTAACGGTCGAAGAAACCTTAGTTTTTTCGGCATTTCTGAGACTTCCTAGTGACATGAGCCTGCAACAAAAGTATGCAAAAGTGGAGATGATTATGAAGGAGTTAGGCCTTGAAAGGTATGAACAAATATGAACCACATAGGGATTTACCTTTTACTCTAACTGTTGTGATAACCGCAGATGTCGTCACACGAGAATAGGGGGAGGATTGGTCAAAGGGATATCCGGAGGAGAAAGGAAAAGAACTAGCATCGGTTATGAAATTCTCGTTGATCCGTCATTGTTGTTGCTTGACGAACCAACTTCCGGTCTCGATTCCACCTCAGCCAATAAACTTATTCATATTCTTCAAGGAGTTGCAAAGGTATCCTAATTGACCAAAACATGTACAAACTGCACAATTCCTACATAGAAAATGAGTAAGAATTGTGGTTGATGATATACAGGCAGGGAGAACTGTAATCACAACGATTCACCAGCCGTCGAGCCGAATGTTTCATATGTTTGATAAACTTCTGCTGATATCAGAAGGCTACCCTATTTACTCTGGGAAGGCAAGAGACTGCATGGAGTATTTTTCGTCGCTGCGATTCATCCCGGAAATAGCAATGAATCCGGCCGAGTTCTTGCTCGATTTAGCGACCGGCCAAGTTCATGACATAACTCTGCCTCAAGATCTAGTGGCATCTCAAGGAACGGCCGAGTCCGACAAGGCTGTAATCAAAGTATAAACTCTTTTTGACAATGGAGTGGATATTTAATCCCTTTCTTCTTATGATCATCTCCCTCTCAAAACATATTTTTCTTCACATTATATCAGTATCTTCAACTCAAGTATAAAACTCATTTGGAGCCAAAGGAAAAGGAAGAGAATCACCGAAGTACCAAGGCGCCGCAACATCTTCGAATGGCTATTCAAGTAAAGAAGGACTGGACAATAACTTGGTGGGAGCAGTTCATGATAATAATGAAGAGGACCTTTCGAGAGAGACGACGGGATTACTTCGATAAGCTGAGATTACTACAATCACTAGGAGTTGCAGTCTTGCTGGGTCTTCTATGGTGGAAATCCAGTGCTGCAACCGAGGCTCAATTGAGGGATCAAGTAAAGTTTTCCAAACTTATTTTACAAATCCTCGACTCCCGATTACATCAAATGGATGACTCTTCTATTTTCAGATTGGTCTGCTATTCTACATCTGCATTTTTTGGACGTCTTCGTCGATTTTCGGAGCGGTATACGTTTTCCCTTTCGAAAAAGTCTATTTGGTGAAAGAACGGAAAGCCGACATGTACAGGTTAAGTGTATACTATGTTTGCAGCACTCTGTGTGACATGGTGGCACATGTTCTGTATCCTACATCATTCATGTTGATCGTCTACTTCATGGCTGGTTTCAAGAGAACAGTCGTTTGCTTCTTCCTCACATTGTTTACCATCTTACTGATAGCTATTATAAGCCAAGTAAGTCGAGCAATTTCGGATCTACGACGTTCTTTGCTTTTAAGACTAGAATGCTCTTCTTCGACTAATGCGATCTTCCAACTTCACAAATGAACAAAAAACTAGGGAGCAGGAGAGCTATTCGGAGCTGCGGTTTTGAGCATTAAAAGGGCCGGGATGATGGCGTCTCTGGTGTTGATGTTGTTTCTTCTAACAGGAGGTTACTACGTCCAGGTACTTGAAACTACAATGGAAATTGCTTTCAATTCTTCATCGGATCGGATGAGTTAACTAAAGAAAGTTGTTCTGTTTTGCAGCATATACCGAAATTCATGCGCTGGATGAAGTACTTATCGTTTATGTACTATGGCTTCAGGCTTCTGGTGAAAGTGCAATACTCTGGAGACCAATTGTATGAATGTCAAAGCCCAGCGGCTGTCAGAATCTGCAAGATTCGCCTTCGTTCGACACGGTTAACCTCGACGGAGGCCTGCAAGAAGTATGGATTTTACTCGCCATGGCGCTTGGCTACCGGTTGTGTGCTTACGTTTGCCTGCGCAAGAGAATTAGTTCATGTAATATTTGAGCAGAATCAACATTGCTGAGAAATATATGTAACAAAAGACAGAAAAAAAAAGTTCCGATGGGCTTTGATCACTCCGTTCCTGTTACCTTACGAATTCCATGCCTGTGCAAAGCTTTTTAATATAATGTTGTCATTATAGCTGGGTATACATAGCCCGCGGGTTTTGAAGGGCAGGTTTAAACGGAACGGTTTAAAATGTAATCATAAATGGTCTTGAATTCTAAGGCCCGTAGTCTGTCATTTAACTAGCGGACTAAACGGGCTTACCCGTTTGCTGTTTAAGTGGAAAAAAAAGAGAAGTTGGGGAGATAGAGAGTAACAGTGGAGTAGGGAAATAAAAAAAATGAGACTGATTCTTAAAATTTTATAATGACGTATATATAATATAAGTCACATAAAATAATGTATTTTAGGGATTTAGAGCAATCATGACAAATTTTAATGTGTTAATCGTGTAAGTGCTCTACCCACTTTTAAATTAATGCAATACAATCCTCAAATATAATTTATTATTTTAATTTTACACTCCAATTTTATGTATGTTTTTTATTACTGTCTAAAGTTTATATATTATTTGCATATTTACATATTATATTACTTTACCTTTTTTAATTATTATTATACATGGTTTAATACTTTGATTTTTTTAAAATATATGTATATAGTTTTTTTTATGATTAATTATTGGAGTATAATAAACGTTTTATGACTTATTTATATATATATTGATGGTATTAATTATAAATATTAAATATGTATATAAAAAGATGAAATTTTTTTTGCTTATGTTATCATATTACGTTACCATAGGTATAATTAATATGTTTAAACTTTAAAATTGTATATCATCAAATTAAAATGTGAATTGGGCTTCAGATTTCAGTGCACATAAAACGTGAATTGAATTATGGCTAAAATGCACACAAAACGTGAATTGAACTAAACGTGAATTGTCTTCCGTAAAACATAAATAAATTAAAAAATAATAATTAACTTAAACAGGCTACCTGCGGGTATATCCATTAAATCCACAGATTTAACGGTTCGGGCTAATAAGCCCGCAATTTAAACTAGTTTTATTTTTGAGTCCGAAACTCGCACGGGCCACGGTAGCCCACGGGCCTTAGCCCATATACTCAACTCTAGTTGTCATCAAATTTTGATTGAGTTAATTGCACACATGTTCTCAAAGTATAATCCTTATTTTAAATTAGTCCTTAAATTTTTTAAATATTCTAATTTAATCCCTCAATTATAATTATCTTTCTAAATTAATACTAAAACTTTTAAACATTTTAATTTCATCCCTAAACATTCAATCCCCAAACCTTTTATACATTTCAAATTCATCCAAACCATATGTTTATATTATTATCATCCTTTGTTAATAAAATCATTAGATCAAGTAATATTATTATATGTTTGAAAAAATAAAAATTCCAGGTTAAACTATGATTGAAATGAATGAATTCAAAAATGAAATTGAAATATTCAAAATTTTAAAGACCAATTTAAAAAGAAAGTCATAGTTCACGAATGAAAATAGATGTTCAAAAATTTAATCACAAATAGAATGAGAACATAGTTTAAGGAAATTTAAAATGAGGATTATAGTTTAAGGACATTGTTTTGGACAGTAATTCAATATGCAATCAAAATTCAGAATCCTAGCCTACCAGTCAAAACAAAGTAGAACGATACAGCAATAAAGACTGTTGAAATTCCCAGAAGAAAAAAAAGACAGCATTTATCATTTCTCCAGATAACTAGCAAAGCCTCCATGAGGAGGCACCAAGCAAAATGAAAATGTAAAGGGCAGGCTAAAGGATCGTTCAAAAATAAAATAGAACCACTGAGTTCGTATAAGAAGGCTTAGTCAACTTCCTCCATCTTGCTTCCTTCAGCATCGGCATCCTCCAATGGAGGCATGTCAGCATCGGCGTCAGCTTCGCCTGCATCCTCATCGATGCTCAGGCCGAGTTTGAGCATCCTGTGGATTCTGTTGCCAAAGGTGTTGGGGTCATCAAGGCTGAACCCAGAGGTAAGGAGAGCGGTCTCAAAGAGGAGGAGGACAAGGTCCTTGACGGATTTGTCGTTCTTGTCTGCATCAGCTCTCTTTCTCAGCTCTTCCATGATGGGGTTCTCAGGGTTGATCTCCATCGTCTTCTTGCTGGACATGTAGCCAGCCATGCCGTTATCCCTCAAAGCCTGGGCCTTCATGATTCTCTCCATGTTGGCAGTCCAACCATACTCACCAGTCACTAAACAGCATGGAGAATCAACCACACGGTCGGAAACCACAACCTTCTCCACCTTGTCACCCAAAACATCCTTGATAACCTTGCACAGACCCTCAAACTTTTCCTTCAAAGCTTCCTTCTTTTGCTTCTCATCCTCACTCTCATCGAGTTTCAAACCTTCCTTGGTAGCAGACACAAGCTTCTTTCCCTCGAATTCTTTCAGCTGTCCAACAGCATACTCATCGATAGCATCAACCATGTAAAGGACCTCATAGCCCTTCTTCTTCAGCTTCTCAAGGAAGGGGGAGTTCTCAACAGCCTTTTTACTCTCACCGGTAATATAATATATATCACTCTGACCCTCCTTCATTCTGGTCACGTAGTCCTTCAAGCTGGTCATCTCATCACCGCTCTTGGTGGAGTGGTATCGCAGCAGTTCAGCAATCTTAGTCCTGTTCTGAGAGTCCTCATGGATACCAAGCTTGAGGTTCTTCGAGAAGGCCTCGTAGAACTTGTTGTAATCTTCCTTGTTCTCAGCTATTTCAAAGAAGAGCTCAATGCACTTCTTCACCAGGTTCTTGCGGATAACCTTCAAGATCTTGTTCTGCTGCAACATTTCTCTGGAGATGTTGAGAGGGAGGTCCTCAGAATCAACAATACCCTTTACAAAGCTGAGAAACTCAGGAATTAACTCCTCACAGTTGTCCATGATAAAGACACGTCTAACATACAACTTGATGTTGTTGGGCTTCTTCCTCGTGTCAAAGAGATCAAAAGGAGCTCGTTTGGGAACAAAGAGGACAGCCTTGAACTCGAGTTGCCCCTCAACTGAAAAGTGTTTGACAGCCAAATGCTCTTCCCAATCATTTGTAAGGCTTTTGTAGAAGGAAGCATATTCTTCCTTGGTAATCTCTTCGGGCTTTCTCATCCAAATTGGCTTCTGTTTGTTCACCAATGACCATTCATGCGAGACCTCCTTAATCTTCTTCTTTTTCTTCTCTTCCTTCTTCTCCTCATCAACATCCTCGACTTTCCCTTCTTCATCCTTCTTCTCCTCTTCATCTTCATCATCAGATATCTCTTTCTCGATAGTCTTCTCGGTCCAGAGGGAAATGGGATAGCTAATGAATTCAGAGTGCTTCTTAATCAAGTCCTTGAGGCGGCGCTCCTCGAGGTACTCAAGCTGGTCCTCTTTCAAAAAAAGAGTAATCTTCGTACCCCTGCCAAGGTTCTCCCCAGAGGTATCCCTGGTTACGGTGAACGACCCACCGGCTTGAGACTCCCACACATACTGTTCATCGTTATTGTGTTTTGCAGTAACGATCACCTTCTCAGCAACCAAGTACGCAGAGTAGAAACCAACACCGAATTGTCCAATCATACTAACATCTGCACCAGCAGCCAATGCCTCCATGAATTCCTTGGTCCCGGATCTCGCAATGGTACCAAGATTGTTCACCAAATCTAGATATAAACAGTGATGTAGTCAAATTTTGAGCCAATTTAAATACACAATAATTAAAGAAGCAAAAATTAAAAAATTAAAAATTAAAACTACTTACCAGCTTTAGTCATGCCGATACCACTGTCGATGATCGACAGGGTATTATTAGTCTTGTCTGGAACAATATGGATGAAAAGCTCCGACTGAGCATCGAGCTTGCTCTTGTCGGTCAAGCTCTCAAATCTAATCTTGTCCAAAGCCTACAAGAAAAAGGTTTTAAAATTATAGCATACGCTAACTACGCCCAAATGGTCATTATATCAAACACATTATTCACAGTATCATTCTTTTGCATTCATAAACACATAAATGAACGCAATTTTTTCGACAAACAAGCAGTTTTAATTTAAATTTTGAAAAACAAGACTAATTCCCAGCAAGAAAGATCAAAGATCTTCAATTTCATCCAACTTTCACACCTATGAAATCCATCATTTCATTCTAAACATAAAAACCTTGAGCTAACAAAAGCAATATGCGAATCAAAAAGAACAACCACAGAACAGATCATTACGTATTAAGCATCAAATCAACATCAAATCAGAAAAGAAATCAGATCCATCGAATTATGAACCCGAACGGAATTATTAAAAAAGGCAGATCCATAGAAGGTGAAGACTTACATCAGAGGAGTTGCTGATGAGCTCACGAAGAAATATCTCCTTGTTGCTGTAGAAAGTGTTGATTATCAAGCTGAGAAGCTGATTGATCTCGGCTTGGAAAGCAAACGTCTCTGTATCCGCCATCGATGAACAACCTCTAAACTCCCGATTCAAAGATGAAATACCAAGGAAGTTCAAAATGAGGGGAGAAGAAGATGAAACTAAGATCAGGCACCGCTACGAGTGTGGGTACAAGGAGAGCTTATATGAGGAAGTTCATTAGGGTTTCTAGATCCTTCTATTAATTATTTTTAGAAAATAAAAAATAGGGAGTTTTGTGATTGCGGGAGCCACTCGTTCATACTTTATACTTTTCTTCGCCATTTCATTTGCTTTTTTATATGAATTTTCTTTTCCTTTTTAGTTCTTTTCCTTTTAGGTCTAATTATGTCTTGAATTCTTATACTCTTCATTTTTTTAAATTTAAATCAATGACATTTTAGTAACTTTAAATTACAAGTATGAACCAAACAACCTCACCGATTAAAGTGACGAACGTATGATTTTATGTTATGAGAGATAACTTATAAAATTTTAGGGATAAAAATAAATTTTCAAAATGAAATATAAAACAAATATATAAATTATATAAGAATTTAAAAATTTTAGGGGGTAACCGTCCCCACCCACCCCCTATCGATTCATTCATGTCCTTAGAGATTCTGAGTTCAAACCCGATGTTTGTAGAGGTATTTAAGTATTCATTCTTGAAGGATTGAGTCTTTCGAACATGTATTATCTTATAACCACCTTAGAGTAATAAAAAATTACAAAGGTAAATACTGAATAAATTTATGTTTGATGCATCAATAATTTTTGTATTATTATGAACCATAAGATATCACTTGTTAGAATATGTAACGCTTAATAAATAATTCAACCCCTAAAATATGTCTCAATTATCATCTTACCCTATAATACTCTCATCAAATCTAAATCTTAAAATTCCATCCTATAATGATTTTTTTAACACTCTCAGACCGATGCGGGTGACCCAATTTGATTTAAAGTGTCACTGGAGCAACCCACAGTAAAAATCTAAGAAAAAATTAAAATTTTTGTTAATCTATTTAAAATCGTAAAATAATTTATAGATAAAATACGAGTTCAGAAAATCATTTATATATGTTAAAATAAAATCCTCCAATATCCGGTAGTAAAACAAGTTTCAAACTATAATATAAAAACATAATACAACCTACATGCCCCTCCCTAAGTACATGCATCGTACTTCGCAAACAACGCAGATGAACTCCTTTACTGATGTCGGTAAAAGCACATGATTAAACTCTTTAACCTGAAATGGTAAGTAACAAAGTGAGTTTGGAAAGCTCAGTAATACACGACTACAAGAAGAATGCAATAGGTCATTGGGTATAAGGTAAAGCATAAATTTCTTAGAGCGATAGTCATCATCAGATTCTAGCGTTGAATTCAGATTCCATTAGCTAAGTCCTCAGTTACAAATAGGAATTTACGGTCTGAATGAAGTATTCAGATAGAGACAGGTTCAAAAGATTAAATTGGGGAGTCTAGTGTGTTCCAATAAAACAGAGAAAATGTACAGATCCTTTAAAAATATTAGTAGTTTAAAACTTATTTTAAAACTACAGCAATACCCACCAATTGAACACCGATATGCAGTTCCGCAGAACTACATACATAAAGACTTACCCTAGGCCCATTGGGCGTAGGTGTCAACTTAAGGGAGCACCTTAGGTCCATAAGGTTTTACCCTAACCGAAGCGTAGGTGCCCACCTGAGGGGTATGCCCTCAAGGACACAAGGACTTACCCAATGCACATAGCAGAGAAGTCACCCTAAGGGAGTACCTTAAAGTCCATAAGGTCTTACCACTAGGTCCATTGGGTCCAAGAGTCCACCCAAGGGTCGTCTTAGGTCCATAAGGAATTACCAGCTGATCAGTGTTGAACCTATATAAGGAGTTACAAGCTTGATCATAACTGAACCTGCAATAAGGAATTATCAGCTAATGGTGCTGAACATATAGAAGGAATTACCAATTTGATCAGAACTGAACCTGCAGAGACTTCATACTAGATCCCATAGTACCCTAAAGAAAAAAATTTTTTCAGATAGTAACCAGTGGTAGTAGGAAATCAGAGTTTAGACATATTTATTTATCAGTAAAAATAATAACTAAAGAATGCATATCATGTAGTCATAGTTCATAAACAGTAAATCAATACTTCAATAAATTTGAAATTTCAGAAAATCACATTCTAAAACAAGTAAAACAATTGTATGGCACATAAGGAACACACTATAGGATCCAATTATTTTTTGGAGGTACTTAGCAATTATCAAGCGAGGGAAACAAGAAACTTCTGTAAACTGATTGAATTTTAGAAACGATATCCTTATAAAAAGGAAGTTTGATAGCTGGCGGATTCATCAGTCACTCAAGAAGTGATTTATCAAGATCATAGTATTCAAATGTTTTTCCAAGGCACTAAGTAATCAGAAAGGTATTCAGAATCTTTTACATCAGTGTTGCTTGAGATTTCAGATATGACAAGAGTGATTCCATTATTCAGACAATCAGAGACATTTTAGACATTTTGGTATCTCGAAGAATTATTAGTAATTTAACCCAAGGAGAGTAAAACAACCATTTATAGAATTTAGGATTTATATCGAATTATCAGGACTTCGAGTCAAATTAAACTAACCAATCTCAATACTGTGATACTTGTCAATCATTTAGATTGAGGTAATTCACCATTATTCACTTCTTAATATTGATTGCTCTAGTTGAACTGATCATCTTCAGAATCATCGTTGAATGGATCTTAGGGAGACAAACATGTATTCAAATGGTATTTATTTCATTTCAGTATTGCAACGGTATCAAGAAATATCGGCTTGCTTTAGTTGTGGTTTATAATCATTATGGACAGTACAACATATAATTTCATTAGTGTTTTCAGACTTATCCTAGTCATCCACTTAATTCTATGTCATTGAGGGTACTTAGGTTATTTAGTATTCAAGTTTATCCCGCTTATTTCAGAGTTTCCAGAGTAATTCGATCTTTTCAATAATTCGGATAAGTACAATACTTCTGTTGAACATGTTTTGATATAACAATTTATGGCAAAATGTTTTTTGACTTGAATTGAATTTATTCAAAGTTTTCAAAAATAATTCAAAGTCCATTTAACTTGAAATTGAGCACAAAATGCTTTTCTGGACAAGAAGTACCGATATTGTTCTTACAGTATCGATACCTCATGAACAGTATCGATATTGTTCATATGATATTGATACCAAAGATAAGGGAAGTATTAATACTGTCAGCATTGCTCAAATTCCAGAATGCAAAAATAGTACTGATATCCAAAGGGGTACCGATACTACTTTACGTATTAATATCGATACCATAGTCTTAGTATCGATACTATCAGGCCCAACGGCTAGTAACATCTAGTTTTATTTAAAAATAAAAAAGGTAGTATCGATGCTCCCTATAAGAGTACCGATACCCTCTGTACTGAGCAGTTTTATTTTGTAGAGAAAACAACCTCAACGGCTCCAAATCACTCTCAATAGCTAGAAACGGCCACAAACTCATTTCAACATATAAATATAAGTTCAAGACACTTGAAGAAGAGTTAGAACACTATTCAAACAATCAAACACAAGAGAAGAACTTTTCACTCTTTATTCTTATTCTCTTGTAAATATTTTGTTATTGTGAGCTTTAATTCTTTATAAACATCTTCCTTTTTAGAGGTGTTCTTTGTTTATATCTTTTTCCTTGTAAAGGGGTTTTGGTTCTAGCTAAGTCTGTTAAAAGCTAGGGAGTTTGTAAAGGTTATCTCTTTGTCCTTGAAAAAGAAAGAACAAATTAGTGGATTTGTTGGAAAATCCTTAGTGAGGAACTAAGGTAGTAGAGGTAGACTTAGTTGAGAAGTCAAACCACTATAAATCGTTGTGCCAATTTTTTTATATTTTCTTTATCCTTACTCCCTAAACAATATTTGCAAATTCACCCATCGTGCACAATTTTCAATTGTCCAATTTGATCTTCGAAAATCCCAATAACTCTCATTTAGTTCAACTTTATCATATAATATAGTCATTTCAAGTAATTCAAACATGTAAAGTACTCTCGGTAATTTAGCCTTTAACGAGATTAATCATAATTTACAAGTCCTTATATTAATTGATTTACAAATTAAATCACTGAACTTATATTTATCTCTTATTGATCTTCTAGTTCCTTACACGAGTCAATTGAGTCTTATTGTATTTATTATCTTTATACCATATTTAATTTGAGCCCATCAATAATTAATTCTATGTAATTGACCAATAACTTCAATCATGCATTAACAAATCACCAACATGTACCATAAAGCATGCATAGAGTAGTGAAGTATTACCTCGATTTTTGAGCCACATCGGTTAACCCATTAAACTCCATTTGATGATCACCCTCGAACTTTAATTCCACGTCCTATAATGTCTCGGATACATGGTCAAACCAATTACATTAGAAATGGAACTTAAATGTGAAAATATGTATTGAATTGGGAGAAAAAAATATCGAAAAACAACTTATCGAGTTTGAATTTGGCAAACGGACTTCGGATTCAAACTCAAGACGTCGAAAAATATAAAATATGATTTTTCGAAAATTTTGACTTTTTGCTCAAAGTTAACAGGCAAACTAGTTAAAGTCAACGGTCAACGACATGTCAACGGTCATATCAAAGTCAACGGTTTGGGTCAAGGTCAACGAGTTAGACCGGTTTGGGTTATCTCAAGCCGATTCGGATTGACTCGGTTCAGTCCTAGTTGACTCAGACCGATTCAAGTCAACTCGAACCGGTTCTAGGATGTTCTAAGGCTGGGGAGGAGCCCCACATGCATGCGGCGATGTGTGGCAACGACGACAGGGTCGGGGACGACGGCCAAGTACTCCAACAGCTTCAATGAACCAAAATTAATCCACAACATCTCAATATTCAACCCAAAACAATTTAAATCAACCGAAAAAAAAATCGAAACTCACTCAAATTGGCAATCGACAACAGAGTGACGATGGGCGACAATTTCGATCGGGTTTCAAGCGCACTACGGTAAGAATCTTTCAAAACTACCTGTTTTGGTCCTTAAATAAATTTTATCTTAGAAATTTGGGGTGTGACAATTTTAACCTCTCCATTTGAGACCATCAAAATAAGGTTGAACTTTTAGGCAAATCAAGTTAAAATATTTGGAACTATTGAGTAGCAAGTAGAGATGACAATAAGTCGAAATAAGTTTTTAGTCAATTTGAAAAAAACATATTTATTCAATTCGAATTAGACTTAAATTTAACACAGTTTTATTAGACTCAAAATTTATCTTAAATTTTATTATAAAACATAAATTTGGTCCAACACAAATATAAAAAGACAATATCATATTATTATCTTGAGTTAAATCTGATCTAATTCGATGTCATTCTTTATAAAATTTAATCCGATCCAACTCAGAATTTTTAAAAAATAACCCCGATCCCATCCTATCAGGGTAGAGGAACAGGTCGAATTCGGATAAGTTGCCATCGCTAGCAGCTGCTTATACGACTCTAAAGTAGTTCTATAATCTTGCAATTACGGAAGTTGTTTAAGCTACAGAATGTGGCGGGCGAAATCAACAGTGTAATGATGTGTTGACAGTACAGAATCATGAAAATCAAGTTGGTTAAGATATATTGGAAAATCCGTCCAGAAATATGCAGAACTAATTTTAGACATCCTGGTTTAGGAACAAGGAGATCACTTACAGTACCAGAAGCAATGCGTGCAAGCTCAAAAGATAAGGCACTGGTTGAAAATATCAATTATCCCAGGAACAAATAGCAGTCCTCATTCAAGGGTCTAAACTTCTCTCCAAAATTACTAACAAAACCACTAAACGGAGGCATTCAAACAAAACGTAAATCAGTAAACATTAAACTTGAAGGTGAGTCAAATACGTTAAAGCTTAGTCGACTTCTTCCATCTTGCTGCCTTCAGCATCAGCTTCAGCTTCACCTGCATCCTCATCGATGCTCAGACCTAGTTTAAGCATCCTGTGGATTCTGTTGCCAAAGGTGTTAGGATCATCAAGGCTGAACCCGGAAGTCAGGAGAGCTGCTCGAAGAGGAGGACAAGGTCCTTGACGGATTTGTCATTATTGTCTGCATCAGACCTCTTTCTCAGCTCCTCCATTATTGGGTTCTCGGGATTGATCTCCATCGTCTTCTTGCTGGACATGTACCCAGCCATGCTGTTATCCCTCAAAGCTTGTGCCTTCATGATCCTCTCCATGTTGGCAGTCCAACCATACTCACCAGTCACTAAACAGCAAGGAGAATCAACCACATGATCCTCTCCATGTTGGCAGTCCAACCATACTCACCAGTCACTAAACAGCAAGGAGAATCAACCACACAGTCGGAAACCACAACCTTCTCCACCTTATCACCCAAAACATCCTTGATAACCTTGCACGGACCCTCAAACTTCTCCTTCAAAGCTTCCTTCTTTTGCTTCTCATCCTCACTCTCATCGAGTTTCAAACCTTCCTTGGTAGCAGACACAAGCTTCTTTCCCTCGAATTCTTTCAGCTGTCCAACAGCATACTCATCGATAGCATTAACCATGTAAAGGACCTCATAGCCCTTCTTCTTCAGCTTCTCAAGGGGGAGTTCTCAACAACCTTTTACTCTCACCGGTTATATAATATTTATCATTCTGACCCTCCTTCATTCTGGTCACATAGTCCTTCAAGCTGGTCATCTCATCACCGCTCTTGGTGGAGTGGTATCGCAGCAGTTCAGCTATCTTAGTCCTGTTCTGAGAGTCCTCATGAATACCAAGCTTGAGGTTCTTCGAGAAGGCCTCGTAAAACTTGTTGTAATCTTCCTTGTTCTCAGCTATTTCAAAGAAGAGCTCAATGCACTTCTTCACCAGGTTCTTGCGGATCACCTTCAAGATCTTGTTCTGCTGCAACATTTCTCGAGAGATGTTGAGAGGAAGGTCCTCTGAGTCAACAATACCCTTCACAAAGCTGAGAAACTCAGGAATCAACTCCTCACAGTTGTCCATGATAAAGACACGCCTGACATACAACTTGATGTTGTTGGGCTTCTTCCTCGTGTCAAAGAGATCAAAAGGAGCTCGTTTGGGAACAAAGAGGACAGCCTTGAACTCGAGTTGCCCCTCAACTGAAAAGTGTTTGACAGCCAAATGCTCTTCCCAATCATTTGTAAGGCTTTTGTAGAAGGCAGCATATTCTTCCTTGGTAATCTCTTCGGGCTTTCTCATCCAAATTGGCTTCTGTTTGCTCACCAAAGACCATTCATGTGAGACCTCCTTAATCTTCTTCTTTTTCTTCTCTTCTTTCTTCTTCTCCTCATCAACATCCTCAACTTTCCCTTCTTCATCCTTTTTTCTCCTCCTCATCTTCGTCATCAGAAATCTCCTCTGTAGTCTTCTCAATCCAGAGAGAAATAGGATAGCTAATGAATTCAGAGTGCTTCTTAATCAAGTCTTTGAGACGTCGCTCCTCGAGGTACTCAAGCTGGTCCTCTTTCAAGAAAAGTGTAATCTTAGTACCCCTGTCAAGGTTCTCCCCAGAGGTATCCCTGGTGACAGTGAATGATCCACCATCTTGGGACTCCCATACATACTGCTCATCATCGTTGTGCTTTGTGGTAACAATCACCTTCTCGGCAACCAGGTACGCAGAGTAGAAACCGACACCAAATTGACCGATCATACTAACATCAGCACCAGCAGCCAATGCCTCCATGAATTCCTTGGTCCCAGACCTTGCAATTGTACCAAGATTGGTCACCAAATCTAAACAGCAGCAATATCGTCACATTAAAAGCCCATTTAACTCCAAAATCTTAATTTTGAATGCACAACTAAGCACAATTACCAGCCTTTGTCATCCCAATACCACTGTCGATGATCGACAGGGTGCTGCTAGTCTTGTCTGGAACAATATGGATGAAAAGCTCCGGCTGAGCAACGAGTTTGCTCTTGTCTGTCAAGCTCTCAAATCTAATCTTGTCCAAAGCCTACAGAAAATAGGTTCAACATCAAAACAATTACTAATAACACATAAATGCCCATTAATTTGCAATATATTAAACACATTAGATTCAAGAAATGATTATTGTTCACTCTTTTACACTCATAAATCCAAGAAAGAGCACAAATTCAAACTAGAACCGTGCAGCATTCATTAAGCTTTCATATGAACCCTAAAATTTCTATCACGAAAACAATTAAGCAAAACCCATGAACATCAAATCATGACAGTTCAGATCCATTAACTAACGTATTAAAAAGAAATTATATTAAAAAAATAAAAATTATCAGTCTTTAGACATGAATGGAAGAGAAAGTGGACTTACGCCGGAGGCGTTGCTAATGAGCTCACGAAGAAAGATCTCTTTGTTACTGTAGCAGGTGTTGATAATCAAGCTGAGAAGCTGGTTGATCTCCGCTTGAAAAGCAAACGTCTCTGAATCCGCCATTGATGGAAGAACTCTAAGCTACCGATCAAAAAGAAGAAAAAAAACGTCAATTTCGAAAGTTATGAGCTTTGGGTATCGAATGCAAATGAAAAAAGAGTAGGGCACTGCTTTGAACCCGCGAGTTAAGGAGATTTTTTAGAGGAGACCTATTAGGGTTTCTAGATTCTACCTATTAGGGACATATATTGCTTTTTCCATTTTATATATGATCATACGAGTATAAATGATCGGGAAATTTTTACCGTGAAGCAGTTTTAATATATTTAATTGATTCAATTAGATTATTTTTCGTTAAAAAAATAACGACACATCTAACGTGACTGTTATAAACTAATAACGACATACACCAAAGATTTTTATATTATTATTAATGCTAGTTGAGGAGACACATGGGTTTTTTCACACAACCCATTCGGTTTCAAACCATTTTCATTACCCTCGTTTATTTACACAAAACTCATTCGGTTTCAAACCATTTTCATGACCCTCGTCTGAAAATCAAACTGTTTATTTCGGAAGAAACATGGGATTGGAACAAGTGGATTGAACTACTAAGAAATGGTTCATTCTTGTTTAGAAGGTGGAAAACATTCTTTCTGGAACCTATGAAGCTCTGATGAATATAAGTTGAGGAAATTCCTGTAGTGATCGACAAGAGGAGACGTGCCGAAGTTCAAGGAGAATACTTTTATCCCTTTTGTTGCTCATCTCGTTAATGCACAACTCGACGGATTTATACAGTACAACCTTATCAGCTGCGCTATAAAGATATAGCTGCGGACAGTGCGGATGGTGCTCCAAGGCCTCATTCAAGACCGCCCTAAACTTTATGCAGTAGGAGGAACAAGTAATAGATGGCCTCAATCAGTTGTTTATCGCAACCACAATGTTTAATCATACACGGAGAGAACGAATAAACATAAAGGGAAAACTGACCTCTCCACTTCCGGCATATTTAGAAGGGAATTAAAGAACTTCTCCAAGGAAGCTAGCACTACAGTTTCAACCATCTCCGGTTCCTCTTTCTGTGGTTTCCAATCAGTCACTCCATTTTCGGATCCATTTTTTGAGTCGTTTTCTTCAGTATAGCAACAGCAAAACCAGCTGCCAGACCTGCAAAGTTGAAGTGGATATGCGAATCACCACTTCTTTTCCCATTCGAGTTGATCTAAAGGCCGGAGTTTTCAATCTCGAGGATGATTATTTAACGAAATGAACCTAAACTTGTGTACAATAGCAAGTGAGGTAAAGAAATTTAACCATAGAGACAAACACTGATCAATATATTAAGAAAGCATCAGAGAAAACAGATAAAAACATTTCATTAAAGCTCACAATCAAACAACTTGATGTCATTAACTTCGATCATAATCTAAAGTATTCCTACCAATACACATTCTAATGTCAGCTAAAGAAACATAGTTAAAAACACTTGGAATTTAAAGGGTCAGCTTATCCTGAATCAAAAATTACTCCTTCAATAATCTCTTTCAACCCTTCTCTTCTCTGAAAACGCTCAATCACTGAACCATATCTGCACAGAATAGCCCAATAATGCCAGATTTTACTTTCCCATACGCAAAATTTCAAAACCAAAGCCATTTTCAGTCATAAGAAATTACTTACACAAGCCAGCCAGTGGTGCTAAAAGTATGGAAAATGAAGCACCTTTCACGATCATCTTCTTCTTTCTCTGAACCCCAAGTGGCCAACCCATTTGCCAATTCAGCTATACGTCGGTCAAGCATTGAAACCGGATCCAAGCACAACAAATCCTTGAGTTCAACAAGAAAAGTAACAACATGGATTCCTCTTGAATTATACCATTCAACGTATTTATTCAAATGTTTGTTCGTAGCCCCAAGCCACCCCAAAAGAACCACGGTGGTCACTTTGTCTGTATTTCCCAAAGCCTCAGCTTCTCCACCGCCGTCGATCATAACCTCCGGAGCTTTGTTCCATCCCAAATACGTGCCGTTGGCCGTGGACTCGATGAACGCGTTGAAAGAAGAAGAAACGGAGAGAAACGAAGCAGTAAAGGGATTCGCCCAAGGCTGGGAAAGGGGTTGTTTGAGAAACTTTGACCAAGTTTGAGAAAATGGGTTCGTCTGACTCGAGTTGGAGATTGTTGCTTTGGCGTCTTCCTCGTGATTATCGAAGGGAAATTGAGAGCGTTAGAGATTTAGAGAGATTCTGAGAAACAAATATATTTTCTTATGCGGCAGTGTGTCCAACCCGGAAACAATAAGTTTATTGAATAGTCACGTCATTATTTTTTTAACGGATCATGATGTGATTGATTCACTTAAAAAGTTTAGTAATCTGACTGATTTAGAAAAAGTTTAATGGTCAAATTAATTATTGATCATAGTTTGGTGGTCTTTCGTGTAGTTTGCTCTTATTTTTTTAATATTTTCAGTAAAAAAATTATCTAAAACATTATTATTTCTATCTAAAATATTAATATTTTTTAACATTTCCGGTAAAGTGTCCAATAATAACAAAACAAGTAGAAAAAAATAATATTTTAGGTAGCGTTTTACCATATATGTTAACAAAATCGGAAAAACGTTCAATAATAACAAAATCGATAGAAATAATAATGTTTTAGGTAATTTTTTTTTTACCAGAAATGTTAAAAAAATAATAACAAAACCAGTAACATCTTTCTTTAGTCGTATATTAAAGCTGTCGCACATGAGACTTCCCCTAAATGATCGAGCTTGAACGAATAAAATTATGTTCGTATTTGTTTATTTATTTTTTAAGGTATTCATATTTGTTTATTTATTGTTTGCAAACATGTTCGTGAACGTGTTCGTGTTGAATTATGTTTCGATATAACAAATTTAAAGGCAAAATGTTTTTGGACTTGAATTGAATTTATTCAAAGTTTTAAAAAGATTTCAAAAATAAATCAAAGTCCATTAAATTCGGATTTGAGCAAAAATGCTAAAGGGTGTCAAAGTGTATACATGTACCCCTGCAGTGCATCCATGCACCCCTGCAGTGCATCCATGCACCCCGGCAGTGCATCCATGCACCCCGGCAGTGCATCCATGCACCTGCCACTAGTTCATCGATGCACCATGTAGTGCATTCATGCACTCCATTTCGAATGTAATTAGTGCATCCATGCACCAAGCTGCAACGGCTAGTTTATTTGAATTTAATGAAGGAGTATCGATGCACATTGATAGTGCATCGATGCACCATGTTATGGGCAGCCTTTTTGAGTAGAAAAATCATCCCCAAACGGCTCCAAAACATCTCCAACGGTTATATACGACATCAAACACATTCTAAGCTATAAATACAAGCTAAGGACACTTGAAGAAGTCAGAGAACAACTATCCAAGCAATCAAACACAAGAGAAGAGTTTTTCATTCTTATTTCATATTTCTCTTGTAAATATTTTGTTCTTGTGAGCTTAATTCTTGTAAACAA
Source organism: Hibiscus syriacus (assembly GCF_006381635.1). NCBI lineage: Eukaryota > Viridiplantae > Streptophyta > Magnoliopsida > Malvales > Malvaceae > Hibiscus > Hibiscus syriacus. Next base: position 800,777 of record NW_024063176.1, read on the forward strand.
CTGCCTTAGAGAGGTTTTCTTGTTTACATTTCTTATCATTTTGTAAAGGGGAAAGGTTCTAGTTTAGCCCGGAAAAACTAGGGAGTTGTAAGGTTATCTCTTTGTCCTCAAAAGAAATAACAAATTAGTGAATTTGTTGGAAAATCCTTGGTGAGGAGCTAAGGTAGTGAACGTAGACTTTGGTTGAGAAAGTCGAACCACTATAAATCGCTGTGCAATTCTCTATCTTTCAATCTCCTTACTTCCTAAACACAAAACCGTTCCGACCACTCTTTGCAAACAGTTCCGATTATCGATTCGAGCTTACAAAAATCCCAACAATTGGCATCAGAGCTTAACTCGTTAAGAAGGTTTAACCACCTTTAGATGATCCTCGAAGAAGCTATACCAATTCCCAACACAACCGAGAAGATGACTTCCACCTTCGACTTGTTCCACATGGAAGACTCCCTACCAACGGATATGCCTCCATACTTTAATGGAGTCAACTATCATCATTGGAAGAAATCAATGAAGGTATTCATCCAATCCAATGATCTTGATACATGGAAGATTATCGAGAATGGATATTATTCTCCAAAGAAGAAGGAGAAGAAGTGGAGTGACAAAGAACTGAAGAAAGCTCAACTTAATGCGAAGGCCATGCACATGGTGTTGTGTGCATTTGGTCCTGAAATCTATGAAGGAGTTTCTTCATGTTCAAGTGCCAAGGAGCTTTGGAATAAGCTCGAGGAAATCTATAGAGACGAGAAATAAGAGAAAATTTCGGTGATGTCTCTATTAGCTCTAACGGAGCCAAAGGTATCTTCAAACTCAAATAAATTAAATTTACGTTCTTTTAATGAGTTACAAGATGCCTATGATGAATTATTTTCGGAGTTTGAGACCATGAACTCCAAATATAAAAATCTGATTTCTAAATTTATTGCTAAAAATGATCTTCTTTTGAAAGCTAAAACAGACTTGGAAAATCAAAATGAAATGTTGAGAAAGGAGTTAGAGCTTTCAAAAATAAAATCTGAAAACTTTGAAAAAGAAATTTTCAAATTAAACAAACTTCTTCTAGAAATGAAAATGGATTTTGAAAATCAAAATGAAATCTTGAAGAAGGATTTAGAACTTTCAAAAATGAAATTTGAAAGTATTGAAAAAGAAAATTTCGATTTGAAAGTTAAGCTTGAATGTTTAACAAAAGAAAAAGAGATCATTTTAAATAATTCATCTAGTTCAATAATGACAATATGTTCACATTGTTATTATCATGGTCATAAGGAACATACTTGTCATTTGAAGAAAGGAAAACGTTTTAAAATTAGACAAGTATGGTCTCGAAATGAACAAGGGGCATTGAAACTAACGTTCAAGGATCCAAAGCAATTTGGATACCAAAATCTATTTAAATGTATCTTGTAGGTGTGTGGGAGCAATGATGATGAAAATGATGATATTCAAGATGCTCCAGCCACACATGAAAAGGAATGGGTAACCTCTAAGCTTAATGTTTTTAATTTTAGTTATTTGGTGCTCATAGGATTTATGCATGCATGAGTTTTGATTTTAAATGATTATGCATGTATGTTAAAAAATGGTTATGATGAACATTTTAAATTTTTAATGATTTTTTTATTTTTAGTTCACCATAATAAAATTTTAGTCAAAATTGGTTTTAATGCAAATGATATCTCTAACAATTGATATCAATTTTTCAAAAACTTTGATTTTACAAATTTTAAATTTTTGACCTAAATTTAAATGTTTATGCATGTGATTTAAATGAAAATGATATCTCTCTAACAATTGATATCAAAATTTTCAAATGCATAACATTTTTTTGGAAAACTTTATGCATATGCACTTAATTTCAATACTTAATATTGCATAAAGTATTTTAGACTTAGATATATTGAATTTCATGTACTACTAACATTTTTTATTCTTTATTGAAATTCAATTTTGTTTAAGTGTCAAGTTCTTAAAGCTAAATTTTATTTGGAATGCATTTATTGAGGGGGAGCTTTGATTTTTCAAATAAATTTTAAAATGACAAATTTACTACTTACTTTCCAAAGTTATTGTGAACTTCAAAGATTGAATTATTTTTTATATAACAAAAAGGGAGAGAAGTTTGGTTTGAAAAATTCAATTTCTAAAGAAAAAGGGGGAGCTTAACATTTTCATATATTTTCAAACAATTGGTAACAATTGATATCATTTTGTTAACAATTGGTATATTTTTCATTAAACATTTTATTAAGGGGGAGTTTTGCCAAAAAAAAAATTTCAAATGTTTTGTAATATAAAAAAGGGGGAGATTGTTGAATTATGTTTCGATATAAAAAATTTAAAGGCAAAATGTTTTTGGACTTGATTGAATTTATTCAAAGTTTTAAAAAGGTTTCAAAAATACATCAAAGTCCATTAAATTCGAATTTGAGCAAAAATGCTAAAGGGTGTCAAAGTGCATCCATGTACCCCTGCAGTGCATCCATGCACCCTACAGTGCATCCATGCACCTGCAATAGTGCATCGATGCACCATGTAGTGCATCCATGCACTCCATTTCGAATGCAATTAGTGCATCGATGCACCTTGCTGTGCATCCATGCACCAAGGCTGCAACGGCTAGTTTATTTGAATTTAATGAAGGGTATCGATGCACCTTGATAGTGCACCAATGCACCATGTTATGGGCAGCCTTTTTGAGTAGAAAAATCATCCCCAAACGGCTCCAAAACATCCTCGACGGTTATATACGACATCAACACATTCCAAGCTATAAATACAAGCTAAGGATACTTGAAGAAGTCAGAGAACAACTATCCAAGCAATCAAACACAAGAAGAGTTTTTTATTCTTAATTCATCTTTCTCTTATAAATATTTTGTTCTTGTGAGCTTAATTCTTGTAAACACCTACCTTAGAGAGGTTTCTTGTTTACATTTCTTATCCTTTGTAAAGGGGAAATGTTCTAGTTTAGCCCGGAAAAACTAGGGAGTTGTAAGGTATCTCTTTGTCCTCAAAAGAAATAACAAATTAGTGAATTTGTTGGAAAATCCTTGGTGAGGAGCTAAGGTAGTGGACGTAGACTTTGGTTGAGAAGTTGAACCACTATAAATCGCTGTGCAATTCTCTATCTTTCAATCTCCTTACTCCTTAAAAACAAAACCGTTCCAACCCCTCTTTGCAAACCATTCCGGTTGTCGATTCGAGCTTACAAAAATCCAACAGTTCGTTTATGTTCACGAAATATTTATTTAGCATTCACGAACATGCTCGTTTAAAGTTCATTTTGTTTGTTTGGCGTTCATTTATATATTCAATTTTTAGTTTTACCCTTTCATTTGCAAGCTAAATAAAAATGATAAAATTACATCACTAATGCTTAAACTCCTAAAAGCCACAATTTAATTCAACTTTTATCATGTGTTCAGTTAGTGTAACACCCCAGCCGTATCCGACCCAAATACGAATCTGATGTGTCACATTGACTAGTCAAAACATGTACTTTTATAAAAACCATAGAAAAATTTAAAACTTCCATTCTACAAAGTTAATATTTACATAATCATGTTCAAAACATTATCAAACTCCATCAGAGCGTACATTCTTAATAACTTTGTTTACATGCCAACATACTACTTTACATAACAGAATATACTTTACAAAATATTTATGATCTGATCTTCGAGTGGAGATATGCTATTTTGCTGGTACTAAGCTTATCCTCTTGCTTACCAATACATACGTGTAAGACACTTACACGCTAAGTCATAGACTTACTGAGACATGTAAATACATAAGTAAACTAACAAATGCATGAACATCATGTAATACACATCATATTTATATACCTATTGAACCCATCATTAACATGTTTATTATTACTTATTTCCTTTTCAGTAATTCACTTCTATCATATGAGCATACATTTGACATAAACATATAATATAAAATCCAAAACACAACAATACATGAATAAATATTATTGTCATATCACACAATCATATCATCTCGTATCACAGATACACATATGTACTTATTATTATATCCTCATTCATATTATCATATGATTATGAACTTATCATTTATACATGTCATATAACACAAATACCATTTCACAAAGAACATATATATCATAACAATTTATTTATCATCTTTAAAGCCCATGCACTCTTTGAGAGCTTAAGGTAAGTGAGTACATAGAGTTTGTGCACATATGTTGTCACCACAGTTCGTATAAATCCCACTAGGGGCGCGTATAATTTGTCCCGTAGAACCACTATGTCCCGAAGGACCACATAGAACACATATGTCCCTTAGGACCACGTAGAACCCTCGACTCTTGGCATGCCAACTATACCTATAGCTCTCATAACACATGACATGGCATTATCTTTATATCATTTCAAATCTTCATATAGGCACATAGTTTACTTTTACATAGCATATTTCCATGTAATTCACATTCACGTATCACATAGCTTTTCACCTTTACTTGCATTCTTTTTCACATAGCTCATAGTCATAGGTCTTATCTCATAACATATATATATTCTCATATATAATTCATATTATTTCTTATATCATCACATAATTCAATTATAACCTTTAACATAGATGATTGCACTGACATATATTCACAAAATTCATTTAACCTACATAACATATCATGTAACATTCTAATAAAAACACATATAAGTCATATCACTTTCACATATCTTTTATCATTTATTTATCTCTAATGATCACTAACTATTATCACACATACATGCATTTACATGGTTCACATATAAAGATGCATTCACAATTAGACATATGTATTTATTCATCTACTCTAGTACCATATCACTACATGATTATGCTCTGGTACTAATAAACATAATATCACACCATGCTTGTATTCTTGTACTTATGTCATCTATTATCGGAATTAGACTCATCGCAAGTCTTAATTCCCTAAACATCACGTACACTTAATATCATGTACTCACCCGGTCTCAATGAACACTCTTAAGCTCTTATTATTTCTTGCGTATCTTACTCTGCCAACCTATCCGAACATTACTTTCGATCAATGTCTGCACAATCATGTATTGATACATATCAGTATTCCAATTAATATACTCTAATCTTTCATTTCTTAGACTAAAGGAAAAATCTATTTCTATTTTCCCTTTGAAGTGTATCGGTACACACTATAAGGTATCGATACATTCTTTACTGAGGTATCGATACACTGCTTATGTATCGATACACAAATTACATTCGAAATTATTCTTTTCAAGGGGGTATCGATACACTCCTTAAGGTATCGGTACCCTTTGAATATCTTCCTGAATTTACTCTTGAGGTGTTGGTACCTGTTGAATGGGTACCGATACACCCTTGCCCATAAATCAATTTTAAGCACGAAAATCACTTCATTCTAGTTTAATTGTGTCATATTTCACCCCTTTCATATCCTTAGCTCACATACACCAACTTAAACTAATTAATACTTCAATACATCTTTAACTTAAAATCCAATCATCCACATAGCATTCAAGAATCATACTCAAATTCAACACGTTATAATCCAATTCTAACACTTCATATTCCTTAATTAGGTTGGTGATAAGTCAAATTCATCAATAAAACTTCAAAAACCTCTTTATATCAAGAATCATTTCTAAACCCCTGATCAAATTCCTTTCTAATTTTCTCTTCTTATATTTTAAGCTTATATAAGCTTTCCTTAAGCTTATATAACACTCAAAGAATAAAACCCAACTTAAACATTCAAGAATTAACCATCAAAATTAAAACTCACCTTTGAGGCTTGAGCTTTAGTACACGGGAAAAAGAAAGGAAAAGAAGAATTCTAGATAACTCTTCTAATCCCACATGTTCACTCTTAATAAGGGGAAGAAAAATATCTTTTAAGCTAAAATTATCATAATGCCCTTCACTCATTCCAAAATTACAATTTAATCCAATACTGAAATATATAATTAATCCTTGAACTTTTAAATTCTCCTAAATTGATCCCCAAATTACATAAATTTTTATTTTCTGACCCGGATTTCGAGATGTGCAGTTAGTCTCTACCTTCATCGATATTTAAATGTAAATAAAATAAAATAAAAAGGAGAACCGAATAAACGAGCTTTCGTAAACATAAATGAACGAGTCGATAAATGAGCTTGTTCGTGAACATAAATGAACCAACACACCTCTGTTCATGTTCATTCGTTTAGTAAATAAATATAAAAAAATTCATACTCATTTATTTAGCTTAACAAATGAACATAAACGAACAGTTCACCGAATGCTCTATTCATTTACACTCCTATCTATGAAATAAATTTCAACTTATTGAAGGGTTTAGTGAATAAAAAGTGTTGTTTTTTTCTAGAAGTCCTAAATTCTAGAGTAATGATAAAGTAAAACTTGTAAATAAATATCATCTTATAATCACTTCAAACTATTAAAAAACTAATAATTTCTGTAAATTAGAGCAATGATGTTCATGAAAATATGGAAAATATGATATTTGAATTTTTATTTAACGATTTGAGATGTTTTTATAGTGCTTTATGAAGTCTTCACGAAGTTGTAACGATTTTAAATAAAATCTTTATAAAGATATGATAATTTTAGTAAATATGTCTTAATTTCATGATGATTTAACTCTGTTTTTTTATTTTAAGATAAAAAATAAATATGAATTAAAATAATTTTTTAAATACCCTTATTAGTAAACTGATAAATTTTAAGGAATTAAGCATTATTGTTTTAAATTAATAGTTGTTGGTTCAAGTGGTAAGTAGCTTGATGTCGCTTAAGTAAAGTATCAAGTTCGAGTCCTTCTGTATGTAGAAAATCTCTACTAGGAAATCACCTACCGAAGCCAAGTGTACAACGAGGGTTGGTCCAGATTAGTCAAGGCTCCAGAAGAGCAAAAACAAATATTAGTGTTTTAAAAATAAAGTAAATTTTGAACCAACCAACTTATAAAAAATGAAAATATATGATTAAAACAATAATTTTCAAAATTATACCTTTAAGAGAAAACAGAGAATTTAAAGAGGAAAATTAAAATATTGTTGATTAGATAATATTTATGTTGTAAAATTTGGGTGATTTTCCCAAAAAAACTAACCCTAGGACCTTTATTTCCCTGTCAGGCACCGTTCATACTATATTTCCCGATCTAACACCCTTTACAGAAGGCGCGTCCCCTGAAGCGCGTCTTATGTTTTTGGATACACGTGGTTAAAACGCAACCCCTGGGGCGCGCCTTACGCCACATAGGGCTATAGCGTGGGGCAGGGGCCGCGCCTTTCAATTATCACACATGCATAATGCAAGGCGCGCTGCAGGGACCGCGCCTTGCATAATTTACCCGCACTTCTCGGTCTTTAAGCATCGTCTCTCCGCTATAAATAACCCCTCCCCCCGTGAACTCTCTCGCATCTCCCTCTCAACCGAGAAATTAATACAACAATCTTTTCAAGCAGTAAATAAACCCGACAATCCTCTTATATTTGATTCAGAGTCATTTGATCTTCGTTATAAGGTAATTTTGTTATAATATTTTTTTATAATTATATGATTATTTGAAAAAAAATTATACTAATTGTTTTCAATTAATTTATGTGTTTGTAAAATTGGAAAGCGGGAGCATACGTCGAAATATTTTTGCGGTGCATGTATAATATAAAATTATATTATTTAAATTATTTATGTTTATGTGTAAAAAATTTATTGTGTTATATTTTCGTTCATATATTATTTATTAATTAGGTTTGTTTCAGTTGTTTTTTGCAGATATAATATTGTCGCACTTTTAAACTCTAAGAATTGTGACTTTCAACTATTGTTTATTATGATAGAGAAATACGAGAAGATGAAACCGACGTTGTTTTCGTATCAATGAGTGTTAAAATATCATTCAAGAGAAATATAACTCTTGAGGAGCTGATAACGAAGATTTCGAGGAAGGTTCATGTTGGAAGTAGTAGAAGAATGTCGTCGTTCCAGTACAGATTTCCAACATCATTGTTGTCATTAACTTATACAGCGTTCGAACTATCGAATAATGATGATGTTGAAATGATGGATGATTCTCAAAGTAATTATTAGACGACGATATCAGATGTATGCAAAGTTTGTTCAAGTGCGTGCTAGTCGGGGTCAGTCATTAAGCTCCCACTATGGGTGGCTGAACAAGTTGATCAAGCTGACAGCCCACTACAGTAATGTGTAATGATTTTAATGCCATAATGGGAAATCCACATCATGGTGCCGTCACATCAACTTCATTCGGGAGACATTCATCAGTAACTCCTTACGATAGTACCGAGGTGGGTCCACGACAATCCATATGGCAACATCGTGTACAATTCAAGAGGAAGACATTCATGCAAATTTCTTTGACCTTAATATGGTGATGTCATCGACGCAACAATCTGTGCATTTCCATTTGACTCGATGACTTCAAGCTCCAGGGAGAGCATCGACTGCGAGCTTTTTCGATCTCAATGTTGATATGCTTTCTAGTTCAAGGGAAGCAATATAAGTAGTAGGTTCTTCGACCTAAATGTGGAGAGCATGGAAAACCATCATCTCCACCAGAAGAACCGCTTCGTGAGCCTGGTGTGGATGGTGCTGAGACTGGACTATTCATTTAGCCAGAATCACCGTAATTCAACTCCGATGATGATGATGATGTAGATGAAATTCCCTTAAATGTGGCACAAACTGACCCTCCAGCACACATGTCTGAAGCTGATTATGGTGCAATGTACAGGCCAAAATTTGCGAATATGCCTCATCTCGATGACTATGGATATTACTCATCAATAAATAATGGTGAGTTATCTTTAGGCATGGAGTTTTCAAGCAAAGAATAGCGATGATGGCTGTAAAGAAATTACAATATCCATAATCTGTTCATCCATAGTCGAACCCTCCATGACATGAAAATGTGTATGTCATGTGCCCGACGCGAAAACGGACGCGAAAACTCATAAAACCCAGACTCGCGTTGTGTGAAAACTGTACATGAGATGTTTGCGTCGGCCATGGGTGATGAGGCTGCACCCAAAACCAATATGAACCTCAAGTTGATCTGCAAACATAGACCCATAATATCCTCCAGGTGGGGTTATATATCTCTGTGACGGTGGCGCGGCTGGGTTATAAAACCATGACAGTGATATCATATATGGTTGCGATAGTAAGTCGCTGCAGACGGTGACGCTATGAAGGTCCTGCTGGTGCAGCTAAGGATGAATCCGAAAGCATCTGCTCTCCGTCCACGAGTCGGGGCGATGTGCTATGAACGGTGAACGTATATGTCGATGTCGCTGAAAGTCTGCCCTCGTGCAGCCTTGGAAAGCAGAAACGATTTCCCGTTACTGTTTGAACCACTCATAATAATCATCAGCAACTATCAAGAGGTCATCATAAATAAGCTCTCTATGGGGAAGTAGCCGATGTCGATCCTCCCACAGCACGACCCCGCATGCTGCTTCACCAGCCAATCTGTATCCAACTTGCCACGTCGATCTGTGCTATGCAACTCGTCCATATTGCGAGGTTGCTTCTGGAATTGGTTGAAAGCAACCAAATTGCCAGAGCACGCGATCAGTGGAGTGCCACTCGACGATCGCATAACAGATCAAAGGGATCATCGCCATCCAAACATCTGATGGGCCCCTCAACTCAAGTGGGATCAACATCCTCACATCATCATTAGAATGACACCCATTCAAACTAAAACAAATATATATATTTTTTCAAAAAAACTGTACATGAGATGTCTGCGCGACGGCCATGGGTGATGAGGCTGCACCCGCCAAATAACCAATATATGAACCTCAAGTTGGATCTGCAAACATAGACCCATAATATCCTCCAGGAGGGGTCATATATCTCTGTGACGGTGGCGGCGGCTGGGTTATAAAACCAGATGACAGTGACATCATATATGGTTGCGGTATGTAAGTCGCTGCAGACGGTGACTGCTATGAAGGTCTTGCTGGTGCAGCTAAGGATGAATCGAAAGTACCTGCTCTCTATCCACGAGTCGGGGGACGATGGTGCTATGACGGTGAACGTATCTGTCGATGTCGCTGAAAGGTCTGCCCTCGTGCAGCCTTGGAAAGCAGAAACAGTTTCCCGTTACTGTTGAACCACTCATAATAATCATCAGCAACTATCAAGAGGTCATCATAAATAAGCTCTCTATGGGGAAGTAGCCGATGTCGATCCTCCCACAGCACGACCCACGCATGATGCTTCACCAGCCAATCTGTATCCGACTTGCCACGTCGATCTGTGCTATGCAACTCGTCCATATTGCGAGATGCTTCTGGAATTGGTTGAAAACAACCAAATTGCCAGAGCACGCGATCAGTGGAGTGCCACTCGACGATCGTATAACATATCAAAGGGATCATCGCCATCAAAACATCTGATGGGCCCCTCAACTCAAGTGGGATCAACATCCTCACATCATCATTAGAATATGACACCCATTCAAACTAAAACAAATATATATATATATATCAAAATAATAATCTAATTATATAACTATAATCTAAAATCGATTTTTAAACATTAAAATGCATACCTGTGTGCCAGTCTTCTGATCGATTAGCACCCTATTTTTTTCTAAATCATCAGGTAGCTTGTGATGAATTTTCCTATCAGTAGACCACCTATTCAAGGAAAAAATTATTATACACTGTATAAAATGATTAATATACGAAATCAGTTTTATAATTACCTCAATAGTAGCGAAAATACAAATGGGTTCTTCACAACGGGACATAAAAAGGGCAATCGATACCATGCCCAAGACTGTAGCAGAAAGAGATTTCCTCCGATAGCATTTTTCCTGTAGTCAGTCGCTCGACACATCTCCCTATACATGAAAGCCAAAACTACCGAGCCCTAACTGAGTGATCCGACCAGATGAAAGTCGCCAATATATCGCAACCACATATAGTGAACTTGGTTATGCGATTTGTCCAGCATCAACAAACCTCCTATCACCTGCAGTATGCATGCCCGTGTATATATTTTAACTTCATCATCAGAGGTATTGAGTTAATCGATCGACGGAATCGGCCAAGAGGGGGGTGAATTGGCAATTAAAATTTTGGTGGAAGTTTTTGTAGAAAATTGAAAGTAATTGCACATCGATTTAGAGTGGTTCGACTTTCTCAATCAAAGTCTACGTCCACTACCTTAGCTATCCACACTAAGGATTTTCCAACAAATTCTCTAATTTGTTCTTTCTTTTGAGGCCAAAGAGATAACCTTACAACTCCCTCAATAATATACCCCAATTCTTGAGAACACTCTTTCTCAAAGAGAAGATTACAAATTTGCAAACTTACAAGGTAGATTGTTTGCACAATTCTAGAACAAAGAAAAAAACACTGAAAAATGAATACAATTGAGTACAAGTAGTGTTCTTGAAAGCAAAATGAATATTGAATGAAAAATAGGCTTGAAATGCTCAAACTTGAGGTTTGATGCTTTCTCTTTGATTATCTCTTGATTCTTGTTGATTGTTGTTTCTTGTTATTGATCAATGGCTTCTAAGCTTGTTTAAATACACCTTCAAATGATTCTGATCGTTGGGGATGCTTAGTGGAGTTAATAGAGCCGTTTAAGTATGAAAAAAATTAATTAAAGCAGTTGGGAGCGTCAGTGCATCGATGCATACCCATGGTGCATCGGTGCATTAGCGTAAAATTCAAATATTTTGACCGTTGAACCCCTAGTGCATCGGTGCACTAAGAGTGCATCGATGCATCAAGTGCATTCGATGTTTCAAAATAGCCAGAGTGCATCGATGCATGGCTGGTGCATCAATGCATCAAATGCATTCGATGTTTTCATAAAATCCTCAGTGCATCGATGGTCAATTTAATTCATGGTGCATCGATGCATGGATTGGTGCATCGGTGCATCACTTTGATAAATTGATTTTAGGCTTGATTTTGGTTCAAAATACTTTATGAAAATTGTTTCAAAAATAGTTTAAGTATAAAACACAATTTTACACATTTAGTAAGGTTAGAATTTGAACTTGAAAGACTTGAAGTAATAATTTGATATTCGATTAATTAAATCGAATATACTTAGAAAATCATTTGTAAAATCTTAAAATTCATTTAAACTTAATTTGTTATATTGAAACACAAAAATATTTTCAACAAGAAGCGTCCTCGCTCAACTCCCGAAAATTGGCATATAACCAATTTAACGGTATCCGACCACCGTTAAAACTTTCCGGGACACGTCCTAGATAATCCCAGCACAAAGCAGTCTAGGAACCGTGCGTCATCCCTGATATCACATATCCATCCACCGAAAGTCCCAGGTGCATAGAAACATCCTCAAGTGTAATCGTGCACTCTCCGCACGGAAGATGAAATGTGTGGGTCTCCGGCCTCCACCGCTCCACTAAGACAGAAATAAGGTCTTATTCTATCTTACAGTGACCTTCATATCTACCTTTGTGATCGAATCCAGCCTCTGCTAAATACGGCCAGACACAGGTAGGTATCGCTAACTTAAGGTTCCTAATAAAATGATCTAATATACAACCCCTCTCCTAAAATATAAATAATTACAAAAATTAATTCTTAAACTAATAATCATGCATTAAATAAATAAATTATTACTAATGATTTAAATTATATTAAAATGTTAAAATGTTATCGTATCAACAAAATGTCGAGATATATAATTTCCATCCAAGCGAAGTAGACCGCCTTCCATTTTATATCTACAAAAAAATTAATTAAATAAAATATTAAAAAATTTAAATTTAAATAAATTACTAACAAAATACTAAATATGATAAAATATACCTTAAACAGTTATAAGAGAATATAAGAGTATTTGAGAGAAGTTGAGAGGATTTGGTGTGAAGAAATTGAGATGATTTGGTGTGAAGAAAATGATTGAGAATGGGGGTATTTATAGGGAGGGATGAGGTGTGAACGGTCGGGGTAGTTGAGTAATTAAAGCTAAGGTGCGCTACAGGGGGCACGCCTTTCTGACGCGTGTCAGAATTAAAGGTAAGGCGCGGCCCCTGCCCCGCGCTATAGCCCTACGTGGCGTAAGGCACGCCCCAGGGGCCGCGCTTTAGCCACATGTATCCAACTCAGCATAAGGCACGTTTCAGGGGGTGCGTCTTACCCCACGTGGCACGCGTTATAAGGGGGCGCGCCTTTCTGCAAAGGGTGTTAGATCGGGAAATATAATCTGAACGGTGCCTAACATGAAAATAAAAGTCCCTAGGGTGATTTTTTTGGGAAAATCACCAAAATTTTGAAATGATTTTTAAAATTACAAGTACCCATAATGAAAAATTTTAAAAAGTTAAAAATGAAAATGGTATGTTTAGTTTAGTATAAAATATAACATATGCTCGTTTTATTATTATTATTTATTAATTTAACGTTATTTACATTATATTTGTTTATAAAATTAATATATTTAATTTATGTTATAAATTTTATTATTATTGATTTAAATAATATTTTATCAATTATATAATAAATATATAATTTGAAAGCAATAATTAAGTATTAAATTTTTGGGTAAACTATCTGGTCATCCTCATATTCTCGCATTTTTGTTATCGTCACTCAATTATTTTTTAGAAATTATATGTAACGTTTCATTTGTTCTTATTTTGGTCATCAACATTAGATTTGATTGTTGACTTAACGAAAATGATGATGCGACATGATGTACTTATAGTTTTAACCCATAAATCTTATATGTTATATCATTTTGATCATAATTTAAAATAATATAATAAATTTTCAATATTTTAAAATTTTATCAATTTGTTCCTCGAGTGATATACAAATCCATCAACCCTACTTTACTTTTATTCCTTTTGAATTTTTTATTTGCTTTAGTTCTGTTAAAACTTGATTTGAATTGATTTTGTTCCCTTTCGAATAAAAGTTCTAGTTAAAATTTGATTCGTCTTCCCAGATTGTTGAGACCATTTGGTAGATTGTTTTGCCCTTGGTTCCATGTTGGGATGGGCATGGGTAAGGTTCGATCTGATTTTTGAGATAAAATCTAAATCTTATTTGATCCGATTTGAAATAATATATTTATTAAAAAAATATTATTTTTATTCAATAAAAACATGAGTTTAATTAAAAAATAATATATAGAGAGGCATTAACGTAATTACCCATGAATATAAAGGTAAAAATATATGTTTTTCTTGGGTCAGGTTTTTTTATCTTAAATCTGAACCCGACCCGAGCACAACCTCTAAAAAATCGATCGAATCAAATCAAAATCCGTCGAATTCGGGTCCATGACTATCCCTAGTTCCATGCCCATGCGATTTTTTATAACAACGAAACTATCTTTGAAACAAAAGTAAAATCTAATTGATAAAATTTTAAAATATTAGATATTTATTAAATTTAAATTAATATTAAATATGATATAAATTTTAGAGACTAAAACTGTTATTATATCATATAACATCATTATTTATGTTAATTCAACGATTGAACTTAAAGACAGATGATCAAAATAGAAATGAACATAACATTAACTGTATTTGTTTTAAAAAAAAAGTAAGAGATCAAAATAGAAACACAAGAATAAATAGTGACAAAATAGATATTTATCCTATATATAATTTTGAAGTATTTGTATTCAATCTGATTCAAACTTATTTTTGATAGATGAATAAGGTGTTGACATGTGATTGTATCTCATTTAGAGTTCAGTGATCATTAATGAAATTTAATCACATATATTATGTATGCATTCCCTCCAAAATCTCTAAATCTGGATTTCTTTCTTGGATTTTAATTCTTTCTAGTTATACCCAAAAGATGAAAAGGAATTGAATTTGGTGTTTTTTTTAAAGTTAAAAGCTCCAAAAATCATTTCAATAACCTTTCCTAGAAATCTCTCATTGCACCCAAAGGCCAAATCTTTAAACATCTTCACTTTCCAATTTTTCAGATTTCTTCTTCTTCGAGTGCTGTTTATCTCAAAAGAAATTCTTTGATCCTTCATTTCTGCCACAGGAAACAAATACCCAGATTTTTTTTTCTTGTAAAAAAATCATATAACCTCTCCAAAGATCGTTTGATTTCTTCTGTTTTTTTATCTTCCATGTGCGATGGCTTCGACAGGGAACCCAAATCAAGCCATCCCATTTGATGTGCAGAGCTTCTTCAAACCCACAGTTCCGAACCCATCGAATTCAACTCAACCGCAAAATCCTTCCCATCACCGTATCCCACATCTTCTCCTCCTTTCTTTCACCCACAGTATCACCAATTCTACATGCCCCCTTCGTCCCCAACGCGTTCGAATTACCAAGATGCAAATCCCTTTCTTTCCCTTCCCCTCCTCTCAGCCCTTACAATGCCGGCAACCAAATTCTCGCCCTGATCAACTCGTCCCCTCAAAACCCTGATTTCCCCCTCAAAGCAGCCCCCCAAGCTGCAGCCACCGCCCCACGCTCGGATTTTGGGGTCCGGGAGTCCCAATGTGGGGCCTTCGAGGGTGCAGAGTTGTAAATTGCCTAGAGGAAGGCGGTTATCGGGCGCTCATGTGGCCTATGATGTCGATACGAGGCTGTCAGGCGAGGTTCAGCCTCAGCTTGAGGTCACTCCGATTACGAAGTATGGGTCTGATCCTCAGCTGGTGTTGGGAAGGCAGATTGCTGTTAATAAGTCTTATATTTGTTATGGTTTGAAAGGAGGCAGTATTAGGATTCTTAATTTAAACACTGCATTGAGGTCTTTGTTTCGTGGGCACACGCAGGTTTATCTCTTTAACTTTATTAACTCTTCATTTTTAGTTTTTAGTTCTATATTGGATTGAAATGAATGTTTGTAATAGAATAGTTCAGAGCTTCATGGTAATAGAATAGTTCATAGAATAAATGTGCATTTTGAGTTCTGGAATGACAAGCTTTGGATGCATAAGTAATGCTTTTTGGATGGTTATGATTGTTTATTTGTCCAAATGATATTTTTCTTTTTCTTTTTTATAAGAATATTAGGCCTCATTAAAAAAACCCTTCCTGATTTAAGGAACTTGAAAAATAGTTTCTTAATCAGCGGAAGTAGGAAAAGAGTGCCTAGGATTTCATTAACAACAATATCAACATAGGAATACATCACCTAACTCCCTTAAGGAGATAAAAAACCCAAAAGGAAACATCCTTTTAAAAATAACATGAGGATTAACCAATACCAGCCTTAGCTAAGGCATCTGCCTCTAGGTTGGCAGTCCTATTAACCCATCTAATAACGCCTTCACAATCTCTGAGTTTTGAATAATATCTTTAACAATATGAACATAAACATCAGGACATAGAACAGCGTCCTTAACCCAGTAGACAGCCACCCTACTATCACTCTCGATAATCAAACGTTCCTTATATCTATGTCGAATAGATTCATAGAAAACCATACCCTTTAGGATAGCTTTCAATTCCATCAATGTAGGAGGCCCTGGACCAGCAGGCTCATTGAAAGATACTAGGATCGAACCAGATACGTCTTTAAGAACACCACCTAAACCACTCCTATTCCAATCACTAGTAGTAGCAGCATCCACATTAAGTTTAATAAAGCCCTTGGGAGGAGGGGACCACGGAAACTTTGATAAAATCCGATTAGAATATGGTAAGCAAGAATCCCCTAAGGAAGGATCAGTAATAAGACAATCCTTAGAGATAGAAATCTGAGAATTTTTTGCTAAAAACCATGAAGCAAGCCTGAACCTTGCTAAAAAGAAAATCTCAGCTCGATCTAGCTTCCCTCCTTCAAACACAATAGAATTCCTAGTTTTCCATATTGTCCATAGAACCACTCCAGGAATAAAAGACCATATGAGAGAGTTAGACCTCAATTCTGCCCAGGCTAGAAGAAAACTTTTAGCATCCACTTGAAAAACAGACTGGATATTCCAGTAGCACATGAACTTGTTCTATATTGACCAAACAACCGAACAAGAAAAGAATAAATGGGAGCGGGACTCTTCCATTAACTTACATAAAGGACATAACATATCATCTATGCCCTTTACTCCTCGTTTAACCAAAGCTGTCTTCACTGGCAGTTTCTGCAAAATCAATTGCCATAGAAAAGTCTCCACTCTTGGAGGTAGCAGGCCCCTCCAAACAACAGTCTTCCAAAAATTAGCTTCTTTCGAATCTGAACTCCCTGAATAACATAAATTAGCACAAGATTTAACAGAGAAAACCCCATCTCCAGAGCCCTTCCAAATCAGCCCATCAGCAGAATCACCAGAAATAGAGAAGACCGAAATGACAACCATTAAATTTGTCCATTGCTCATATTCCCAGTCATTCAAATTCCTTCTCAATTGAACATTCCAAAACCAACCCCCGAGCTAAATTCCCCAAACCGAAATGATATTTTTCTTTTATCTCAGAGGATCACAGACATGGCTTTCTTTGCTGAGGATGTTCATCTTTGGCTAGGTATTTATCTTTCTTTAATTGGTAATTTCACACTTTTTTTGTTTTCGCTTTTTTGCTTCATGTTAATACGTTTTTCTGCAGTGCGAGTCTAGAGGAAGGGTATTTGTTTGGAAGATATCTGAAGTCCAGATGAGGAGGATAAGCCCAGATTACAGGGAAGATAGTTATTGCTGTTCAGATATTAGGCGATGATGAATATGTACATCCGCGAGTTTGTTGGCACCGTCACAAACAAGTAATGTGACTTTTTTTTAATGTTCATCCATATTTAGAGGGTTATTATTACTGTTTTTTGTTGCCAACGGTGTTGCAATCTCATTTTTCAGGAAGTTTTGGTGGCTGCAATTGGAAAACACATTCTGAGAATTGATACTATGAAAGTTGGGAAGAATGAAGTCTACTCAAGTAATGCACCTTCACCTCTCCAATGTCCTATTAACAAGTTGATCGATGGGATTCAGTTGGTTGGTAAACATGATGGAGAAGTTACTGATGTTTCTATGTCAATGGATGATTACCCGTTTAGTTTCTTCTTCTACTGATGGCACGGTTTGTATTTTCTGTTATCATTTTGTTACATTGATGTGTGGAATCTATGTGGTTTCTCTGTATTCTGTTGTGGTGCAGTCATGGAACTATCTAGGTTTCTTGTTGTTTGTGCTGAAATTTTGTTGAATACCTGGATAAATGTGGTTATGTCAAGGATTATGTACTTACTAGGTTATGTTATGCAACAGATAAAGATATGGGATGACCGCAAGGCAGTGCCACTAACAGTGATGAGACCACATGATGGCCGACCTGTTATTCGGCTACATTCTTAACTGCACCTCACCGACCTGATCATATTATACTCATGACAGGGGTAATTTCCATGTTCTCTCTGTGTGTTTGTGTGTTTGCAACACTGCATCATTTTCTGCCTATTTGTTAGTCATTGACTTGTTCATATAAAGTTCATAGTTTTTCAATCCGTATGATCTGGTTCATATGACATAGTAGTCTGTGCATTTACCTTT
This sequence comes from Hibiscus syriacus, assembly GCF_006381635.1. Lineage (NCBI taxonomy): Eukaryota > Viridiplantae > Streptophyta > Magnoliopsida > Malvales > Malvaceae > Hibiscus > Hibiscus syriacus. The sequence goes on from NW_024063176.1 coordinate 819,314, forward strand.
TGACTTTAGTCTATTTTAAATGGACTTTTTATTTATTTATTTTGTTATATTTTTAATTTAAGGACCGTGTTTATGATTTACTTTTATATGTGAGAGTGTTTGTTATTCTGACGAATATCCATATATCTGATTTGTCATATCTTATTTTTTTGATAATTTTTCCCAGGGGGGCCTAAATCAAGAAATCAAGTTTGGACTTCAGCAGTGAAGAGGTTGCTACTTCCAAGCATACTGAAAAATGGACTTGCACCCAAACATTTGAATTGAAGAGCTCTACTGAACCCCAAATGGAGACGCTTTCTTCAACCAAGTTGTTGCATTATCTCAAGCTGGCCTTTTCTTACTTGCAATGCTAAAGAAATGCTATATATGCTGTCCACATAGAATATGGTTCTTGTCCAGCTGCATCACGCATGGATACATAGCCGAGTTCACTGTCACAATGCCTGTATTAAGTTTACTGGGACAGTGATCCTCCTGATGAACATACTGTTAAAATATATTGTGTTCAGACACAGGCTATCCAGCATATGCTTTGGAATTATGCCAGTGCATCCCACCACCACCGGAAAATATTGGCTTAGAGAAGTCAGATTCAAGCATTTCACATGATGCTGCCAACACTGAAGGCTATGGATTCTTTTGATCCATCTGGAAATAACCTTCTGAGTTCCGCTTTATACTTCAGTTTCCCAAACCAAGTAAACGAGTTAGTACTCTGAAAATTTAAGAGCAGTGAGATATCCTCAAGCCCGCCCGAGATATTAATGGCCGCAACATCTTCTGAAACTACTAAAGTCAATGAGGGGAAGGTGAAGGCGAGTTACATATTCAAGATGTGGGTGTCAGTAATGATGCACCGCAATGCTGAGTTGGAGGTAAAAGTGGTGGGTGAAACGAGATCATCTCAGAACAATGAATTTGGTTCCTACGGAAACTCCGAAAATCGGAATTTTGAAAATAGAGAGAAATTCTTTTGCTCTCAGGCTTCAGATCTCGGTATTCAGTTGTCGAGGGAGAGCTCTGCAATGTCAAGGGATGCTTACGTTGTCGAATCTAGGCAAGCAGATGGTGTTGGTGCATCAGGGTCGAATGTGAAGCCTAATGTTGGCGAGGAAGAAAACAATGATTCCATGAAAGATCTGTCTGGAAAGGTCTCAGAATCAGCGATGCCTTCTACATATCAACAATCACCGGCACCAGGTGGAAAAGGGAAAAAGAATAAAGGGAAAAGTTCTCAGGCATCTGCTCACTCTTCTCCTTCTTCAAGTGCTTTCAATTCTGCAGATTCTTCCATTGAACCAGGAGCAAATTCTGATATCCCCTCAGCGGCTGCTGCATTTCCTCAAATTGCGGCTATGCAAGATATGCTTAATCAGGTGATTGCTACGGACAGAAACAAATATATATATATATATATATATATATATATAAATTGGTTAGGAGATGACTATCCAGCTCAGTTGGTAGAGCACAAGGTTTTTATCCTTGAGGTCGTGGGATCGAGTCCCACGGAGGGCATTTCATAATTCGGAGGTTTTCTACGAAAGCTGCTCTCAACCTAGTGTTGGGGCAGCCTACTATCTTACCTCCCTCTTACCCCATTACATATGGGAACAAGGGACAACCATATATAAATTGGTTACACATGTATGCATCTGTGTTGTATGCACATCCCTTCTATGTGTTAATAGTTACAATCATTGATCGTACCATAAATCGTTCCTTTAGTCATTTATGTAAAAGTTCACCTAGGTAACTCCAAATGATTACCACGTTTTTACATATTATTCCTTATATATATTTTGCTTAGCATTATTTTATCTTGCTTTTCTAAATAAATGTGGTTTAAAGATTTTTGCTGCACTGTAGATGGTTTATTGACTGTGATTTCAATCATTTTCGCAGCTAATTACTACACAAAGGAAATGCAGAAACAAATGTCAAATATTGTGAACATCCCCGTTACAAGAGAAGGCAAAAGGCTAGAGGCTGCTCTTGGACAGAGCATTGAGAAAGCCCTTAAGGCCAACACCGATGCTCTATTGGCTCGTTTCCAAGAAGAGAACACAAAAAACGAGAAGCTGCTGCGAGAACATACACAGCAGATGACGGGCCTGATCACCAATTTTATGAACAAGGATTTGGCAGTAATGTTGGACAAAGTAATCAAGAAGGAGTTGGCTGGAGTTGGACCAGCTGTAGTGCGTACCATTACTCCAACTATAGAGAAAACTGTAACTTCAGCAATCAATGAGTCTTTCCAGGTTAGACTTCTGAAAATCTAGTTCTTTTCCTAGAAAGCTGTCTTTGTGGAATCTAACTAGTCCTTTGTGTAACAGAGAGGGTAGGAGATAAAGCAGTGAATCAGCTAGAAAAATCTGTTAATTCAAACTCGACGCTATAGTTGCCAGACAAATTCAAGCGCAGTTTCAAAACTTCTGGCAAGCAGCCCTCCAGGTATGCAAAAGTTCACTACACTTGGTGATAGCTCAAGAAGGATATTTTCATTCTCTTGTTATAAGATCGAATTATTGTCATTCTGCATGCTCCTGGCTATTTCTGGTTGTAGGAGGCTTTGAGGACTAGTGTGGAAGCTTTAGTGGTCCCGGCCTTTGAGGTTTCATGCAAAGCCTTGTTTGAGCAAGTAGATGCTGCATTTCAAAAAGGGATGGCTGAGCATACGAATGCTGCTCAGCAGCAATTGGACTCTGCAAATTCTTCTTTGGCAACCACGTTAAGGGTATATTTCCGGTGTCTTATTTACTTACTATTTCACTCAAAGACTGGTAGTTCGTTTCTTTTCCAAGATTTATGACATTTGGAGCGTTAGATGCTGAAACTAAGAATTATTGTTGGTGTGTGATGGTTTTTTTTGGCAATTTGATGTATAATAATATTCATTAGAGCATGCAATACTATTTGTTGCTATAGAACTCTCGTTCGATGTGTGCATTATTTTGAAAGTATTATTGTGTCATTTTCTCCTTTGTAATCTCTCCTGATTGCAGGATGCCATAAATTCTGCGTCATCGATTGCTAAAACCTTAAGTGGGGAATTTGCTGAAGGACAAAGGAAAATTTTAGCCCTTGCAGCTGCTGGAGCTAACGCTAATGCTGCAACTTCATTGTCTTCCCAACTCAGCAATGGACCTTTAGGTTCTCTGCATGACAAGGTATGTTTGTTTTGCCCATTTTCTTCGATTTCACCACTAGAAACTAATGCTCCATTTAACGTGAATCGCCAGAGTCAAATCTGGCTGTTAAGTATCACTTCTTAAATGAATTTCTATCCGTGCCTCAGGTAGTTGTGCCCATGGATCCAACGAAAGAGCTATCAAAATTATTATCGGAGGGCAAATATGAAGAAGCGTTCACAATTGCCCTGCAAAGAAGTGACCTCTCTATTGTTGCTTGGGTTTGTTCACAGGTAAGCCTATATGAAATCTAAAGTGTCTCGAATTTTCACTTGAAATTCTGGTTGAAGTCTTTGCATTATAAGAAACCGTTCTTTTTCTTCATACTAGGTCGATCTACGGACGATTCTGTCAACCAATCCTTTTCCTTTGAGCCAAGGAGTGCTGCTCTCGCTCTTGCAGCAGTTGGCATGCGACATCAACAAGGACACACCCCGAAAAACTTGCATGGATGGTAGATGTGGCCACAGCTATCAACCCGGGCGACCAAATGATTGCGGTGCACGTACGACCAATCTTTCAGGAAGTCTGCAAGAGAGTGCACGAAATAAGTAGCTCGCCATTGCTTACGGGTGCCGACACGCTAGTATCCGCGCTCTCATCTATGTCATCAACTATGTTTTAATGACATGTAAATGATGGAAACATGAAAAAAGATTTTGGGTTTAATTTTGTACAAGTTTCTGGTTGATTTTCATGTAAGGAGGAATAGGACCCTCTTGATTTACAGGACAGATGGGGGTTGTTTTTGTTTTCCATAGATATTTTGTTATCAATACTTGACTTTTATTATGATGTCAATATGATATTTAGGGTTTCAGCAATCCTACTTAAGGAATCAATTATAGATTATTAATTTATATATATTATATATATATATATATATATTATATATAAAATTAATTAATTTAGATGTTCATGTAAATTCTTTAAAAATATTATTAGAAAAATAGTTCACTCTTTTTTAAAAAAAAAAATAAACTTTAAATTTTTAAAATTCAACAATTCAAAAAATTATTTTTTCTGATATATATATACTAAAGTTTAAATTATGATTTAGTTATTAAATCATATCATTTTTTATCACTATATGATTTATTAATTGATTAATTATATAGAAATATTATTATTTTATCTCTTTTACTTTTAATTGAAAGTAACATAGCACTTCTAATATACGTTGTGTTAACTACTTTTAATGATATTAATAACAACAAAAATTAATATAAAAATAATAGAGTAAAGAATACAAATAGTCCCAAACTATGTAACATTGTTTTATTAAATCTCTTAACTATTAAAAGTTACAAAATGATTAATTGATTATTTATAATCCACTAATCATTTTTGTTAAAAATTAATGGTTTTCTAAGCTGAATGTCAACATGCTGACTGGAATATGATAAAATATATTTCCATGTATATACTGATGTCATCGGTACTTTCAAGCACTGACTCAACGACATAATGTTTTAAACACTGGCTCAGCGATATCATGTAAACATAGAACGGATCTACAAAATATAATTCAAACAAATTCTTATATTTATATCTTAAATAAGTTAACGTCAAATTCAGATCGTCAATTTTTAACGAAAAAGGATGAGATTAGAACTTATGAATAGTCGAATGATTATTTTATAAATTTTAATAGTTAAATGACTCAATAAAAAAATACGCTATAGTCGGATAACTTTTATAATTTTTGATAATTAGAAGATTCAATAAAATAACATTCTATAATCGAGAGACTATTGTGTAATTTATCCAAATAATAATATTATGTCTTAATATGGATTAAAAAATTGAAGTAAAAAAAAAACTATGTCTTAATATTGTTGTCCTAAAGATAATTAGAGTACCAATGACTGTAAAAATAATTAGGCATTCATCGAAATTATTAAAATATATATACATTGTAATCGTATATTAGTTTAATAAAAAAATCTTTTATATAAAATCTTTTATAATTTAGAGACTAAAACGTGCCACGTGCAGAGAATCATCAACAACCTTTCTGCAGTATTATCACTTAATTTGAATTTTATTCTAAATAATTAATTAATAAAACCACCAAATCCAAATTCCAAAGCACCAAAAAAAAAAAGCATTGTTCTTCTGCTGCTACACGCCTAAACCCAAAGGCCAAGCTCAAGGTTCATCTCTCCCCATTTGATTAGATTCATACTTCTTATCTGTAATCTATTTCATTTATTTTCAACAATTTTAATAAAAACTGATTTTCTTATTTTGTTCTGATATTAATTTCAACTAATTTACTATCATTTGCTTCGTTATTTTAAAAGTTTTGTTGTTGTTTTTAATATGATTACGTTGGATCGGTGTTTTCTCCTTTCTCTTTTGTTTAATTTACTTTTTTTACATTTAATTCAATGCCTCCACACTTGATTGACTTGCCGCCGCATCACCGCTTGTTTTTACTGTTATGTTGATGGTTTAGATTTTGATTATATTATTTCAATTTGATTTGATTTTCGCTGCAGTTTTAACATCCGTTGTTATTGTTTGATCGAGACTTGAGTGAGTTTTATTGAATCGCATGGCTTCGAAGCGGATTAACAAGGAATTGAAGGATCTCCAGAAGGATCCTCCTGTATCTTGCAGTGCTGGTTTGTTATTTTCCTTTTGTTTTCTGGACTGATTCGATTTTCTTTCTTTCACTTTTCAATCAATACTGGATTTTCTGGAATCAATGGAATCCAGTGGTTACTCTTCACGTTCCTGCAAGTTATATGCTTAGTAGTGCTTCACCCTGTCTGTTCTTTGATTGTTTAATAGAAATTCCGCTGCGGATTTCAATTCTGTAGATAATTCAATGTATGTTAAAATATACTTCAAGATCAATTTTTAATACCTTTAAAATCCTGCCGTTAATGGACTTGAATTTAACCGAAGAATCTTAGCAGTGACTCAGTGTTAACAATTGAACTTGAATTTTTAATTTTGAAAAGTATATGACTAAATTCCTTGAAATAAAAGTAGAACTACTAAATTCCAATTATAAAAAGAGTACAAAGACTTTACCTTCAATATATATATAGTGGTTTAAGCTTTCAGTTTTAGTTTGTTTCTCCGTGAAGTTGGCAACTGGTTGTTCTCAGATACAGAAGGTTTTTTTTTAATAATATATATAAAACCCCTATCAATAGTTTGTAGAATAGAGAACAGGGTCAGATTGTACCTTTTCATGATATTTAATTTAATGTTTGTTTCATTAAAATAATGCTTGCATGTATACAGGCCCTGTTGGTGATGATATGTTCCACTGGCAAGCACAATCATGGGCCCAGCAGACAGTCCTTTGCTGGAGGACTCTTTCTTATTGCAATTCACTTCCCCCAGATTATCCATTCAAGCCTCCCAAGGTATTAAAAATAGTTGTTGATCTGTTTTATTACATGCATGTGTGTGTATGTATGTATGAAACATCAACATCATTTTGGTGTGGACGGAGGATTCTTTCTTATTGCAATTCACTTCCCCCAGACTATCCATTCAAACCTCTCAAGGTATTAAAAATAGTTGCTGATTTGTTTTATTACATGGATGTATGTGTGTGTGTATGTATGAAACATCAACATCATTTTTGTGTGGGTTGTTTGTGCTAAAAGTCAATACATTGTTATAATCACATTCAGAGAGATTTAAACCCTTTCTGAGTTAACAGTTTTATTGAACAGGAAGTAGAAAGAAAAGAAGAGTAACGCTTGAAAGCATAAGAATTTTGTTGGTATGCTAGAAAATGGACATTTTAAATGGTTTCCATGTTCTGACCCCGTTTGATTTTGTGTCCGAAACTCTGGTCCGCTAGGGAGTTTATATGAATGCCTTGAGCCTGTATCAGCAAAAGCTTTTTGTTTATGTTGATGATCCGTTTCTGTGATCTAATCCATGTACCTCTGTTTTGTTACTGAAGTTGGCATATATACATATATACTACATAGTAAAAACAGGGTGTTCCGTTAATACGTCTGCAAGTTTAGGTTTCTTTCCAAACAAAGGTTTCCTCCTAACATCAACAGCAACGGAAGTATCTGTCTCGACATTCTGAAGGCAGTGGAGCCCTGCCCTTACCATATCCAAGGTAAATGCAATCCCCCGTTTGTGAACTCTGCCTGAATCATAAACTGATAGCCTTTTTATCATCAAATACAATTCATCCCCGAATGAAGCCGAGGAATATTATTACTACTTATGAATTTATGATATATCTCGATGCATTTGTTAAGGAGCTTTGTTCTCGGAAACATTTGTAGGTGCTTCTGTCGATTTGCTCACTTCTCACAGATCCAAATCCCGATGACCCGCTGGTACCCGAGATCGCTCACATGTACAAGACCGATAGAGCCAAATACGAGAGCACTGCTCGCTCATGGACTCAGAAATTGCATGAATTAAGGTTTGACTCGGTCCCAGGATGCCAGGTTTTGATCCTATTACTAAATAATAGTAATACTAGTGTCTGGATATGTTTGATCAAGTGGTGGTGTTTTAATAGCTCAAAAGGTGTCTGGTAAGGGTATTTTCCTTTTCACCAAATGAAGTTTTACTTAAAATTACTAGTTGAAATTGTTTAGGGTTATAGATATATAAATCCGATATTTCGTATATCCGTGTTATTCATGTATTTTCTCTTCGTATTTGTCTATTTGAATGTCATTCGACATATTTTGACGACTCTAACCCAAATCATATAACCCCAAATGGGACATACATAACATTATAGCTCTGGTTATGAAATATTTAGTTTTAATATCAGGGATAATAATCTGTAAAATTAGAATTATTTACATTTTCTAAGACATTCCCTTCCATAAAAGAGAAAATTTAAAATAAATATAATTTGAGAGAGAACATAATAATATTGATGATTAATTCTAATTTATGAAAAATAAATTTAAAATTCTTAAAAAATTTATATTCCAAATACTTTCAATCATCTGACAATTCTTTGATAAGTTGATTCGTGTATTTTTAGATATATTTTGTTAAAATAAAATTAATTAATTTATACGTATACAATACAATAAATAAAATCGAATTTTAAATCCTAGTTTTTCAAATATATTTCATTCATACCCTTATTATCTAAATCCATTTCAACAGCGAAACTAATTATCATACGCTGGAGACAGATGGTTCTTATCATGCTTGTATCGGGCCGTATACGGCGGTCTGATGCAGTTAAAATCCAGGACGTACTGGCAAGGTCGACATCGATATTTTCCGTTTTAAAGCCGAGATAAATAACTATCGTGACCACGGTCGCGATCCACGGCAGAGTTTCTGTCGATAGATAAAATTTGGATCTTAAAGATTGTATTTTATTTTTTTGTGGATGTTATGTAAGATTTATTTAATTGGGTTTGTTAATTTTTAAATTATAAATAAATGTTTATGGATGTTAAATAAACATGTCCGCGAGTATATATATATAATATATAAATAAATATGTTTGTGAATGTTAAACGAACATATTCGTAAATATTAAATAAATATGTTCGCAAACACTAAATACATATATAATATTAAAATTTAAATAAATACGGGCTAAACTACTGTTTATTCAGTTAAAACCGAACCGAACTGAAAAAAATTTTTTCTTTAACCACCGAACAATTTTTTCATAGTACTGGCAAGGTCGACATCGATATTTTCCGTTTTAAAGCCGAGATAATAACTATCGTGACCACGGGTCGCGATCCACGGCAGAGTTTCTGTCGATAGATAAAATTTGGATCTTAAAGATTGTATTTTATTTTTGTTGTGGATGTTATGTAAGATTTATTTAATTGGGTTTGTTTAATTTTTAAATATATAAATAAATATGTTTATGGATGTTAAATAAACATGTCCGCGAGTATATATATATATATATATATATATATATATTAAACAAATATGTTTGTGAATGTTAAACGAACATATTCGTAAATATTAAATAAATATGTTCGCAAACACTAAATGAACGGATACATATATAATATTAAAAATTTAAATAAATACGGGCTAAACTAGGGCTGTTTATTCAGTTAAAACCGAACCGAACTGAATTAATCAAACTTTTTTTTCTTTAACCGTTAACCGAACCGAATTTTTTTCAAACATATTAACCGAACCGAATAAAATTCGGTTAATTTTTGAATTAACCGAATTTTTTTTTAAATTTTCTAATTTATATAAAAATTAAATGTTTTTTAATTAAAAAAAGTTTATAATTGATTTAAATAATATATATTATAAATAAATTTCAGATAATTTTTTTAATTAATTAATATTGATTTAGGTTTAAAAGTTATTGGATCTTAAATTATTATTGGGTTTTAAATGTTTGGGCTTAGCCCATATGTTATATATAATATATTAATATTTTTTAATTAAAAAACAGTTTACAATTAATTTAAATAATATATAATTATAAAATAAAAATTTTATATAATTTTTTAATTAATTAATATTGATTTAGGTTTAAAATTTATTAGATCTTAAATTATTAATTGAGTTTTAAATGGTTTGGGCTGAGCCCATATGTTATATATAATATATTTAATATTTAAAATTTAATTTCGGTTAATTAACCGAATTCGAACCGAATTAACCGTTAATCAAATTCTAAAAATTTTCTTAACCGTTAACCGACCGAACTAATTCGGTAACCGAACCGAATTAACTGAACTAATTTGGTTCGGTCGGTTAACCGAATTAATTCGGTTATTTGAACACTCCTAGGCTAAACATGAATATCTTTAAAAGTAAATAAACAAATATGAATGCAGTTTTATTAGTTCAAGCTTCATTCATTTATACATCGATTTATTACAATTAACACAACAGAGATCGAAATTACTCCAAATCAAAAGGTTGGATGTTCAATTCATTAATTAAAATTTTTGAATTCTAATAGTATTGTGTTTGTCCCTGATCCAACTTAGCTTAATAAAGACCGAGTCGGATTTGTGCACAACCATCGCAACGTGTAAACCCATGCTTGCGAATTCGGAGTCGATTTTGTCTAAGCAATTTGGCACTCTCTTTATGGAGGGGAAAAGTATTTATGGTGCCCGAAGCCTTCAATCTTTTGAGAGAGAAAATTAACTAAGAATCATTCTTGCACTTAATTAACCCTTAAAAAATTAATTAAATTTTACCCATTAAATCTTAATAAATTTCAGGTATAGCTATTATATGACATATTGCAACTATGTCATGTCATCTCTCTTTGTTGGCACCACTTTAATCTCCCCTTCAAGGACGTTCTAGCAAACATAGTGATAGTGCATTTCTATATGTTTTGTCCTTGCATGAAAAATAGAATCCTCTTCTATTTCTATATGTTTTGTACTTGCATGAAAAAATTAACTAAGTAATCATTCTTGCACTTCTATTTCTATAATCTGTTGATTGATGAAGATCTCCCATTAGTTGTTTCAACCAAGTACTTTTTTGTGCCAATGATGTTGTGGATCGATATACTGCTTCGGTGCTTGATAATGATATTGTTAGTTATCTCTTACTACTCCATGATATTGCTCATGATCCAAGACTAAAAACATACCTTGTTGTCGACCGTCGCGTATCATAGTCTCCAGCGTAGTTAGCATCACAATATCCAGTTACCTGACATTCATTTGTTTTCTTGTATAAAATATCAAAATTAATGGTGCCTTAAACATACCTCAAGATGTGTCGTACCACGTCAAGGTGAGACTTATTCACATTGCTTATGTCATATGAAACAAGGGTATATAACATTCAGGTTGAATCAAGTAGACCAAAACTCACCATACATATCCTCAAGTAAAACAATATATATGTGATCATGATTGATGGTAGTTAGAATACTAATATATGATGCATGATGGATATTTGATTTTCTTTTAGTAGTTTGGAGTGATTATAAGGTAATATCTGTTTATAATTTTTCTTAATCATTGACAACTACACAATTTGCATAATGCAACTACTCAAACTCATAACCTCAAGAAAGAACACTCCCTTTAATTATCGATATCACTCAATTAGGGACACTTAATTAAGAAGTGATGTATGATTCTTTATATTGAGCAAATGCATCACGTGTACAGGGAGTACATGTTTTAATAAGCATAATTAATTGTTTGTGTAAGTAAGTCGTGATTATGTTTATGATAGGTTTGGGGTGCAAGTAGGAGGAAAAATACAAGTGCATTTCATAATGATTTGACTTGCGTTTTCGAGTCACCAATAATTAAGATAATAATGTAAGAACGAACGAGCACAGGTGAAATGCTCGTTTATATATGAACTTCTTCTTTTTTTTTCTTCGAACTGAAAAGAGAATTTTACATCTGTGGTCCAAGAGGCAGCCTACTCATTAGTTGCCGTATACTGATGTGTTGTTGGATAGATCCAAACCAGTTTTCGGACATCGGCTCCATCTTCGTTTCTCCTTTCGGGAACCTGAAACCGATTTCGTTACTCTGGCGAGGCATACGGATGGACGGGCAGAACCGGAAGCTTCGGTTGGCCAGGTCCCAACCCGGCCATTGCAAAATTAGCTGACCTGGTTGATTCATTCCAATGAGAACCGGGAGAAGGACCTAGTTGTTGCCTTCCGGGTAGGGTGAATGGACCGATGATGTCGGTCTAACCACGCTGTTATGAAGTTGTGATGGCTCCGGCCTGTGCATGGTTGGATGGAAGAAGCCATGGCAGTTGCTGGGTTGGAAGTAGCGGAATTGGCATGACCGCTATTCCGAGCGGCCGGAACATCATGATTATGCTTTCCTCATAGGTATAATTACTGATTTAAGGTCGTGTGACTCTCGTGACGCCCTCGACGTGCTTCTCACTGTGCAGCCAGCGATAGTGCATTTGTAGTAACTCCTGGATCAAAACAATGGAGAATGATGTTCTGCATTATATTTGCAGTCGATACAGTAAACTGCTATATCGAACAATGACTGAAAGGAGAAAAAAAAACCTTGGATTTGGATTTCCTTTCACAACCTTCTGGCCATACTGCGCCACCGATATCCATCATCCAGGATATCAATCTCACTGGTTGTCTGGTAAGATGAACCTTCTCTTTGACTCGGATTCATCTCCTTCACCATCGTAACCTAATATGAGACTGCCATGAGTGCCTCGATCATCTTCATCTTCATCATTAGAGAAGGTAGATGATACGTCACTGCATCACGGCTTCAATGTGATAGTATTGGGGCCTGTCCATTGCCATTCTCAGGAGATATCGTTGCAGATGATGGTCATCTCAAGCGGTCATGCGTCCAATCCTCAGGAGAGCAACCGTTCCCTTTTCTGCATTGCCCAAACAGATCACCATCCATACCATTTTGAAGGCCAGTTTGTTCAGGGAGCTCGAGTTGCATGTCACTTTGTAGGTTGGACGATCCAATGGACAACCGGTGGATGGGTGGAGGCTTGAGATGGTTATGAGTTCCCTTGTATATGATCTCCGTTATGTGACCTTCATGAGAAGGTTCCACTTTCTTCTTAACTTGACAGGTTGGATGCGGCACTTATAATAACTATGAGGATACTCACTTCCTTTTACTTGTTTTTGTCCGTATTTTCGCCATTATATCCAGCCTCAGAGGCACACCACCGACCTCTCCGCTAACTCTTTGATCTCCTTCTTCATCCTGTGGCTCATCAAGAGGCTGTGAATGTTCAACACTCCCACAGGATCAAAGACCCTTTGATCTGCAGAGTTATTACTCCCAGAATCCTTTTCAGTTGATGATCGAGAGAAATCTGCCTGAAGGCTGAACATGTTGCCGTTTTGTGGGTGGAGTTTCCTCGGGTCTACACTTTGAGATGCATGAGAACGCTCAGACTGAATCGAAGATTCAGTGTTAGGAAAGGACTGCCGAGGAAGACTGGCCGGATTAACCTGCATTCAGAAGGAAAATTTAATAATACTCCGTTCCGAGTTCTAATTCATTGGAGTAACTTCCAGCATTTAGAATACGAGTAACTATAGAAGTGGGAAGGAATGTGAATAACATCGTGCATTCCAGCAGCTTACTTACTTTACTCATTGCACCAAGGAAAAAAGAAGAATTTGATTTCGCAACAGGCTTGAATGTGAACGATGCATTGATGTCTTCAAAATAGTTATCTTCGCTTTTATCATGAGACTCATGGTTGCAGCTCCCATCATTAACATTAGGAATGAAAGGGAATTTTCCGGTAGTCGGGGATGGCTGTGCCTGCAGCGATAAAACGAGAAATTCATATGAAACAGAACTTCAACAAACAAAAGAAAGAGTATATAAAATATTGTTCGGGAATGTAACTCTGCATCCGGAAAACAAGAAATATCGTGTTACTAAAATGTTCAAGTTAAGCAAACTAACCAACGAATTCGAAACAAAAACCGGAGATTCTAACAATGTTGTCGGGCTAATACCAGGAGGTATTGTCAAGTAAGGAGAACGAATGTCAGGGTTAAGTGAAGGATCGGCAGACCGGATGCTTTCAGTATTCAATCTCGGAGCATTAAATCCAGCTCTGGCTGCCATCCTTTCCACCAGACCTCCCCGTGAGCTCGATTTTTGCTCAAACATCGAATCCGACTCATTCGATGGTCCACCACCATTGTTAACATCCTTTTTGTTACTAGTCTCGGCTGTCATCGTCTGTCGAGATCCCATAAAGAGTCCCTCGGTTTTGTTTTCCGCAGGAGCTTTAGAGGCTGGTTTAGAGCCAACATCATCACCTAACATAGCTGTTAAATACGTCCTCGGACTCAGAGCAGGAGGTATCCAATCGCCGATAATAGAAACATTATCATCAATACCAGCCATGATAATTCCTAGCCTCGGCTCGAAGTCGATTCGTTTAGGAATGCAGAGGAATGAATTCCTGAAAGATCAACAACAAAGACAATAGATGATGAACACCAACAGGGAATATCTTTCGTAAGCAAAATCGCAGTAGTTTGTCCCAGATCAATAGCAGAGATGAAACCCTTGAACCAAAAGCAAAATTAAGTAAAAATTAGAATCTTCCAATTCAACCAAACATCTACATATCTGGGTTTTTTTTCTTCTTTTGCCTGCAATAGTAAAAAGAAAATGAAAGTGAAAGCTTTACATTCACTCCTTAGCTTTCCCAACATACATACATAACTACATACATACATACATACATACATGCATACACGCATACATGCATACACGCATACATGCATACACGCATACATGCACACACGCATACATGCACGCACGCATACATGCACGCACGCATACATGCACGCACGCATACATGCACGCACGCATACATGCACGCACGCATACATGCACGCACGCATACATGCACGCACGCATACATGCACGCACGCATACATGCACGCACGCATACATGCACGCACACATACATACATACATGCACGCATACATGCATGCACGCACGCATGCACGCACGCACGCATGCACGCACGCACGCATGCACGCACGCATGCATGCACGCACGCATGCATGCACGCACGCATGCATGCACGCACGCATACATGCACGCACGCATACATACATGCACGCATACATACATGCACGCACGCATACATGCACGCACGCATACATACATGCACGCATACATACATGCACGCACGCATACATACATGCACGCATACATACATGCACGCATACATACATGCACGCATACATACATGCACGCATACATGCATACATGCATACATGCATACATGCATACATGCTATGCATGCATCTATGCCTTTTACCATTTCACAAACAAAACCAAAAGGAAATGATTCCATTTTGTTCATGTTTTTACCCCTTTTTGCTTTTTTTTAACATACATACATACATGCATACATGCATACATGCATGCGTCTATGCCTTTTACCATTTCACAAACAAAACCAAAAGGAAATGATTCCATTTTGTTCATGTTTTTACCCCTTTTTGCTTTTTTTTAACATAAGAACCCTAAATTAGACAAACAAAAAAATCCCGAATTTGAAAAAGTAACCAAATTCAAAAACAAACACAGTTCTTTGAATTGATGTTCCCCACTAAGATCTAACGATAAAGGAATTTGAATCATACCAGGGTTAAGATAAAACAAAAACAAAAATAGTATCAAATGTTTGTAAGATTTGAAGCAAAAACATGGATCATAAACAATACCAAACACAAAATTTGAGTTTCATAATGATTACCTGATTGATTAAGGAGTGAAAGCCAATGAAGACAGAACCATGATGAGCAGCAGGAAGAACAATTCTTCTCTCTTCAATACAAATGAAAACCCAGCTTTCTTGAAGGGATTTTGAAAAGAAACAAAAGGGTCAAGGAAATAAAAACATTTATTCACCTTTTCTTGGTGTTGAAAAGGAAGAAAGAAAATCTGGGTTGAAATTTGTTTTGTTTAGTCTAAATTGAAATGATATAATGATTAATGATTTTCTTACATGGAGAAAACTACAAAAAGAAACAGATGAATTTGCAGAAACTGTAATATTAAAATTATTAATTATGTGAATTGTTTTTTTTTTGTAAGAAAATGAAGAGGAAGAAGGAGATGATATTGGCAATGGTGGTGGACCAATAAATGAATGGAAAGATTCCTTTGAACAAATGAAAAAAAGAAGAAGAAATTAATTAATCAATTTAATTAATTAAAAGAAATGCTCAAAAAGAACAAGTTGTGCACGTTCCCCCCCCTGATTTAATTAATTATAATTAGCAGTTAATTAATTAGTAATTATGCTTGTTTTTGGAGTGGAGCCAGAGGGATAAAGGTTGAGTTGTTTTCAGTTTTGGAACAGAATAGAAATTGACTAAAATGGGCCCCACCTCTCTCTTTCTCGGCTTCGTTGATCTAGGAGCCAGCTCAGCCGCCTGGACATTAGATTATTTTGCCTTAATTAGACAATAATTTGTTATAGGGTAAAGTATAGTAATGGTCACTGAACTTTTCTAAATCTTTTATTTAGGTCCCCCTAACTTTAGAAACTTGCAATACAATCCTCCAACATTTAGTCTATTTGCAATATGATCCCCGACGTTACATTGCCATTAGTACGTTTGCAATATGGCCACTTAACTTTTCAGGCGCTTACATTTAGGTCTCCTAACTTTTAAAACTTATAACACATTCCTTAATTTCATTATAAACCCCAAATTCCTTTTTGATCTCGAATTTTCTTTTTCACTTCTCTCTTCTCATTTCCAACATAACTTTTCAATCGGGTATGCATGGAAAATTCTAATCTAACTTTGAATTATGTGGAGGTGTTGACTTGAATAAGGATTCATTGAGAGAAGTCGACCAAGGGACTATCGAGACCATCAATAATTCAAGGTGTAATGTTAGATATAGGTCATCTCAGGTGAAACACATGTTCGATGAAATGCATGTGAGAAAAAAATGGGGTTAAAAATGTAGAGTTGACAAATATTACTAAGATTAGAATTTCTCATATATCCCCGACTGAAAAGTTACGCTGGAAATGAGAAGAGAGAAGCGAAAAAAGAAATTTGAGATTGAAAAGGAGTTTAGGGTTTAGAATGAAATTGAGGACTGTGTTGTAAGTTTTAAAAGTTAGGGGACCTAAATGCAAGTGCCTAAAAAGTTTAGTGAACATATTGCAAACATACTAATGATAATGTAACGTCGGGGACCATATTGTAAATGGACTAAATGTTAGAGGACAGTTTGTAAGTTTTAAAAGTTGGAGGACTTAAATGAAAGCTTTAGAAAAGTTCAGTGACCATTACTATACTTTATCCTTTGTTTTATTTGATTTAATTCTTAATTAACTATGTGACTAACACTTTTACCTGCAGCCTTAGAAGAATGAAGATGTTATAAATGCTTCTTTAATGTTGCCACGTGGCACATGCTCCTTAATTTTTTCCCTTTATAAATGAGGACAAACATAAAATAATGTAAAATAAATAATAACAAAATATATATTAAAATTAAATTGTAAATAAGTCTACAGCGCACGTCGCATACCAAAATGTACCACTAAAGCGACATATAGAAATATATCACAAGCAAATTTATCCTTATTATGCAAATATTAAAAAGTATAAGGATTTATTTAAAATTAATCATTTATTTAAATTTAATTATAATTTTAATAGAATCATAATTAAATTTTTTTTTATTAAAAATAATAATTAATTTAAGTAATTTAATGTTTAAATTAGGATTGTTAAGTTATATAAGATAGAATCGGCCATCAGCATTAGTCACTGTCGGCGATCACCTTAACTTGCCAAAAAACTAACCGCTACAACATCGACCGCTTTCGTTTTTCGTCGCCCAGTTCATCGTCGTCCAACAGTCGGTTGTTTCGAATGAGAAGCTCTGCCTTTTACGTTGCTCGTCGTCTATTTTTTCCTTTTCAGTTACGTACGGTGACCTTCAAAGAATCATCACCGAATGTCATCCATCTTAGCCAGATCAGTCACGATTGTTGGTTCTCGTTTGTTTGCAACCGTCGCCGCGTGGAAGTTCATCACACTTAACTCTCTAGTTATCTTTTCATTAATGGTAAAATTACATTCCAACCCCATTATTTGTGTTTTATTTAAAATGGTTCATTTGGCTGGGATGGACGATAATAAGGGATAATTCTTCGAAGGTCACAGTGCGTAAAAAAGGAAAAACAAACGGATGAAACAAACGACAAAGATTCTCCTTTGGGACAATCGAATACTGGGCAACGACAAACGGAAGCGCTGGATGTTGTAGCAGTTGGTTTTCCAACGAGTTAAGGTGGTCGCCAACAATGATTGATGCTGATAGCTGATTCTAACTTATATAACTTAAAAATTCTAATTCTAAACAAATTAAATTACTTAAATTAATTATTATTTTAAAAATATTATAATTTAATTATATTAAAATTATAATTAAATTTTAATAAATGATTAATTTTAAATAACTTATTATGTAAAGGCTTAATACCCAAATAAGTGCCCAAATTGTATCTTTTACCCGAATAGGTGCCTATAATATTTTTTGGACCATCCAAGTGCCTAACGTTACAAACGTGACCACTTTAGGTGTACAGGACGTAACGACCGTTAGTTTTCTCCGTTAAACAACACATATCACAATATGGTAATTTTGAATTTTTTTTTTAAAAAATTAAAATATTATTATATTTATAAAAAACCTTAGTTTCTTTTAAATTATTAAAATGTATCAAAATCCCTAAAATTCTCAAATCCTAACACTAACTCATCGTTATCGCCCTTTCCGGCTACGACCAACACCGCCGACGTAGTTCATGTCATCATCCTAGTTATATGTTGTCGTATTTGTTGTAGATTGGTTGTCGGAATCGCTTGGGATCGCGATTTTCATCCTAAGGTTCGCAGGGTATAAAACGTCAATTCGCCGTCAATCAATCAAGATTTCATAGGGATTTTGGTCGCCGGGAGAGATGAGGTTGGGTGGAGCTTCGTCGACGGAGGCGGGCGATAGGTGGAGTGGGTTTAGGGGTTGAAATGAATGTTTTCAAAGTTTTGGGGTTATTTTAAAAAAATTTGTGTTTTCTTTTTGAAAAAAAAAACAATTTTATTTATTTTTTATTATCTGATTGTGACACCTGTCACTTAACGTATAAAATTAACGTCATTGATGGCCTAAACACCTAAAGTGGTAACGTTTTTAATGTTTGGCACCTGAATGGACCAAAAATACTATAGGCAACTATTCGGAAAAAAGGGTATAATTTGGGTATTAAGCCTTATGTAAATGTTAAAATTATAATTTTAATAGAACTATAATTATAAGGATTTATTTAAAATTAATCATTTATTAAAATTTAATTGTAATTTTAATTGAATTATAATTAAATTATATATATTTTAAATAATAATTAATTTAAGTAATTTAATTTGTTTAGAATTAATATTTTTAAGTTATATAAGTTAAATTATAATTAATTTTAATAAATGATTAATTTTAAATAAATTTGTATATTTTTTAATATTTACATAATAAGGATATATTTACTTGTGGTACGTTTTGGTACGTCGCTTTATTTGTAACACTCATTTCCCTTATACATTACCGCATACGAGTCCAGGATGTTACATAATTCTTTCATTACAATTCTTATTTGATAATCAGTAAATTTTTTTCTAAATTAATTCAATTATTGGCTAAGATCTTAAAATATTTCAATTCAATGATAATTAAATTCACTTATCTAAATACTAATCAGCAAACCATTATTCATAATCAGTAATATTATGTACCATCTAAATAAACCAAATTGGAACGCAACTACTTTTAGGTATCATAACCATTTAGTATACATGCCAACTAGTACTACCAATGTTTAAAAATATGACACATTGATTCTAGAGTGGATCTGATCTTCAAAGGTTGATGTTGGACCTAGCTCCTTACTCCGAATGCTCATCTTTTCCTACGTGTGAAAATCATCAACGTTAAGTATACACTTAGTGAGGCTATAAGTTCTATTATTAATAACGTAAATAAAATAATAATAGTAATAATAATAATAATATAAATATAAATATAAAAAAAATTAATAGAAGTAATAAAACATATTTATCAAAGTATCACCTAAGTATAAAATATAAGAACATCTATGATTCGAAGATTCTTCATGAAACGTTTTAAGTCAAGTCAGAGTTCTTCATAAAACTTTACTTTCATATCAGATTGAACAAATTATTTCATTCTTATATTACTTTAGCTAAACTTCTCACTTTATTTATTTTATGGTATGTTGCACTCACTCCATTTATTTCGTAGCTTGTATATTTGTTGATTCATTTCTTAACATATATTATTTTTTTTTCGTTTTATAGCCCAATGTAAACTACTGAGAATGCAAGGTATACGAGTCAAACGAGCATTCACTTATAATGCACAAGTGTTGTAGAACACAACATCAATGTGCCATGTAGAATATGCACACAAAGTGCCTCGTAGAATTTGCACACAAAGTGTCTAGTAGAATTGCACACAAAGTGCCCCATAGAAAATGCACACAAAGTACCTTATAGAAGTGCACACAAAGTGCCTCGTAGAATATACAAGTACTGTAGAACAACATCACTGTATAGATCATGAATACATAATGATTAACATTATGAGTTTCCTGAATGCACAAATAATGCTCTAATTTTGTACCTATGATTCTCAATGCATTTACAATGGGCTTTTTCTTTAAACCATTTATCTTTCACTTATAATTGTCTTTTCTAAAATCATCATAATCAAATATTAATCATCATTCACTCATTATAATCTTTTACATATTAACAAAATTAAGTATCATACAAAAAATATATCAATACATATACAATGGGATTTTCCATCATATTCATGTATTATTTTAACTTCGAAATAATCCTAAATACGAATATATCAAAATATAAAATAAAATGCATTGGACAGTTCATACCCGACATCATTCCAAATCATTCAAGAAAATATTAAGAAAATATCATAACATAAATCAAATCATATTTCAATATCAAACTTTCAAGATTGGCTTATACTAAGCCAAATCATTCAAAAATTATTTAACAAAACATTATAAACGTATATCATACATAATTCAAAATCTTTTTATTTCAAAACATTTGAGGTTGACTCACCGCAAGTCTTCCTCATGTCATATTATATAAAAATATAATAACAAAGCACTCATCTAGAAATGCCTTACTTAGCGATTCTAGCTTTCTTTGTTCTCGATCTTGGCTATGGAGTCACGACAGGTTGCTGGAGAAGAGAAGATATTTCTTGAGTTTTTCTTGCAAAATCTCTCTTTAAAAACCCAATTTAAAATGAATTAAAATTCATTTTAGCCCAAAAGTCAAAATTACACTTAATGAATCTTAGTAATTACCACCATGCCATCTTTTTATCTCTATTTTCATAACATTAAATAAATATAAAAATATCATTTATCAATTTCCACCTTTGCCCTTCTAATTTTTCAAAAGTTCAATTTAGTTACTAAATTTTATTATTCCACTTTAACATGGAAATTCCTCTAAGTTTCATTAATTCACATCAAATTCCACTAATTAAAAATATGAATATAATATTTCTAGCCCCAAACTACCTTCCTTCAATTTTTTGCAAACTTTCGATTCGATCCTGTTATCCGAATATTTTATCGATCTTTATCACTTAATAAACTTTTATACAAACTTCAAATCTAAAATCTAAAACAAACTAAAATTATATTCTTGGGATGAACTACTCAATTACATACCCAAAATATAACTTTTAAAAATTTATATTTTTAGTTCTTAAACTTTTACAAATTTATACTTTAGTCCCTAGACTTTCAAAATTTACTTTTCATCCACCAATCCTAAATTTGGGATATTACATTAGTGGTACATTGCGGTATGCAATGTGAACTGTAGAATTTTCAGTAAATATATGTACTTAGAATAACATGGGAAAGAATAAAGAATTAGCCTACTATATTAAGGTAAAGTACACAAATGATCACCGATTATAGGATGTTGTTTGTTAAGTCTCCTAAATATTAAAAGTTACAAAATGATTATCTGACTCTATGACATTGTTTTGTTGAGTTCCTCAACTATTAAAAGTTACAAAATAGTCACCTAACTATTCAAATGTTTTAAACTCATCTTTTTCAATAAAAAAACTGAGGACCATCTGAGCTGCATATTAACTTGCTGAGTTATGATAATCATTTTAGATTTTGGAATCAGATTTTAACATATCTCAGCCAGTAGGTTAACGCCCAACTTAGATTGTCGTCAATTTTTTTAACAAAAAGGACAAGTTTGGAACATTTGAATAGTCAGATAATCATTTTATAACTTTTAATAATCGGGAGACTCAATAAAATAATACTCTATACTCAAGGGACCATTTGTGTACTTTACCCTAACTTTTAATGATAGATCATATTTAAGTTTTCTAAGAAATAAACAAAAAGGAGTACCCACGAACTGGCTGCATGAGAATTTTGTTTGGATACGGCAATAATATGCCGTTTTGGATGGGTTATTATGGATGTAATTGTGAATATATGAATCTATCTGATTATCTATTAATTATTATTATTATATAGCTATACAAATTTCAAAGCCTTGCCTCCATGCCTCTTGCCATTACTATTTTACACTAATAATACACAAATGGAATGGATAAAAATATTGTTGAAGGTTTGTGCAGTGATTTTCTTTTTTATTCTGAATGAATTGGTTTAATTTGATTCGAATTATTAGATTTGATATGTAAATGAAGTCTAAAATTGAATCCAGTAAAATATGATGATTTAACTTAAGTTACAATGGATTTAGCGACTGTAATTATTTTATTATTTATTTCTAGTTTTAATTAAATGTTCAAATTATATCTATTTTCTATTTTAGGTATCTAAAGTTTATTTTTGTCAAAACCAGATATCTAATATTTCATAATGTTATCATTTTAAGATCAAACTATTATTGTGGGATCAAAGAACGAGACACAATGAAACCAACGATGAACGAGGCCATAATCACTTACATGACAATTTTTTTATTTTCTTCAATGATGATGTGATATTATTTTATGATGACACATCTGTAGACACTCGTTTTTGTTCGGGTCTAAAAAATATTTTATTATATTATATTATTTATTTATTATTATTATTATTATTAATATTTTTATTTTTATTTTTTGTAGGTCTCATGTTCAACCCACCATTCCAACAAACAACCCACTACCCCACCATTACCACCCACCTTGCACGTTTTCTTCCTTTTTTTCTCTCAAAAGGAAAGTGGAAATCTAGATAGGGGGCCACGTGAATATTAGCTCATTCTCTCTTTGGTTATAAAATGCTCTTAGCTTTTAATATTTAGGGGGAAGCATTTCGTGGGAAAAAATAGAGAGGGAAGTCAATTCACCACTGAATCTTTCGATACTTTTCTGAGTTTCTCTATACATTTCCGTAGCTTTCTTCTTCTTCCAACGGCTGCCATGGTTTTAAGTTCATACTCAAACTGGGAAACTGATTTCCAGCGCACTAACGATGAAACAATTCAAGCTAATCATCAACAACAATACCGGGATCCATTCGAGCTGCATTTTGGTTTCATTGATCCTTACATTGAACTAAACGACAGTTTTCTTCAACCATAAAAAGCTCGAGAAATCTTCAGGAGGTTCCGAAATGGCCCCGAAGAGAGGTGGAAAGGTAGTTGTGCCAGCCAAAACCAAGATAAGGTTGTCAATCCCGTTGTTTGAGAAACGTCCAAAACAGTTCGGTATTGGAGGGGCTTTGCCACCGAAGAAGGATTTGCATCGTTTTGTTAAGTGGCCTAAGGTTGTTCGTATTCAAAAGAAAAAGAGGATCCTTGTGCAGAAAGATGGAGGTTCCCTATTGCATTGTCAATGGAAAATCACGTTTGGGATGATTGTTCACAGGAAAATTGTTTCCGTCTTATGCATAATAACGGTTAAGAACGAGGATGAGTTGGACTTCACCAAATCCTCGAGGCCATCAGGGGATACTTTAATCGATCGAAGGTAAGTAATTTGAATCGAGTTTTTAAATTTAAATTTTTGCCATAAAGACAATCGACAAATTAATTGGTACCGGAAGGGCGGTTCAAGGGTGCTAATCCTTCCTTGACCGTAACCGAATCCCAAACCCGACATATTTCTGGTAAAACGTAGATCAGGTAAGATGATGTCTGATCCACCTAAATGTTTTTAAAGTGATCGGTGGTGACTCTAACCCATTTAATTCAAGTTAAATCCCAATTTCGGGGCCCAACCGAAAGACGACCGCGACAGCTTGGCGACTCTGCTGGGGACAAGTAAGTGAGTCAAGCCAGAATTAATTTCCGGTTGTCTTTTATGTGAAAATAGTAAATTTAAATTTAAATTTAAATTTAAATTTATTTATTTGATTCCAATTATTTACCTTTGATTATTTTTCAAATAAATAGTTGTACTGACATTTTTTCAATGATTTCAGAGATTTTTTGAAAAGTTTTATCTCAGGCTCTATACCCGAGCTCTGAACCCTATTTAATTGGGGGTGAAAGCGACGCCTTCGTGAGAATTTATTATCTGTTCGGGCCTAGCAAGTAACCTTCGAGATTCATATACCTTATGTCTTCTTGTGAATTTATTCACCGTGCGGGCATAAGGGAATGTATCATCTCAAGTTTAACTTAGTCCACACAAGCTTGTAATGAGCTTAGGACTAAGGGTTTGGCAAGCCCAAGGGGGCACCAGCAAGGAGAACTCGAGTACCCTTTTAGAACCTAAACCGGGAGAGTACAGGGAATTACAGCTCACCCCAAAGCCTCATTACAAACCCTAGGCCGCTTTGTTTTCTGTTCAAAGCATACGAACTAGACAAATATGCGGTTAGGATTTGTTTGAAATTAGCATGCGAGATAGAGATCATGTTCGGGTAGGAATTAAAGCATGTGGGGGTAAATATCATGTAGGGTAGGATTTTTCATTTTTATTATTGTTTTGATTTACCTCACTAACTCTTTTTATTTTTTGTTCTCTTTTATTTTGTTCTCATCATTCACATCATTTAAAAGAGGTGTTAATCCACCAAAAAACGTGTTTGTTAAACATGAATAATCTGTATTAATGGACAAAGGGGTTGTAATACAAGAGATGAAAATACAGAGGACAATCTACAAGGCGACTATGTGTCACATTCAATCCAGAAGACATGGTGCCCACAATTGAAGAGTATATCACTATGCTGCATTATAAAAGACTCAGAATGAACCGGGTCTACATCAAGCACAATGAAAGTCTATCTTTGAATAAATGACTGGCAGAAGTTGCAGGGGCAAGATGAAGGTCACTAATCTTAGGAGTCACTTCAAAGATGACAATGATAAAACAATAGCTGAAATTGGAGACCATTGCTGACGAATTCAAGAATCAGACAAATGGACTTCACATAGTTCCTATCAATTAAGGGCTCCAATGACGTATTCGTTGGGAACAGGCTCAACAAAAGATAAATGCCGGAGGTGCAGTGCTTCGAGACTTTTTGGGGAAAACAACTCGTCATTTGCACGGTTCATCCAGAGAAGCCAGAGCGGTTCGACAGGTTATTCAACCGGTGACTGATGAAGGTGGAAGACTAGTCAACATGTCAGAAGCTGTCAGAATATTTTTGCCTCTTAAAAGATAAAACACTTTTGTCCCCAATAAGGATTATTTCTAATAACAGACACATTTTTGGATTAATGCCTCGAACATTGCATGCATTATGCATCTAGACATATTTTGCATTTTGTTATTTTTCTTTACATTCGCATTAACTAATATATGCATGTCTCATCAAAAGGAACACATACTGGATACACTACCTCAAGCATTGGACACACCCCATCCGCATAACACCCGCTTGAAAAAGAAGAAGATGGAAGTAAGAATCGAGAAAATCGAGAAGAACATGGCCAAATTGCGGAAAGAACTTGAAGATAAGATAAACCAGAGTAGTCTGAGTACTCTGAATACAATTATGAAAAATCAAGAGTCCTTGGTCGATCAGATTATGGCCAAGTTGTCTGGTCTACATCAAGCGAGTGCATCTGGGGCAGGTTCATCGGAAGGGGTAGCTAAGTCACCTACCCCATATGTGATTATCGCACCTGGAATCTTACCCGAACTTCAAGAGAACTTATTCACTATAAAAGCAAAAACCCCATCTACTGCAGAGATACAAACTACTATATTTTAACTCTAAGAACAATCCGGGTTGTTACCATATACCAGATTTGGACAAAGATGACAAAGCAAAGAAGATGGAGGAAAAAATCAAACAATTGGAGGACTAAATGAAGGTAGTCAAAGAAGACCATGACTACCATGAGATCGATGTCGTAGAACTCAGTCTAGTCCCGGACTTGGTTCTTTCTCCGAAATTTAAGTCCCCGAAATTTGAGAAGTTTGACGGGAATAGTTGTCCATCTGCTCACATCACCATGTTCTGCCGAAAGATGACATGATATGGAGGAAACGACCAACTCCTGATCCATTGTTTCCAGGAGAGTCTGTCGGGCTCAGTCATTCGGTGGTACAACCAGTTAAGCCGATCAAATATCAAGACCTGGAAGGACCTGGCCAAGTCATTTCTGGAACAATACAGGCATGTCAATGACATAAGGCCAGATCGAGTTATGCTACAAAGCATGGAAAAGAAACATAACGAGATTTTCAGGCAATACGCACAAAAATGGAGGGACTTGGTTGTGCAAGTTTGTAACACCCATAACCCGTATATTTATACCTATACAGATTACGGATGTCACACGTATTTTCTAAAACCATTTTACGATTCGAAAGCAATTTAAAATTTATTTTCTTAAAATAGTAAATGATATTATAAAATTATCATATCATAAAAATTACGTTTCGTTGTAACCAATTTAATTCAAAATATTTTTAATTATGAATAGTGAATAGTACCCGAATAGTGAACAGTGAACAGTGGGGGAATCGATTCCCTGTAGCAGGGGAATCGGTACCCCAAATGTATTCTGGAAAAAATTGCTTAAAATGTGGTTACTGTTCATGCTACAGTAACTTCCGAAAATTTACATATAAATTCATAAAAATTAACCTTTCATCACTATAAAAATTTCCAAAATTAATTCAACAAATATATTGATCATTTTCAAATTACATGCCACTATCTAAAATCAAATTTCACAATAGGATGTCTTACTGATATTGAAATATACCTCTCGATGCTTGATGTCGTTCTGAACTCTTTATTCTTATTCTTTGCTTTTTACCTACGCGTAAAATCATCACACGCTAAGTATAAACTTAGTGAGGCAATTAAAACAATATATAGTGTAATACAATTCATCCATGAATTTAGATTTCAAATCCAATGCCATAAAACCATGCTAATAGCATCTTCAATATTTTACCATGATCAAAATAATATAAAATTTCTTACCTTTCATCCATAAGCTCATAAGCTTATTTTTACCAAAATACTTACCATTTAAATTCCATAAGCTCATAAGCTTATTATTATTTTTTCAATATACTTGCCATTATTCCGTAAGCTCATAAGCTTATTTGCATGGTTACCATTTATTAACCAATAAAACATAATCCATAGTCAATAAACCGTAGACAATAGCCCAATATAACACCCTGAGGACCCTAGGTATACGAGTAAAATACCTACACCGTAGTGCTAAACCTGCACTAAGCTTACGCCATAGTGCTAATCCGGACAATACACATAAGGTCGTGCCCACCACCTACACTAAGCTTACGCTATAGTGCTAATCCAGACATAAACCTGCACTTAGTGTCCTTACACACTATAGTGCTAATATAAACCTGCAGCTGCTATACTCTATGGCATGCCAACTATACCCTGTCCCTCAATGACTTACTTTGGGATATGGTCTATTTTATTCGATCCATCATGGCAAAGTATATCATCAATATTTAACATTGGGCAGTTCATACCCGAAAACATTCATGGTAAAATATCACATTTTTCATGATCAATGCATTTTAGTTTCATACTCTGACATATCAATGTCAATTTATAAAAATGATATAAAATCATGCCGATATAAACAAGGTCGACTTATCGCAAGTCTTCCTTATGATGATAAAATATCCATGTATAATTTCATGCATGTATTGCACTCACCTTGACACTTTATGTCTTTCAAAATATATAAGCCTCACTATTGTCCACCATAAGCCCTTTTATATTTGATTTGCTTCGATTACAAATCAATCACAATCTGTATAAATCATCAATTCATAATAATCCATATGTTAGTATTTTACTAACATAAATACATTCCACCATATCTCCATACTATATTTGAAATTCATCATCTATCAAAATATTTAACTCTTAATTATTCCTTATAACATTGGAACCAACTTTTCCCATTTACTCAAAATGGTCTTCACCATTTTACCACTTAAATTCTTAATACCAATAATTCCAACATTGAAATTATTTCCATTCAAATGCTTTTACAAAAGCATAAATACATTTACGTATCCCAACTATGCAATTGTTGTACTTAAATCACCAATCATTTCAATCTTCCCAAAATAATAAATTTCACATTTAACACTCATTTCAATTCTCAAACAACAATTCCAGCACAGTACATCAATTATATAACACTTACACAACAACCCATTAATTTTCCAGAATTCAGACAACTCGTACTACCTTTAAAGAATCATTAAACTGTATTGTTACACACACTTTAATTTAATTCCGTTTTTTCCATTGAAAACTAGACTCGAATACGAATCTATCCATATAAATAACTCATTCTAATTCATTCTGTACAATTTATGGTGAATTTTCAAAGTTCACCAACAGAATTTGTTTTGTACAGAATTCTGCTGTCCGACTTTTCTGACATTTCCTCAGTTAAAAATTCATATCTATTTGTATACAACTTGAAATTGATCCTCGTTTGTTTTAAACAAAACTAGATCTATATATGAACACAATATATAAAAACAACCTCCAAATTATTTTTATATATTTTCTGGTGAATTTTTGAACCTACTGTAATTCCCAAAATCTACACTGTTTTTCTTTAACCTCATCGTTATATTCTTCATCAATTCTTACAACCTCAAAATCATCAATAATCATCATCAAGTTAACAACCATAGTATAAACCCAAATTTCCAGATTTGGGGATAATTGAATCAAGCAAGATTATCATGCAATATTAATATCAAATGATATCGTTTTTCGCAAATAACCATTTTCTATTTTCATCATACTCATAATCCTAAAGAAATTGCTTGAAAATAGAATTGAAGCTTTGTTCTTACCTTAGGAGAAGACCACGTTGGCGGGAGAAGAAGATAGCAAATTTGAGTGAAATGTTGGATGCATTTCATCTTTGTTTGAATTATATTCCACTATAAATGAATCACTATAAATGAATATAATATTCATTTATTTGGAATAAAACCAAAACACCCTTAATGAATATTTTTATTCGCCATCAAACCAAGCCATTTGATATTACAAAGTCAAATATAATTTAATTTGACTTTGACCAACGAAAATGCCCTGAAATTTTCAAAACTTGCGTTTTAGTCACTAAATTCCACTGTTTCGGTTAAATCTGAAAAATTGCACATTTCCAAACCAACTTTCTCTGATCTAAAATATTACAATAATATTTCCAACCATTTTATAACATCCTTCAAATTTTTGTAACATTCCAATTCGATTCGAATTTCCGATTCCTTATCGGCTTTAACCCTTTCTAATTTTTCTTTACTAAAATTCCAAATCAAACAATATGATTTCTATAAAACTCCACTCTCAAGAGTAAACCATCTATTTATGGAATAAATTTCTTTTTAGGAAATTATCACTTAATTCCCTAAACTTTTTCCCAAATTTTATACTTTGGCCATCAAACTTCCAAAATTTACATTTTGGTCATTATCTAAATTTTTGTGGTATTACAAAGTTCATCCACCGTTTGATGAAAAGGAAACCCAAAAAATTTTCGTACAGACCCTGAAGACTTCATACTTCAGACACATGGTTGCGATCACATCAGGAAGTTTTTCAGACTTGGTTATGGTTGGAGAAATGGTCGAGTCGGCCATAAAGCAGGGCAAGATTAAGGATGGGGAAGCCAGTAAGAAACCTCTTACGAGGGAGAGAGATGGAGAAATTAACAACATCAAACATGTCAATAAAGGTGTTACAATCTCAAGCCCAAAATCAAATGCAGTTGTACCGTCAGGTACTTCTAAACAAGATTCCAGAGAACTCAGGAAGGAAAGAGAATATTTTGACCCTATTCCGATGACATACAAGGAACTCTATCAACAACTTCTTGACACCCACCTAGTGTCACCATATCCGGTGGAACCCATAAAGCCCCCATACCCCAAGTGGTATGATGAGAGTGCTCATTGTGAATATCATGGCGGTGTCCCAGGGAATACTATTGAGAACTGTTACGCATTCAAGAGAGTCGTACAGAAGATGCGTAACCAGAACTGGATCGACTTCAACAACTTGGGGGCATCCAAGTGAGGAAGATCATTTCATCATTTGAGGCATTCTGTTTGAATCTGTGTTTTCATTTTTTTCTCAAGTTTTGTAAGGACTTTTAAAGAAATTTATGTTACTTTAAAGATGTTAAGCAACGAATCACATTTGCAAACTTGCAATTCTGAATATCATTTGAATTAAGAAACTCTTTAAATGGTTCAAAGTTACAGATCTTTAACGAAGTAACATGATTTAAAACAAGGACTTTGACCTTACCCAGAATATACCCTCAAACATCGTACCCTGCTCTTGCAATTAACCAATATAACATTTTTCTTTCATAAGGTGCGAACAACATGGGGCATCATTTTGCATATGACATCACTATACTTTTTTATTTAAGACGTTCAGTGATGATAATAATCTTCACAGATGGAATAGTCAAGTAGGCAAATCTAGTTTAGGTCAGTTGCTTGGAAGTTGAACTCTAAAGATGAGATTTCTTGACTTTCAAAAACACCTAGACTATAATAAGTTCTTCTTGACAATCTTAAGAAATTAAATCCGTAAAACTGAGCTATTCCACTAAAGCAATTGGTTATAGAGGAAACTTGAAAGCCCTGGCCTTATGAGTAGATTACGTTTGAACCATGACATTGCTCGAACACTTGACAATTCGGTGTTTGCTCCACTGTTATTGTTCGGCTGAAGACTTTGTGATGAGATAAACCCTTCAGTTAACCTGATAAAAGTGATTATAATATTAAGCTTTCCCTCTAAACCAATTGGTTAAATGCCTCGGCTTTATGGATTCAGCTAGCCATATAACGACAAGTTAAATCAAATTTATCTAAGAAAGAAATTTTCGGTAATGATGGACTAAGGGAGTTAAGGAACACCTGTTATAGTCAAATTCACACGAGCACTC
This sequence comes from Hibiscus syriacus, assembly GCF_006381635.1. Classification (NCBI taxonomy): domain Eukaryota; kingdom Viridiplantae; phylum Streptophyta; class Magnoliopsida; order Malvales; family Malvaceae; genus Hibiscus; species Hibiscus syriacus. Next base: position 850,494 of record NW_024063176.1, read on the forward strand.
AAGAATTTAGTTTTTAGACCGATATTTATGCATTATCTTCACTAGAGGAGCTTACAAAACTTGAACAAATGGGAGATTTCATAAAACCGAAATAAAAGGTCTAGTAATTAGTTATGCTAGTTGCGTCATTTTGTCCACATCCAATTAAAATGCCAAGCCAAAAAAAGCAATTTGCAATAACAAAAAAATGACCTTTTCATGGATGAAACTTTAGGTCAACCTAAAGTCAACTCATCCATTTGAACATTTGTCAAAGAGCTATAACTCTGAAAGCATTAAAAGAGCTATTGATTCATTTGATATACTTTGAACTCATGTTTACAATTTGATTCAATAAAGAAGCAATATTTTACAACATTTTTATTCTTTTCCCTTCAAAAACGAGAAATGAGAAAAACATTTTCAAACAAGACAATCTCAAATATGAAAGGTCTGTAAAGCCAAAGCTCGAGAAGCAAATGGGGCACGATCGATTCCAAGGACCAGATTGGCAGACAAAACACGGGACTCAAATCCAAGAGATAAAACATAACTCATTCATGTTGCATACATCTTAGACATACCTAAGAGTATTATATTCATCATTTTTAGCATACATAATTTTTTACAGTTTTTTTAGTCAAGTTTCAACTTCAAGACGAAAGCACTCGATCCAAAATCACATTCAAAAGTTGATGGTAGTTGCTCAAATTCACAGCGAAGGGGCGACTGTCAACAAACAACTTTTCAGTTTCATTCAGAGTCAATTTTAACTTCATAGCAAAGGACATTAGACTCGTGACAATACAAGATCAACTTCACAGCGAAGAGGCGACTGACTGTCAACAAACAACTTTTTAGTTTCATTCAGAGTCAATTTTAACTTCATAGCGAAGGATATTAGACTCGAGATAACACAAGCTCAACTTCACAGCGAAGGGGCGACTGACTGTCAACAAACAACTTTTCAGTTTCATTCAGAGTCAATTTCAACTTCATAGTGAATGATATTAGACTCGAAACGACACAATTTGCTTGAGAGTATATTTCAACTTCACGACGAATGATATCTAGCTCGCAGCCAAACTTCACAATAAAGGGGTCATCCACGGTTTCAACTTCACGGCGAAGGGAATCATGTCCACCCACACGTCCATGATTTCAACTCCACGATTGAGGATATCGTGTCATTTGAGGCTCAACTTCACGACGAAGGGGATTCCCAGTTTCAGAACCAATTTCAACTTCACAGCGGAGGATATTGGACTCGAAACAATACAACTTACTTGTATTTCAACTTCACGATGAAGGATATCCAATTCCAGGCTCAACTTCACGACGAAGGGGCCACCCGCAGTTTCAACTTCACGACGAAGGGAATCGTGCACACAAGCAGCATACATCTCTATATTGGATTTCAACTTCACGACGAAGGATATCCAACTCAAAGAAGGAGTGTCTGTCAACAAACTTTCCAGTTTCAAAGTCAATTTCAACTTCACAACGAAGGATATCCTCGGAACAGCGTAACTTACATTGGATTTCAACTTCACAACGAAGGATATATAATTCAAGGCTCAACTTCACAACGAATGGGTCATCCACGGTTTCAACTTCACGATGAAGGGAATTATGCTCACCAGCAACATTCATCTTTAGATTTGATTTTAACTTCACGAAGAAGGATATCCAATTCAAGGCTCAACTTCACAACGAATGGGTCATCCGCGGTTTCAACTTCATGACGAAGGGAATCGTACCCACCAGCAACATTCATCTTCAAGAACAAGAAAATTATCGATCACCTTTGAGATTGTTTCTCTCAAAACAAGGGGTCGTCTCGCTTGAGACTAATTTACTCAAAACAAAGTTTTGTCTCTCTTGAGACAGTTTCTCTTGAAACAAATTTTGTCTATCTTGAGACATTTTCCCTTGAAACAAATTTTGTCTCTCTTGAGACAGTTTCCCTTGAAGCAAAATCTTTGAATACGTATTCCTTGAAACAAATTCCGTCTCCCTTGAGATAGTTTCTTTTGGAACTAAGTTTTGTCTCTCTTGAGACAGTTTCTCTTTAAACAAATTTTGTCTCTCTTGAGACAGTTTCTCTTGAAACAAATTTTGTCTCTCTTGAGACAGTTTCCCTTGAAACAAAGTTTTGTCTCTCTTGAGACAGTTTCTCTTGAAACAAAAAAAACCTTTGAAAATATTTCTCTTGAAACACCAAACATTCGAGTTCGACTACGCTCAGCTGCCAAGGCACATCATTTGCAGCATAGCTCAAGGCTAGAAGGGTTATCTGCCACCAAAAGCCCTTCGAGTTCGATTACACTCAGCTCAAAGGCACATCATTTGCAGCATAGCTTAAATCGAGAAGAGCTATCTGCCACCAAAAAACTGAAGAGTTTGATTTCATTCAGCTCGATGACAGCGAGGAACTACTTTTGGAAGAATTTTCAAGCGAAATATTTCAACCGAGAAGAAGACAAAGTCCCAATTCCAGGAAGCCCAATCATATTTGAGAGGACCAGACAAAAACTGTTTGTCTTTTTTTCATCTTTTCCCTATTCCTTGTTAACACAAAAATGTGCAAAGAAGGGCAACTGTAGACACTTATTTTTGTCCGGGTCTAAAAAACATTTTATTATATTATATTATATTATTATTATTATTATTTATTATTTTATTTTTTTTATAGGTCCCATGTTCAACCACCATTCTAACAAACAACCCATTACCCCACCATTACCACCCACCGTGCACGTTTTCTTCCTTTTTTCTCTCAAAAGGAAAGTGGAAATCTAGATAGGGGGCCACATGAATATTAACTTCTTCTCTCTTTGGTTATAAAAGGCTCTTAATTTTTAATATTTAGGGGGAAGCATTTCGTGGGAAAAAATGGAGAGGGAAGTCAATTCACCACTAAATCTTTCGATACTTTTATGAGTTTCTCTATACATTTTCGTAGCTTTCTTATTCTTCCAACGGCTACCATGGTTTTAAGTTCATACTCGAACTGGGAAACTGATTTCCAGTGCACTAACGATGAAATAGTTCAAGTTGATCATCAACAACAATACTGGGATCCATTCGAGCTGTATTTTGGTTTCATTGATCCTTACATTGAACTAAACAACAGTTTTCTTCAACCACAAAAAGCTCGAGAAATCTTCAGGAGGTTCGAAATAGCCCCGAAGGGTGGAAAGGTAGTTGTGCCAGGAAAAACCAAGATAAGGTTGTCAATCCATTGTTTGAGAAGTGTCCAAAATAGTTGGTATTGGAGGGGCTTGCCACCGAAGAAGGATTTGCATCGTTTTGTGAAGTGGCTAAGGTTGTTCGTATTAAAAGGAAAAAGAGGATCTTGTGCAGAAAAATGGAGTCCCCTACTGCATTGTCAATGGAAAATCATGTTTGGGATGATTGTTCACAGGAAAATTGCTTCCGTCTTATGCTTAACAACGGTTAAGAACGAGGATGAGTTGGACTTCACCAAATCCTCGAGGCCATCAGGGGATACTTTAATCGATCGAAGGTAAGTAATTTGAATCGAGTTTTTAAATTTAATTTAAATTTTCGCCATAAAGACAATCGGTAAATTAATTGGTACCAAAAGGGAGGTTCAAGGGTGCTAATCCTTCCTTGACCGTCCCGAACCCGACACATTTCTGATAAAACGTAGATCGGGTAAGATGGTGTCCGATCCACCTAAATGGTTTTAAAGTGATCGGTGGCGACTCTAACCCATTTAATTCAAGTCGAAACCTAATTCTGAGGTCCAACTGAAAGACGGTTCCGACAACATCAATATCTCCATTATTTTTAATGGCATGTGACCAAAACGGAACCAAAACGTAATGTTAGGTATGATTTAAAAAAATATTAGTGACTAAAACAAAACTATGAATAGGTGGATGACAAAATGCGTAAGTTACCCAAAACATTAAATGGCGTTCGACTAACTTTGTGCCTGTCTTTAACATTCTATTTTGCAGTTTCCGAGGTTTCCTAATTAGCAAAGCAAAACCCATGTTTATGTCACAGATTTAATAAAGCAATAAAGAAATTTATAAAAAAGTGGGCTTCAATTGTGTTATGTTATTGACCGGTTGACTTAGAGAAATATTTCTGAAAAATACATAAAACTATTTAAAAATAAATAAATTCAAAATGTATACTCTTTGATAAAATCGCCCTCTCATGGGTACGATTCTATCAAAATCGTTATTTTTTAAGAATTAAAAAATTATTATAAAAATAATTAACTACATACGATATTAGAATAAAATTAGAATCAAGTATTGAATACTAATTAGTGTTATCTTAATATGATATCGTGACAATAATGGAGCATTGTAGATGTATGGTAGATCGTTTAAGAGCGGAACTTTTACAACATGCAATGATAGAAATAACGATAGATCTAAAAATATTTTTTGATTATGCACATGTAATAATAGAATTTTTTCATAGTATAAACAAAATTTCAGAATGAATATCATTAACAAAATTGATAATTAATTTAAAGAAGAAATTAATCTAATAACAATACAAACATATCATATAACACCCCCAACACATATCCGACCTAGATACGAATTTAAGGTGTCACGTTGACTTTTCAAAACTTTTACTCTTTGAAAATCCGTTTAAAATTTAAACTTTTATTTTAATCTTAGTGGCGAAACCCTCGTACAAAAGTAAATATAAATAAATATAAAATACAATGAAATAAATACTTCATATAATTTCATAAACTTGGAATAGTATGATTACAAAACTGATCAGAGCATTACGATTTAAACCTTTATGATACATGCCAACAAAATTTCATAATAATAAGAAACACCTACACTTCAAATTGTTCTGATATGATTTTTCAAGTGTATGTTGTCCTTTCCTAGTTTTACTCCTCGAATCTCTTGGAACCTACATGTGAAAACACTTACACGCTAAGTCGTTGACTTAGTGTGGCAATAATGAACATAATAAAATATTTAAAAATACTTGCTTAACATTTCAGAGAAAATATTGCATATAAAAACCAATACACCCTTCATGAAAATAATGTATATTGTTACACATTATTCAATTTATTTCAATTTGTTTTTTAGCCCAACTCATATCGCTGAGAACTCAAAGTATGTGAGTACATTGAGATTGTGCACTATAATTGCAGTCGAAACTGCCGCTTAGAATTTACACCGAAGTGCCACATAGACTTGTCCTGAAGGACCGCGTAGAATTTATCCCGAATGACCACATAGAATTGTTCCGAAGGACCGCGTAGAACCCTCGACTCTTGGCATGCCAACTATACCTCTAATTCTCATACATATACTTTGGGCTTTAACCATATAATTATTTTCATGACATTATTTCAAGTATCTTTTATCCACATAGAACACATTCGCATGGAGCAGTTTCACGTAGAACACATTCACATATAACAAGTTCACATACTAATAAAAATCAAAGCAGTACTTCATAAATACAATTTATATAAAACATCATCAAAATGTTGCATAAAATAAAAAAAATTGTTTTCGATCGAAAACTTTCGAGGTTGGCTTATCGCAAGCCTTCCTCATATCTAATATAAAATAAATATGTTGCACTCACCTTTACCTCATGTAAGTCCTAAACGAAATCCTTTTACTTTCGTTCAATCTCTTACTACGTCGATTTGTCTAGTACACTTTCGATCCAAATCTACACATCAACATGTCTAAGATCAATACTGAATTTCCATTAACGGATAACCAATTGGCACTTACAGAAATAGAATGAAAACTCCTAATTTAAATTTCAGACTGAATATTATCGGAACTCTTCCTATAGTACCAATACTTCTCTTCTATGGTATCGATACCCACTTAAGTATCGATAACATTTTGGTATTATGGAATTTCATCTTCAATTATAGTATCGATATCTCACTCTTGGTATCGATACCTCCACATCAGTATCAATACTACTTCAATCAATATCGATATTGTTCATCCGATTTTCATACTATTTCTTTCAATTTAACCTTATAATATCGGTATTGTTCTTCCAGTACCGATACCCTTACCCAGAATTCATCTATTTTAATTCGAATTTTACTCAAACTTCACATAAATCTCTTATCATTAACTCTATTCAATCCCTCAAACTCATTAACACATATCTCAATCAACTTATATTCATTAATCCCTTTTAACATCCAAATTTCTCCATAACATACTTAAAACTAAAAATCATACCCAACCTTCAAACATGTTTCCAATCCTTTCTAATACTTCTATTTCCTTATTCAACATTTGACAAGTCAAATGTGCCTTTAAAAATCTACATACTAATCAATCTTATTCAATCCCTTAAAAACCATTTTATTAATTCACTCTTAATTCCTCAATCCCTTAGCTTTTAATCATCTTTAAGATTCCTTAAGCTTCTATACCACCCAAGCACTAAGAACCAACTCAAACATGAAAGAATAACCAACTTAGATCACTTACCTTAACAAAGGGGAAGCTCACGGTAGAAAAGAAAAGAGAAGATGAAGACACTCTCTAGATTTTTCTTTTTCCTTTATCCTCTATTTCTCACATGCTTAAAAATCCTTTAAAATGAATTTTAAATTTAATTCCCACTAAAAAACCATAATGTCCTTCCACTCTTTAACCTTTGATAATAAGTCCTAGACAAAAATTTTCAAAATCAATCCTTAAATTTTTAATTTTCAAAATTAAACCACTAAATTTTAAATCTTTACACTTTAGTCACTGATCGATGTTTGGGGTATTACATATCCTACATATGCAATGCCCAAGCCTAAATAGTAAGGGATGTTAATCTAATAACAGTTAGAGATATTAATCTAAGAAGAAATTAAACTGTCCAAATCTAAATTTTCACATTTAAAGTGTCACAAATTTTGATTTATGGGTATTACATTCAACCTGCTGTGGTACCACGCCCACCCTTTCTGCACCAAAACTGTAAAACAACTCGATATAAAAATAGAAAGAACAGAGCATATTGCAAAACATAAAAAAACTCGAATACAGTTCGACAATGCCCGGCCGCGATTTCAGAACTCGTTTAAGGGGCGAAACCCTACAAAACTAAAGACAAATTATTCGGATAGTTTGTGTGCATGAGAATTATCACACAGATGCTATTTAGGCCTCTTTTAGACATTTGAGCAACAGCCTACGAGGGTCTTCGACAACGTCCTTGATGCGTCGCAAGAAGAAAACGTTTCTCTTCCATCAATCAGCCTATGGTCATAAGTGAGTGCAATGTACATCATCGGTCTCGGCTCTACATTACCTCCAACAACCATTGATCGGGACACGATTGAGTGCATACCCAAGATAGCCGGAAAAAAAAAACCTTTTAGTTATATGTAAGATTTTCATTCTGCTCGCAAGCAAAAGCTAGAAATGAGAAACTCGGAAGTGATCAAACACCTCAACCGATGCGGAAAAAGTCATGTGTAAGTGAATACAGTTTAGTTTGAAACCACAAACCTGAGGAGGGTTGATAATAGGGGTACTCAACAGACTACCATAAACACCACCGTTGGATATCGTAAACGAGCCTCCAGCCATTTCATCAATTGAGATGGTCCCCTCAGTTGCTTTCTTTGCAAGGCCGTTGATTGTTTTCTCTATTTCAGCAAAATTCATCTTGTCAGCATCACGGACTACCGAAACGACAAGCCCCTAGCATGGAAGATAAAGGAGCAAAGATCAAAACAAAATGAAAAAACGACTAGTATACTTTTAAGACATTTCATTTTCTCATTAGCCATGAAATAAATAAAGCATCTTAAGTACTTGGATATGGATATGTGTAGGACACAATCACACAGGTACATCCATTTTTTCTAAGTTTTTCCACATATTCAGGGTCCTAGAAGGTCTCTGTCGTTATATAGGTCCAATAGAAGTGTTGTAGACGAGTACTTCAAGAAGAATGAAGAGTCGCGACCTAAGAAAAACCTTGAATAAGTCTATAGTGTCCTTTATTTGGCAAAGGAAAGTTTTGGTTTCAATACAGTTTTACATGCGTAAACCCACAGCTTTATAATTTTTTTTAAAATATTAGCAAAGAGAATGTTGAGAGAACTACTAATGATCCAGGCTTCAGCAAGTTATTTTAAGGGCTAAATTGCAATTTGGTAAATGAAAAGAATGTTAAAGCAAGACAGTTGAGAAAAAGGATTACCTTTGGAGTACCAACACCAATGCTGATATCTATATAATCCCTATAAATAATATCATCCCTGTCGATTACAGCATTTACAATAGGCTGATGCTGAAGTGCACCAACGGCAGCCTGAAACAATAACAGAGAGGAAACGGTAAGGGAAAAAAGAGGAAGTAAAGTTATAGTGAAGGCAGGACATGAATGAGTATGTGAGCATTTAAAGAAAATAACATTTCATACTTTTACAAATCCAGACATAAATCCCAACTTCACACCGTGTTTCTCAACAAAAGCATCCTTGTAATCAGATCGGAGCTTTATCAAGTTGGTCCTGCAATATGCAGCAAGTCAATAAGAAAAGAAAACAAATCCATGGGGCCAGATTTATCATGAATACACCATAGCCTCTATAAAATGCTCTCATCAAATTCAAAGATAATTTGTATTGAAAAAGGGAATCAAATTGCATGCCTAACACCTGATACAGAGAGCTAAAATACTTGGGGGAAATGAACTCACATGTCAACTTCATTGAACGTTGTTAACATAGCAAAAGTATTTTGGGAATCTTTCAATCGTGTAGCAACCCATTTCCTAAGCCTTGTCATAGGAAACCTGTTACATGATGTCAGACATTCAGGATTCTTTTCTATGAGTCTAACATTTCATCGAAAGTATAATTTGGATGCAAATAGAAAATGAAAGACTTATAGGTTGTTTGTTTACTTCAAAATGATTAAGCGCTGAATGATTCAGAGACTCTGAATGAGTTGGCTCTGAATGATTTGGTTCTGAATGTGACATGCTGTTTAATAACTGGAATGATTCAAAATGTACTGTTTTGCTGAATCATTCAGCATTGTTTTGCTGAATCAGTCAGCACTGAATCATTCAGAGGTGCGAAACAAAAACGCTGAATGCTGAACGGTTCAGCATTCAGCGCTGAATGATTTCATTAAGAGGTAAACAAACAACCCCTTACTCTTCTTTCCTTTCCTTGGGTGGAAGTACAGGTTCGGTAGCAGTTCGTTTTGGAGGTGGTGTAGAAGGGGATTTAGGCTTCTCCACAGCAGGAGAAGCTTCAGCCTTAGCTTTTGGCTTCTCCTCCTTTACAGTTTCAGCTGGAAGAGATTGCTTGGAAGCAGGTTTTTCTGATTTCTTTTCAGCAGGTGCTACACCTTCAGCGGACTTCGAAATGATAGCAATCTTGGTACCTGGTTCCACAGTATCCCCTTCTTTTGCCACGTACTGGAAAAAAATTATAGTTCAGGACCCAGATCGCTCCCCTAGTTCCAGAAATGAGAAGGTAGGAATCTAGGAACGACCAACAAGCTAGACATATTCAACCCATAGATCCAAATTTGTCAATAAATTACCTCTTGTAGCACACCAGCTTGAGGACTGACCACATCAATTGTTACCTGATGAAAATAAACACTGATTAGGGGTATTAACCCACATCTTTTCAATAGAAGAACAGGTCAAGAATAGTACCTTATCAGTTTCTATTTGAGCAATTGGTTCATCAGCTGCTACCGAATCACCAGGTTCTGCTCCCAAAAATTCAATTCACATGTATCCACAATGAAGCACTTACAACAATGAAAACAAGTATCGTAGAGTGATCAATGGAAATTAAAGTAATCGAAAACATACTTTTCAAGAATGTTGCCAAAGTGCCATCACTAATTGATTCTCCCATAAAAGGGACAGCAGCAACAACCAGATCCCCTTCACAAATAAATTGTGGAGTCAAAATTTTCAATAATTTAGCATGATAATGAAATAAAAGGAACTTGCCATTATTTTCAAGCAAACACCTGTTCGTCAACATATGCAATTTAAGAAAGGCACTGAAAGTGCTGAAAAAAGGAGATGCAGGTTCAGTAGAGCAGAATTTCTACTCCAAACCATTATATAAATAAATTACAACAAAAAAAAAATTCATACTATCGCCTTCACATTTTTCCAGAGAAAAATTTATAAGAATTTCTGATCTAAAACTATTTCCTTATTTTTCAAATGTTGCCTCAAGTAGTGCACAGGAAACAAATTCTGAACCACAATGACACGCCCATGTATTAATAACGTTTTAAAAGAAAACAATAAGAGAAAAATGCTAATTTGGAAAAAGACATATCATTAAGGACATTAATCAATATCTTACCATCTCCGGAGGAGAAAGCCCTGCATGACTTTTGCAGGGTACTGTCTGACGATATGCTAGAAATGACATCTCTGCATATGAGAAAAGTTGTTAGCAGAAAGAAGTGCTGAGGAGAAGCAAACTGATTTAAAGAATTTCAATATACACACACAGAAACATATTTGAGCATGGACTTCGTTTTCTAATTGCCCTAACTATTCTAATTAGGTGATAAACAAGAATGAGAACTAATTTCCATGGAAATGGACCTTCTATTGAAGATATATATAGTAATTAGACATGAAACGTCACATTATTCCAGTAGTAACCATATATGGCCAGAGTTTCGAGTAAAGATAAATGCCAAAAGGTAGAGTTTCTACCATTTATGTACATTAGAAAGTTTAGAACAAACTAACCTGATCTTTGTTAAACCAACAGAACAACCTGTAATAACCATGAAATGATTCACTCAATATCAGGGGGGAAAAAATTGCCAACATGAAAACAAAACCGCCCAAAAGATTTTACCCGGGAGAATGAAATGAGAGAAGTCACGGACATGGTCAATTCCTCTAGGCTAAAGAAATAGAATCTATTCAAACATATGAAATTCATATCTCATGAGAATATTTACTAATGGATGATAAAAATCCAAAATGATCAAAAAACACAAAAGTTTCAATTTGATTACTGCTTTTACTCTACATTATCAGACATGGGGATGAAAGTCAGATACTAATATGTGTACAATAAGTTAGCTCAATTTTTAAAAGCTTTTTCATATACACCTGTTACCAAGTTTGAATATGTGTCGAGCATAGGAGTCCAAATATTTTTGAGAAAATGAAAACACCGGACCATGGATTTTACTGCTTAGTCTTTGCTTCCAGAAGTGAAAATAGCAACACATAACAATAATTAATAAATTAACACAAAATGCATGATTTTTACATTCAAAACTAAGTTTGAATTGCAATTCCATTTCCAATTTCACCACTTGTTCTTCAACATAAAAAATAAAATAAAATTGAAAAGCAAAGTGATCTTGCACTTCTTTACCATCTTTTTACTTTATATCAACGTTTTACTGAGAAAAAAAGGCCTAAACAAATCCAGCATCTCCTATCAGTTACATAATAAATAGAATCAAGATCAGTCAAAATTCAAAATCAACAAGTATGAACTACAAAATCCGATTCATTATCACTTGATTATTTACCTCTTTTCCAGCATTGGCAGATGCTCTAGATGCTGAAATACCCGGTCGAATTGCTTGCAATGACTTCCCTAATACCTGAAAGAATTAAAGACAAAGAAATTCAATAAAATCCAAGTGATTTAGTTGAATAGAGTACAAACTCTCTCTCTCGCTCTCTCTCTCTCTCTCTCTCTCTCTCTATATATATATATATAAGAGCTCTAACCGAAGCCGATGAGCTCCAATCGGAACTTTTCTCCTTAAAGCTCCCAACATCACGGCTGTTCAATCCCTTCTCTTTCCAATATCAAAAATCAAAAACAGAAATAGAAATCAATAATTTAAATTCAAAATCAAATGCGTGAATTTCTTTTTCAAAAAATCAAAATATTACCAGATTTCTGCTAATAATAGTTATTTAACTCAATTTATTTAAAAAATGAAATAAAAATAAACGAGACTCGAAGCGAATAGGGAAATGTGTTTGTATTATAATAATAAGTAGGGATTTGATTTTTGATTTTGATCTTACTAGAGAACCCGGGAAGATGCCTATTCACGTGGCGAACTCAGGTTAGTTTGTTACTTGGCATCGCTTTATTGGTTGATTGCATTGAAAGAGAATATTCTTTCTTACTCTTGATTAGGGATGGTTATTAGGGATATAAATCGATTTAATTGAGTTTAAGTATTATTGAGTTCGATTTGATTTAAAAAGTTTAAAATTTAATTTAATTTAAAAAATTTACGAATTTAAAATTATTAAATTCGACTTGAACTCTAAATTAAAAATTAAAACTTGACTATAAAGCTTGTAAACTTAAAATTTTCAAACTAGACTCAAAATAAAAAAATTGAAGCTCGATTTGAGCTTGAAAAAACTTGAACTCGAGACATTCTCAAACTTAGCTCAATTGAAACTCGAGCTCGATTCAAGATTAAACTTGAGTTCAAACCTGAACTTTAATTACATTAAAGTCTTATATTGTATTTTTAAAAATATAACATATAAATGTTAATATTAATAATAATTTATTTTTAAAAAAAAAAAATTTAATATATTATTTTTTGAATTGCTCGAGAGCTTTCCGAGTTGGATATTAAATAACTCATTTCGACTCGCTAAGAACTTGAGTTGAGTTCGACCTCGATTTAAATTTTAACCAAATTAAATTTAAGTAGCTCACAATTTATTTCATCTTATTTAAAACTCTAAAAGTCGAGATTTGATGAGTTTTGACTTGATTGTATAAAAAAATGGGAAGTTTTGAAAATTTGGATTAGGGTCATATTAGATTCGGATTAGAGATAATATTCTCCATTTAAAATAATAGAGTAATTATTTTTTAATATACTTAATATTCATTTCTTTATATTTGGCACGATGACAAAATTAATCATCAACGTTTGCGTGGTCACTTTATTCCTTTTTTTAGTATTTTAATTCTAATGTTTTAACTTTTGGTTAAAATATTTCATGTTAGAAGTTATTTGTTGAGTAACAGTCAACAAATGTTATTTATGGTTCTGCTGTGTGGCGCATAAAAACGGTTAAAAAACGGCGTGACCTGTTAAATAAGTAATCGATTAAAATTTAGACGGGTTATGTTATATCATTTAACCGGAAATATTATTAAGTATAATAATATATTAAGTAGCGCTTATTATAATGTAATAAGCGTTATATTGGCATATTTTCTAACTAAACATGTATATTTAAACCGGTAACATTACAAATTTACCTATTACATTATAATTATCGATTTTGTGTTTTTGAGATTGATACAATTTTAAATGTATCGACACTTTATGCGTGCACCTCGTGTGCTTTCATTTTGGGAAAAAAAAAATATCGATACATATTTAAAGAGTGTCGATACATAATGTAAACATATTTGCTAATTAACCAGTATATTTTACCGGTTACATTGTAAATTTACTGTTTCTATTTTTTCTTTGAGAAACTGATAACATGGTGGGTTTCCCAATGTTATTCTTTGTTACTGCAAAGTTTTTGATCTTTTTTACTGAGTTTTGTTTAAAATATCCAACTTTTTGTATTAAAAATGAAAATTCTAGAAAAAAACCACACAAACACACTTTTTTACTACTGGTTTTGTTATTTCGAGACCGATTTGTCACATTTTACCTGTTATATTGTTATGGATCGATACATTTTTATAAAACATCGACATTTTATTAGCGCTATAATTTTTTTTTCTTTAAATTTTAAAAGTGTCGATACTTATAATAAAGTATCGACACTTTCAACATATCTGGTAGCTCTTTACCGGTTTTGTCATTTCGAGACCGGTTTTGTCATATTTTTACCTGTTATATTGTTATGGATCGATACATTTTTATAAAGTATCGACACTTATTAGCGCTATAACTTCTTCTCTTTTAAATTCTAAAAGTGTCGATACTTATAATAAAATATCGACACTATCACATATCCGGTAGCTTTACCTGTTTTGTCATTTATAAACCGATTTGTCATTTTTTTACCTGTTATATTGTGATGGATCGATACATTTTTATAAAGTATTGAAACTTTCAATATATCCGTAGCGCTTTACCTGTTTTGTCATTTATAGACCGGTTTTGTCATTTTTTACCTGTTATATTGTTATGGATCGATACATTTTTAAAGTATCGACACTTTCAATATCCGGTAGCGTTTTACATGTTTGTCATTTATAGACCGGTTTTGTCTTTTTTTACCTGTTATATTGTTATGGATCGATACATTTTATAAAGTATCGACACTTTCAATATATTCGGTAGCGCTTTACCTGTTTTGTCATTTATAGACTGGTTTTGTCGTTTTTTTACCGTATATTGTTATGGATCAATATTTTTATAAAGTATCGACACAAACCGACAAACTAAGTTGTCGGTTGCCAAATTTTTTAATATTTCTTCATGATTTCCACCTATTACATTATATTACTCGATATTTCTAGTAGCGCTAAACCGAATTTATCAAATATCTTTAATATATCTGGTAAACCGTATATTAGTCGTATTAATTCGTCTTTCCTGAGACAATCTCGTTATTTACGTGATATTTTATATGTGTTTAATTGATAATGTATTGATGATCACGTAAGGGTGTTATGATCGTTTGTTATAAAGTTATATAGAATTAGAGAGATTGAAGATTTTGAGAAACTCTAAAAATTTTATGACATGATTAACAAAAGAATAACAATGAAGATATAACCTCTAAATTTAATAAAATATATAAATTTAAATAATTATATATTATATAATATAACTATTTTATTAAATTATAATTTAATTTTAAATAACCAAAATAAAAAAAATTAAAGAAACTGATTATGAAAAAAAAACGTAAAATTAAGAATAAATACGCAGATAGCATATTACGGAAATATTCTCATGACAAGTAATAATTATCTATCACTCTTTCTCCAAATTTTACCGATCTAGCACCATTTCTAACAAGGCACAAATTGTCATATACGCCTTTGTAGGGTTTCGTCCGAGCTGGCGCCACATCATGAAAGGCGTGGATGGTCATCCGCGCCTTATCCGAGCTGACGTCACGTAAAGACAGGTGCGGATCGCCATCTGCACCTTCCATTAATATCCCAACTGTTTACACCTCCCACATTTATGGGAAATTTGGGTAACCCCTCCCCCACTTTATTCAATCACAAACCAAACACAAACATCTAAACCCTCTGAAATTCTCTCAAAGCTCAAATTTTATTAAGATAAATATTTTACTGTATTATAATAAATTAATAATTTAATATTTTATTAAATTTTATATTAAATTTATTATTTTTGTAGTTATAAAATGGAAGGTGGTTTGCTATGTTTATATGAACATCATATCTCGATGCATTTTGTTGAGTTAATCAATCGACGAAATGGCCAAGAGGGGGTGAATTGGCAATTGAAATTTTTGTGGAAGCTTTTGCAGAAAATTGAAAGTAATTGCACAGCGATTAGAATGGTTCGACTTTCTCAATCAAAGTCTACGTCCACTACCTTAGCTATCCACACTAAGGATTTTCCAAGAAATTCACTAATTTGTTCTTTATTTTAAAGCCAAAGAGATAACCTTACAACTCCCTCAAGAATATATCCAATTCTTGAGAACACTCTTTCTCAAAGAGAAGATTACAAATTTGCAAACTTACAAGGAAATCCTCACAAGGTAAATTGTTGCACAATTCTAGAACAAAGAAAAGAACACTAAAAAATGAATACAATTGAGTACAAGTGTGTTCTTGAAAGCAAAATGATATGAATGAAAAATAGGCTTGAAATGCTCAAACTTGAGGTTTGATACTTTCTCTTTGATTCTCTCTTGATAGTTGATTGTTGTTTCTTGTTATTGATCAATGGCTTCTAATCTGTTTAAATACACCTTCAAATGATTCTGAATGGGGATGATTAGTGAAGTCAATAGAGCCGATTAAGTGTGAAAACAATTAATTAAAGCAGTTGGGAGCGTCAGTGCATCGATGCATACCCTAGGTGCACTAAGAGTGCATCGGTGCACTAAGAGTGCATCGATGCATAAAATGCATTCGATGTTTTGAAAAAGCCTGAGTGCATCGATGCATGGTCTTGTGCATCGATGCATCAAATGCACTGAGTGCATCGATGCATAAAATGCATTCTATGTTTGAAAAATTAATTGGTGTATCGATGCA
Organism: Hibiscus syriacus; assembly: GCF_006381635.1. NCBI lineage: Eukaryota > Viridiplantae > Streptophyta > Magnoliopsida > Malvales > Malvaceae > Hibiscus > Hibiscus syriacus. The sequence goes on from NW_024063176.1 coordinate 866,710, forward strand.
TGGATTGGTGCATCGGTGTATCACTCTGAAAATTGATTTTAGGCTTGGTTTTGGTTCAAATATTTTGTGAAAATTGTTTCAAAAATATATTAAGTATAAAACACAATTTTACACATTTAGTAAGGTTTGAATTTGAACTTGAAAGACTTTGAGTAATAATTTGATATTCAATTAATTAAATTGAATATACTTAGAAAATATTTTGTAAAATCTTAAAATTTATTTAAACTTAATTTGTTATCGAAACATCATTTTGTGAAAATTGTTTCAAAAATATATTAAGTATAAAACACAATTTTACACATTTAGTAAGGTTTGAATTTGAACTTGAAAGACTTTGAGTAATAATTTGATATTCAATTAATTAAATTGAATATACTTAGAAAATATTTTGTAAAATCTTAAAATTTATTTAAACTTAATTTGTTATATCGAAACATCAAAATGTTTTTAACAATTTGCTAATACAGTAACAATATTAAATTATATTTTAATTTAATTATTGTTAATATTTTATTTATTTAATTTGTTTAGTATTAGTTTATATTTTAATTTTTATAATATTTATTAAATTAGGAGAGAGACCATATATTAGATCTCTTCATTCGTAATTTTAAGTTAGAGATACCAACCAGTGTATGGATGTATTTAGTCGATGCTGGATTCGGTTACGTAGCAAATTATGAAGGGCTTCTATGCATTTGGATGCAATTACGTAGCAAAATATGAAGGGCTTCCATCTTTCGTGTGGAGAGTGTACAATTATGTTGGAGGATGTTTTCATGCATTTAGGGCTTCCGGTAGATGGAGATGTGATTTATGGGGTGGCGTATGGTGACTGACATTCATTGTGCGAGGAGTATCTTAGAGGTGTCTCGCCTAATTTCAATGGTGGTCGAATTCCATTAAATTTGTTGGTTGCAATTTTCAAGCATTTGAGTGGTGACACCTCAGAGGAGCAGGTTAAAATGTATGCACGAGCTTGCATACTACAACTCATAGGAGAGCTCCTGATGCCGGACAAATCGCGCAACTAAGTTCATTGTATGTGGTTGCGTCACTTAACCGATTTTTATCATGCTGGCATACTGAGTTTGGGCTCCTCAGTTTTGACATTTTTGTATAGGGAAAGGTGTCGAGCTACTGATTATAGAAAAAATGATATTGGAGAATGTCTTCTTTTCTCCAATCTTGGGCGTGGTATCGCATACCCTTTTATGTCCGGTGGTAAAAAAAATTGTTGGTCTTCCCGCTATTATTGAGGTAATTACAATACTGATTTCGTATTTAATAATTTTATTTAGTATATTATAAAATTATTTCATTGAATAGGTGGTCAAGTGCAAGAAAAGATCATTGGATTTACCTGATGAATTTGAAGAAATTAGGCTACTAATTGATCAGAAGGTTGGCACAGAGGTATGTATTTAAATAACAAAATGTACTTTTAATTAGCGTTATATAATTAGATTATTATTTTGATAAGGATTATATATATTTGTTTTAGTTTGAATGAGATCCTTATTGTACTGAAGATGTAACACCCCAACCTGTACCCTACCCGAATACGAGTCTGAGGTGTCATATTGTCTGTTCATCTCGTTTACTTTTATAAAATAACTGAAAATTTAATTTTAAGTTTAAATCAAAACTGAATAATTTATATTAAATACAATCATATGATTTTTACAAAACCGATCAGAGTATATATGATTTAAATCTTTATTTACATGCCAACTACAATCAATATTACAAAATACATACTATTCAATTCTTTTCTGATCTAATCTTTGGAAATGATCAATTGACCTGTCTTGCTTAACTTTGATCATTCTTCTTCTCGGAACCTACGTGTGAAACACTCACACGCTAAGTCATTGACTTAGTGAGGCATATAAAGCATATAATAGAAACCATAGAACATTTCATATAACAAAATGCATACATGCACATATGCCATCATTATCAACATCATTATCATGATCTCTATCATTATCATTAACCCATTTAAAACATGTCATCTTGTACTTAACCTTTGTAACATGTCATCTAATATATTTCATCAAGCAATACACACAGTATCACATATAATCTTATAATATTCACATAACAAAGCATATACATCACATACAGTGTATTTATGTTATCTCTTTTAATAACCCATGTACTAGCCCATGTATACTTTTGAGAACTAAAGATATGTAAGTGCATTGAGGTTGTGCACAAATGTTGTCATCGCAACTCGTATAAACCCACTAGGGGCATGTAAAATATCTCGAAGGATCTCATATATGTTCTGAAAGACCTCGTATATATCCCGAAGGACCACTCCTTAAGGATCACATATATATTCCCAAGGACCAAATATGTGTCCCGAAGAACCGCATATATATCCTGAGGGACCACATAGAACCCTCGACTCTTGGCATACCAATTATACCCTAAGCTCTCATATTACATACTATGGGCTTTATCATTTATAACAGTTCACATCACTTGTATCATATAAACATATAGTCTCATAACTTGTTATCATGTAACTTATGTAACATTCTTGTATGATCTAATAGATCCTTGTATAACATTCTTGTATGATCTCATAGATCATTGTCATATAACCCATATCATATACGTTCATATCATATATCATATATCATGTGCATGTAATCACATAGATCATATCATATAGCTTATATCATTTCTCATGTGTTCATATAACATGTGTGTCATATCTTCTCATATATGTTCATATATATACATCACATAGCAAATAAAATAACATATCACATGTACATATAACATAAATCATATCATATAGCTATATCATTTATCATGTGTTCATATAACACGTATGTCATATCTTGTTCATATATATCACATATCATATAGAATAACATATATCACATGTGCATGTAATCATATAGATCATATCATATAGCTTATATCATATTTCATATATTCATGTAGTTCAATATCACATATCGTATATACATGTAATCATGTAGATCATGTCACATATAATAACATATGACACATATACCCATTTTTATCACATAAACATCATATCCATCACATGCTTGTACTTATGGAATCATGCATCCAACACGGGAAATAGACTTATCGCAAGTCTTATTTCCATAAATATCATATATAATATAGTATGCACTCTCCTGGGCCTCACTAGTCAAATCAATACTTATAACTCTTATCTTTCACTTGATCAATCTTATATCGTTGACTCGTCCGTTACTTGTTTTTGATCTATATCGATTTATGTGCCATATCGATCGACCATTAATCTCTATTCGATCCCTCTCAAACTTGAAACCACTTCCAATTTCTTAGATACATAATAGCAGGAATTTCATCAAAAATGAAGCTTAATTGCGAAAAATAGATCGAATCGGGTGATTAATAAGTGAAAAAAGCTTACTGGGTTCAAATTTGGTAAAATAGACCCTTAAAACGGACCAGGACATCGAAAAACGTCAGGATATGTGTACCCAAAAAAGTCAACGGCCGGTCAACGGTCAACGGCGATCAACGGTCCAGGCGGCTCGGCTCAAATGGCTCCCATGGATAACAAACGACTCCCACTCTCAAGGGGAGGCGCGTGCGGTGGCTCTGATCATCGGTTCGACATGAAATTTTCCAGATTTGTAGATCAACACCCCCAGGAGTCTTATGCAATTATTAGTTTTCAACGAAACATAACGGATTACATAATTTTAAAATGTACCAACTTCTCTAACGGGGATCGGTGAGTGATGACGATAGAGCCACAACGACACGACGATTTCGATCAGGTTTTGAGCGTACGGTGACGATGAGTCCGATGGTGTAGGAGATGTAATGATTGGGTGGTCAGATCGACCGGAATCGACGAAAACAACCGACGGTCGAGTTAAAACAGACGAAACTTCCAGTTGAGTTTTATGGCGAATGCCGATTCACAATGGGATAAAGGTTGGGTTTTGTTCACAGTTCAATGGTAAGTCTATTGGTGGTGTCGGATCGACAAACGGTAGTCGGATGATGGAGAATCAATACTACAAAAGTAGGTCGATAGAAATGAAAATTGGGGAAAACATTTGTGTAAGTTTATGGAGAAAACCATATTACACGGGGAAAGGAGTTTTATTTTTCAACATCTAAGAAAAATGGGTAAATTTAGGATTGAGTCCATGAATTTCCTGCAACTTTTAAAACTGACTATAAGTTTCGGAAACTTATAATTTGACCCCTAAATTGAGATATTTAATTCATTTCTTATCAAATATCCATTATACCCTTCCATCCTTACTTCTTTGTTATTCAATCATACACAAAGATATTTCAATTAAAGTCCCTAAACTTTTTTTAAAAAAAATTCTTCAAAATTGACTGCAAAGTTTCAAAAACTTACATTTTAGTCATCAACCCACTTTTTGGGATGTTACAAAAGAGATGAGGACTTACATCATAAATCACATTAGAGGCTTATTAGATGTTTGGATGGCGGTGGTCCCTCTGATATGTTATGCTATTGTCGAGTGACATCACATTGATCGCGTGCTCCGCCAATTTAGTTTTGTACAATCTATTCCGGAAGCACCTAAGGATCTCGACGATCTGCATATCATAGATAGACGGGGCAAAAAAGAAGTCGACTGGCTGCTGAAGCATTATGAGTGGGTAATGATATGAAATGATAGACGTGGACGAATTGCCCTTATGTGAATCATTACTCGGTTGTGGATGGTTATTATGAGTGGTTCAACAGGAATGAGAAATCGTTCCTACTTTCCGAGGAAGCACAAAGATGTCTACAATCACAACATCATCGTCCCCCGACTCGTGAACAGAGAGCAGACACTTTCGGCTCGTCCTTAACTGCAGCACCAGAACCTTCATAAGAGCCACTGTATGCACCGTTGTACATTCCGCAACCATTTCAGATGGCACAACAACCATATCAGATGGCACCACAACCATTTCATATATCACTGTAGCCAAGTCAGACGCCACCACTTCTATACCAAAATATACACCATCGTCGTCTAATTATATGACCCCTCATGACGGATATTATAGTTCCATGTTTGTAGATCTAACTTAGGGTTCATATGCTAGTTATTTAGCGAGTGACGATCCGCGCCTTGTCTGAAAGGGTGCTAGATCGATAAAATTAAGAGAAAATATGTCTGACAGGTAATTATTTCCAGTAAGAGTGATATTTCGATAAAATGGCCAAAAGCTGAAGCCAAAGGTAATAATTTAAAAAAAATAAACCAGCAAAGCTCCTTTCCTTTCCTGGCTTTGCTGGTTGGCCAATTGCCACCCTTTTAATCCCACCTCCACGTCTATCACCAACCTCCCAACACGCCGTTTCCCATTAACCTGATTCAGAATTCGTCTCCTCCATTTATTCATCTACAACCTCCAAAAATTTATCAAAACACAACGAAGAAATGGAGCCTTCATCTTCATCTTCAGGTTCCATGAAAGTTCGCCGCTCGATCTGTTGTCAGCGTTAATCAAGGCCAAAATGGACCCTTCCAACGCCGAGATTGCCACCATCCTTCTCGAGAACAAAGAGCTCGTTATGATTTTAACTACCTCCATCGCCTTGCTCGTCGGCTGCGTCGTCGTTTTTAGTCTGGCGTAGATCCGGTTCTCAGAAACCTAAGCAAATCGTTCCTCCTAAGCCTTTGATCGTTAGAGATCTCGATGAAGAAGTTGATGATGGGAAGAAGAAGGTCACCGTCTTCTTCGGTACGCAAACCGGTACCGCCGAAGGATTCGCCAAGGTTCCATTCCATTTATTTGTAGTTCTTCTTTATTTTGTTCATTAATTTATTTTTCCTCGATCGTGATTTGCGTTTGGTTCTGACTCAGGCTCTAGCTGAGGAGGCAAAAGCACGGTATGATAAGGCGACGTTTAAAATTGTAGATTTGGTCAGTTTAATTTTGAGCTCATTTAGTTTATTGTTTAAGTTTTCTAGCTCGAATTAGATATTTTAACCGTTGAACCTTTTTTGGGGGGGGTACTATATGTAGGATGATTATGCGGCCGATGATGATGAATACGAGGAGAAGATGATGAAGGAGAGTTTGACATTTTTCTTCCTAGCCACGTGAGTTATTTTGAATTCTTTTTAGGATTATACTTTTATATTTGTATTGCTGTGCTTATGTGTATAAATTATATGTATATTTTTAGAACTTGTTTCACTGATTCGCTGATAACTGATAATTAGATTCTATAAATGGTTAACTGAGGTAAATATTAATTGAGGCTGGGATGATGATATGAGTTATTTTCTTTAGCGAAATTATGATAATCGCCGTTTACTAGATTCTGTTTAATTAGCTGTTATTGAATTATTGAATGTGTGATTGGTTAGGGAAAAGAGCGGGAGAATGGCTTCAGAACATGAAGTATGGAGTTTTTGGGCTTGGCAACAGACAGTATGAACATTTTAACAAGATTGCAAAGGTGGTTGATGACATTCTTACAGAGCAGGGTATGCTCATAATTTTTCTTCTATCCTCCCTGCTTATGAACAGATGGATAAAATCTTGGGTCCATGTAGTAAAACTGTAAAAGATTGTTTTATCGTTGGTTCATCTATGTCTTCATCAAATTTCACTACTTATGAACCTATAGTCCGACATTATCCTTTATTTGCAGGAGCGGAGCGCCTAGTTCCTTTGGGTCTCGGAGATGATGACCAATGCATTGAAGATGACTTTACGGCTTGGTATTAAGAACCTCCTATCTGTTTGAATAAAAATTTATTTCATTCTTTCACCTTTACCCTTTACTGAATCATCTTGCTCTTCTAGGCGTGAATCTGTGTGGCCCAAGTTGGATCAGCTTTTGCGTGATGAAGATGATGCAACAAACTGTTTCTACTCCATACACTGCTGCTGTTTTGGAATACCGCGTTGTATTTTATGATCCTGCAAATGCACCTGTTGAGGATAAAAACTGGAGCAATGCAAATGGCCATACTATTTATGATGCTCAACATCCATGCAGGTATACAAGAATAGTTTTTACAGATATCCTGGTGACAGTTTTTTAGTATTTTTCTTTGATGAAAACTAACTTGTTTTGTTGTTTGTAACTTAAAGGTCTAATGTGGCTGTAAGGAAGGAGCTTCATACTCCTGCATCTGATCGTTCTTGCACCCATCTTGAATTTGACATTGCTGGCACCGGACTTTCGTAAGTTGCTTTTATCTATCCTCATTTTTATATCAGATGCTGAGTGCTTCTAATGTCAAGTTTTCCTTTTAACATCATTTCAGGTATGAAACTGGTGATCATGTTGGTGTTTACTGTGAGAATCTAGACGAAGTTGTAGAGGAAGCATTGAGATTGTTGGGACTATCACCGAACACCTATTTCTCTGTTCATACTGATAAAGAGGATGGCACTCCACTTGGTGGAAGTTCTTTGCCTCCTCCTTTCCTACCTTGCACTCTAAAGACAGCAATAGCACGATATGCTGATCTTTTGAGCTCACCAAAAAAGGTTAAATTATTTTCTTGTTCTCGATATATAAGAACTCTTCTTTGTTTTTCTTTGAATAATGAAGCTAATTCTTTAATGCATACAACTCCCAGTCTGCCTTACTTGCTTTGGCAGCTCATGCCTCTGATCCAACTGAAGCTGATCGGTTAAGGCACCTTGCATCGCCTGCTGGAAAGGTTCGAGGAGTCAATTTTTATTATAGATCGATTTATGTATTTGTGGCTTGTTTGTAAGATGATGCACCTTCTGACATTTATACAGGATGAATATGCACAATGGATGGTTGCAAGTCAGAGAAGCCTCCTTGAGGTCATGGCTGAATTTCCTTCAGCCAGGCCTCCACTTGGCATTTTTTTTGCCGCTGTTGCCCCACGGTTGCAGCCTAGATACTATTCCATCTCATCCTCGCCAAGGTGAAAAAATGTTTAATAGCTGATAAGTCGGTAGCATTATGAGATATTCTCGTTTAGGAACACTTCAACCATCTTCAATTTAATGTTTTTATTCTAGCTCTAATATTTTTAAATGTATGTGAACATATTTACCATCTATAATTATGTTTTACAGGATGGCACCATTTAGAATTCATGTAACTTGTGCATTAGTTTATGAGAAGACACCAACAGGTCGTACTCACAAAGGAGTTTGTTCAACTTGGATGAAGGTACTCAGTTCACCATGTTTCCTTTTTCTCATTTTTATAGTCGAGACAAGGCAGCCATTGAAGTTGATGGAAACTTAGATGAAAATTTTGAGAAGATAAATGATATCTAATCCCATGTTGCCATGCTTTGATGTTTATTGTCCCTGTCGTATTTCAGTCTTTTTTATTGAATAATAGTATTAATATGATCTTTATCCCCATTTGCCTTTTCTTTCAGAGTTCCATGCCGTCGGATAAAAGCCATGACTGCAGCTGGGCTCCTATTTTTGTCAGGCAGTCGAACTTCAAACTTCCTTCAGACCCTAAAGTGCCAATTATCATGATTGGCCCTGGTACTGGACTGGCTCCTTTCAGGGGATTCCTTCAGGCAAATTCTATCACCTTTTCAATGTTCATCATGTTGAGAGAAATTGTAAACTAATTATTCATATTTTCTTTTTCAGGAAAGACTTGCCCTGAAAGAAGCTGGATCCGATCTAGGTCCATCGGTATTGTTCTTCGGCTGCAGGAATAGGAAAATGGTAAGTCATGCACTTTCCAGCCCCATGATAAGTTTCATATCTCCAGCCTGTTGGGTTTAGGGATACATTTGTAACTAAACTACGAATTTAATTCATTACATAATTTTATTTCGTCCAGGATTACATTTATGAAGACGAGCTCAACCACTTTGTCCACAGTGGAGCACTTTCCGAGCTTGTGGTTGCCTTTTCACGCGAGGGGCCTACCAAGGAATACGTGCAACACAAGATGATGGAGAAGGTACAGGACATGGTTTCACCTACCATCATGAAATGCAGGATACAATTTTTTTTTCGGACGAATTGTGTGTTTTGGTTCTCTTTCTAGTACCCTTAATTTCAACCTCTAAGCACATTTCCGCGTTCTTTCCAGGCCTCGGACATCTGGAACATGATTTCTCAGGGAGGTTACCTATATGTATGTGGTGATGCCAAGGGCATGGCTAGAGATGTGCATCGAACTCTACACACTATTTTGCAAGAGCAGGTATGTTCATTACAAGCGGATCCGAGACTATAATTGCTGATATCAATAATTACCAGCTGCTGCCATGTTGGAAGGCAATTTGATTAAACAAAAAGCTACTGCAACTCTTACAATTTCTCATTCCGATGCTATAAGTTCGGAAAACGAATATATATGCACACGGTGCCTGAAAACTTTTCCTGTTTTGATAATTCGGTGCACCGAACTTTGTCGATTTCAGGGATGTCTGGACAGCTCAAAGGCTGAGAGCATGGTGAAAAATCTGCAAACTACTGGCAGGTATCTACGGGATGTATGGTGATGATTACACCATGAAAATAGAGAAAGAAATTGCTTTTTACATCCATTTATCCATTATACATATGCATTGTTCTGACGGTGATGATTACACCATGAAAATACAGAAAGAAATTGCTTTATATATCTATTTATAAATTATACGTACACAAGCAATGTCCGTATTGTTCGGACGGAAAAGGCCGGAGGGAAATATTACCTTTAAAAAGCATTGGAAATTAAATTCGTTGCGCATTGTATTGAATCGAAAGTAATGAGGTCTGTGATTCTTTTTAACTCTTCCATTGCAATGGACTCTCATTTCGTTGGTTGAGTATTAGTTTTATTGTATCAACCGGCCAAGGAAGGAGGTCCGGGTTACAAGCAATGTTAGTCTCAACGTAGTAACTTGTATTGTTTCTGAATTGAGAGTTAAGTTTGAATTTCAAGTGATTGCTTGCTTTGTGGAAAGAGTTGATAAATGACACTTCATGCATTGCATGTATATGTTGCTCTTGAATTTTGACTTCATCCAAAATTAATGTTGATGTGAAGGGCTTGGTCTAGGGATGGATATAGGATTCGAATTCGATGGGTTTTGATTTGATCAAATTTTATAGAGTTGTTTTCTTTTTAATTGGGATTAGTATCGGGTTAGGTCGAATTTGGGAGGATGAAAAATCTTATATAATAGTATATTTATCTTTTATACATTTGGAGATAATTACAATAATATCTCTCTATTTTTTTTAAAAAAAAAAACAGGTTATTATTTTTCCTAATATAATTGTGCCATGTTGAGTGTGAGTTATCTTAAAAATTTGGTTGGGTGGAACCTCCTTGAACTCGGATCAAGTCGGATAATATGAACAGAGGGATAAAATACTCGAGTTTTATTCGGATCGATAAAAAATTTAACCTTATCCAACCCAGGTTGGTTGTGTTTGTAACCCCCCAGACCGATGTGGTTAACCCGATCCGATCCGGGAAGTCACATTAGGGCTATAGGAGCGACCTATTGTAAAAATAGCGAAAATTTTAAAACTTTTCTTAAAACTTGTAAATTCATAAAATCATTTATGAGTACAAAATAAAAGTTATCATTATTTAAAAATAAAACAGATTTCCAGAATCGTATATAAATCAAAATATAATTACATGCATCCTAATCACATGTAACATACTCTGTAACAACGCCGAAAGAACTCCCTTACTGAAGTCGATAGATGCACTGTTACAATTCTTTTAACCTGAAAAGATGAGTAATAGAGTGAGCTTTAGAAATCTCAGTAATACAGAACTTTGGAAAGTTCAGTAATACAGAACTATCAGATGATGCTGATGAACGTGCAGATACAGATAAATATATATTTCCTTATTGTTTCCGAACATTTACAGATTTTTATGCTGAGCAGAGATCCTATTGATATTTCAGGTGGTAACAGACAATGAGCTTTCAGTTCAGATGGAAATATTTCGGATAACTGAATTTAAGAGATCAGAATATGTTATCTAGTGTGTTCCCATAAAACCAGTAAAAAGATACAGATTTTTATTTTAAAACATATATATATATATATACACCTCCATTCTTTCACAATCTGTTTGTGTAGGTTCCCCGAAACCATACACCCCGCACAACCAGTAAGGCCCTGAGCACATAGCCGAGAAGCCTGCAGATAATCTTCCTCCAACAATAAACCCCCCAGATAAAACATTTCTCCGTCGGTATACGGAGATATCAGAAATCAAAATAAAATTCAGATCAGATATCAGAACAGAATCCAGATCAGAAATCAGAACAGAATTCAGGTAATCTATCAGAACAGAATTCAAGTCGGAAATCAGATAAAATATTTATATAATTAGAGAACACACCAGAGTTTACAAATATTATTCAGAGGTACTGTATAATCTTATCAAACAGAAAAACACAGATCTTCAGTATACCGATAGAATATCGGAATTCAGAATCACTATTGGAAGAGTTCAATAACTGACAAAATCATCAATTATTCAGAATATGACTTGAGCTGGTAAGGAAGAAATGAAGGTTCAGGACATTTACAATCTATGTCGATTAATCAATTTATCGAACAACTCCAAATGAATAGCTCCCAGAAACAATACTTATCAACTTGTCAATTTATTAACCTTCCATGGTATTTACTCTTTAATACCAAATATTATTATTCATAGATCATCTTCTGAGTCATCATTGAACATATCTTAAGGAGACTAACAAATATTCTTAATTTCATTTCCACGCTTTCACAATATCATGTAATGCTGACGTACTTGATTAATTTGTTCATAACCCATTGTAATTATACACTATGTAAACTCATCAAAGTTTTCAGACTTATCCAAATCACTTACTAAATCCTCAATCATTGAAGTTACCTAGTTCATTTAGCAGTCATGTTCATTCCAGTTACTTCGGGATTTTCCAGAGTAATTCAAACGTTCCTGAATTTCATATACATGTTGTATTTCCGTTCCATTCAATTTGGTCTTCGTGGTTGATTTGTCGAACAAATGTCCAATTCTTAGTACTGAATGCGATCTAGAGTTGAGCTGAGCTGAATAATTCCAAAATTTATCATCGAGCCAAACTTGAGAAGACGAATACACGTTCCAGTAATATCTATGTCATTTAGATATTGACATAGCTTTAGGGTTGATATACTCAATTAAATGTTTTTCATTACTTTTAAAGGTAGTCCAATACCTATGCTTATTTGGATTCCTTAATTAATCTAAGACATTTGCTTAGTTTAGACCATAAGGTTATTTTGGTAATTTTTGTATTCAGTTTTATTTTATTCATTTCAGAGTTCGAGGATATCCAATCATTCCCGAGCTTGGTGATATTCTTGATCATTTCCATTCCAGGCTATTCTGGTCATTTTACAGATCCAATGTATTACAATCATTTTCTTCCGTCCGATCTTATTATTGAATTCAAACTTATCATTTACTTTAGTTCTTTCTAACAATTCTGACAGCAGAATACCCTCGATAAATTACTCTTCAAGTATTTACTCGTTATTCGAATATTTTCGGGTCAAGTGTCTTCTCAGATTTTACAACGGAATATCATGAATTTTTCTGTACAAAGATAGGATCTTAACAATTAAATTTGTACTTAATCGAGTTAAGTACAAATCCTCAAAGTACTTTCTCATTCAGGGTCAATTCAGACTATTTTATCTCTCAAGAGCATTTTCGTAATTTCTTAACCAGATAATTTCGATATTAGCTCTCAACGAAAATAATTATAATTTAAAGATCCTATGGTTAATTGATTTCTCCAACATTCTCTGATCTTGAAAAGATTCCTTAACAGACTTCTAGCATCTTGCTCAACTCCTCTTGGGTTAAAAACCGGTTATTTTATATTTTCTAAGCAAAACTAGCATTTCTTATGCACATCAGTAGTTTCATCATATCAATATGTCTTTAAAAACCTCTTATCCAACTTCCATAGTCAAATCTTGTATTTTTATAACATAAGAGTATTTTTGTAATTTTACCCTACTAGAATATTCTCATAATTTCCCATCCAAGTACCTTTAACATATAACCTTTGATGAAATAAATTATAAATTTCAGATCCAGGTTGATTTCTTTATCACTAAACACAAAACTTGTAATTTAATTCGAACAACCCTTCAATCTCTTATATTAATCATTCGATCCGTATTCAGATACCAAATTTCTACCACATTCATATCGAGTGTAGAAACTAATTAACTACACAAATGAGACCAACATTATCTTAATCATGCATTTACCAATATTCACATGTTCCATAAAGCATAAAGAGGTAGTACAGTATTACCTAGATTTCCGTGCAATACTGATCGACCATAAAATTCCATTCGAACGCCTTTGATCTTCAATTTAACTTCCAATAATTCCTCAGATACATATCAACATAAATTATATAAAAAACGGAGCTTAATTACGATAAACGAATCGAATCGGGTGATAAATCAGTGAAAAATAACTTACCGGGTTCGAATTTGGTGAAACGGACTTCTGATTCGGATTCAGGACGTCGAAAGCATAAAATATGACTTTTCAAAAATTTGGAATTTTCGGTCAAAATGAAAGTCAACGGGTTTGACCGGCAATATCGAGGCCTTCGGGTTCGAATTTGGAAAAACGGACTGCGGAATCGGATTTAGAACGTCGAAAAATGTCAGGATAGGTATACTCGGTCAAAGTCAAAGGTCGTTTAATGCCTGGTCAAAGCCAGTCAAAAGTTTTGGTCAACAATGGTCAACATCGGTCAACAGTCAACGGGTCAGGTCGGCTTATGATCGGTCAAACCGATCAACTATTCACCAAAACCGGTCAAATCGGTCATTCGAACTATCCCCACGCGCAGTGGTGTCGCGTGGGGGCACGTGGGGCCCCTTCTGGCTGCTTAAAAATCACGGAAAAATTCTTAAAAATTATTTTGAGCGATTCCAAGATACTTACAAAGCTCAATTCATAATTTTGAACGGCGGAGAGCTCAATTTCAACAAATCGGAAACTTTGACCGCTTCACCTCCTCACGCGCCACCGTCGACTGAGACCAAGGATGATACCAGCAGACTCGGAATGATGCAAAGAACACGATGGTGCGGGAGGTGTCGTAAACGGATGCTCGGATCGTCGTGAATCGATGAAAAACCAACTGAAATTAGGTTATTACCGACGATACTTCCGACTGAAATTAACGACGAACGGCGATGATTCATGACGAAAGGTTTGAAGGGTTTTGTTCCTCGGTTGTCAACGAACACGATGGTGGTTTCGGCTCGTCGATCGGAGGTCGGACGACGAGTAGATCGGAGTTGAAAGTTGGTTGATCGGAGAGGGAAAACTGGAAAATCTCAGCTGAACCTGTGCACGGGGGAATTTATAATTTAACATATAAAAAAATGGTTAAATCATAAGTTTAGCCACTAAATTTCCTGTACTTCTTAAAACGGTCTGCCAACTTTAAAATTTTGCAATTTAACCCACTGTTTCTTTCAAAATATCAAATTAAATCTACCACTTTATAATTTCTTAATTTTAGCCCCTAAATTGGAGTGTTACAGTGTTAGTAAATAGATGGTAAAAACAAATACATTAGTAATGATTATTAAAATAAATTAATAATATATAATAAATAAAATAAATTTATTATATATATATATATATTATAGAAATTGCTAATTTTATTAAAAATAAAAAAATATTCAAATTACAATAAAGGTTTACAATCACAACTGCAAATTATTTTCTAAACACAAGAAAATCAACTACTTATGACCACACAAGGATCATACAATGAAAAGTTAAAAGATCTAACTAAATAAACTCGAACAATAGATAAATACGAATAGATCTGACTGCATCAGCAAACAAACCACAAAAGATAATAAAGCTATTGAAAGACCATCGACATAGCGCAAATCAGAATCGAGCGATGTGAAAACACTACTCACGAAAGCAAATCGCATATTCAAATTCAATCTGATAATCCAAAGTAGAGAAGATCATTATGATAACAAATAAATGTCGTCTTAATCAGTAACGGTGATGTCAAATCCAACCCTGAAAAATATAAACCAAAACAACAACCAAATAACCAAAAACATGACATAGAGGCAGAGAAAAACATGTCATAAAAGCAGGATACGTGCAAAAAAGGTAGAATTATTAAGAATAAAAAAATAAAAAATAAAAAATGCTATATTTAAAAAAAGAAAAAAATAATGAATATCGACGTTCAGTAATCAGTACAAAGACTGGTATCACTATCGATCACAAAAATAAAAAAAAGAAAAATTAATAACAGCTATGGGAGAATAATAAATATATTATATTGTGATAACATCATTGTTTTTAAGATAATATAATTTTAATTGATGTAATTGTGGAATATACATAATAAAATTTGTGCTAATAAAAGTAGAATGAGGTATCAAAATTAGAGTAAAACTCATGTCAATAAAATTAGAATGTGAGCAAGATTCTTACTAAATCAAAGTTTTATTGATCAAGCTAGATGTATTAACTAGTCAAAATGTGACTTTAAAAAGTTTTCGAGGTCACGGTATAAATCAGGTCTAATCGACTCAAATAATTAATTTTTATTCTTAAAAGTAATTAAAAATATAATTTTGTTTTATATTTTATAATTATATATATATATATATTGAATTATCTATTTTTAATTTTAGTTCAAACAACTCATTGATAAAAATTTAAGTCTAAATTAAATTTAATCGAGTGGGATAAATTACTCAATTCATAAACAGTTCTAAACTTATATATTAGTGAATATAAAAGAGCATTCCTCTAGAAGAAAACAAACATAAAAAATCAAGTTGTAAGAGCAAATAAGAAAGATGGAGCAAAATTTAGGCATTGTGAACCACCAATGTTTAGGGTTGTAAACTAGTTAAGTTCGAGTATTATTAAGTTCGACTCGAATCAAATATTGTTGAATTTAACTCAACTCAAAAAGTTTAAAGTTAAACTCGAAATTAAAAATTGAAGCTCGACTCAACTCAAGTTCGCAAGTTTAAAATTTTCAAACTCGACTTGAGCTCGAAAAAAAATTGAACTCAAAACATTCTCATACTTAGCTCAATCGAAGTTACAACTTGAGCTCGGTTCAAATTCGAACTCCAGTTTAAATTTAAACCTTAAGTAAATGAAAACCTTATATTGTATTTTTTTAAAATAATGTATAAATGTTAATATTATTAATAATTTAATTAAAAAATCTAAGTTACTAACGAACTTTTCAAGACGAGTATCAAGTAACTCACTTTAACTCGTTATAAATTCGAATCAAATTCAAACTCAAGTCAAAATAATTTAATTTAAATATTAATAAAACTCTTATTGAATCAAAATCAAATAACTCAGTGTCATTTCATTTATTATCCCACGTATGATATGACAACAAAGTTATAATGGCCAAGCAAGATGTTATACGTCATGTCAACATGTTCTTGATGATGAATGTGAAAACTTGTTGAATCAGCCACCACCCGTTAACACAGAGAGAACCATGGCCCAATGTCCCCATGGGCGTAAATAAGATACCATGTTAGCCACCCACTCACTTTTATTCAATTCAACCCATCACTATTTATTCAATAACTTCAATCGTTCAAGTTATTTATAATGGGTAGTTTGATGGTACTAATCTAATTATCTCAATAATTAAAGAATTTATTATTATTTTTAGGATCTTAAGTTCAACCACAACATATACAGAGTTATAAATCTTCATTATCAAAAAATTAAAAATCTCTAACTATATATTATTTTATATTCACTCCAGTTTATAAAAAATATTAATAGTTTGATTATTTGTTAGGTTAACAAATGAAGAATTCTTAAATTCCTTCGATAACTTCAATTTTCATAGAACTTGCCGTATATAGGAAGAGTTGTTAAATTACTAGGCCCCCTAATTTCTTCCATATGTTTGTACTTGGTTTCTAGATGCTCACCTTGTCTTTCTCTTCATTTGTTTTACTTTTATATGTAGTCTAGAAGCTATATATGGACAATTATCATTGTAGAAACCCCCTTTATTTTCATCTTTAATAAATTCATCTCTTAACCTAATCTCCATACTTTTTTCACATATATATATATAATATGGCTATGATCCGTAAAATTCTTTTAGTTTTATATAAATTTAAAACAGTTAGATGAATAAATATTAAAAAAATTACATTGTTATATATGAAAAAAAGTATAGAAATAGACGGTTAAAATTAATTTCTTATTTATTTTTTAATTAATATTTTTTTATTTCATATTATTAATTTTAATTATCTATTTTCACGTGTGTGTATATATATATATCATCTCATCCAAACATAGAAGAAAAGTTTTTAAGACGGTTAATCTCATCCATACATATATATCTTCCAAGTTGATCTCAAGCACAAAGGAGAAAAACCATGGGAGAACACATTGCTGATGATATCCAAGTTCTTCATGAAGACCAATTAGTTGAAGAAGAAGAAGAAGAAGAAGAAGCAGAAGCACTTTCTCTATGTGACTTTCCCTTGGATTTAGAAACCAAGATCAACCCTCGAAATGAACAGTGGCATAGTCCGAACCACATCCGAGCTCGACCCGAATCCTCCTTCGAGTTTCGCAACGACGAAAAAGGTTCCGATATGTGTCCAGCCGATGATATAATCGCCGGTGGTAAACTCGTTCCTTTCGGAGGAAAAACGACTCACCATATCTTACGAAAACGATCCGAGTCGCTTTCCGACTTACGTAGCAGCGGCAACAGCTCCACCAAAAACAGCGCCGCGCTTCTTAGGATCAGTCGTTCTTTGGATTCTCAAAAGCAGAATCTTCGCCGTTCCGACACGAAGGAGAAAAGCTTCGACCAATCCGAGGTTTCGCCTAAGAAAGTTGTCAAGCCAAAGTGGTATGTTTTAGTGTTCGGATCCGTTAAGTTTCCGCCGGAGATGGAGCTCAATGATATAAAAAGCCGGCAGTTCCGTCGGAATCCGTCGGTCATGTTTTCCGACGACGGGAAAAAGGCGGCTGATAATGACAAATGGGGCTCCGACAAGAGTTCTTCCTGGGGCTTGTTGAAAGCGTTGAGTTGCAGGGATTATACTAGCATTGCTGTAACGTCGTCGTTTTACTTGCCTCAAGCCTGATAATTAACACTACTGAGGGTGCGTTTGGATCACGAAATATAAGATTATCACTGAGAATGTAAGATTACCAGAGAATAAGATTACTGATAATATTGTATTTTGTGTTTGGTTGGCGTAGCAGGAATGTAAGATTATCATGTTTGATTAAAGGAATAAAAGATTATTAAAATGTATATTTGATCAAATTGTCCCTATTATATATTTGTATAATATTACAAGTTGAAAAATATTTATATTTTTTCTTTAAAAATTTAAATTCATAATATTTATATAATTTTTTTTTAAATTAAAAATATATAAAAAAATTTAATGAAATGGTAAAATTTTATTTTAACCTCTGAACTTTATATAAAATTTTAATTGTAGATTTTTTTATAAATCTAAAATAATTTAAGGATAAATTTGTAATTTAACTTTCGTATAATTTTTATTATTCAATGACAGAAGAATGATATTTAAAAAAAAAATAAAAATTTAAGGACATTTTAGTCCAAAACACCAGTAATCCAACAATACCTAAAGAAAGGGAGGTAACGACATTCCCGGTAATATACCCTAAAAATTCACTATTAGTAATCTTACATTACCGGAAATGAGATTCTCAAACTAACCAAACGGGGGAATATAAATTCCATTTCTATAGGAATCCCACATTCTCCGTCCAAACACCTCTCAGATTAAGAAAGTAATTACGATTTATTGCATTTCTTATGTTGATTTTTCCGCATCTCTATGTTATTTTTTAGAGTGGGAGGGTATTTTAGTAATTACACTTTGCTTGAATTGAAAGGTTGAAAACTATAAAAATAGTTATAATTATTCATTATTATCAGTAGAAATTTGTAATGGGTGGTGATATTTTTTATGTATTCATTTCACATTTTAGTTTATTTATTTATTTATTTCTCATAAATACAATCTTAATTTTTAAAAAATTATTATAAATATATATACATATTTATGGGTATGAAATGCATGGCACAAATCATATACATGAGTATATAATCTATAGATTATAATATAGATACAAAAGCACGAGTTAAAAAAAACTTTTAAATTAATTAATATTCTAATGAAAATGACATAAAAAATATAAAAAATATTTTAATCAATAATACAGTAGTATAAAACTTCTATTTAATAACAGTATGTTATTATTTATTTTAATTTTATTGTATACTATTTTTAATTACTATTGTAATTATATTTTTATTAAAAATGCTTTAGATGATAAGTTTTTGTCATTTCGTATTATAGTTTATAATTGTTTAAGTAATTTACAACTTTAAAGTAATTCAACAATCATTTTAAAAATTATTCTGAATACTATATATAGAGAGATAAAATCCAATTTCACAATAAAAAATTCTTTTAGTTTTACATAAATTTAGAATTATTTGATGAGTGAAAATATATGGTTGAGATTAACAGCAAGAAATGAGAAGATATTTACAGGGAAAAAACACAAAGAGTCGATCTCAACAATCTATTTTCAGTCATCCAACGATCATAAATCTGTATAAAACTAAAGAGTTTTACATTGTGTAACTGAATTTTAACTCATATATATATATATATATATATTTGAAATAAATACAAAACAATATTTATTCAAAGATAACTCTTAATCATTTAACATTACACGTTTATATCTCTAACATTCTTTATGCTTGAATTCAAAATCTTAAAGAACAACAATAAAATATTTATCTCCGATATTACTTGATTAGTACATTTATTGGGTACGTAACATGGGGACAGAAATTAATGATAATCACGAGACTCTCGTCCCTCCAAGTTAACATTAATATAGTGTTATAGATGTTATCCATGAACATTGATTTTGCAATACTTACTATTATAATTGAAAATATCGTCACTTTTGGATTTTTGCCTTTTTTATATTTATTTTAAAATTGTTCGATTTGCTACTTAATAATTAATTTATTGTTTTATCATAAAAATCAATGATTATGACTTTGATTCTCAACAACCCTCGTTTTAATGTGACAAAAGATTGATTTGATTTTGGTATTTCTTTCATTTACATTTAGACCCCTCCCAAAGTTATATTTACGAATAGGTTTAAATATGCCATTAGTCCCTATACTATTTTCAGGTTTAAAACTTAATCTCATTTATTAATTTTAAGACAATATACTACCACTTTAGTATAATGATTAGGTAATATTTTATGGTTTCTATTTGTATTTTGAAATAAGCTCTACATTTTCCAATTCTCACCTCATTTATTTCTATTTCAAGTTATAGATTCAAAAGAATCTACTCACAATAATATGAAATCAAATTTCGAGTAAATTAAAGGTGAACAAAACTCGACTTGAAAAATTGATCTTTTCTATTCAGCTCAATGTGAAAAAATTTAACTCAAAATAACTCAATTTGTAACTTTATAGACTCGACTTGACTCGAAAAATTTCAAATTCAAGTCGAGTTATAAAATAAAACTCGAATAACTCAAGATTTTTACTAATTAGTATATTGTTTTTAAAA
This sequence comes from Hibiscus syriacus, assembly GCF_006381635.1. Taxonomy (NCBI): domain Eukaryota; kingdom Viridiplantae; phylum Streptophyta; class Magnoliopsida; order Malvales; family Malvaceae; genus Hibiscus; species Hibiscus syriacus. The sequence goes on from NW_024063176.1 coordinate 887,389, forward strand.
TTTGAGCCGAGTCCCTCAACTTTGTATGATATATGTATATCACATATAAAAAAATATTTACGTATTATATATGATTATAAAAAACTGTTTAAATTGAAATCAAATAGTACCATAATATTATAAATATTTACAATTAAATTTAGATATAAACTCAAACAATTTAACTCGACTCGATTTTATAAACTTAACTCGAAAATTTTCAAATAAAATTTGAATTTTAAAAAGGACTCGTCAACTAGAAATTTTTTAGTCGACTATATTGAATGATCACCCAAATGTCATACTTTGCAAAGGGGTAGGGGTCAAGTTCATAATGCTGCAATTGGCAATCCTTCTTAATATAATATTTATTTAAGCAAATGAAGCTTCAGCTGAGCTCACAGGGGAAATGACCATGAGACTGCTGTCTGTGCTAACCACAAAGTATCCTTCAAACACATACATATATATTATATGCATGCAAGACCATCAATGCATTTACAGTGTGGCAATGAAATGGCAACAAATCCTTTTTCGTATCCGAGCAAGCTCGAGACGAAGTTTCATCCGGATCTCGAAAACAAGCCGTGAACGAGATTCAAGCTTGCAATCTTCACCCCCGAAGGAAATCCGATGCCTGGGGAAATAGATCCAACACCTGCAGGGGAAAACGGTTAAGAACCGAGGATTCAACCTTTTGGGACATGTCTAACGAAACAAGAATACTACGAAGTCACCGATAACCATATCAACCCTGCCCATCTCACGTAGAATGTCTGAAAGCAGGGATTTAAACTACGGTCGTGGATATAATGAATGATATCTGCAATTTATGGCAATAAATATCAGCAAGGGAGAAAGCCGATAACCAAAAACAACAGCCAAATGGGTTGCGGTAACCATCCGGATTGCATAAAAGCAAGGACGGAATTAGGATGAAACTTCACCAGGGGTGTTTGCAAATACAAGTAATAAAATGAGATCAAGGCTTAATTTGTTTAGTTCCATAACTAAGAGAGACTTAAAATGTAATCGGAACCGTCGATGCCTAAAAGGGAAGTCATAATCTCAGTGTGCGCGCACATTCGATCGATGCATTTCTTCCAGCAACAAATGGTACCATGCACTCACAGTTACTAAAAGATCAAAGATGTTCTAAATTTTTTGTGTTCGATTGATGCATTTCGACTACGCAAATGGTACCGCAGATATGAGATACGAGTTGCTAAACCGAGTATAAAAGAGGAGATAGATTTACCTCTTGGTCTTGATCAACAGCACATAGCAGCCACTCGCTCTCAACTCGAATAAAGCACAAACAGCACTGCAGGCATTGTTAAAAGAACAATAAGAAAGATTCCTTCAGTAGTGCAAATTCATATGCATAAATGTTAAAAGGCACATCAATGGATTCTTAATCCAAAACATGGTCTAAAATGCTACGAACGATTATCTAAACATATACGTTAAAAGGATCGATCGTATTACGCAATTCCTGATCCTTGCAGCTTGATCATACAAAGTCCTTGACTACTTCGCAATCAAAATACACCCGAATAGAAATAGAGAAATAACTCACCAATAGGAAAAATAGCTATCAGCAAAGCAAGTGTAAGTTGCAGTGAGCAACTAAACTGCAAGTGTACTGGACTTTGCAGATGTCGTAATAACCCGCCGACGCAGCCAGAACACTGCGATATATTACGTTTATTAGGTTCCCCGAGTACTTGGCAAATATTCATGCACAAGAAATGTAGCAAATATTCCCCTGGTTCTTTACCTGATAGAATAAACTTAAAGCACCCCTGGCCTGAGGAAGATCACCACACCTTTGCTTATGGAAGAAAAGCTTCGATCTTTTCTCTTTAGGTGTGGAGTCGATGCCCAACCCAATTCGGCTCCTGTTATCATATTCATCAGCGATTACAATTCTCAGTGCACTGAAATTTGGCGAGGTCCATGTTTTCCTTGTACCAGTTGTTCTCTCTTGTCCACAACTTCTGTTATCCCTTCCAAAAGTTTCACCTGTTGAAAAGTCGACTGGCACTACCACTTGCCAAACTTTAGGTGGAAAGTTGAGGAAAACAAAATATTAAATTTGTCAAATTTAGGGGCATCTGAAATTGTTGATTTTTTAGGCAATGAGTTAATTAATTTTAGTAATTGTAATTTAGGGTATTTACAAATTAGTCCTTAAACTTCAACTATAAATACTCTAGTTCATTTAGCTTCAAAACCAGCCCAAAGCATTATAGATTTCTTTCAATACTAGAGAGAATTTAGAGAGTTTCTTGAGAGTTGTTTTTCTCATTTTTTTATTAAGAGAGAATTATCATTGTTTTCTCTTTGGTAGATCGAGAGAAGTTGTAATTCCTATTTTCTCATAGTGAAATTCTTCTATCGTTGCCTGTGGTTTTTTACCCTATATAATTTAGGGGTTTTCCACGTAAATTTTGTGTCTCTTTTATCTTCATTTTTATTTTCTCAAATTATCAGTTGTGATTTTGCTCTATCCGATAGCAGTATTCCGCAACAATTGGTATCAGAGCCAGATTTGAGTGTGTAATATATGCTTATTGTCTTTGTGGTTGCCACCAAAAGGTGGATCATCCAACATAAGAAAGTAAGAAGTTATTACTCATTCTTTGAAGGTTCCAGAGAACTATTCACGATAGTGAAATAGTGGGAGCTATCCGTAATAGAAGCTATGGCAACGAAATTTGATATTGAAAAATTCAATGTGAGAAATTTCTCATTGTGGAAATTGAAGATGAAGGTCATCCTGAAGAAAGACGGTTGTCTAACAGTTATTAGTGAAAGGCCAATAGATTTCACAGATGACAACAAATGGATCGAGATAGATGTGAATGCTATGGCAAACTTTCATCTAGCATTAGAAGATGGAGTATTGTCAAGCATTGAGGAGGAGAAGACAACTAAGGAGATATGGGATCATCTCACCAAATTGTACGAGGCCACATCGTTGCACAATAAAATTTTCCTTAAAAGGAAATTGTACACTCTCCGTATGTCAGAATCTACTTCAGTGACGGAGCACTTAAACACACTGAACACGTTATTTTCTCAGCTTACATCCTTAAGATGTACAATAGAAGAACAATAACGTGCTGAACTTTTACTTCAAAGTCTACCTGATTCGTATGATCAACTCATCATCAACTTAACAAACAGTAATGCCACCAGTCTAGTCTTCGATGACGTTGCAGCTGCTATTCTCTAAAAAGAAAATCGACGCAAGAACAAGGAAGATAGACAAGTAAATCTACAACAAGCAGAAGCGTTGACAACGATGGTAGATCGAAGTCGAGGAGCAAGAAGAATTTAAAGTGCTACAACTGTGGAAAGAAGGGTCACTTGAAGAAGGATTGTTGGAGTCTAAATAAAAACTCCAATCCATAAGGCAATACCACAAACACTTCAGATTATGGAGATGCTTTATGCTATGAAGTGTCAACCACCGTGGAAGGCAGAAAAAGATTTGCAGATATATGGCTCATTGATTCAGGAGCAACATATCACATGACCTCAAGAAGAGAATGGTTCCATCAGTATGAACATGTCTCAGGAGGATATGTGTATAGTTGCAATGATCATGCCTTAGAGATCATTGGCATGGGAACCATCAAATTGAAGATGTATGATGGAACAATTAAAGTTGTTCGAGATGTGAGGCACGTGAAAGGTCTGAAGAAAAATTTATTATCCTACGGATTATTGGATAATAATGCAAGCAAGATTGAAATACAGAAAAGAATCATGAAGGTGTTTCGTGGAGCGCTTGTGGTGCTGAAAGGAAAAAAGATAGCTGTAAACTTGTACATGCTGAAGGGAGAGACTTTGCTAGAAGCAGAAGCCTCTGTTGCCACATGTAGTTCAGATTCTGCAATGATATGGCATAAGAAACTTAGACACATGTCAGAACAAGGAATGAAAGTCCTTGTGGAGAAAAAGCTACTTCCAGGCTTAACAAAGGTATCACTTCCTTTGTGTGAGCATTGCATAAAAAGTAAGCAGCACCGGTTGAAATTCAACACATCAAATTCTAGAGGCAAAAGTGTTCTAGAATTGGTTCACTCTGACGTATGGTAAGCACCAGTTATATCCATAGGCGGAGCAAAATACTTTGTCTCATTTATTGATGACTACTCCAGGAGATGTTGGGTGTACCCTATTAAGAAGAAGTCATATGTGTTTTCAACTTTCAAAAACTTCAAAGCGCGAGTGGAACTTGATTCTGGAAATAAGATCAAGTGTTTCAGAACAGATAATGGAGGAGAATACACAAGTGAAGAATTTGATGACTTTTGCAGGAAAGAATGCATCAAAAGACAGTTCACAGTGGCGAACACTCCTAAAAAAATGGAGTGGCAGAGCGGATGAACAGAACCTTGTTAGAAAGAACAAGAGCAATGTTGAGGGATGCATGCCTAGAAAAATCATTCTGGGCAGAAACAATCAATACCGCCTGTTATTTGGTGAATCGAGCTCCATCAACTACAATAGAGCTGAAGACACCAATGGAGATGTGGACTGGTAAATTAGCTAATTATTCAAACCTCCATGTATTTGGAAGTATTGTGTACGTGATGTACAACTCCCAAGAAATCTCAAAGCTGGATCCAAAATCCAGGAAATGCAAATTCTTGGGGAATGCTAATGGAGTAAAGGGGTATTGCGTGTAGAATCCCACTGCCCGCAAAGTGATCATCAGCAGGGATGCTATATTTGTAGAAGATAAACTACAAAGAAAAGAAGACAACGATAGCGTTGAAAAGTCAGAGATTACTCGGATACGTGTGGAAAAGGAAGTTTAACAAGGATATTCTTCTGAAGCAGAACCATCTCATGATGAACAAGAACCATAGAGTTCTGAAGCTCCAACAACTCGTCAATCAGATCGTGTGAGAAGACGTCCTAATTGGCACTCAGATTATGTTATAGAAGGTAATATTGCATACTGCCTTTTAACAGAGGACGGTGAGCCATCAACATACCAGGAGGCAATAAACAGCTCAGATGCTTCACTATGGATGATGGCGATGCAAGAAGAAATTGAAGCCCTTCATAAAAATAATACATGAGACCTTGCGACACTACCAAAAGGAAGGAAACCAATTGGTAACAAATGGGTCTTCAAAATTAAGCGAAATTTTGACGATCAAGTAGAGAGGTATCGTGCAAGACTGGTGGTCAAAGGATATGCTCAAAAAGAAGGTATTGATTTTAATGAAATTTTTTCTCTTGTGGTTCGACTAACAACAGTTCGAGTAGTATTGGCAATGTGTGCTACATTGAATTTACATCTAGAGCAGCTAGATGTTAAAACAACTTTTCTTCATGGAAATCTTGAAGAATAGATTTACATACTCCAACCTGAAGGTTTTGAAGAAAAAGAAAAGAAGAACTTGGTTTGCAGGTTGAACAAATCTCTGTGCGGTCTAAAGCAGGTGCCAAGGTGTTGGTATAAGAGATTTGATTCATTCATTATGTGCCTTGGATACAATAGACTTAATGTAGACCCTTGTGCTTATTTCAAGAGGTCTGGTGATAACGATTTTGTTATATTGTTGTTGTATGTGGATGACATATTGGTTACAGGACCCAACAAAGATCATATTGAAGAATTGAAGGCACAACTGGCTAGGGGATTTGAAATGAAGGACTTGAGATCAGCAAACAAGATTCTAGGGATGCAAATTCACCGAGACAGAAATAATAGGAAGATTTGGCTTTCACAAAAGAATTACTTGAAGAAGATCTTGTCACGATTCAACATGCAAGATTGTAAGCCAATTTCTACCCCTATTCCTATTAACTTCAAATTATCCTCCAGTATGAGTCCTAACAATGAAGAAGAGAGGATGAAGATGTCTCGAGTACCGTATGCATCAGCAGTGGGAAGTTTAATGTTCGCTATGATATGCACAAGACTAGACATTGCACAAACAGTGGGAGTGGTTAGTTGGTACATGGCGAATCCAGGCAAAGAGCAATGGAATACAGTAAAGAGGATCCTGAGATACATCAAAGGGACCTCAAATTTTGCATTATGTTACGAAGGATCAAATTTACTAATCAATGGGTATGTAGATTCTGACTATGCAAGGGATTTGGATAAAAGCAAATCTACTACAGGATATGTGTTCAAAATTGTTGGTGGAGCTATAAACTGGGTTTCAAAATTACAGTCAGTTGTGGCTACGTCCACAACAGAGGCAGAATATGTAGCAGCTACACAAGCCAGTAAAGAAGCAATTTGGTTGAAGATGCTATTGGAGGAGCTTGGGCACAATCAAAAGCATGTTTCTCTATTTTGTGACAGTAAAAGCGCCTTGCATCTAGCAAGGAATCCATCATTTCATTAAAGGATAAAACACATACGAGTTCAGTACCACTTCATTTGTGAAAAGGTGGAAGAAGGGACAGTAGATATGCAGAAGATCTATACCAAAGACAACATAGCAGATTTTATGACGAAGGCAATCAATGCTTAAATTTACTTGGTGTCGATCCTCTTGTGGCCTGTCAGAGACGTAAGCAACATGATGGTACAAGGTAGAAAGAATGGTGTGAAGATATGATTGCCCCAATCAAATCTTCAAGTGAGAGATTGTTGAAAAGTCAAGTGGCACTACCACTTACCAAACTTTCGGTGGAAAGTTGAGGAAAACAAAATATTAAATTTTTCAAATTTAGGGGGCGCCAAATGCATAGCTGAAATTGTTGATTTTTTTGGGCAATGAGATAATTAATTTTAGTCATTGTAATTTAAGGTATTTACAAATTAGTTCTTAAGCTTCAACTATAAATACCCTAGCTCATTTAGCTTTAAAACCATCCCAAAGCATTCTAGCTTTCTTCCAATACTAGAGAGAATTTATAGAGTTTCTTGAGAGTTGTTTTTCTCCTTTTTTTTATCAAGAGAGAATTATCATTGTTTTCTCCTTGGTAGATCGAGAGAAGTTGTAATTCCTATTTTCTCATAGTGAAATTCTTCTACGGTTGCCCGTGCTTTTTTACCCTATATAATTTAGGGGTTTTCCACGTAAATTTTGTGTCTCTTTTATCTTCATTTTTATTTTCTCAAATTATCAGTTGTGATTTTATTCTATCCGATAGTCGTCTTCCGCAACATCACTGTCTTTTACATCGATAACACATTCAGCATCTTTACTAGAATCTTTAGCAACTTTCACTTCAGACGCATCTCCATTACAAGTAGCATCGAAATCAGAATCTGTGTCTTTTCTCTTATGGCGATTCTCCATGCGAGTGTTCTCGGCAGATGCTTGCAGGCCGGAGAAGTTCCGGAAAGGAAGATTGCTAAATCACACTCTTCTTCATCCAAATTAACCCACCGAAGAGGTTGCTTCCCCTCCTCAGAAAATGATTCTTTTAATGCAGCTTCCACACGGGAAATTTGACTCTCATACTCTTCCAACTGAATTCACATCCAAAAATCATGGAGCAAATATTAACATAGGAACGGTGCCAAGAAATGGATAAAAGCATAGGCGGGGCTAGGAATTCACAATGTGCGTGACAGAACAAGCCCGGAATAGCAAAGGCTCCAAAAAATTCACAATGAGATTATTAGTATTATCGTAGAGGATTAAACTATTAAAAAGGAGCCCAAAAAGCTTTATTCAAAAGAATATATAAGAAATACCAATAATTAATACTATGCTACAACTGTATAGCTTATCTCATTTTTTTTAATCTAACTCACTTTACAAAAGAAAATCTCTTTTTAAAAATTTGTACATTACCTCTAACATCCTAACTCCGACGGTAGATAAAAGGCAATGAAATCTAACAAATGAGAGCGCTCTTCAAATCTCTCCACGTCAATATCAGTAGACACTTTGACTGACATGCTCTAATTTAAAGTTGATTCTGTTAAATCAGAAAAATGAGTAGAAGCAAGTGATAGAAACTCTATAAAAGTGAAAATGGAGGCGTCGGCATTTGCATTAATTGATTTAAGTGTTATTAAAATATAATTACTTCATTATATTAATTAATAAAATTATATATGGAATGTAAAAATATGAAATAGTAAATTAATAGTTACAAATTTGTTCATAAAGGAAAGTGTCAACCAAATATTTATTATTTAAAAAACAAAATAATAATTAAATTTGTACCTAAATATTTATTATTATATATGTGACATATTTTGTAATTATTATAAGTAATGGATTTATTGAATATAAATGAAGTATTCAATAATCCAGATAATTAGTCTTAATAAATTTCAAAATCTTTTATTTATTTTTTCAATTAGTGAATTCTATTAAAATATAATTGCATTTTATTAGTTCAATACGATTAGAGAATTGGAATTATGTATAATTTTAAGAGGATGTAATTGCTACTTCCAAAGAAAAGAGGAGAGGTTTTTTTTATATAGAATTTGAGATCCAATGCTAACTAAGATTAAAATATTATCTTATGTTAACACACAAATTCAGATATTTGTCATTATATGATTCATTTTTTACATATTTAAATTATGTATTCGAAATGAAATCAAATAGATACGTTTGAATATTCATTATTTAGATCTATATTATGTATGTGAATTGTGTATTAAAATACTCAAATCCAACTCCGTATTATAAAATATAAAGTTTATTTTCTTTCAAACCTTAATCATTTAACTTTTAGCATATTTAATTTTTTAAAATATTTAACATATGATTTAAAATTCAAAATTCAATTTTTTATATATTTAGATATCTTACAAATACTAATATTTGATTTAAATTCGGTAATAATACTCCAATAATTTTAAAAAATCAAAATTTTAAATGATTATACCAATTTAATGGATATATATAACTCATTATTATTCTTATCTTACCAATTTAATGGATAATACAATTACTACTTTAATAATATTCTTACTATTACTATGTAATGCATAAATAACATAATAATTTATTAATTAATGTTGAAAGATAAAATGACATTCATGAAAGTTGGTAGTCTATATTCTTTTCACTTATTCCTTTTATTTAAATAATAAAATATTAATTTAAGCATAGAGGATCACCAAATAACTACAAATTTGTACATTAACAAAACTTCAATATGAATCATATTCTAACTAAAGGTAAATCTTACTCAAAATAACTTCAAAGAGACCCACCATAGATTTGACATGACTAATTTCCACCTCCTATTAAATTGATGGAGTATATTAAAGATCATTAAAATTTCAGAAATCACAAAATGATCATTAAATTAATTAAATTATTAAAAAATAATCATTAATTTTATTGTATTTTCTCAAAATAATCATTAAAATTATCGAATTTTTACAATTATTATAACGCTGCAGTGACTATTTTGTAATAGTTTGATAATTTAATGACTATTTTATAACTTTGAAATATATAGTGACTAAAATGATTATTTGAGCATAATTCAATGACCTATGGTGTAATTTACCCTTAATGAATTAGTGTTGATGATAAGTTAATATTTTAGGTGGGGAATAATAGGAGTAAAATGATGGTTGGCTTCAAAGTTTTAGATTAATAAATGAATGGGAAGGAAAGATGTTAACATCGTCACTTAACCATCACTTTAACTACCATTATCTTTATTCTATTATCTTGATCTAATTATAATTTTCGTCCCTCAACTACGTTAAAATTAAGATTCGATCTTTATGTTTTGATATCTTCTCTTTTATAATGTTATTAGCAAGGTCTAAACTAATAACATTGTTAACTATGTGAATTTTTAATAATTACTCATTGATTTAGAGAAATGAAATGTTCGATCCCCTAAATAAGGTCTAATGTTCGAATTATGTCTTCATGAATGGAATAAATCGGGTTGGGATGATCTCCCACATGAAAAGTTTTTATAATATCTGATTTGGATTAGTTTACCGATGAAATAGATATCGATAGTTATACAAATAAGTATATAATTTTTTATTGAAAAAAGTTATATGGAATATATTTATTGTAAGAAAGTTTTCAATAAAAAAAATTACATAATTTAATGATAATAATTAATCGTTTTATTAATTTGGACCTACTAATAATATTATAAGAGTATATGAATCAAATGATATCAAACTTAAGTATATAAATTAAATCTCAAGTTTCAAACATGGTATAGGGACTAAAACCACAATTAAACCTTACTTTCTCTTTTAGTTTCACTTAATTTATTTGTAGACATAACTCAAAATTTGGCTCCTAATTTCAGTAGTTTATATTATTTTTCATGCAAACGTTAAAAAAATTTAAAAATCATGATAAAGTAATTAATATGTATATTATGATAATATAAGTCTATATTGACAGCATTGAAATAAACAAATAAACTATTGTACCATTATTCACGCGGAAGTCCAGGGTTTCATGCTTTAATACAAGATTTTGATAGCTCATTGACATTGTAGCTGTTGCCAGTGATAGCCGGAAGAAGGCTAGTGAGCATCTTTCTTAAAAATTTTAAATTAATATATATTTTAGATATTTTTTTTGTATTTTTAATTAATAATCTAATTTCGTTTTCCTATATTTTTAAAAGTATACATCCTCTTAAAATTTGAGAAGTTCACCCATAAACATAAAATTCTGTTTAAGTCCTGATTGATGCTATCAAACTAATGTTTATTAAACAATATTATCTGTATCAGTCCAATGGTGGAGAACAAGGGGAACAATGGTGGAGTCCAATTCGATTCCTCACAGTCCTTTCTTCTTTAGCACCTCTAATTCTAGGCTTTGCTTATATAAGGACCGTATGGGTTATTGATATCTCCATTGTGATGGATTGGGCTTCTAAGGATACTTTATACCGATAACGATACGGACTCGAAGATCAGATTTGTGATACGACTCATTTGATGTTTAAATCAATAAAGATTCGATAAAGATAAAAATGTTTGATAAATTGAGATAAGAAGAAATTGAAAGTATCAATGATCGAGACAAGAGTCATGTTTGAAGATTTATACCTAGTGTTTGAATTGTTCAAATATAGATTTAACTAATAATTATTGATTGTCTGTCTGATATTATTGATATGTTTGATATATTTAATGATGAATATATTGACAAAATCATTAAGTCTTCGTTACTATTTATTATGTCAAGTAGGTTAACTCTCTAAATTAGGATTGTGGTCCCTTGATCAAACGGAAATAAAAAAGGTTATACCCTCAATATAAGTCATTTTAGTTTTATAGTTAAAGGATAACTTTTCATTTTTTAGTCTTTTCAAAAATTAATAATTTAATTTATTTATTTTAACACAAATTCTAAGATTTAAGAGTGTTGGAAGCCTGATTTTTAAAAAAGAATTCAATTATGTCTTTTAACTTTTTTTTATATATATTCAATTAGTGTTTGTACTCCTAGATTTTGTTAATTTATACCTTGATTAGTATTGATCATTAAATTTAATAAAAATTTAAGATCGACTAATGTCCGTGTCATGATGCTATGAAATCATTAATGATTTTTCTTCTTATAGAAGTCCTCGAAGAAAATCTGCAAATTTTAGGTGACAGAAGCATAGTATGTTATGTGACAGTAATATCTCAGAAAAAATCTGTTCGGAGACTTAATTGATTTATATCTCAGTTTTGAAGTCCAACAAAATGTGACAGGTCAAAAACTTCATTGATTCATACCTTAAGTCGAATTTTAATTTTGATCTCTCCAAAATTTTATAATTGTATCCAACGACGGAGCCATGATGTAGGTGGGAGGGGCTATGCCCTCAATTTTAATGGTTTAATTGTATTTTAAACCACTCATAGGTTTCATTGAAATTAAGTTTTTATCCCTCCTAAAATTTTATGGTTTAATTATTTTTAAGATCACGTTAGTTTTAAAATTAATGAAATTCTCGACTCTTAAATTTTACGGGTTATTTACTTTTTAAGACCTTTTAATTTTAAATTTAATGAAACTAAGCTCTATCTGCCTTAATTTTTATAATTTAATTACTTTTTATAATTTTATGGGTTATTTACTTAACTCCTCATAGTTTAATCCCGACTCCATTATGTATCTCTATATCCGTAAATAAAATTCTTTTAAAACTTCATTTTTGTAGACGATTGACCCTACAACATGAAATAACAAGAGGAATTTGTTTGGCATCTGCATATCAACCCACTTTAAGTGTCACACCCCCAATATGGGGTTAGAATTCTTAAGTTTAAAATATGATAAATGAATAACCACAAGTGGAAAGAATTGTTCAACTACTACAATTATTAATATTTTTATAATATAAAAAATGGAGAACCACATGCTTTAAAGATATTTTGGATTTTTTTATAAAGGAGATTTCAACCAATTTTCAAGTTTCCTCGGGAAGGGAGGTGATGAAAAACACAGTATCACTTGAAGAATCTTCATTGGCTCCCTAGAAGGGAACCCTTTGGAGTTCGTCTTCATTCCCTTCCATAGCCACTGGTGATGTGCATCTCTCGGCTCTAGCACATATTCAATGTTCTCAAAATCCCACATTCACTTCTCAGTCATCAAGGGGTCTAGCATCTTTGCCACCAGTCGATTCTTTTTTTTATCCGCAGTCCACAGCTTTGCTTAATCACATATAGGGAAATATGGATGTTTCATGGACTTTAGACCAGCTTCAAAAATTTCTTGATTTGCCTGAACATGCTGCTGTCGCTGCTGCTACTTTTTTTTTTCATCATCTTCGGAACTCAACAGAGGTAAAAGCAACACCAGCAGAACCAGAAATTGTTGTTCCAGCATTACACCGATGACAAAGAACCATTTATGAATGTTACGACTACCGCTGGAAATGAAGATAGCACAACACCGACAGTGAAAGAATAAATAGGTTAATCCTATATCACAAACGAGGCATCAGAAAGGGAAGCTATAGAGGGTCTCTAGCCAACGTCAATCTGTCGTAGCTAAGTCTGCAGCCCCCTTGGAGCTTCCTTAATTCAGAACCGGTCAAAGGGTCCAAAGTAAATTAGATGGCATGCGAGGCAGCCATGGTTTCTGCTTCAAATTCAAATGGAGACAAGCGAACCGGATGGGAACATGGAGAGCCTCGGATCTGAAACATTTTTGGTAGATCTGCATTTATTTATAAATATTCTCGACGAACAGATGACAAATTCATGGAGAGGAGACCAAGGCACTTCGAACGGTGTAACTTAGGTTTTGGTTGGCAACCATCGATGACGGTCGACACGATGGTCATCGGCGTTTTGAGTAATGGCCGATGAAGCTTCGTCGTCTTCCTACAGAGCTTTCGGTTGGGGAGAATTTAAAAGAAATAAAATAAATGAGGAAATAAAGATTCGGTACAAGGCACGTGGTTTTGGAGGTTTTTAACAAAATGAGAATGAGAAAATTTCAAGGTGAGCCATCCAAGTTTGGTAAGATTTTTACCTTGTCTCTTAGTTTTCAAGTAGTTATATTTATGACATGATAGTTTGTATACTATCAATTTAGTCACTAAATTGGGTAATTAAATATTTTGATGGCACAATTAGTTTTCAATTTTATCAGTTGGGTTTCCAAATTATTATTTCAATTCTAATAAGCTATTTTTATGGCGAGGAAAATTATTTGGATACGAGTTAGTAATTTTGATGGTCTGGATCGAGAGGAAATTATTGGAAGTTGAATCAAAGATCGAGGGCATTCGAATGGAATTTAAATGGTCGACCAGTATGACATGAAAAATCGAGGTAATACTTTACTACCTCTTTATGCTTTATGGAACATGTTGATATCGGTAAATGCATGAATAAGATAATGTTGATCACTTTTGTGGAGTTGAATAATTTATACACTTGATATGAATGTGGTAGAAATTCTGCAACTGAATACGGATCGAATGACTAAGATAAGAGATTGATAATTGTTAGAATTAAATTACAAGTTTGTGATTGGTGATAAAGAAATCAGCTCTGGATTTGTAACTTATATTTTATATCATCAAGGGTTAAATGTTAAAGGTACTTGGATGAAAAAATTATGAGAATACTCCGATATGGTAAAATTACAAAATTACCCTTATGTTGGAAAATGATAAGAATTGTCCCTGGAAGTTGATTAGTAAATCTGAAAAGACATATTGATCTGATAAAACTACTTATGTGCATAAGAAATGCTAGTTTTGTATAGGAAATGCGAATAACCGGTTTTTAAAACCAAGAGGGTTTGTGCAAGATATTAGAATTCTATTAAGGAATTATTTCAAGATAAGAGAATGTTCGGGAAAGCAATTGATCATAGGATCTCTAAATTATAATTATTTTCGTTAAGAGCTAATATTGAAATTATCTGGTTAAGAAATTACGAAAATGCCCTTGAGAGATAAAATAGTCTGAATTGACCATGAATGAGAGAGTACTTTGAGGATTTGTACTTAACTCGATTAAGTACGAATTTAATTGTTAAGATCCTGTCTTTGTACAGAAAAATTTATAATATTCCGTTTGTAAAATCTGAGAAGACATTTGACCCGAAAATATTCGAATAAGGAGTAAATACTTGAAGAGTAATTTATCGGAGGTATTCTGCTGACAGAATTGTTCGAAAGAACTGAAGTAAATGATAAGATTGAATTAAATAATAAGACCGGATGGAAGGAAATGATTGAAATATTCTAGAATTATAAAATGACCAAATTACCCTTGGAATGGAAATGACTCAAGAATGTCACCAAGCTCAGGAATGAATGGATATACTCAAGCTTTGAAATGAATAGAAAAATGTTGAGCACCAAAATGACCAAAATGCCCTTATGACCTAGAATAAGTAAATGTCTTGGATTAATTAAGAAATCCAAATAAACATGGATGTTGTGCTGCCAGTAAAAGTCGTGGAACGCAACTTAAGTGATCAACCAACGTTAGTACTATATCATTACCTGAATGATATAAGTATCGCTTGAATGTTTGTTCATCTTCTCAAATTTGGATCGATGATAATTCTGGAAGTACTTGGCTCAGCTCAACTCTAGAGTGCATACAGTACTAATAAGTGGGTATTCGTTAGTCAAATCAACCACGAATACCAGAATGACTTTATCATATGAATAAATTGAAATGAAATGAAGTACAACGGGTATTTGAAATTCAGAAACGTCTGAATTATTCTGGAAAACTTTAAAGTAATCGGGATAGACTTGCTTACCAAACGAACTAAGTAACATCAATGACTAAGGATTAAATAGGTGATTTGATGAGTTTGGAAACACTGTTGAACTTACATGATGAATTGTCATTATGGGTTATGAGCCATGGATCAAGTACGTCAGTATTTCCTGATATTGTTGAAACGTGGAAATGAATATAAAGACCGTTGGAAGATTTATTCAATGATGATTATGGGGATGATCTATGGATCTGCATTATGGTATTAAAGAGTTAATACACTGGAAGGATAATGAATTGACTTGTTGACATGCATCAGTTTGAGAGTTGTGTAACTCGAGTTGTTTGATAATATGATCGATAGTCGTAGATTGTAAATGACTTGAATCTTCAATTCTATATTTCATCTAAAATCACTTCGGTCATGTTTGAAAAAAAAACAAGTAACGCAGAAGGAAAAGATTCTGAATATCTCATTTGGTTCAATTGGGCTGAAATCCTATGAATTCAAAGTATATTCCTGAATACTCCTGATTGTTGGGTAATGGAATCACTCGCAGTAAATCTGAATTTAGAATTATTATGTATAAAGGTTCCTGAACGTTTTCCTAATGCACACGAAAATATAGTGGGATTCTAATGTATCAACCTTAAATGTCTGGCTTGATCGGTTAGTAATCGATTCTCCTCAATAGGATCTTGTTCCTGGAATTCAATCAAATTTCATAAGTTTCATGTTATCCAAAATGATAACTACAATGGCCTCTGAAAATACTTGGATTCTCTAGTGTGTTCCCTAATTATTACTGAACTATTTTATTGGTTTTAATATGAGGTACACTGAGTTCTTTGGTTACTATTTTATCGATGCACCAATTTAATATGATGATTTATGGAATTTGTGTCACGGTGCAATTGAACTTTTGGATTGAATTACAATAGTATAGCTCTGATCAAGCTAATAAACAGAATGGGCCTAATGTGACTCTTGGGGCCCCAAGATACATTAGGTTGGCTTCCCTTGCTGTGTGCTTAGGGTAAGCTATATGGACTTGGACTTACGGGCTTAAGGATACAAGCTATAAAGCTTATCCTTAGGTTGGCTTTCTTTTTGCTGTGTGCTTAGAGTAAGCTATATGGAAAATAGTTTTGGAAATTACTGATGGTGTACAAGAAAAGAGTTTAAACTATGATTTTCAAAAGTTAAATTTCATTATGATTTTATGAGATTTACTGAACTATCATTTGATAAGTGTACCTATTATGATTTTATTATACTGTTGGAACACACTAGACATCCTATTCGATCTCCTGAAAATGTCATACTTTGAAAGGTTTCTTATGAACTGAGATTCATGGCTTCTACTCGATGAACTTCTAAGGGAACCCCAAATTATTCTACAAACTGATATACGTATGATTCAATAAGGAAAATTATATGGCTTTCCATTTATCTACATGTCATGTAGCATCATCTGGTAGTTCTGTATTACTGAGCTTTCCCGAAGCTCACTCTATTACTCAACATTGCAAGTTAAAAGAATTGTACCAGTGCAGCTTTCGACATCAGTAAGGTAGTTCTTCCGGCGTTGTTTTCAGAGTATGATACATGTGATTAGGGGGCATGTAGATTGTATTTTGTTTTATATACGAGTCTGAAAATATGTTTTATTTCTGAATGCTGATAAAGCAATTATGAGTTACATGTTTTAATAAAAGTTTTAAATTTTCTGCTATTTTTACAGTGGGTCGCTCCGGTGGCCCAAATGTGACACCACGGATCGGATCTGTTTACCCTTATCGGTCTGTGGGGGTTACATTAAGAACATGAGTGCTTTCCTACGAAGAAGTTAACCTTTTGCCACTAAAATCAGTGACAATCCAGAAATATTTTTAGAGTATATACACATGTATTAATAACACAAAATCTTCGTATGGGATGAGCAAAAAATAAAATTTTAAAATGGATACAATCAATAAAATAAAATAATGAATCAAAGAGAAATTTAAATTTTAAAATGAATACATGTCCACTACTTACCGAAACAACCTCAATGCCCAAACCTCAACTTTCCAACATCCGACGACGGTCCAATTTCTAGGATCAACTTGTGTTACTCTTTTATGTTTGCTACCTACGTTATCATTGGTAAAAAAAACCCCACTTTTCATTCTCATCACAAAACATTCCTTCCTATATCTTTTCTATGTTTATTATCGTTATATCCGTAATCACGATAAATTCAACCGACAAGATGATAAATATAAAATTGTTGTTTAAATCACTGTTTTAGTCATTCCTTTCACTCTTTAAATGTTGAAAAGTGAATCCAATTCAATTGTTGTGCACCTTGCATTCCGTTCCTCCATTTTATCTTTTACTTTTAAAAATACGAAAAAAGATTGTACATGTTGAAATTAAAATTTAAAATTATTCGATATCACTTTTCAAAAGTAATACGATATAAGTTCAATTTTAATCGATTTCATTATAAAATATAATAAAGGTATGATCATTTTAATATCAAGATTACAAAAAACTTATGTTATATTTCAGAATATGAATTAGAAAACTTTGAATCATGAGATCTAAACCATAACCCTTATTATAAACATTAAAAATCTTATTTTTGAATAAAAACAAAAATGTTAATAATTATTTCAATTTGTTAAGGATAATTGATTGGGTGTTGGAGAGTGCATACTGCATAGTATTAACATTACAGGTAATATTTCTTTTGGTTGCCTAAAAAGTAATATTTTTAGAATTATCTTAATATAATTTAAACTATACTTTCTTAAAATCAAATCCACAAATGTTATTTTAAGATTTTATATAAATTCTAATCGTTTATAAAAGTTTTTTAATCCTATATTATACTACCATTTCATTCTTTTTTGTTCAATTAAGGGGACTAAAATTGAAGTTTAGATTTTTTAAGGTTAAAATGTAATCTCATCATTATATTAACTTATAATTTCATATTTTTCTTAAGGAAATGAAGCATAACTTAAAATTTTATTTCAGTTTGAGTTAGGGTTTAATTTTAAATAAGATTGAGTTGTTTTTTTTTAAATACAATCAATTTTTTATATAAAATTATATCATATGAGGAAAGAGTTAAAAAATTTAATCAAATAATTCACAGAAAATATTTAAAAAAATACAAACAAACATATTAACAATATTAAAAGATCAGTATCATAAACATTAACAGAATTATAAAATATAGCAAGACATTGACATATGACTTTATCACAATTAAAATACAACATATCTGAAATAATTACAAGCACTTATAAATATGTGACAATCAACTCGAAAACTTAAAACAAGATATTGTAATAAAA
Source organism: Hibiscus syriacus (assembly GCF_006381635.1). Classification (NCBI taxonomy): domain Eukaryota; kingdom Viridiplantae; phylum Streptophyta; class Magnoliopsida; order Malvales; family Malvaceae; genus Hibiscus; species Hibiscus syriacus. Next base: position 905,870 of record NW_024063176.1, read on the forward strand.
TAATCAGATGATACTTATTATAAATACCTCAACTTGAACTTAGTTTCAAAATTCAATTTTGTACTTAAAACTTTTTTCTTTTGATTTAATTAAATATTTTAGCCTGATTTCTTGATTTAAAATAATACATGAATTTGAAAATTTAATTCAAATTAATATTAATTATAAATAATTAATTTTGATTAAAGAAATCTAAATTCAAATTTGAAAAATTAAATCTGAAAATTAAATTGTGATATTAAAATGTAAATGAGATGATAATCAAGGATCGAGACATAATCAGTTATGACACGAATTTATAAAATTTTAAAAGAAAATTAATGTATAAAATTAAAAAAAACAAAAACAAATTATTAATTATAAAAATATAAATATAATTTTTTTTGAATAAAATATACTAATTTAAAATTTTTGAAGAACGATTGTTCTTATCTGTCTCCTTTCAATCTAGATACGATGATAATAGTAAACACATGGTTTGAAAGGAGGAAAGAAGGTTGATTATGGAAGAGTTTGGGGATTGAGTTGGAGAGACGTGTAAAAAATATAATATATATTTATGTTGAATTGAATTCAAAGCATTTATACTTTTTGATATCATATTCAAAAGTGTCCTATGTTGACCTTGAATTGTATGATGCTACGTGTAAAAAATATATATTTATGTTGATGATTTTTTAAATTTTTTAATTTATTTAATAATATTTTTTTGAAATAATTTAAAGTAATTATAAGGTATTACATATTTATGATTTTTCTTATTTATTGACAACATATTCTACAAGAGAAAATAACCTCAGTGACAAAAAATGCCTTATAATATATGATTTTCCAAATTCGTTGCGATAGTCCAAGTTCGCGTTGCGATAGTCCAAAATCGCAACGACTGGTGGTATTGCATTTGTTTCTTAAGAATTTTCTCTAAAAAGATAGTATTCGCGCGGACGTGTCGAAGACACGTATGACCACGACCACGACCACGACCACGACCACGACCACGACCACGACCCCGACCCCGACCCGACCCGACCCGAGACGGCGGCGGCGCGCGAGAGTCCCCCTTGTTCTCTATCACTCAACAAGGAAGTGAGAAAGCCAAGCCTTAAATATCATTCCCAATAGTGTTTCTAATACTATGTGGGATTGAGCATTACCAACACTTGTTTCCAATACTATGTGATTATTCAGGAAACAATTAACAATCATGCACCTTAAAACAACTGAATCAGCAACCAATTGCATTAGTATTATACGATTAAATATGTCATAATTAAAAGTCAATTTACAATCAATCGCGATTATTGTAATTTTAAGCAAAACATTCAAAAAAAAATTGCATCACTTGCGAGAATAAAAAAAATTGTTATCGTGCAATTACAATCAATTGAAAATAAATTAGAATTGCATGAAAACTAAACGAACCACAAATATTTTTCATACAAATACTAAAGTCATTAACTATAATTCACAAATAATATCACTATTTAAGGCTCAATCCCACATAGTGTTGGGAATAAGTGTTGGTAATGCTTAATCTCACATAGTATTGAAAACACTATTGGGAATGGTATTTAAGGTTTGGCTTTCCCACTTCCTTGTTGAGTGATAGAGAACAAGGGGGACTCTCGCGCGCCGCCGCCACCGTCGTCCGACTCGTCTCGTCTCGGGTCGTCTCGGGTCGGGGTCGTGGTCGGGGTCATGATAATACGTGTCTTCGACACGTCCGCGCGAATACTATCTTTTTTAGAGAAAATTCTTAAGAAACAAATGCAATACCACCAGTCGTTGCGATTTTGGACTATCGCAACGAATTTGGAATAAATCGCAACGCGAACTTCGACTATCGCAACAAATTTGGAATAAATCGCAACGCGAACTTCGACTATCGCAACGAATTTGGAATAAATCGCAACGCGAACTTGGATTATCGCAACGAATTTGAAAAATCGCATTGCGATAGTCGAAGTTCGCGTTGCGATAGTCGATGTTCGCGTTGTGAATCTGAAAACTGATTTGCGATACCGGAAATCGCGTTGCGAATTATCGATCGCATTGCGATTTAGTTGGTCATTTTGGCAAATCCAAAAAAAGTTGGTTAAAATCGTATATTATAAGACATTTTTGGTCACTGAAGTTATTTTCTCATTCTACAAATACAATTACTCAGACCTAAAATTTTAAAGAAGAATTATGCTGCCTTTAATCACCAACCTCATTGAATAAATCCATTTATTAATAATATTTTAAAATTATAATTTAATCATTGAGATAAATAATTACAATCGAAAAATTTATAAATGATGGTTGATTGATGATGATTAACTATGTTAAGCAGAGAGAAAGAAATAAAATAAAAATGAGTGACATCAATAATTAAATGAAGTATTATTTTTTAGGGTAAAGTATAGTAATGGTCACTGAACATTTCTGAAGCTTGCATTTAGGTCCCCCAACATTTAAAACTTGCAATACAGTCCCCCAACATTTATTCCGTTTGCAATATGGTCCCCCAACTTAAACCACAGTTAGAAAATTAGGATAAATTATATAAACGGTCATTGAACTTTTCAATCACTTGAATTTAGGTCCCCCAACTTTTAAAACTTGCAAAACAGTCATCAATTTCATTCTAAACCCCAATTTCCAAGTAATTCAATTTTATTCTAAACCCTAAATTCCAAAATACTTAAATTAAATTCAATTATGTCAAATTTATTATTATTTAATTTCATCTTATTTCATGTGATACGTATTTTTTATATAAATATAATAGTATAATTCTTATCTGTTGAAGAAATTTTTTAATTAAAAAAAGTAGTTAGGATATAGAAGAGGTTGAAAATAATTCGAATTTTAAATTTATAAAATGTTATTTTGACGTATAAATAAAAGTGTAAACTACTCGGTTGACAACTTAACTATCTAGCCCTTTTTACTTTTGTCATCGATCTTTTAAATTTATCAATCATACCACATAATTATTTAACTGTTTCAACTAAGCCACTAGTCGTTACCAATTGATAAAAATGATGATGTGGCAGTTAAAAGGAATTGGTATTATATACATTCAGTCTTTATTATTTATATAATCATTTGGTCCTAAATTAAATAAAATTTAATAAATTAATCATTTAATTAGGATCTGACATGTGTTAGCACATGATCATGACACGTGTCATTGGTGACACATGTTACCACCTAATTATTTATATATGCTATCAATTTGGTTCTAAATTAAATAAAATTTAATAAATTAATCATTTAATCAGGATCTGACATGTGTTAACACATGATCATGATATGTGTTATTGGTGACACATGTCACCTCCTAATTAGAAGAAAATTAAGTTACAAAGTAAAATTTGGGTCTTGGGCAAACTCAAACCTGAGTCACGCAAATGAAAGATACAGGGTGGAGCCATTAAGCTAACACCATCGTTTGTGTTAAGAGATACAATAATACATATACTAATAGTATGATCAATGCCAGAAAAAAAAGAATATAATGTAAAATGGAAATAATGAGATTTGAACTTCGGCAAAAACTTTGAAAGCAATAAATGATGGGAAAATATTATATTTTACAATAAAAAAATATATTTGATAAATTGTTTGATAGATTTAATATATTTTTTAAATATTAGTTGATACAATATTTTAAAAGAATAAATTTAAGATTTATATATTTTAAACTAAATTTAATAATTATATTTTCATATTTATAATTCATGATTATATATATAATCTTAAGTTGAGTATTTCTAATATAATTAATAATTTTAATTTCTTATTAAAAATAAAATATTCAAAAAATATAAATGATTCATAAATTAATATATGAATATATTTTTTATTTATACATCTAAATATAAATATACATTTATATAAATATATTTTTATTCGTTGTGTCTGTGCCTTAAACTCTTTCTTCAAGTCTATATTACCTTAAATTGAAGTATTTTAGAATTTAATTGAAGTATTTTAGAATTTAGGGTTTAGAATAAAATTGAATTACTTTGGAAATTGGGGTTTAGAATGAAATTGATGACTGTTTTGCAAGTTTTAAAAGTTGGGGGACCTAAATTCAAGTGATTGAAAAGTTCAATGACCGTTTATATAATTTATCCTAATTTTCTAACTGTGGTTTAAGTTGGGGGACCATATTGCAAACGGAATAAATGTTGGGGGACTGTATTGCAAGTTTTAAATGTTGGGGGACCTAAATGCAAGCTTCAAAAATATTCAATGACCATTACTATACTTTACCCTATTTTTTATTAAAAATTTTAAATTTAAATATATGAGTCCTTACAAATATATATGTTATTATTTTTAAACGATATTGATCCGTAATCATTTCATATTATTTTTTTAAAAAATAAAGGGTAAAGTATAGTAATAGTCACTGAATATTTCCGAAATTTGCATTTAGGTCCCCCAACTTTTAAAACTTGCAATACAGTCCCCAAACATTTAATATGTTTGCAATATGGTCCCCGTACCTATGAATATTAGGGTAAATTATATAAATGGTCACTAAACTTTTCAGGCACTTAAATTTAGGTCCCCCAACTTTTAAAAATTACAAAACAATTCTCAATTTCATTCTAAACCACAAATTCCAAAGTAATTCAATTTCATTCTAACCCTAAATTCCAAAATAATTCAATTACATTCTAAAACCCAAATTCTAAAATACTTCAATTTCTGTCTTTTTTATAAACGACGCCAATGTCACTAAATTATTAATTAATTTACTTTTTATATTTAAAAACATATGATAATTTTTTAATATTAATTTAAAGACATGAAATTTTTTTCAATAGTAAGAATATATGATAATAATTCATTTATTTAAAAATAAATATATTTCTGATTATTTGTGTATGTTTTTATATCTAATCATACGTGTTAATATATTTTATCTTTCACATAAATATTAAGACTACATAAATAGTAGAGTCAAAATTTTATATACGAGTTATGTTAATTATAGTAATGATGTATAAATATATTTTATTTTTATATTATTTCTATTATAATTAAAATATAAATATTACCATGATAATTAAATATTTATTTACTTATTACATCGAATATTTTTTGCAGAAAAATTATTTAATAAAATCATAAAAAACACAATAAAAAATAAACACAGAAGTTGACTACTTCAAAAATAAAATAAAAAATCAATAATTTAATATAATATACCCTAAGTTGATGATAACAATCAACTCAAAAGTGATGGGGTTTGTGCCATGTTTTTGTAACATACGTAAACTTTCTATTTCATGGTCACGTTCACGTATTCTTTTAGTTCTAGCACGATCTATTTTTTAATTTTCTAATATAGGTAAAAAAATGTTATTTTCTTTAAAAGTTTTAAATTAAAACAATTGTGTTTGTAGGGTATATCTAAATTGTTAATAAATTAATTTTTTTGAATAAATACTATCTTATAATCACATCAAACTATTAAAAAAAAATTAAATTATAATTGAAATAAATAAAAATTATAAGGATGTCAATTGGGGATTTTGATTCTTAATTTTTTTCATTGAGAGATTGTATTTTTTTTATTCAATTTCATCCATAATCATTTTTTATATTTAAATTATTGAAGATCACTAAATTTACATTTACGAGGAGAGAGTGTATTTTTTTCTTCACAAAAGTAAAAAAATCAAAACGCTATCACGTTCTTAAAGATAATCTATTATATTTCTCCTTAAATTGAAGTATTTTAGAATTTGGGGTTTAGAATGTAATTGAATTATTTTGGAATTTAGGGTTTAGAATGAAATTGAATTACTTTGAAATTTGGGATTTATAATGAAATTGAGGAATGTTTTGTAAGTTTTAAAAGTTGGGGGACCTAAATTCAAGTGCCTAAAAAGTTCAGTGACCATTTATATGATTTACCCTAATTTTCATAGGTGCGGGGACCATATTGAAAACGGATTAAATGTTTGGGGACTGTATTGCAAGTTTTAAAAGTTGGGGGACCTAAATGCAAGCTTCAAAAATGTTCAGTGACCATTACTATACTTTACCCAAAAGTTAATAAATAATTAGTGGGTGGGGGAGTGGGACAATTATCATAATGTCTAATCTTGTACGGTTGTTTCAGTGCAGCTTAGGATGTGTGATATGACAAAACTTGATGTGTGTTTTCATGTTTAGTCTTAATCCCCCATCTTATCTTCCGTTTTTAGTTCAATTATGTTGATAACAACCTCTTTTATTCAGTAATAATAATTTTATAAATTCCGTCATTCTTATTTTAAATTATATATATTTAGTTAATATTAGTTTAAATAAATAGATTAATCCATTATATTTATATGCATGTAACTAAGGATAAATCGAGGAGAGCGTTGGGAATTGTCACATTCTTTGAGATTTCTCTTGTAGTATTATGTATTTTTATTGATGACGTAATTTCGTAATTTTATATCTTTAAATTTTGAATATAATTTTATAAAAAATTGTATATCTAGCATAAAATTTTTCGTTTGTCTTTATAAATAATTAAAGAGTAAAGTATATAAATGGTCTTCTGACTATAAGATACTATTTTGTTGAGTCTTCTGACTATAAAAAGTTACAAAATGATCATCTGACTATATGGAGTTGCTTTACTGAGTCCATCAACTATTAAAAGTTACAAAATAGTCACCCAACTATTCATTGTGTTCCAAACTCGTTCTTATTCGTTAAAAAAATAATGTCAGCCTGAGTTGAACGTTAATTTGCTAACTGAGATAAGATAAAATACGATCTTATAATCTCAAACGACTATCATATGTCAGTCATCATGTTAATGTTCAACTCGGACGACAATTACTTTTTTAACGGAAAAGGACGAGTTTGGGACATAATGAATAGTTGGATGACTATTTTGTAACTTTTAATAATAGGGGACTCAAAAGAGTAATATCCTTTAGTCGGGGACCATTTTTGTACTTTACTCATAATTAAATTGATTAATTATTAGTGACAGAAAAGAGAAGGAACAAAGCATGTGCAATTCAACCATTGCTTAATTATAAAGGTTCACAAGATCACAAGCTATTTATTCATGATAAAGAAAACTTTAAAGCATAGTTAATCACAGGCTATTTATTCATATTTTTGTTTAGTCCCTTTAGAAGTTGTAATATTTTAAATTAGTACAATGATAAAATTACATTTATACCGTAAAATTGGTAGTTTTATAAGTTAACCCTTTCAAAACTTATAAAATTTAAAATCCATAGGGTATTAAAATTGTATTTTAACCTCTTAAAATTTAGTAATTCAACTTTGACTCCTCGTTTTCTTAACTTTATTCTTGTCCGCATAGGTAAAGTAGAGATGAACATGAGTTGGATCAAGTTGAATTTTTTATCAATCCTAACCAAATATTATATCTTACACTTATCACCTGACCCGACTTGATTTTTGAGTAAAAACCCATATTGACCCAATATATATATATATATATATATAATTTTCATTTTTATTCAATAAAATATGAACTTAATTGAAAAATATATATAAAAAGTGATATTATTGCAATTATCTTGGATTGAGTTATGAATTTTCACTTAAACTCAGCCCAACCTTAACATTTAAAAATTATATTTAAATTCAAATTAAAAAATGGTATTATAAGATCGAATCAAGTCAGAATTTATTAAATATGAGTCTTAAACTCATCCTTATGGTTGAGTTATATTGATGATTGACACCCAATTTTTTTTTTGAAATTTTATATAAAACTATTTTAAATAAATTTGAAACTGCTTAAAAATAATATTAACACCATCTTTTTAAAATTCTAATATATGTTATAATTATCGAAACGATTAACCGTAAACTGTTGAACTATATTTTGATATAACAATTTATGGTAAAATGTTTTTGGATTTGAATTGAATTTATTCAAAGTTTACAAAAATAATTCAAAGTCCATTTAATTTGGAATTGAGTACAAAAATATTTTTATGAATAGTATTATACTGTATGAATAGTACCGATACTGTATGAACAGTACTGATGCTAAAAAATTTCAGAATGCTACAGGGGTATCGATACTGCTACAGGGGTACCGATACTGCTACAGCAATTTCGAGCCCAACGGTCATAAAATTCAAATATTACAAAGGAGGTACCGATACCTATTGAAAGGGTACCGATACTACTTGTTCTAGGTAGTTTTATTTTGCAGAAAATGAATCCCCAACAGCTCCAAAACATCCTCAACGACTATATACGACTTCAAACTCATTTCAAGCTATAAATACAAGCTAATGACACTTGAAGAAGTAAGAGAACACCTATCTAAGCAATCAAACACAAGAGAAGAGTTTTTCATTCTTATTTTTCTATTCTCTTGTAAATAATTGTGTTCTTGTGAGCTTAATTCTTGTAAACACCTACCTTAGAGAGGTTTTCTTGTTTACATTTTCATTCATTATAAAGGGGTTTTGGTTCTAGCTAAGCCTACTAAAAGCTAGGGAAAAGTTCTAGTTTAACCCGTGAAAAACTAGGGAGTTTGTAAATGTTATCTCTTTGTCCTGTAAAAAGAAAGAACAAATTAGTGAATTTGTTGAAAATCCTTGGTGAGGAGCTAAGGTAGTGGATTTGGACTTGGTTGAGAAGTCGAACCACTCAAAATCACTGTGCAAATTTTTTATCTTTCAATATCCTTACTCCCTAAACACAAGAACCGTCCCGACCCCTATTGGCAAATTCTTTCGGTTGTCGATTCGAGCTTCCGTAAATCCCAAAATAAACAAATACGATTGAATAGAAAAATAAATACACCAAGATTTATGTGGAAAATTCAAAAAGAAGAAATCACTAGCAGTGGAAAAGAAAATTTAACTATGTCAAAGAATTACAATATCTATTATTCTATCAAAACCTTATTCCTACTTTTTTATTTATAGGGATAAAATAAATTATACTGTTGTTTTGATTATAATTTCATAGTCTGGTCTATAAAGAAATTAAATCATAACTCTAACCATATATAAAAACTCGATAATTTAATAAGGATATAACACCATACAAATACATATATTTTGAAGGGGGAAAAAAGAATGAAAATGATATTCCTGGACCGACAAAAGATTAGAAATGCTGCCTTTAATGGAGGCGACAACACTTTGATTCCTCCATAGATATCTGCACATAACTCAACTCTCACTCACTCAGTGACTCAGTGGGTCCATCTCTCTTTTTCACTCGACTCATTATGTCTAGTTGCACCAACAGTGAAACCTTTTCATTCTTATAACACTTCCACCATCCCCTCCCAAGCCCTATCAACACTCTTCTTCTTTCTTCGTTTTTAATATATATAATGGATTATCACCCCAATACTTCACTTCGTTTAAGCCTCCCCGACACTCAACTTAATCTAGACTCTTCATCTTCTTCGTCGTCGAATTCCCTGACCGAACAGAGAATCTTCTCTTGTAACTATTGCCAAAGGAAGTTCTTTAGTTCGCAAGCCCTTGGTGGGCATCAAAATGCTCACAAGCTCGAACGAACCCTCGCCAAGAAAAGCCGAGAGCTGAGCTCGTCGATTCGAACTCACGGGGGATCGAGTTACATTTTGTGAACGTATTTTGTTTATCATAGTTATTGAATTTCAGGGAAGAGATGAAAATTTACGTAACTATGCGTATAATTACATTCTTCAATTTTAAATTTAATATAATTTTAAAATCTAATTTATTTAATTGTGTAATTATAATTCATCCTATTAAATGTGACATAGAAAATTATAATGTAGTTACGTTATGTTAATCAATAAATTTAAAAAATTAAAATTCTGTATAACTTTTTTTGAAATATTCTTATTTAGGGAGGGGAAAGGAGCAGAAACGAAACTATTTCGGGTTGGGGGGATGGTGCCCCTCTCAAACTTTTATGTATAATAGTATTTTAGGTCATTTTTAATTTAAATATTAGTCAAATAAGGTTCTTTTTAGATTTGATTCATATTCTCTAATTTCATAATTTTAAGTCCTATGATCTTGTCATATTGTTATTATACTGTTTGAATCATGACTAAATTTCTAAATTTTAAAATTACAAGGACCAAAATTGATCAAATCTGAGTATAATAATTAAATTTGCAACTTACGCATAATATGTTGACTAATAAAAGAATTTGACCAAATTTTAAATCTAATGGTTAATCATAAAACCTTTGAAGGGGCAATTCAATAATAGAAGAAAGTTTATATCCTTTGCACCAAAAAGTATGTTAATAACATCAACATCCATGCTCAAAGTATATTTACTAACATCCATGCATGGTATATTTATTTGGTTAAAAAAATAAATTATACATGTGACCACTTAATTATAGGAAAACTTCAATTTAACAATCGACTTTTAAATTTTGCCAATCAGATTATTTAACTATTTAAATGATATCAATCAAATTACTTGTCGTTAACAAATAGAAGAGTTGATGTTCTAGTTAATGAAATTAGTATAAATATTCATTTAGTCCTTATTACTTATACGTTCTATCAATTTGATCCTAATTAAGATGTCTATTAATTTTGTCCTAATTATCCATTCTAACAAAAAATAAAACAAAACTAACGAACAACGCCTCCTAAATAAATAAGTGAAATATGAAGGATTTGAATAGAAAAAATGGTAATGAGGAATAATGAAGGGAACAAAGGGCAATTGTACACAATGTAGTGCAAGGTATGATCAATAATTAAGAGGTCTATTTAGGGCAAGTGATAAGGGCAATTAGTTTGAGATAATGCAAGACCAAATTTATGTAATCACTACTTTTCTCTTGATTTGATGTTTTCAATCAAGCTTAGCTGATTCAAAAGAAGCTTATTGATTGACATCACCGTTTGGGTAGGGTAATTTTGGACGTAAGGTATGTTTAGTAGGCCAATCACATTCAGAGATGAATCGAGCGATGTCGATACATAATTGTATTTTATAAAAATTTTAAATTTTAATATAATCCAGATGTATTTTTTTATATATTTATTGATAATATAATTTCACATCTCTTGAAATTTTATAATTCTAGACCATTCACATTTCTTGAAATTTTATAATTCTAGACCATTGAGTTTTCTTTATCACATTATCCTTTAAGTTTAATTAATCGTCATTTTAAAGTTGATTTAGAGTGTTTAAACTTGGATTTGAGATTAATTCTTATAGGTAAAATAAATCATTAGTCTCTTAATTATAGAGTATTCTTTTGTTGAATTCTCCAATCATGAAAAGATATAAATCAAATAACCTTATCTTTTACAAGGTTCAGATTTAAATAATTGTCACCTTATATATATATATATATATATGATTATGATCCATTTACACAATGTAAAACTTTTTAGTTTTACACAGATTTAGGATCATTAGTGTAACCCCCTCAGACTTATGCGGGCAACCCGATCCGATCTGGAGTGTCACATTAGGGCCACCGGAGCGACCCACCGTAAAAATAACGGAAAATTTAAAACTTTTATTAAAACATGTAAACTCGTAAAATGATTTATCAATATGCATAAATAAAATAGATTTTCAGACTTGTATATAAAACAAAATACAATTACATGCCCCTTAATCACATGTACCATACTCTGCAAGCAACGCCGGAAGAACTCCCTTAATGAAGTCGATAGTTGCACTGGTACAATTTTCTTTTCCTGTAATAGTGAGTAATAGAGTGAGCTTCGTAAAGGTCAGTAATACAGAACTATCAAATGATGCTGACGAACGTGCAGATACAAATAAACATATATTTCCTTATTGGTTCAGATATCTACAGATCTTTATGTTGAGCGGAAATCCTACTGATATTTCAGGTGGTAACGGACAATGAGCTTTCAGTTCAGATAAATATTTCGAATGACTGAGTTCAGGAGATCAGAATATGTTATCTAGTGTGTTCCCGTAAAACATTTAAAACATTTATGTTTTTAAAATCAATACAGATCATAGTTATTAAAACATCATAGGAGTTTTTAAATTTAAAAACTCCGAATCGTCCTCCAACCGAATGCCATGTGCAGATCCCTAGAACTGCACAACCTAAGGGAGTACCTTGGGGCTTGCGAGCCTACCCAAGAATATTCTCAGGACCGCAGAGCCTACCCAAGGGTCGCTTTAGGTCCATAAAGAATTACCTGTCGGTGCTGAACCTATCGTAGGAATTACCAACAGTGACTGAACTTGCCAGAGTCTTCATACCAGAACCCAGAGTGCCCCGAATAAAACATTTTTCTTCAGTAACAGAGATATCAGAAATCAGAGCAGAAATCATAACAGAATTCAGAGCAGAAATCAGATAAAATATCTATATTGTAGACACTATATTTCGTCCCATCATAAATAACTATATATATATATGTTATATAATTTATATGTTACTTTTTTATATATATATATATATTGTATATGACATTTACACATCATTCTTTCTCTTCTTTTTACAGGCCCAGATACAAATAAAGGACAAAGCCCAGCAGTAACCCAAACCACTTGAAACCTACGTGCGATCCAGTTTGAGACCCTAAGAGTAAATTAGGGTTTCAAAGTTTTTCATCCAGGCACGCCATATCTCTTCCCCATTTGAAGACCCCTCACACCGCACGCTTCTCTGCCGATTTTTCCGGCCAATGTTCCCTCGTCAACAACAAAAACCCAAGTCAAGACAATAGCAACAAACCAAGTGTTTCATTCGGGAGAAAACTTTCTAAAAATAGGTTGTAAATAGGCTATAAATAAGACTTGTAATCAACACATTTTGGACTACGATTACACATGAATATTACACACAAATATCAGAAAAGTACGAGCAGAGAAAGAGTGATTCCAAAACATTTGTAAAGCTTTCGAAAGAAATAAAGAGAAAGGTATTGCCTTTTACCATTGTTCGGTTGATAATGTTGTATGTTGTTTTCAATTCTCGTTTTGCTTTTGACCCCGAATAGCCCAAAATTGGGTTACGTCGATGACCGGAAAGAGTGGTGTTCGGATCATCTTTTCTAGATCTGCACCCCCACGAGGCTAGTTTCGAAAAAACGTTTGGATTTTTAGATTGTGGGTGAAAAGAGATTTTAAAAAATCAATTTTTTTTAGGTTTGCCGTCGATGAACGGCAGCCAACGAGGTGGCTACGGTGGCTGGTTTTCTGGGTTCGTTGAAACCCACGGTGGTGTTCATCTTATTGATGATCAGATGAGAGGAAAACAGAAATGGGGAGGGGGCTTGCCCGCGTGAAGGAAAGAAAATGAGGCATTAAGCCAAAAGGTTGGCTTATATACATGACCCATGGGTCATTTGAGACCCGCGTTCCGACCTGATCCACTCTGCCAGACCTACTTGTTTTGTTTTAAAATGAGGTAAACCACGCTTTTGGCCCCCTTCTGTTTTTAATGGTTTTATTTTGACCATAAATCTGATTTCCATGCCATTTTTCCTCCTAATTTGGCCACTCAATTCATTTTGCTTTTTAATTTAGCCCCCTGATAAACTCAGTTCGTATTTTCCTTCTTAATTTTTTTATTTAATATATTATGTTTTTTTTTATTATTATTATTTCATCTTTTTTATTTTAATATTTTTTGTTTATACCTTGTTTAAAATTATTATATATATATTTCTTTATAACTATTATTATCACTAGTTATTTTTACTATTAACGTATATATATGTATATTATTTTCATTTTTTCTTTTATTATTATTATCATCGTTATATATATATATTTTATTTATTTTATTCATTTCATTTTTTTATTGTGTTTACTTTTTTTTCTCTTTGTTTTTATTTATTTATTTAGTATATGTCCTATTTTTTCTTTGTTTTTATATATATTTTTATTTATTATATACTTTTTACCCTTTTTATATTTTCTTTCTTTATTTTTATTTCCTTCTATATTTTATTTTGTTATTTGCATTATCTTCTTATTTTTGTTTAGTTGTTTGTCATGTATATATTAATATTATTATTATTATTATTATTATTATTATTATTATTATTTTCTTCATTTTATTTATTTTTATCTTTGCTTTATTTCTCATTATTTTCTTTATTTCATGCATTTTTTTACTTTCTTTATTTTTAATTTTTTATCTAACACATCTTTTGACTTTTAAAGGGTACATTTTCAATCAAATTTATCATTGGTAAGTAATTTTGGATCGTTACTTTACCTTTTAATTTAAATTACAATTTTCTTAATTTAAGACAACTGAAAATTACGTAGTACCGAAAGGGCAGTTCAAGGGTGCTAACCCTTCATTGACTGTAACGACATACCTTTTGGTAAGACGCAGATCATGTAATAAATAAGGTATCCGGTCAACCTATTTTTAAAAAAATAAATGATCGGTGACGACTCCTAATCCATTTTCCTAAGTCGAAGCCCAATTCCGAGCTCAACCGAAAGACGGTTCCGACAGCTTAGCGACTCCGTTGGGGACACAAATAAGTGAGTCAGGCTAAGGTAATTTCCAGTTGTCTTTTTAACGAAAAGGGTAAGTTTAAATTTTTAAGGTAACATTTTGATCCTTATTCCTTACTTTTTGATTATATTTTCGAGTAAATAGTTGTACTAATCGTTTTCTAATGATTTCAGCTTTCCAAACTTTTTTTTATTCTAAGGCTCTATACCCGAGCTCTGAACCCTATTTAAGTGGGGGTGAAAGTGAAACATTCGTGTGAATTTATTCACCGCACAAGCCTAACAAGTAGCCTTCGATGAAGAATTAAAGCCTACCCCAAAACCCTATTTCAAACCCTAGGATATTTTTACCCTATCCATGCTGTTTGCTTTTTTCTTTTTACATGTTCTAATCTCATTACTATTTTTCTTATTTTACTAACTTTTTGCTTTCATGTTTGTTTTTTATCATTAACATCATTCAAAAGAGGTGTTGATCCACCAAAAACGTGTTTGTTGAACGTAAATAATTTAAATTAATGGACAAAGGGGTTATAATGCAAGATATGAAAAGCTCAGAAGCTCAGCTATGGTCAGAAAAGACGCGGAATGGATCGGGATTACACCAAGCATGTTAAAAGTCAACTTTTCCAAAACAAGATGGCTAAAGTTGCAGGGGCAAGACAAGAAAAATGTTATTGGCCTGGAGAGTCCTTTCGAAGACTACAAGAACAAGATGGTGAAACCCTAACTGAGCTGAAGACCATTATGGACGAATTCAACAAACATGCCAATGATCGATAGAGGGCTCCAATGACGATTTTGTTAGGGAACATGTTCAGCAAATGATGAAAGCCATGGATGCAATTAGGCCTGTAAATGAACTGAACGTTAAGCGAACTGTTCATGAACCGTGCGGCGGGAAGTTTATTTATGTTCATTTATTTATTAAATGAACGAACATGAACAAGATTTTGCGTTCGTTTAATTAAATGAATGAACATGAACAAAGGGCTCATTCGTTCATTTACGTTCGTGAACGTTCGATTATATGTTCGTTCATTTATGTTCAAACAGAGGGCAAGTTGAATATGTTACGAAGATTATTGAATTTGTTTGGATTTTAAGAAGATTGTTTTGTTGAACAAATTAACTTTAAGACTTTATTATGTTCATATAGCGTATTTATGATTTATGTATTTTTTTGTCGTATTCAAACAAATTAACTCTAAAGTTGTAGGTTATATTAATGAATTTTAAGTTGTTATTCTTGTTGTTTACTTTTTTTTACATTCGTTTGTTGTGTTCGAATAAGTTTTTATGTGTGTTTGTGTTGTTCGTTTATGTTCGTTTATTGTGTTCGTTTATGTTCGTTCGTTCGTTTTCTTTTATGTTCGTTTATTATTTAAATGAACGAACATGAACAAGCTATATTTCTTAATGAACAAACATGTACAAATTTTTTTTGTTCGTTTATGTTCGTTTATTTATTAAATGAACAAACATGAACATACCTCCGTTCGTATGCGTTCGGTTCGTTTACAGACCTAGATGCAATCATTCGAGACTTCTTGGAGCAAATACAAAAAACAGTTCGTCACTTGCACGGTTTAGCCAGAGAAGCTGGAACGGTGCGACAGGGTATTTAACTAGTGACAGAAAAAAGATGGAAGACGAATCAACTTGTCAGAGGTTGTTCGGGATCTATACCATCAGAATGTTTTTTGCCTTTTAATGATGTAACACTTTTGTCCCCAATAAGGATTATTTATAATAACATGCACATTTTTTGGATCAATGCCTCGAACATTTCTTGCATATTCCACATTATTTTTATTTATTTGTTTTTTCTGGTTTTTTTTCATTACATCCACATTAACTAACAAGAGACGTCTCATAAAATAAGAACAAACAAGCTTTGAAAGCAAATTGAAGATTTCCTGAAGCGCGTCTGAAGATCCACGGTGATGAATGAGATACTAGCGCGTGTTAGCAAGATCAACAAATTTCAAGAGCAACTCATAAAAACCCAACAAGATATAATTGATCAAACAATAAGATTTCAAGATGAATCCAGAGAACAAATGACCAAGTTAATGGATATGATAAATGTTGTGATCCATGGAGAGAAGCCACTAGTGGATCTCATGAATGCTGGTGCTGAAACTAAAACGATAATGACCAGAGGACCTGTTAAAGAGCCAGATATTTCAGGTCCGCCCCAAAAACCAAATGTGGTTATAGAAGGTTCCACTAGGCCAACCATGGAGGAGGAGTTTTCCCTTGTGAGAGATAAGCTTCACTAAAAAAAGAGGGTAATAAAATATGACCGAATGTTGACCAAGAAAGCCAAGAAGGATCAACCTCTCATGATTAGAGGTTCTACCCTTTTCAATCATCAAGACATGACACTCAAGTTCTATCTATGAAGTCATTGCCAAGTAGTCTATCTTTATGGGGATTAAATGAGAAGAAAAACAAAGTGCAGGGTTTTCAGTTCCCTCCCTTCCACTTTTCGCTTGAAAAATTACATTTAGAAATGTTCACAGCCGGATTGATTACACCGGGATATATCCAGCCACAGTGGCCCCCGAATGAGAAATGGACCTACACAGAGATTCTTTGGGTAAACCAAGATGAAACCCCAGTTCGTTCATCTAAGGTTCATGGCAACCTTGAGGATCCTTTAGAACAAGCAATCCAAGAGTGCAAGGTAGAAGTGAAAAGGAACAAGGTCCAAAACTCGGAAGTCGTTACTACAGTAGAAAACTCCTGGGAAGAACATAAGGTGCAAAAGGGTGAAAAAGGAAATTCGAGCATGAGGGTTTCTATGAATGTAATCCGAGACTGGCCCGTAGGTTTGAGAATGGATGGGGCAGGTATAATTAAGAAGACACCTCAAACTGCTTCAACAGAAGATTCTTGCGAAAAACCTAATGCGCAAGTGGATCGGAAAGGAAGTCCGAGTAAAAGAGCTTCTATGGATGTAGTCCGAGATTGGCCCGTGGGGCAGATGCAGCTTCAAAGACACCTCAAACACCTATATCAGATTTCCTGAAGACAAGAGGGATTCTGGGCACCTCAGGAGGCTTGACGAATATTACACCAATCACAGTTGCAATATGCGTTCAAGATCCGACCAAAACTATCACCACCGAGGAAAATCATTTTGGATCTAAATTTGGACCCAATTTCCAGCAATCAAGAAAGGAAATACAGATAAATTGCAAGGAAGTGGGATCTTCCTAAAAAGCTTCTTCGGAGGAAGCATAAATTGATGCATATGAGGGTACATAAAAAGGAACCCCGGCCAGTGAAACAAATGAGGAAGGGGGAGCTAGTACAGATAAAAACCCTAATCCAACTAGTGGGGCACCCAAATGAGGCCTTATTCCATTTGATGACATCTTGTTTGAATTTGTTTTTCCTCATATTTCTTTTTACTTTCTTTTGAATTTTTTATGAGGATATTTAAATGAATTTGTGTTGAGTATTTAATCAAATTTACAACTGAGAATCCTTTGAATATCAACTGAATTAAAAAACTCTGTAAATGATCAGAGTTACAAATCTTTGACATTATCACATGACTAAAAAATAATGACATTTGATTTTACCCCCAAAGACACACTCGAACACCATACCCTTTCCTTGCAAATAACCAATATAGTCTTCTCCTCTCATGAGAGAATAAAAAAGAGGCTTGATATTTAGATGTGCATAGGTGCGGACAACATGGGGCATCATTTTGCATATGACATTATTATACTTTTTGTTTTAGACGTTCAGTAATGATAATAATCTTAACAGATGGAATAGTCGAGTAGGTGAATCAAGTTTAGGTTAGTTGCTTGGAAATTGAACTCTAAAGATGAGATTCCTTGACTTTCAAAAACACCTAGACTATAACAAATTCTTCTTGACAAACTTAAGAAATTGGACCCGTGTACCCAGCTTATAATTTTATATATATATACAATAAAGCTTGAGTTGTCCCTATAAAGCATTTGGTTAAACGCCCCAGCTTTATGGATAAGAGTTAGCTAGACTGATAAAGGTGATTATACTATACAATAAAGCTTGAGTTATCCCTCTAAAGCAATTGGTTAAACGTCTCGGCTTTATGGAGAATATTCAGCTAACCTGATAAAGGTGATAATTATATATATACAATAATATTAAGTTGTCCCTCTAGAGAAATTGGTTAAACACTCCAGCTTTAGGGATTCAGCTAGCCACACAATGGCAAATTTAAATAAGGAGTTTCGGTAAAAATGGACTAAGGGAGTTAAGGAACACTTGTTATAGTCATATTCACATGAGCACTCAAGAATTTCATTTTTAGACTGATATTTTTGCACTACCTTTATTAGAGGGGCCTACGAAGCTTGAACAAATGGAAGGTTTCAGAGAACCGAAATAGAAGGTCTAGTAAAGGATCAAGCTAGTTGCGTCATTTTTTCCACATCCAATCAAAATGCCAAGCCAAAGAAAGAGACATGTTACAATGACCAAAAATGACATTTTTTAAGGCTAAATAGGAGGCCAGCCATCCATTTGAACATTTTTCAAAGAGCTATAACTCTGAAAGCATTAAAAGAGTTATTGATTTCTTTGATATTCTTTGAACTGATGTTTATAATTTGATTTGATTTGATTGCGAGCCTAAATTAAGAGACAATGGTTTACAGAATTCTTGCCTTTTTATCTTTTTCCCTCCTGAATAAGAGAAAGGAAAAAAACATTTTCAAACAGGACAATCTCAAATGTGAAAGGTCCCGGAAGGTACTAAGGCTCATTTTGCCTCTATTAAAGAAAGAATGAACATTGCCAAATTTCGAGCATTTCATAAGACAATCAGTCCGAGAGATCAGATAGAACTCGTGACATTACCAATAACCTGAGAAGAAAATGGGGCATGGTCGATTCCAAGGACAAGACCAGCAGAAAAAAATGAGGCTCCATCCAAAGGATAAAACAGAATTAATTCATGTTGCATGTATCTTAGATATACTTAAGAGCATCACATTCATCATTTTTAGCATACATATTTTTTGCAGCTTTTTGAGTCAAGTTTCAACTTCAAGATGAAAGATACTCGATTCAAAAGCACATTCAAAAGTTGATGGTAGTTGCTCAACCTCACAGCGAAGGTGCCATCCACGATTTCAACTTCATGAAGAAGGATATCGTGCCTGATGAAGTGATTTGGTATAAAGAAAAACATGTCATCCACAGATTTGACTTCCTTAAGTCAACGGTTAGATCTTCTGAAAGGATTTCTTTAACATGCAGGAACAAGCAAATTATCAATCGCCTTTGAGATTGTTTCTCTGGAAACAAGGGGTCGTCTTGCTTGAGACTAATTTACTCAAAACAAAGTTTTGTTTCTCTTGAGATAGTTTCTCTTGAAACAAATTTTGTCTCTCTTGAGACAGTTTCCCTTGAAACAAATTTTGTCTCTCTTGAGACAGCTTCCCTTGAAACAAAATCTTTGAATATGTTTTACATTAAACAAATTTCGTCTCCCTTGAAACAGTTTCTTTTGGAACTAAGTTTTATCTCTCTTCAGATAGTTTCTCTTGAAACAAATTTTGTCTTTGTCTATCTTGAGACAGTTTCTCTTGAAACAAATTTTGTCTCTCTTGAGACAGTTTCCCTTGAAACAAATTTTGTCTCTCTTGAGACAGTTTCCCTTGAAACAAAATCTTCGAATATGTTTCCCTTGAAACAAAATTTTGTCTCCCTTGAGACAGTTTTCCTTGAAACACCCACCGTTGAGATCGTTTCCCTTGAAACAAATTTCGTCTCGTTTGAGACAATTTTCCCTTGAAACAAGAAATTTTATCTCACTCGAGAGAGCTTTTCTTAAAATAGATTTCTTACTCATTTTCATCCAGATATTGAATATTTGACAGGAATTCCAAAGTTAGCAGAGGTTTTATTACACAATTCCATGTTGAAGTAGAAGATTTCAGCAAAGAATCAATTCACGTCTTCATTTTTGAAATAAGTTTGAAAATCTTTAGAGAGAAGATAAACCGATCAACATTCCCAATAGAGAATTCATAATGAAGAAGATTGTTCAACTTTTTCTTGATTCCATTACCGAAGGAGTTAGATAGAATCAACTTCTTGCTCGATTCATCACATATGGAGTTGAATCAGTAATGCCTCTCTTGAGGGATCAACATTTCTGGAAGAAAGATCACGATGAGAAAAAACCATTGACTTGAAAAACTGAAAATGAAGACTAAACCAAGAGAACGAAGCAAAGATGACATCATTTGCAGCAAAGAATCCATGATTTCAACTCCACGACGGAGGAAATTGTACTCACATCCACGATTTCAACTCCATGACAGAGAATATTGTACCCATAAATCCACGATTTCAACTTCACGACGAAGGATATCGTGCCAAATCTACATTGGATTTCAACTTCACGACGAAAGATATCCAATTCAAAGCTCAACTTCACAGTGAAGGGGCTTCCCAATTTCATTCAGAGCCAATTTCAACTTCACAGCGAAGGATATTGGACTCGAAACAATACAACTTACAATGCCTGGATTTTAACTTCACGACGAAGGATATCCAGTTCAAGGCTCAACTTCACGACGAAGGGGTCATCCACAGTTTCAACTTCACGACGAAGGGAATCGTGCACACAAGCAGCATCCATCTCTAGATTGGATTTCAACTTCACGACGAAGGATATCCAACTCAAAGAAGGAGTGTTTGTCAATAAACTTTCCAGTTTTAGGGTTAATTTTAACTTCGCAACAAAGGATATTGGCCTCGAAAGAGTGCAACGAACATTGGATTTCAACTTCACAACGAAGGATATCCAAATCCAAGGCTCAACTTCACGACGAATGGGCCATATATGATTACAACTTCACAACGAAGGGTGTCGTTCCCCAACAGATTGACCCGACTTCACGATGAAGGAGTCATCTATAACACAACAACACCAAAGTCTTCAAGTCAAGTTTCACCTTCACGACGAAGTATCTTGGGCCAGAAGACGATTCACAGGCCACATGCCAAAAGCTTTTAGTTCGATTTCAACTTCACGACGAAGGATATCGTGCTTAGAAGTTTCCAGTTCAACTTAACATCACGACGAGGGAGTCATTTTGTGATTCAATTCAAATTAACAGATCAGTCATTACATCGGATTTCAACTCTACAATGGAGGACATTCGATATGGACAAAATTTATGTCTTTTAATCTTTGCTCTATTTTCGTTACACGATAATGAGCTAAGAGGGGCAGCTGTAGACACTATATTTCGTCCCATCATAAATAACTATATTTATATGTTATATAATTTATATGTTACTTATATATATATTGTATATGACATTTACACATCATTATTTCTCTTCTTTTTACAGGCCCATATACAAAAAAAGGATAAAGCCCAGTAGTAACCCAAACCACTTGAAGCCCACGTACGATCCAGATTGAGACCCTAAAAGTATATTAGGGTTTCAAAGTTTTTCATTCAGCCATACTGTATCTCTTCCCTGTTTGAAGACCCCTCACGCCGCACGCATCTCCGCCGATTTTTTCGGCCAACGTTCCCTCGTCAACAACAAATACCCAAGTCAACACAATAGTAACAAACCAAGTGTTTCATTCGGGAGCAAACTCTCTAAAAATATGTTGTAAATAGGCTATAAATAAGACGTGTAATCAACACATTTTGGACTACGATTACACATGAATATTACACACAAATATCAGAAAAGTACGAGCAGAGAAAGAGTAATTCCAAAACATTTGTAAAGCTTTCGAAAGAAATAATGAGAAAGGTATTGCCTTTTACCATTGTTCGGTTGCTATTGTTGCACGTTTTTTTCTATTCTCGTTTTGCTTTTGACCCCGAATAGCCCAAAAGTAGGTTACGCCGATGACCGAAAATGGTGGTGTTCGAATATTCTTTTCTAGATCTGCACCCCTACGAGGCTAGTTTCGAAAAAAACGTTTGGATTTTTAGATTGCGGGTGAAAAGAGCTTTTAAAAAATTGATTTTTTTAGGTTTATCGCCGATGAACAGCGTCCGGTTCCGATCAACGGCAACCGATGAGGTGGCTACAGTGGCCGATTTTATGGGTTCATTGAAACCCACGGTGGCATTCATATTGTTGATGAATAGATGAGAGGGAAACAAAAATGGGGAGGGGCTTGCACGCATGAATGAGAGAAAATGAGGCATTAAGCCAAAAGGTTAGCTTATATACATGACCCATGGGTCATTTGAAACCCGCGTTCCGACCTGATCCACTCTGACAGACCCGCGTGTTTTGTTTTAAAATTGGGTAAACCACGCTTTTGGTCCCCTTCTATTTTTAATGGTCTCATTTTGACCCTAAATTCGATTTCCACATCACTTTTCCTCCTAATTTGGCCACTCAATTCATTTTGCTTTTCAATTTAGTCCTCTTATAAACCCAATTCGTATTTTCATTCTTAATTTTTTTATTTTTTATTTTTATTTAATATATTATGTTTCATTATTATTATTATTATTATTATTGTTATTTCATATTTTTTATTTTAATATTTTTTTGTTTATACCTTGTTTAAAATTATTATATATATATTTCTTTATAACTATCATTATCACTATTTATTTTTACTATTAACGTATATATATGTATATTATTTGCATTTTTTGTTTTATTATTATTATCATTGTTATATATATATATATATATATTATTTATTTTATTCATTTCATTTTTTATTGTGTTTACTTTTTTTCTCTTTTTTTATTTATTTATTTAGTATATGTCCTATTTTTTTTCTTTGTTTTTATATATATTTTTATTTATTATATATTTTTACCCTTTTTATATTTTCTTTATTTATTTTTATTTCCTTTTATATTTTATTTTGTTATTTGCATTATCTTCTTATTTTTGTTTAGTTGTTTGCCATTTATATATTATTATTATTATTATTATTATTATTATTATTATTATTTTCTTCATTTTATTTATTTTATTCATTTTTACCTTTTCTTTATTTCTCATTATTTTCTTTATTTCATGCATTTTTTTACTTTCTTTATTTTCATTTTTTTATCTAACAAATTTTTTGACTTTTAAAGGGTAGATTTTCAATCAAATTTATCAGTGGTAAGTAATTTTGGATCGTTACTTTACCTTTTAATTTAAATTACAATTTTCTTAATTTAAGACAACTGGAAATTACATAGTACCGAAAGGGCAGTTCAAGGGTGCTAACCCTTCATTGACTGTAACCGACTCTCGAATCCGATATACCTTTTGGTAAGATGCAGATCATGTAAGAAATAAGGCATCCATTCAACCTATTTTTAAAAAAATAAATGATCGATGGTGACTCCTAATCCATTTTCCTAAGTCAAAGTGCAATTCCGGGCTCAACTGAAAGACGATTACGACACATATGATCAGGGAACACACTAGAGATTACAGATATGGTTCGGAGGTACTGGATAATCTTATTGGACATAGTAACAGGGATCTTTAGTATATCAGTAGAATGATAGAAATTAAAATCACTATCAGAAGAGTTTATTATATGATGGGAACATTGATTATTCATAACGTAACGTATCAGGATCATTTCAGAATCCTTTGCTTATGGGTTACTTGTTTTTTCATATATGACCAGAGTGATTTGAGCTGATAAGGGAAAATAAATATTCATGACATTTACCATCTATGTCGATCGATCGGATTATCGAACAACTCGAGCTGAATCACTTCTAGAACTGATACTTGTCGACTGATCAATTCATTTCCCTTCAAGGGTATTCAATCATTCATGGGCTTAGTATATTCTTGGGTTATTTGCATTCCAGGGGTATTTTGATTATTTTATAGATCTAGGGTATTTCAATTCTTTCATTCCGTCCGGTCTTATTATTTAATTCAAACTTATCTTTTACTTCAGTCTTTTTGAACAATTCTGACCAAAAGAGCACCATAGATAAATTATTCTTCAGGTATTTACTAAAAACTCAGAGATTTTCGGGTCAAGTGCCTTCTTAGATTTTACAAATGGAATATCATAATTTTTTTGTACAAAGACATGGTCTTAATAATTAAAACTTTAATTCATCGGTTTAAGCACGAATCCTTAGGGTACTTTCTCATTCAGGGTCAACTCAGAATATTTTTACCTCTCAAGGGTATTTTTGTAATTTCACCTAATCAAAGTATTCTCATAATTTATCACTTAAACTGTATTCGGTTTGAATCCATCCATAATCAAATAGGCATAGTAGACCAATCATATATATTATATCCATGCATTTATCCATTATCAACATGTTCCATAAAGAGATAGTAATGTATTACCTCGATTTTCATGCCATATTGTTCGACCATTTAAATTCCATTCGAACGCCCTCGATCCTTAATTCAACTTCCAATAATTCCTCAAATACATAACAATATAAATTTCATAAAGGGCTTAATTCTGAAAAATAGATTGAATCAGGTGATAAATAAGTGAAAAACAGCTTATCAGGTTCGACTTTGGCGAAACAGACCCCAAAAACGGACTCAAAACGTTAAAAAAATATCACGATAGGTGTACCCGAAAAAAGTCAACGGTCGGTCAAAGTTCTGGTCAACGATGGTCAATGGTGATCAACGGTCAACGCGGTCAACGGTAGGTCAACCGGGTCGGGTCAAAACTGGGTCAAACAGGCCCAACAGTTTTTGAAACTCCCCCACTCGCAGAGCGGTGCGTGGGGGGCGTGAACAGTGCTACGGTGTCTGAAAAATTCTCAAAAAGTTTCTAAAAAAAATTTTAAGGCATTTTGAGACACTTACCAAGCTCGATTCACAATTTTGAACGGAGGAGAGCTCGATTCCGAAACATTGAAAACTTTGACTTCCTCACCTCTCTACGCGCCGGCAACGATGCAGACACGGAGGACACCAATAAACTCGGAACGATGCAAGGAACACGATGGTGCGGGAGGTATCGAAAATGGGTGGTCGGATCGATGTGAATCGACGGAAAACCAACGGATATTGAGTTAAAACCGATGATACTTCCGATTAAGATTTACAAAAATGATGGCGATTCACGACGAGAGGATTGAGGGGTTTTGTTCATTGTTCGACGAATCGGTTTCGGTTCATCGAACGGTTGCCGGACGATGAATATATCGGAGCTCAAAGGAGGGTCAACGGGGGAGGGAAATGGGAAAATACAATTTGTAAAACTGATTGCACGAGGAGAGAGTTTATAATTCTCTCTTAAAGAAAAATAGGTAAATTTAGAACTGGGTCACTGAAGTTCCTATACTTTATAAATTGTTCTGCCAACTTTACGATTTGTACAATTTAATCCTCAATTTCTTCTAAAATACCAATTAAATCCAATACTTTATAATTTCTAAATTTTAGCCCCTAAATTGGGGTGTTACAATTCTCTCATCCTTAAAAGAATTTCGTCCTCGAAATTCATTCATGTCACAGAATTACAGAAATGAAAATTCCATTAATTCTTCCATATCTTCAAGTAGTTCTTATAGAAATACGAACCCTCCACTAATCCATAACCAGTTGAGTATGCATTCTTATCAGAACTCTCCCTCATTCCATAAAAGAATCAGAACATATTTATCCTTGTTGAATCAATTCAGCCTTAGTTACCAGAATAAGCTCATAGAGCAATAACATATCCCAATTTCATTTCTGGAGTTGGATCGAAATTTCTCAGATAAGTAACACTCACTGGCTCATGAGGTACTTTACAGAATTTAGATAGACGTTACTTGTATTCCTTTATGCAATGATAGAGTCCTAACAGATATAAACTTAGGTTTGCTCGTTACATATAGAGACTCAACCTTGTAGTTCTGACTCAGAGAGGTACGATTGTATTCTAGAGGCATGTACTGATCAAACATCTTTTTTTTAAATTCGACCGACCGGTGTATCTTGAAAAATTTGGCTCAACCATAGCTTTGATACCAATAAATGTAACCCCCTCAGACCGATGCGGGTAACCTGATCCGATCTGGAGTGTCATATTATGTCCACCGGAGCGACCCACCGTAAAAATAGCGAAAAATTTAAAACTTTTATTAAAACGTGTAAACTCATAAAATGATTTATCAATATGCATAAATAAAAAAGATTCTCAGACTTGTATATAAAACAAAATACAATTACATACCCCCTAATTACATGTACCATACTCTGCAAGCAACGCCGAAAGAACTCCCTTACTGAAGTCGATAGTTGCACTAATACAATTTTCTTTTCCTGCTATAGTGAGTAATAAAGTGAGCTTCGAAAAGCTCAGTAATACAGAACTACTAGATGATGCTGAAGAATATGCAGATACAAATAAACATATATTTCCTTATTGGTTCATATGTCTACAGATCTTTATGTTGAGCGAAAATCCTACTAATATTTCAGGTGGTAACGGACAATGAGCTTTCAATTCAGATAAATATTTCGAATGACTGAGTTCAGGAGATCAGAATAGGTTATCTAGTGTGTTCCCGTAAAACATTTAAAATAGTTATGTTTTTTAAAATCAGTACAAATCACAGTTATTAAAACATCATAGGAGTTTTGAAATTTAAAAACTCTGAATTGTCCTCCAACCGAATGCCATGTGCAGATCCTCAGAATTGCACAACCTAAGGGAGTACCTTGGGGCCTGCGAGCCTACCTAAGAATATTCTCGGGGTCGCAGAGCCTACCCAAGGGTTGCCTTAGGTCTATAAGGAATTACCAGTCGATGCTGAACCTATCCGAGGAATTACCAACAGCGACTGGCCTGCCAGAGTCTTCATACCAAAACCCAGAGTGCCCCGAATAAAATATTTTTCTTCAGTAACGGAGATATCAGAAATCAGAACATAAATCAGAGCAGAAATCATAACAGAATTCAGAGCAGAAACCAGATAAAATATTCATATGATCATGGAACATACTAGAGATTACAGTTATGGTTCGGAGGTACTGGATAATCTTATTGGACATAGAAACAGGGATCTTTAGTGTATCGATAGAATGTCAGAAATTAAAATCACTATTAGAATAGTTCATTATCTGATGGGAACATTGATTATTCAGAACGTAACGTATCAGGATCATTTAGTATTCGGACAGTTTTCATAAGCACAAGTATTCAGAAAGTTTTTTAGAATCCTTTGCTTATGGGTTACTTATTTTTAATATATAACCAGAGTGATTTGAGTTGTTAAGGGAAAATGAATATTCATGACATTTACCATCTATGTCGATCGATCGGATTATTGAACAACTCGAGCTGAATCACTTCCAGAACTGATACTTGTCGACTGATCAATTCATTGCCCTTCTAGGGTATTCAATCATTCCTGGGCTTAGTGATATTCTTGGGTCATTTGCATTCTAGGGGTATTTTGATCATTTTATAGATCTAGGGTATTTCAATCCTTTCATTCCGTCCGGTCTTATTATTTAATTCAAACTTATCTTTTACTTCAGTCCTTTTGAACAATTCTGACCAAAAGAGCACCATCGATAAATTATTCTTTAGGTATTTATTCATAACTCGAAGATTTTCGGGTCAATTACCTTCATAGATTTTACAAACGGAATATCATAAATGTTCTATACAAAGACATGATCTTAATAATTAAAACTTTAATTCATCGGTTTAAGCATGAATCCTTAGGGTACTTTCTCAGTCAGGGTCAACTCAGAATATCTTTACCACTCAAGGGTATTTTCGTAATTTCACCTAATCGAAGTATTCTAATAATTTATCACTTAAACCGTATTCGGTTTGAATCCATCCATAATCAAACAGGCATAGTAGACCAATCATATATATTATATCCATG
The DNA here is from genome assembly GCF_006381635.1 of Hibiscus syriacus. Classification (NCBI taxonomy): domain Eukaryota; kingdom Viridiplantae; phylum Streptophyta; class Magnoliopsida; order Malvales; family Malvaceae; genus Hibiscus; species Hibiscus syriacus. The sequence continues at coordinate 934,177 of NW_024063176.1, forward strand.
CATTTATCCATTATCAACATGTTCCATAAAGCATAAAGAGGTAGTAATATATTACCTCGATTTCCATGCCATACTGTTCGACCATTTAAATTTCATTCGAACGCCCTCGATCCTTAATTCAACTTCCAATAATTCCTCAAATACATAACAATATAAATTTCATAAAAAAAACGAGGCCTAATTCCGAAAAATAGATTGAATCAGGTGATAAATCAGTGAAAAATAACTTATCGGGTTCGAATTTGGCGAAACAGACCCTAAAAATAGACTCAAAACATTGAAAATGTCAAGATAGGTGTACCCGAAAAAAGTCAACGTCGATCAAAGTTCTGGTCAATGGAAATCAACGGTCAACGCGGTGAATGGTCAACGGTCGGTCAACGGGTCAGGTCGGGTTGGGTCAAACGGGTTGGGTCAAAATTGGGGTTAAACTGCCCCAACAGTTTTCGAAGCTCCCCCACTCGCAGGGACGGCACGTGGGGGTGCGTGAACAGTGCTACGGTTTCTGAAAAATTCCTAAAAAATTTCTAAAAATTATTTTAAGGCATTTTGAGACACTTACCAAGCTCGGTTCATAATTTTGAACGGCGGAGAGCACGATTCTGAAATATTGAAAACTTTGGCCTCCTCACCCCTCCAACCGTTGGCAACGACAGAGACACAGAAGACACCGGTGAACTCAAAACGATGTAAGGAACACGATGGTGTGGGAGGTGTCGAAAACGGGTGCCCAGATCGACGTTAATCGACGGAAAACCACCGAATATTGAATTAAAACCGACGATACTTCCGATTAAGATTTACGAAAACGACGACGATTCACGACGAAAGGTTTGAGGGGTTTTGTTCATCGGTCGACAACGAACACAATGGTGGTTTCAGTTAGTCGAATGGTGGCCGTACGGTGAATAAATCGGAGCTCAAAGGAGGGTCAACGGGGGAGGGAAATGGGAAAATGCAATATGCAAAACTGATTGCACAGGGAGAGAGTTTATAATTCTCTCCTAAAGAAAAATGGGTAAATTCAGAACTGGGTCACTGAAGTTCTTGCACTTTATAAAATGTTCTGCCAACTTTATGATTTTTACAATTTAATCCTCAATTTCTTCCAAAATACCAATTAAATCCAATAATTTATAATTTCTAAATTTTAGCCCCTAAATTGGGGTGTTACAATTAGATAAGTGAAAATAGATGACTGAGACTGACTCATTTTTTTCTAGTGAAAATATTCTCATTTCATACTGTTAATCTCAACTATCTTCATCCAATGTCTTAAATCCGTGTAAAAACTTAAGAAAAAAAAATTATATTGTGTAAAAATTATCATATTATATATATATATATATATATATATAAACTCAAATCTCATATTAGATAACTTTTAAATGGAACTATCAATACAGATTTTAGAACGAAGATAAGAGTCAATACAACTATTAATGTGATTATTCCAATTATAGTTAGTATCATACAAGTTAAAATCATAATGGGGATCATCACTTTTTGATCCATTATTCATATAAATAGAATTAAGATAACTATAAAAAAAATTCTAGTTCACTCAAAAAAGAATGATCATTGTTAATCTCAAAAATTTGAGTTTTACTATCAAAATATATGGAATAACTATCTTGATTACTATCCTTAATTAAAAAGGTGTCATCAGAAATGAAATTTTGAATGTCTTTGACGCCAACTAAATGATCAACCTTACTGTAATAACTAGAGTTGTCACTACAATCATGAATGTTTTTATCCGTATCATTTCTAGCCGGGTCTTCGTTTACACTAGTATTTTCAATAGGACCGAGGCTATTCATTGATTTACTTAGCCCGCATCTGTATTCTAATTCCCCCTTAGACAAGATCAAATTGAACCATGTTTTTTCCATAGAGCTATCATACTTATAAATCAAATAATGATATATATTTAAGAATATTCCAATCAATAATCTTCGGAATATTATAATAACAACTATATCAATCGATCTAAAAATCAATTTAATATTTTAATAATAACCTGGTAACAATAATTTAAACGTAGTAATTATTGTCAACTTTCCTAAGTGCAAGGCTAAACAAACTTTCCCAGGTGCCAAAAACAGTAACAATCTTGCTTATATTCCAGGAAAGAAATAACATGCACGCATCTGGGTGTTGAAAGGCAACTTTGATAAATAAAATTAACAAAACTAATTATATAGTGTAAAGTTTTTTTAGTTTTATACAATTTTAGAATTGTTAAATGAGTGAAAATAAACGATCAAGATTAACAATATGAAATAAGAAGATATTCATAGAAAAAGAAAATGAGTTAATCTTCACTCATCCAATGACCCTAAAAGGAATTTACCTTGTGTACGTAGATCCTAACAATATATATAGGGTTAGGATCCACTTATACAGTGTAAAACTCTTTTAGTTTTATACAGATCTAAGACCGTTGGATAAGTAAAAATATATGACTGGGATTAACCATTTGTTTTGTTTTTTTATGATTGAATATCTTCGCATTTTCTACTGTTAATCTCAATAGTTTATTTTCACTCATTCAACGGTCTTAAATTTGTATAAAACTAAAAGAATTTTACATTTTATAATAGGATCCTATCACATTTCTCATATATTAAATAATAATATTAATTAAATTAAACTCATTAAGCACACATATATAATTTATTTCCTCGTTTTATTTATCATTCTTTACATTCAAATAACTGATTTAATCTCATTAATAATTTGTTTTAATTTAATATAATTTATTTATATAATTTTATTAATAAATCCATATTAATCTCATTATTATTTATTATCATCAAAGAAATAATATAAAGTTTTCACCATCATCCAATCACGTAATAAAAAAATGAAAATTCAATCAATCATTTAAATCAAATCTAGAATATAAATGGTTGAGTTTATTACAATTTTTATTTTACTAAGGGACGACACCAGGGGCTGACAGCGGCCTTAGCTCTCCTTGGTTAGGTTAAACAGTCCTTTTAATCCTTAAATATATAAAATTTTATTAAATAAAGAGGTAAATATTCACTTTTGGTCCCCCTTATTTTGGAGGAGCGGTGCACTCTTTAGGAAGTCCAGTAGCAGCGAAGCGATTGGTGTCAGTGCAATAGTTGTAGATCATGTGCTTTTTCTGGATATCTTGGAGCTTCTGTTTGGTGGCGACATCGAGTTCTTCTGTCATCCATGCTGCGCTGCTGGGACATGAAGATTTGCCGTTAGACCAGACGCAAACCTCGGCTTTGTAACGCCTATAAGACGCGGTGAAAGGAGCTAGGTTATAATCCGTCTTGACTAGCCCGCCACGAGTCGCCCAATCGTCGGCGTTCCAAAAACTTGCATACATTCTCATCGGCTGTTTCGTTGGGAACGGAACGCCCATCGATTCCATGTTGTTGAACTCTCTGATCACGGTGTTGTCGACGGAGAAACTGTTTGAGTACCAACATTTGAGAAGAAATGAGAATCAAACAATGGGAATAGGTTAGTAAATTAATCACAATAAACCTTACATGATGCGTTTAGGGTTCCAAAGAATAGTGTAGGTATGGAAATCTTGGGAGGGATCGAACCAAAGGTGAAATTGTTGCTCTCTGTCACCTTTTCCTCCGCAGTACACATTGGTGTGAATCGTAATCGGTTGGCCGGTCGAGTTTCCCAAGAATTCGAAGTCGATTTCATCCCAAGTTTTGCCGTGTGAACGAAGCTGTAACATTGACAACATTAAATTACTGTAAGACGAGATGTTATAAATAAAAAAATAAATCGAATAAAGAAACATAACATTATGTCATGTCAAAGTGTAATCACTAGACTTAACGAGTCTTGAGATTAAAAAAATCACTATTAGAAGTTGTACACTCGAAATTTGAAGTGAACAATAATGATATTACTCTTTCTCTAAAAACCGAAATCATAAAGAAATTATAGAGAAACACTTGTTTTTCCGATGTGGGATTTACATGTCTTACCATCTTTAACATTACCCAGAGAGAAAACGTTGGTTTGATTATAACTTACGTAATACGTCGTGACAAGGCCGGCAGAGTTGCCTGGAACCAGCTTAATGCTCATCTCGATCTTCCCGAAGAGGTATTCGTCCTTGGATTCGAAACCGGAACCGCTCCATTTGTCGAGGGTGAGAGTAAGAAGCTCGCCGTTCTCGAGAATCTTACCTCGGCCGTCTCCCCAGGTGATGTTTACGTCGTTGTGGAAGTTGGCGGATGAAGCAACCACCAAAGTGGCCAGTACAGATAGTACCAAACCAAATGAAGAACTCATCATAGAATTCTACGTTTGTTATTTTTCCTTTATTGTTTGGGGTTTTTGATTTGATTTTTGATGTTTTGGAATTGGTATTGTTATATAGCGGAGGATTGGGATGTTCGGTGCTCGGCGTTTCCGTCTGAACTTCTGCAGAACCGTTCAACCAAATACTGTTGCTTAAGAATAGGCCATCGGTCAGAGCAAGTAATGGCCATGTTTTATTCTTTATTCCCGGAAAATTTTGTCCATAATTATTTAGGGTAAAGTATATATATAGTCCATAAACTATATATTAAAAGTTAAAAAAAGTCTCATGATAATATATCGTTATTTTGTTGAGTCCTCGGACTATTAAAAGTTACAAAATGATCATCTAACTATTCATATGTTCCAAACTTGTTTATTTCTGTTAAAAAATTGATGTCAATCTGAGCTGAACGTTAACCTGTTGGCCGAGATATGACAAATCATATTTAAATGATGTCTAATGGCATTGACTTTACTTTTAAGCACCAACTTTACTTTTAAGCACTGACACAACGACATAATATTTTAAGTACCAACTTAAGAACATAATATAAACAGAAAATTGATCTACAAAATACACTCAAATGGTTCTATGATTGTATTTTATAACATATTAATCATATGTTAACATCTATCTCACGACCGATAATTTTTTAACAAAAAAATGTTAGAAAAATTAATAAATAATATTTGATGTATTTTAATAATAAGTTATGTCACTTGGTGAACAGACTTATTATTTGGTATAAAATTGCATCAATTCAATTATACCTATTAGCTTTTCAACAATTCTCTTCATCAAAAGGTCATAACCTTTTGATTAATTTCGTCTCCCCTGTATATAGGTTAGTTGAGGCACAATCTTAAAAACAATTTTGAGAGACAACTTTGAGACACAATTCACAAAGTTGAATTAGGAAACCACTTAGAAAATTCTTTTCAAATTCGTTCTTTCCGGTGATAGAGAAAGACAAGATTGTGTTCGACTGATCACTACGGTTGTGCTTACTGTTGTGATCGTTTGTTGTTTTATCCTGGGAGATCGACGTCCAACGTTACTCAAAGCACCGAGGAGATGATGAATCTGTCTTAAGGAAACTGTTCATACATGCCTCAACAAAAATCCTTCTTCGGTTTATCATATTCTACTCATCTGATTCATTGTCTAAATATGAGTAAACCAATTTCTTGCCTCTATTTTAAATTTTATTTATTTTGTTTCGTTCGATTATATAATATTTATTATTATTTTTATCTCGGATTAACAATTTTGTCTAACAATCTTAAGATAAATTCTATATTTTATTTTACAATTCTAATCCGAGATGAACTTTATACGTAATTGGTTGTGGCAATTTGCGTCATTGAAATTCTCAGTGGAGCAAGTTGGATTGAAAGAACATTCACATGTGAAAAACCCTCAGAAAATCACTGGATAGTTATTTTCGTGCTCCAATCCTTGAAGAAATTGAAGTGATGAACACAAAAAGTAGGGTCCAATTAACTTTGTGTTATGATTCCATAACCTTTTGCAGGTTCAAAGAGAAGAACCTCTATTATCATCCAGTCTACGAGACTATAACTGGAACAAGTTTTAGAAACCTACGTTATCTCTAATATCTTGCCTATGAAAATTCACAATGCAAATTGAATGTATGTGGAGCCCAGAGTTTCAGTTAACGTGTGAAACTACGATACAAAGAACCAACGTTGTGGAGTCCTTTGTTTCTTGCCTACACCTTCACACGCGTCATTCGGTGCACACCTTGTCATTTGGTTGTGCTTTGTGGATAGCGTGAGGGTTGGTTATTTGTGGTAGCAAATACAATTTGCCATGTTTAGCTTTGAACTCTCAAAGCAACTTTTGTCCTTTGTGAGGGCGCACCACCCACAAGTTAATGATCTTAGTTTTGGTTGGCAACGATGAATTCATAATACTGATCAAGAAATCGAAAAGGTACATAGAACCATTCATATTTGTTGTATAATATATGTACATTGAGATTATACTATTGTTTCGGGTTTTATTAAATCCCCACCGATCAACAGAAGTAGTTATATTTCGAGAATTAATTTATTAAATTCTTGTCATTTAACAGAAATTGGTTCTGTTTTGGGTTTTATTCCTATTGTCCAACAGAAGTTGGTTTTGTTTCGGATTTTAACTTTAAATCCTGACATTTAACGGATTCAACAAAATAATGTTGGTTGTACATTTCTGTTTCGGGTTTTAGTTTTACTAAATTCTCTCCGTTTAACAGAAATTATTTAATTGTTGGATTTTAGTTTTGACTAAAATTTGTTGTGATAAATAAGATACCGAGCGTAATTATGACATGTCTTTGGACAAAAATCGGGCCTATAATTCGTTTCAAGATTTAATCCTGTTGTTCAACAAAATTTATTGATTTACTGTTGATAACAAAAATCGTTTGGAGATAACAATATTGTTACAAATTCTATTTTAGAATTTTAATTTCTAATTAAATTTTGTTGTTTAACAGAAACAAATGGTAAAATAAATTGAATTAACTTTCAATTTATTGTTGGAATATTTACAAATTATGGTTACATGTTTTAAACGAAACAATGGTAACCCCACTGATTCACCTAACTCGTGATTTGAAATGTTGATTTCTATTCACTTTGAATAAAATTCAACGATGTCAGTGGTTGTGAACCACAACGAGAAGAATGAGAAATTCATGGATAGAATTTCAAGACATAAGCGACGTAAGATTTTTTATTTAATCATGTTAAATATGGTCAAATGTAGGATGATCCTCCTATTCATAGAGAGGATGAGATAGACATTGTTTTCATTAAAGCTTGAAACCTTTATAAGTTTCAATGTCGGAATTACATCTTGAATGGATTGTCAGATACACCATATGAAGTGTACAATATCCATAAGATTGCTAAAGAATTATGAATGACATTTGGTCATGTTTTGAGTTGTCATAGAACATGTCGAAAAAGCTATTTTATTAGCAAATTACCTTTAAATAAGGTAACTTACAAGAAAATAGGCATATGAGTTATGGAAATGTAGAAAACTTTCCTACAATTACATCAAAGTGTAGGGGTGCCTTGTATAAGTATAATGGTAAGTTGAGACACATACGTCGTCAATATAATATCATTAAACAATTGATCTCAACTAGAGTTATCTATATTGATTTTGTAAGATCAAAAGATAACATTATGGATCCGCTAAACAATGAGTTGAATCGAGATCAAGTTGATAAACATCGAAAGGAATGTGACTAAAGCCCATTAATGTTTAAGGCGCTATGTGAAGGAAAACCCAACTTAGTTGACTGGAGATTCCAAGATCTAAGTTCAATGGGAAAACCTACTTGCATAGACCTTGTGAGGTCACTATGGGGGTTCTTATCCCCAAGTCTATTCCTATGATAAAAACAGTGACTAAAATGTGGAAAAGGTTAAGCATTGCTTTTAATGACCACTATGTGTTTCGGTGAGCCGAACAACATAAGTCACCTATGTGAGAGTGAAGTGGAGCTGCTTCAAAGAGACTATTGGGGCATAGTTCTCTAAACTCTTGCAGAACTAGGAGATGTCCACGGCTATATGGACATAACCATGAGAACCAAATTCTTGTCAGTGAGATATTTGTGTGAGGTATGTCATCGCTTACACCAACGGCATGGCAGTTCAAGGACATCACGTCTACTGGACTGCCAGTAAGGTAAACATATTTTCACAAGGGAATGTTAAAAGGGGAACGCCTACATATCCTATGCAAATATCGAACATAGAATCTATCACCATATCGAGTCAATGTTTGAAATCATCAATTTCATTCATGTGGGGGATTGTTGGAAAAAATTAATAAATAATTTAATAAAATTGATGTCTTTTAATAATAAGTTATGTCACTTGGTGAACAGACTTATTATTTGGTATAAAATTGCATCAATTCAATTATACCTATTAGCTTTTCAACAAATCTCTTCATCGAAAGGTCATAACCTTTTGATTAATTTCCTCTCCCCTATATATAGGTTAGTTGAGGCACAATTTTAGAAACAACTTTGAAAGACAACTTTGAGACACAATTCACAGAGTTGAATTAAGAAATCACTTAGAAAATTCTTTTCAAATTCGATCTTTCTGGTGATAGAGAAAGGTAAGATTGTGTTCGACTGATCACTACGGTTGTGCTTACTGTTGTGATAGTTTGTTGTTGTATCCTGGGAGACCGACGTCCAACGTTACTCAAAGCACCGAGGAGAGGACGAATTTGTCTTAAGGAAACTGTTCATACATGCCTCAACAAAAATCCTTCTTCGATTTATCATACTCTACTCATCCAATTCATTGTCTAAATATGAGTAAACCAATTTCTTGCCTCTATTTTAAATTTTATTTATTTTGTTTCGTTCGATTATATAATTATATTTATTATTATTATTATTATTAAAATCGCCTCAGTGACCAAAAATGCCTTATAATATACGATTTTAACCAACTTTTTTTGGATTTGCCAAAATGACCAACAAAATCGCAACGCGAAATAAAAATCGCAACGCGATCCCCAGAATCGCAAATCAGTTTCCAAAATCGCAACGCGATTCTTGAAAATCGCAATGCGATAGTACAAATTCGCATTGCGATTTTCAAGAATCGCAACGCGAATATGAAAATCGCAACGCGAACACATAAATCGCAACACGTATCCGTAAATCGCAACGTGTATCCGTAAATCGCAACGCGTATCCATAAATCGCAATGCGTATCTGTATATCGCAACGCGTATCCGTAAATCGCAACGACAATACGTAAAATCGCAACGCGTATCCGTAAATCGCAACGATAATCCGTAAATCGCAACGAGAATCTGTAAATCACAACACTGAAATTTTGGGTATATAACTACGCAACAGCAGCAAATCATAAACTAAATCCCTAAATCGCAACTCATTCCATCTCCATCTATCACTCTCTCCGGCGACATCCGTTCCTATATCCAATGACATCCTTCCCAATCCGGCAACAGGTTTTAGTTTCGCAGCTCGTCTGTTTAGTAAATTAATTTACAACCATGAAATCATCTAATGTTGATCATGTTTGGATAGATTTGTGTTTTGGAGGGTCATGGGATAATGTTCATGGTGTTTTACAATATATGCCTTTACCCATGAATCTTCAACTAAAATTGTCTTTACAAAAGTTAACTTATGAAACTCTAATGCTACGTGTTTCAAATAAATTGAATTTAGAGCCCCTAAGTGGATTTAGGCTATCTTATCAAGAAATGGTAAAGTTTATTTGTTAACCGACAATGAAGATGTTGAACGATTCATTGCTTACATTAGTGTTTCACAAGATGATGTTACATTGTATGTTGTTGAACCTAGAAGTAGTATTGTTGGGTCAGTAGCGGGTAGTAATCAACTAAGTTTTTCTCAAAACCCACAACCTTTCTCTAATCCAAATCCCAATCAACTTTCAGCACCAAATTCCGGTTTTCGTATTGACCAGTTAGACGATGATGCCAACAGAAAAAATTGTGAGTACTAGTCAGTATTTGAAATTTGGTCTTGGTCAATATCCGGACTTTGATATTGGTCAATACACGGATTTTGATGATGTTTCAGAAGAAGAAACAGACCCTGCGTGTAATGATTTTGATATTGGTCAATACCCGAATTTTGATGATGAAACAGCCGTTGCGAAGAATGTATTGTTGATGATAATGAGGAGGAAGTTACGACTGTGATGAACATGTTGAACATCCATTCTGTAATTCATATAATCCTGAGAAGAAAAAGAAAAAGAAAAAGTCCCCGAAGAAAAGAAAATGCCACGGGCGTATAACTGGAATATGCCAGAATTACTTCAGATACCGAAGAAGAGTTGGTAAAGAAAGCAGTTGATTGTTACACAAAAGTTATTCGTATCAAGAAAGATGATTGTTTTGATACAAAGGAAGACTTGAAGATAGCTTTGTATACGAAATGTGTGGAAGATGGCTATCAACTAAAAGTTAACAAATCAAGCAAAGATCGTTTCGAAACAAGGTGTATGATTGACAAAAACTGTACGTGGCGTATGATTGCAAAGAGAATAAAAGATTGCGAAATGTTTCAAGTTAGGACTTTTATTGATAAACATACATGTTCAAGAACCCAAGTTTTCCTCACCATAGACAGGCAAACAAAAAGGTGTTGGGTGGTTTTCTGGCTGAGTTAATGTTTTTGAATGGCAGGGTATATCGGGGACATGAAATTATGACTGACATGAATGCTCGGTTCAAGATTAGTATATCATATTCTCAAGCTTGGAGAGCCAAATGTTATGCCTTGGAATTGTTGAGGGGGTCGCCAGAAGCATCGTTTGCCCAACTGCCGGCTTATTGTCACAATTTAAAGCTGAAAAATCCTGGGTCGGTAACTCATATCAAAACAGATAGAGATGGACACTTTGAGTTGCTGTTATCGCCATTGGTGCTACGGTTAGTAAATCAATATAATTTTGTTGACTCATTTTTGTTAGTTACATGCATTTCACATTTAAATGATTATATTTCTTGTGTATATTATTTTGTAGATTCGTTCGTTTATTACTTGCATACGCCCAGTTATTATAGTTGACGGAGCACATTTGAAAGGTCGATACCTTGGAGTAAACTTATTAGCAGTAGCCATGGATGCTAACAATGGGATATGCCAATAGCTTACGGGGTTGGCAAATCTGAAACCTCTGATTCATGGACATGGTTTATGGGGCATCTTAGGGATTGCATAGGTCCTATTAGCAATCTGACAATCATATCCGATAGGGCAAACTCAATGACAACGCTGTTAGAAGGTGTTTCCCAGATGCTTTTCATGGACTTTGTGGTGTTCATTTGTATAGAAATCTAAAATCAAGGTCTGCTGGTATAAAAAAGCACAAATGGACATACTGGAAGGCTGTAAAAGCTTATCGGGAAGTGGATTTCAATAAGCATATAAATTGTTTAAGACGTGTTTTGCCTCAGTGTGCTCAAACACTAGAAGATGTCGGGTTTGAAAGATGGTCAAGAGTACATCAACTTGGAGCAAGATATGGTTTCATGACGTCTAATAGTGCAGAATCAATCAACGCTCTAAGTCGTCATTCCCGGAAATTACCCATTACTATGTTAATGGAGTTTTTTCGAGCCTCTATTCAACAGTGGTACTACAAGAAAAGAAACCATGCAGGTATTATTTCTTTGAATTCGTAACTTATCATATTTATATTTTACTAAGTATTATTTATTTAAATTTACAGGAACATTGGAACATCGTGTACACCATGGACTGAAAAAAAGATAACGAAACGTGTTGTGAAGTCAACGTCATGGAGAGTTGAACCATGTTCAAACACTTTGTTTCAAGTACTGGATAATAACTTAAATGGGCTAGTCGATCTAAATTCAAAGACGTGTAGTTGTATGAAATGGCAAGCATCTGGTTATCCGTGTGGCCATGTTATAAAAGTTGCTCTTCATTTAAACCAAGATGATTCAAGCGCATACGCTATGGATTGCTACACTACAGAAGTTTATCGACATACTTATGCCGAGATTGTCTACCTATTCCACATCCTTCTGAGTGGGACATACCAGATGACTTACAAACAGTTTTGCCACCAGCCATGGACAGAAGGCTACCTGGCCGACCAAAAAGTCACGATCGTATACCGTCTAAGGGTGAAGAGAAGAAGAGATCGACATGTAGTCGGTGCAAGGAAAGTGGTCATACAAGGTTGACATGTGGATCACCAGTGCCATCAAAATCATCTTTCCTCTACCAAAATATGGATCCTCATCAAATCCAAAGCTCATATGGTGTCAAGCAAAAGGCAATCATCTTTAAAATCCCAATCACAATTGGCTTCACCTTTTGGGACTGTTAACTTAGGTGATTTTTAAATGCAAACGTTGTATTATGTGGATTTTATGTGTGAACTTTTAACATTTTCAGTTGAATTAATGACTCAGGCCAACCATTTTGACTTAACCAACTCTTGTTATTCAGTTGTTATCACTATTAGGCATGCATTTGACTATCGCAACACGGAAATTACAATCGCAACGAGAGAATCGCAATGCGAAATGAAAATCCCAACATGAAAATCGCAATGCGGAAATGAAAATCGCAATGCGAAATGAAAATCGCAATGCGAAATGAAAATCGCAACGAGAGAATCGCAATGCGAAATGAAAATCGCAATGCGAAATGAAAATCGCAACGAGAGAATCGCAATGCGAAATTAAAATCGCATTGCGATTCTCTCGTTGCGATTTTCATTTCCGCGTTGCGATTTTCATTTCGCATTACGATTCTCTCGTTGCGATTTTCATTTCGCATTGCGATTTCATTTCGCATTGCGATAGTCATTTTTGCCTTCAACATAATGCAGATTGAAATCAACAAAATCAACCATTACATTTCAATCAATTAAACAAGCACAAATAAGAATTATGTTCGCATCAATTACACAAATCAACTTTTACAAATCATCTTTTACAAATCAATTAAACAATCAAAAAATAAGCAATAATTCTTATTTCCAATCATCTACTATTGAATCAACTTTTACAAATCAATTAAACAATCAAAAAACAATCAATTAAACTATTGAATCAACTTTTGTAGCCATACATCATTTTCACGCAGTTCACTTCTGAGATTAACCTGCAGAAACCAAACATTTGCTCAAACAACACTTTCTACACATCTAAAACCTACAAACAGCAAATTATTGAATTCTAGGTACTTAACCAAACATTTTCAAACCAAAAGTCTATAAACTTACCAATTGTTTATGGATATTTTTATAATGCGGATGCAGGTAGGCAGCGTCTCGTATATATCGATTTAGCCATATAATGCCGAAACCACAAGCCTACTGCAGCTCTATCTCTATCGGTGGGAGGTAGATACTTGGTGCTTCCCGTCGTCAAACGCTCCAACGCCAAGCATACGAGAGGACCACAATCTCCTCTGGCTCCTTCCGTTTGTTGTGGCGCGGTCTCGTCTCTAATAACTGTAATATTGAGCTTCTTTGGCTTCTTGTTTCCAGAACGAGTCCAATAATTGATCGCATCCAAGAATTTAGCCAAATGAGAGCTCCATCCCTTAATAATATCTCTTAAATCAGCCAATGATATGTAATTTATCATGCTGTCATACACTATTGTCTTAAGGGATGGGAGCTGAAGCTCGACGAGAATCCAATGTTTACGTGCCAAAACAGGGATAAACAACTGCAATCATAAGTAATAATTCATTCATTTACGCACTTATTTCATAAAACCTTTAAACTCAATCTAAAATAAATACTAACCTTATCGACCTCCCACCATGCAGGATAAAGTTTAGCTTGTCCATTGCCCAAATCAAATGATTCATCTCGTGCATTCTTCAAGTGAACGGCGTTAAAAGACGTCGGCATAATTGTATATCGTATATTTTTATTTTTCTTAAGTTTTCTTATTATTAGAAGACGTGTCACCCACGCATCGATATGCTGTTTTACAAAAAAAGACATATATTAGTGACTTACATAAATTAAAAAAAAATTAATCAAATTGAAATATAAGAAAAATATAAGACTTACCCCCCCATCGAAATAGCCATTGTCTTCGACCCCTAATAATACGCCCCACCAAGACCGATCAAGCAACAAATAGATATCATCGGTGAGCTTGCATATGTCAGTGAAACACCCCTGGCTCTGCTCATGTAGATAAAAATCAACTGCGGTCTTAGCCCAAAGGGTGTTATCCAGAATTGTGTCTGGTAGTTGTTTCCTCTCCACTTCCGATACCGGAATGGTACTGGCCGGTAACTTATACGAGAGCCAACTCTCATCCATTATGTCCGGCACGTCAGAGGGTTTCTCAATAAGCCTACATATGACGCCATGTGAATCGGGCTCTTGAATGGTGGGAGGAATCTCTTCAATGATGACAGTGGCCTCTTGAACGGTGGGAGGGGACTCTCGAGGAATGATAGGGGGGGCCTCTTCAACGATAGGAGTGGAGTCTTGAGGGATGACAGGCGAGTCGGGCTTCTTCTTGCGGTGTCTTCGCACTATTGGGGTGTACGGAGACTTAATAGCACGTGCACGCTGTCTGATGCGTGAACTCCGTCGTGCAAGCATAACCCGACGTAAAGCATCCACTCTATCGGGCCGCTAAATAATTAAATACAAAAATCAGTAAATAAATAGACATGATATTTAAACAGTGAAAACAAAGACAAATATGTTTCAAACTTGCATTGTATTCACCCAAGTCATTATTCTATCATAGTTCACAAAATGCATCAGATAACAAAGAAAAATATGTTTCAAACTAATACCCTGAAGTTAGTATTTGTCTTTGTTTGTCTATTGGTTGAAGTAATGCAATCCATTCAAGTTTCAATTTGCAGAAGAAGAAATAGTTTACTTTCGCAACACGAAACTTAAAATCGCAACGCGAAATGAGAATCGCAACGAGAAACCAAAATCGCAACGCGAAATGAAAATCGCAACGACAGAATCGCAATGCGAAATGAAAATCGCAACGAGAGAATCGCAACGCGAAATGAAAATCGCAATGCGATTTTGGTTTCGCGTTGCGATTTTGTCGTTGCGATTTTGGTTTCGCGTTGCGATTCTGTCGTTGTGATTTTCATTTCGCGTTGCGATTCTCTCGTTGCGATTTTAAGTTTCGTGTTGCGAAAGTAAACTATTTCTTCTTCTGCAAATTGAAACTTGAATGGATTGCATTACTTCAACCAATAGACAAAACAAAGACAAATACTGACTTCAGGGTATTAGTTTAGCAGAATTGGCAGCAACCGAACAAATTTACTTTCAACCAAAAGACAAAACAAAGACAAATACTATTTCACAGTGTTAAAGAATACACAGTTTAGCAGAATTGGCAGCAACCGAACAAATTTACTTTCAACCAAAAGACAAAACAAAGACAAATACTATTTCACAGTGTTAAAGAATACACAGTTTAGCAGAATTGGCAGCAACCGAACAAATTTACTTTCAACCAAAAGACAAAACAAAGACAAATATTATTTCACAGTGTTAAAGAATACACAGTTTAGCATAATTGGCAGCAACCGAACAAATTTACTTTCAACCAAAAGACAAAACAAAGACAAATACTATTTCACAGTGTTAAAGAATACACAGTTTAGCAGAATTGGCAGCAACCGAACAAATTTACTTTCAACCAAAAGACAAAACAAAGACAAATACTATTTCACAGTGTTAAAGAATACACAGTTTAGCAGAATTGGCAGCAACCGAATAAATTTACTAAGCAATCTAAGTGAAATGGCTAATCTAAGTGAAATTACGAGTAAATTTATCATTAAGTTAAATATGGAAAATCTTAAACTTACCTCGTTGCGTAGAGTATGAACTTCATTCTGCAACGATACTATCATCTCACGTAGAGCGGCAACCTCACCACGTAAAGTTGACACCTCCACACGCCATGCACCATCGTTATCGCGTAGAGTACCGATCTCCTCACGCAAGGCATTGACCTCATCACGTAACTCTTCCCGTGGAGGTGGAGAACAAGGAGATAAATGTCGTGGCCTCTTTACCGGTCGCCTATCATGAGGTGATGGTGGAGAAGAGGCTCGATGATGTGACGGGATATGTGATGGCTCTCGTTCTAGAGGTGTATAGTCGGGTCGATCGGGTGATGGCTCTGGGTGAGGTGATGGCTCTCGAATTGGAGGAAGTGGATGCTGCTCATCATCCGTGCCATCAAAAAAACTCTGACTAGCTTGCCACCAATCAGTGGCAAGCTCTTCCTCGTGGGTGTCAGTCTTTGTAATGGAATGTTGGCCTCCTAACAATATAAAAACTCAAACAAAGTTAAACGTCTACTATTAATAACTGTTTATATTATATGAAAGTATTTGTGTTAACTTACATTATTTATTGTCGCATATGGTATTAAGTCTTCCCAATCCAACAGATTTTTCCTCTTCCAGGAAATAGCCCTGGGAATATCATTTGACGTTTTTATTGCATATGTAGCATGCTGGGGAAAGCCTCGAATATCCAAATCTACAAACAATATAATAACAAAATTAGTAATTGTTAAATAATTAATTATAATTTTAGAAACATTATAGAAATTCTTACCTTAAAGGCCCAAACAAAGCCTGACAAAGTGTATTTCGACCCATCGCCACGCAAACTTTTGCGGTCATCAAAGGCAGTAGACAACTTAGTCCAGGTAGCTTTCCATATATACGAACCCCACGGAAACAGATTCCATGCATTCAGGTCCTCTACCAATATTATTAGCTCCCGAAGAATAGGTTGTCTGGCCTCTCTGCCTAAAAAGCCAGCATACACAAGTAGTAGAATGCATACTCGGACAACATTGACGTCATCCATCCGAGTGAAACCAGCTTTCTTATTAAACAATTTCTTCAGGTCGTCGACGTGTAGGTTCGGCTTCTCCATTGACTCATCCGGAAAAACCCGGGATAACCATGATGGGCGGGCGATATGACGAGTGTACCGGCCTACATCATCGTGTCCGAATCGTAGACCAGTGATTAAGCAGAACTCCTTCCGCCCAAAACAAGTATACGCTGGTGGAAAATGAAACCATATCTCTTCCTCACCACGTTGTATACTGTCGGGTAGATTTGATGTCATGGTCTGAAGCCACAAATGGGTCAAATTAGCATCTCCACCCGGATGCTGTACTCTCAGCCATGGCCCGAAGCAGGTTTCCTCAAACAATTGTCTTTGTGCAGGTGAAAGCTTCGAAGCAATTGTAGTGGCTAGGCTAACTTTATTCCTTAATGTCAATGAAGCCGAAAAAAATTTCTACAAAAACAATAAACATACCAAGTTAGATATACCAAAAACTACACTGTGAAGATATACCAAAAACAATAAACATAAAAAGTAGTAGTTTATTCTTGAAACTAAAATTTGCAACACTGTTTTGTCTTTTGGTTGAAATGAAAATCGCAACGAGAGAATGACTGTCGCAACGAGAGAAATGAAAATCGCAACGAGAATCGCAACGCGAAATGAAAATCGCAACGAGAGAATCGCAACGCGAAATGAAATCGCAATGCGATTTTGGTTTCGCGTTGCGATTCTCTCGTTGCGATTTTCATTTCGCGTTGCGATTCTCTCGTTGCGATTTTCATTTTTCTCGTTGCAGATAGTCATTTCACGTTGCGATTTTCATTTATCTCGTTGCGAATCTTCTGCAAATTGAAACTTGAATGGATTGCATTACTTCAACCAAAAGACAGAACAAAGACAAAGACAAATACTAACTTGAAAATCGCAACGAGAGAATAGCAACGCGAAATGAAAATCGCAACGAGAGAATCGTAACGCGAAATGAAATCTAAGTGAAATGGTTAATCTATTATTGAAATGACCAGTAAACTTATCATCAGTTTCAATATGAAAAACCTACAATATTGCAAAAATTTCAAAATAAAAATAATTAAAAAACTAACCCTCGGAGGTTGATTTTCCATTTCTGAATATTGTGAGGGATTTCTGACCGTGAATGGTTGTGAGGGATTTCGCCGGAGATGGGGACGGAAATCTTCGGAGATGGGGACGGATTTTGCCGTAGAGAGTGAGAGATGGAGATGGGACTGAGTTGTGATTTTAGGTTTTAGGTTATGAGTTACGATTACGGGATTTTGTCTTAATATTCGTTTTTGTAATTTGAAAATAAAATATACGTAGCGATTATAATGGCGCTTTAAAAATCGCGTTGCGATTTACGGATACGCGTTGCGATTTTACGTATTGTCGTTGCGATTTACGGATACGCGTTGCGATATACGGATACGCATTGCGATTTACGGATACGCGTTGCGATTTACGGATACACGTTGCGATTTACGGATACGCGTTGCGATTTATTTGTTCGCGTTGCGATTTTCATATTCGCGTTGCGATTCTTGAAAATCGCAATGCGAATTTGTACTATCGCATTGCGATTTTCAAGAATCGCGTTGCGATTTTGGAAACTGATTTGCGATTCTGGGGATCGCGTTGCGATTTTTATTTCGCGTTGCGATTTTGTTGGTCATTTTGGCAAATCCAAAAAAAGTTGGTTAAAATCGTATATTATAAGGCATTTTTGGTCACTGAGGCGATTTTCTCTTATTATTTTTATTTCGTATTAACAATTTTGTCTAATAAAAAAGACGTGATTATAATATATGAATAGTTGAATGACATTTTATAACTTTTAATGGTAGAGAGATTTAACAAAACATCACTATAAATTTAGGAAAGAATTTTAATGGACAATTTGTGTAGTTTACTCAATATTTATTTCTTTTGGTCATAAAAGAAACATTTCATTAAAATTCGGTAAGAGGAGAACAAGTTAAGTTTCTGAAAAGATGTTTTTTTTTTTGTTTTGATATCACGATGTTTTTTATTTCTTAATATTATCAATTAAATTAAATTTTAATAAAAGTAAAATAATGCTATTATTTATTTTTATTAAAATATTAAAAAATAATAATTAATTTACCCTTATTAATATGAGTACTGTAAAGAAATATATCTTTCATTGCTTAGATATTAAACTCCTTAAGTGTTTCAATATAATATTTTGAATTTATTCCTATTGAATAATAAAAGACAGTTTTTTTCTCTTAGTTTTTTTCTTAAATTCTTTTTATTGGTAAATCTTTCATCTTTTTTTATCTTTATTGATTGGCAACAACATCAATTTTAATTTTAATTACTGATCGTCGATATTTTTATTATCCTTTTATTTTCTTATATTACATCTTTATTTTCTCTCCACCAAAAATTTACCTATATGATACGTTTTGATCTGCCTTTATGACACGTTTTCTTTTACCCTTTGACACATTTTCAGTCGTTTGGTCGTTGTGTTCACTTATGTTTTTTTAAGGGTTTATTAGACATCGCTACGACTGATCAAAATGATGTTTATATGTTATATTATTGATCTTCATTGCTTTGAACCCTCAGATTGGATTTGGATATACGTTATGCGTTTGTGAATAGCTTTTCATGTTGCACGAGTTTGATTTGCGGTTTGTAGGTAGTCTTTTAGTAACTCGATCATCTTTTGTGGTTCGTTTGCCGATACAATCAGATCTGTTTGTATTTATTTTTGTTTGAATTTTTTTTGTTAGATTTTAATATTTTCCTTATATAGTCTTTATGTGATCTTAAATTACTAGGTTTGTTTCAATAATTATAGGAATTTATCCTAACTATGTGTTTAATTTACGATTATAATTATAAACTTTGATTATAATTTAGAATATTTATTATTTTGAATAAAATTAGTGATTTTTATAAAAAGAATAATAATAATAATAATAAAATACAAATTTAACGTACGGACGTTACCATCACCGTCTGTTTAGTCCGATCTATATCCCCATTTATAACACAGTTTACATAAAATTTTATTAAAATAATATTTATTATTCACTCGATATTCAAAGTTGAAGAGTTGGACCATTTCAGCGTTCATTCTGTTCGACACACATATCAATGCAGCTAATGGCCTGGCTCAGTTTGGATATGTTGCTTCTTCCTGTATTTTCGAAATTGTTGTGACCAACGTTATATTCAGTTCATTTAGAAGAAAAAAAAGTTGAGAGATTGTTACATATATGGGTGTGTGATTGAGATCATTTTTTTATATAGATAATTTTGTCTATCTCCCTCTCCGGTAGAAGGAAGACCGACTTTTCATTCAACAATATACAACTAATTATATGCCCCATATTTTCTTCATCTCTCCTTTTAGAGTGATTTTCCAAAAAAAAATCATCCTAGAAACCTTTATTTCCTTGTCAGACACTGTTTAGACTATATTTTTTGATCTAACACCCTTTGTAAAAAGGCGCGCCCCCTGCAGCGCGCTATACGTTGATCTGGCGACACGTGGGGTAAGGCACACCCCCTGAAGCGCGCTCTTATGCTGAGTTGGATACGCGTGACTAAAGCGCAGCCCCTGGGGTGCGCCTTACACCACGCCACGTAGGGCTATAGCGTGGGGCAAGGGTCGCGCCTTTCAATTATCATACATGCATAATGCAAGGTGCGGTGCAGGGACCGCGCATTGCATAATTTACCCGAACTTCTCGGGTTTTAAGCATCGTCTCTCCGCTATAAATAGTCACCTCCCCGTGAACTCTCTCACAACTCCCTCTCAACCGAGAAATTAATACAACAATCCTTTGAACCAGTAAATTACACCCGACAATCCTATTATATTTGATTCAGAAGTTCGTTCGATCTTTCCTTATAAGGTAATTTTGTTATAATATTTTTTATAATTATATATGATTATTTGAAAAAATATTATACTAATTGTTTTAAATTAATTTCTGTATTTGTAAAATTGGAAAGCGAGAGCATATGTCGAAATATTTTTGCGGTGCAGATAATAATATAAAATTATATTATTTAAATTATTTATGTTTATGTGTAAAAATTTATTGTGTTATATTTTCATTCATATATTATTTATTTAATTAGGTTTGTTTTAGTTGTTTTTTTGCAGATATAATATTGTCGCACTTTTAAACTCTAAGAATGGCGCGACTTTCAACTATTGTTTATTATGATGGAGAAATTCGAGAAGATGAAACCGGTGTTGTTTTCGTATCAAATAAGCGTGTTAAAATACCATTCAAGAGAAACATAACTATTGAGGAGCTGATACGAAGATTTCGAGGAAGGTTCATGCTGGAAGTAGTAGAAGAATGTCGTCGTTGCAGTACAGATTTCCAACATCATTGTTGTCATTAACTTATACAGCGTTCGAACTATCGAACAATGAAGATGTTAAAATGATGGTTGATTCTCAAAGTAATTATTCAGACAGTGATATTCAGATGTATGCAAAGTTTGTTTAAATGCGTGCTAGTCGGGGTCAATCATTAAGCTCCCACTATGGGCTGGCTAAACAAGTTGACAGCCCGACTACAGTAATGTGTAATGATTTTAATGCCAAAATGGGAAATCCGCATCATGGTGCCGTCACATCAACTTCAATGGGGAGACATTCATCAGCAACTCCTTACGATATGTACCGAGGTGGGTCCACGAACAATCCATATGGCAACATCGCGTCCAGTTCAAGGGAAGGCATTCATATGTAAATTTCTTTGACCTTAATATGGAGATGTCATCGACGCAACAATCTGTGCAGTTTCCATTTGACACGATGGCTTCAAGCTTCAGGGGGAGGCATTCGACTGCGAGTTTTTTCGATTTCAATGTCGATATGCCTTCTAGTTCAAGGGGAAGGCGTGCAAGTAGTAGGTTCTTCGACCTAAATGTAGAGAGTATGAAGGAACCATAATCTCCACCAGAAGAACCGCTTCGCGAGGCTTGTGCGGATAATGCTGAGACTGGACTATTCATTCAGCCAGAATCACCGCAATTCAACTCCGATGATGATGATGATGCAGATGAAGTTCCCTCAAATGTGGCACAAACTGACCCTCCAGCACACATGTATGAAGTTGATTATGGTGCAATATACGGGCTAGAATTTGCGGATATGCCTCATCTCGGTGACTATGGATATTGCTCATCAATAAATAATGGTGAGTTATCTTTAGGCATGGAGTTTTCAAGCAAAGAAGAAACGATGATGGCTATAAAAAAATTACAATATCCGTAATTATGTTCAATCTAGAGTCGACCGCTCCACGACAGAAAAATATGTATGTCACTGTGCCCGACGTAAAAACGGATGCAATTGGATGGTTCGCGTATCGAAGAAGAAGAAGAGGAAAAATAATAAATGAGAACTAACAGTATACAACGGTCCTCACACATATTGTGTTGGAGGGATCAACCAAGATCATCTCAACTTGGACTCTGAAGTGATCTGCCAAGCCATCATGCCCATGGTAAAAGCAAGCTCCATATAGCTATTGTTGTGTTGATTTCAGCTATACAATCGCAGTATGGGTATACTGTCTCCTACAAAAAAACTTGGTTGGCAAAACAAAATGCCATTGTCAAACTTCATGGCGAATAAGATGCATCTTACAATGAACTTCCAAGTTAGTTTAGGCTGGTGCGGAGGTTGAATCCTGGGATAATTGTGGACATCAAAATCTCCTATGCATACCATAATGATCGAGTTTTTCGCAATCGATGCCAATTCTATCGGGTTTTTTAGACTTACCCACAGTGTGTTAATGCTGTCAAATACTGCAAGCCTATGGTCCAGATCGAAGGGACTTTCTTGTATGGTAAATACAAACAAGTTTTATTATTGACAGTTGTCCAAGATGGTAATCGTAACATTCTTCCAGTTGCTTTTGCTCTTGTTGAAGGAGAAGATACAGATTCTTGGGTTTTTTTCCTCCGAAACTTACGTGTACATATTATCACGAGGGAAAAAATCTGTATCATTTCAGATCGCGGAGCTGGGATCAAAGCAGCAATGGAGTCTTTGGGTCCAATGTGGCAACCACCCTTTGTCCAACATAGATATTATATCCGACACATGGCGGTGGTTGTCGGTCTCAAGGAAGATTTCTTCATATAACTAGTTGTGAGTCATCGCTGTCATCATCATCATTATCATCGTCGTCATCGTCGTCGTCATCATCATGAGCAGATACATTTTGTTGATGAGAAGTTGATGATAATGTAGCATCTCCATAGAATAAGAACCCTGGAGGTGTATGACCCAAACATCACACTGTGTGAAAACTGTACAAGAAGTGTCTGCGCGGCGGCCATGGGTGATGAGGCTGCACCCGCTAAATAACCAGTATATGAACCCTAAGTCAGATCTGCAAACATAGACACATAATATCCTCCAGGAGGGGTCATATAACTCTGTGACGGTGGCGGCGCCGAGGTCATAAAACTAGGTGACGGTGGCAGCGGCGGCGACATCGGGTAAGGGAATGATGGTGGCACTATCATATATGGCTGTGGTATGTAAGTCGCTGCAGTCGGTGGCTGCTATGAAGGTCATGCTGGTGCAGCTGAGGATGAACCGGAAGCACCTACTCTCTGTCCACGAGTTGGGAGATGATGGTGTTGTGACGGTGAACATCTCTATCGACGTCGCTGAAAGGTCCGCCCTCGTGCAGCCTCAGAAAGCAGAAACAGTTACCCGTTACCGTTGAACCACTCAAAATAATCATCAGCAACCGTCAAGAGGTCATCATAAATGGGCTCTTTATAGGGAAATAGTCGATTTCGATCCTCCTACAGCACGACCCACGCATGATGCTTTACCAGCCAATCTGTATTTGACTTGCCGCGTCGATCTATGTTATGCAACTCGTCCATATTGCGAGGTGCTTCCGAAATTGGTTGAAAACAACCAAATTGCCGGAGCACGCGATTAGTGGAGTGCCACTCGACGATCACATTACAAATTAAAAGAACCATCGCCATCCAAACATCTGATGGGCCCGTTAACTCAGGTGGGATCGTCATCCTCACATCATCATTAGAATATGTCACCCATTCAAACTAAAACAGATATATATAATTTTTATCAAAATAATAATCTAATTATATAACTATAATCTAAAATCGATTTTTAAGCATTAAAATGCATATCTGTGTACCAGCCTTCTGATCGATTAGCACCCTAATTTTTTCTAAATCATCAGGTAGCTCCTGATGATTTTTCCTGTCAGTAGATCACTTATTCAAGGAAAAAAATTTATTATACACTGTATAAAATGATTAATATACGAAATCAGTTTTATAATTATCTCAATAGTAGCGGAAATACAAATGAGTTCTTCACAACGGGACATAAAAAGGGCAATCGATACCATACCCAAGACTACAACAGAAGGAGACATCCGCCGATAGCATTTTTCCTGTAGTCAGTCGCTCTCCCTATACAGGAAAGCCAAAACTGCTGAGCCCCAACTGAATGATCTGGCCAGATGAAAGTCGTCAAGATGTCGCAACCGCATACAGTGAATTTGGTTGTGTGATTTTTACGTCATCAGCAACCCTCCTATCAGCTGCAGTATGCATGCCCATGGATACATTTTAACTTCATCATCAGAGGCGTCCTCGCTCAACTCCCGAAAATTGGCATCTAACCAATTTAACGGTATCCGACCACCGTTAAAACTTTCCGGGACACGTCCTAGATAATCCCGGCACAAAAGCAGTTCAAGAACCGTGCGCCATCCCTGATATCACATCTCCATCCACCAGAAGCCCCAGATGCATAGCAACATCCTCAAGTGTAATCGTGCACTCTCCGCACGGAAGATTGAATGTGTGGGTCTCCGGCCTCCACCGCTCCACTAAGGCAGAAATAAGGTCTGGTTCTATTTTACAGTGACCTTTATATCTACCTATGTGACCGAATCCAGCCTCTGCTAAATACGACCAGACACGGGTAGGTATCGCTAACTTAAGGTTCCTAATAAAAGGATCTAATATACGACCTCTCTTCTAAAATATAAATAATTACAAAAATTAATTCTTAAACTAATAATCATGCTTTAAATAAATAAATAAATTATTACTAATAATTTAAATTATATTAAAACGTTAAAATGTTACTGTATCAGCAAAATATCGAGATATATGATTTCAATCCAAGCGAAGTAGACCGCCTTCCATTTTATATCTGTAAAAAAAATTAATTAAATAAAATATTAAAAAATTTAAATTTAAATAAATTACTAACAAAAATACTAAATATACTAAAATATACCTTAAACAGTTATAAGAGAATATAAGAGTATTTGAGAGAAGTTGAGAGGATTTGGTGTGATGAAAGTGATTGAGAATAGGAGTATTTATAGGGAGGGATGTAGTGTGAACGGCCGGGGTAGTTGGGTAATTATAACTAAGGCGCACTACAGGGGGCGCGCCTTTCTGATGCGTGTCAAAATTAAAGGTAAGGCACAACCCCTACCCCGCGCTATAGCCCTACGTGGCGTAAGGCGCACCCCAAGGGCTGCGCTTTAGTCACGTGTATCCAACTCAGCATAAGGCGCGCTTCAGGGGGCGCACCTTACCCATGTGACGCCAGATCATCGTAAAGCACGCTGCAGGGGGCGCGCCTTTCTGCAAAGGGTGTTAGATCGAGAAATATAAGCTGAATGGTATCTTGAAAGGGAAATAAAGGTCCCTAGGGTGATTTTTTGAGAAAATCACCTCCTTTTAGTTTGTTGTTGTTCTTTTCCTTCCTTTAAAAAGAATGATGTTGATAGAGTTTTATTTTTCTATTTAGGTATTTAAATTAGAGAAAATAACCTCAGTGACCAAAAATCCCAGATAATATACGATTTTGATCAATTTTTTTTGGATTTGCGAAAATGACCAACAAAATCGCAATGCGATCTCTAATTCGCATTGCAATCTCCACTATCGCAAATTCGCGTTGCATTTCGCGTTGCGATAATTGAAAATCGCGTTGCGATTTTCCAGTTCGCGTTGCGATAGTCTACAGTTGTCGTTGCGATTTTCCAAATTCGTTGCGATAGTCTACAGTTGTCGTTGCGATTTTCCAAATTTGTTGCAAAAATCACGTTGCGATTTTCCATTTCGCGTTGCGATTTTCCAGTTCACGTTGCGATAGTCTACAGTTGTCGTTGCGATTTTCCAAATTCGTTAAGATACGTTGCGATTTTCCAAATTCGTTGTGATAGTTAAAAAAAGATTTTGTTTCTTAAGAATTTTCTCTAAAAAGATAGTATCCGTGCGGACGTGTCGAAGACACGTATTACCACGACCACGACCACGACCACGGCCACGGCCACGGCCACGGCCACGGCCACGGCCACGGCCACGACCCGAGACGAGACGAGACGGACGGCGGCGGCGGCGCGCGAGAGTCTCTCTTGTTCTCTATCACTCAATAAGGAAGTGGGAAAGCTAAGCCTTAAATACCATTCTCAATAGTGTTTCCAATACTATGTGGGATTGAGCATTACCAACACTTGTTTCCAATACAATGTGATTATTCAGGAAACAATTAACAATCATGCACCTTAAAACAACTGAATCAGCAACCAATTGCATTAGTATTATACGATTAAATATGTCATAATTAAAAGTCAATCTACAATCAATCGCGATTATTGCAATTTTAAGCAAAACATTCAAAAATAATATCACTATTTAAGGCTCAATCCCACATAGTATTGGGAACAAGTGTTGGTAATGCTCAAATCCCACATAGTATTGGAAACACTATTGGGAATGGTATTTAAGGCTTGGCTTTTCCACTTCCTTGTTGAGTGATAGAGAATAAGGGGGACTCTCGCGCGCCGCCGCCGCCTTCCGTCTCGTCTCGGGTCGGGTCGGGTCATGTCGGGTCGTGGTCGTGGTCGCGATCACGGTCGTGATCGTGGTAATACATGTCTTCGACACGTCCGCGCTGATACTATCTTTTTAGAGAAAATTCTTAAGAAACAAAATCTTTTTTTTTAACTATCACAACGAATTTGGAAAATCACAACGACAACTGTAGACTTTCGCAACAACAACTGTAGACTATCGCAACGAATTTAGAAAATCGCAACGACATTGTACGCGAAATGGAAAATCGCAACACGATTTTCAACTATAGCAACGCGAAATGGAAAATCGCGTTGCGATTTTCAACTATCGCAACGCGAAATGAAAAATCGCAACGCGAAATGGAAAATCGCAACGCGATTTTCAACTATCGCAACGCGAAATGCAACGCGAATTTGCGATAGTGGAGATTGCAATGCGAATTAGAGATCGTATTGCGATTTTGTTGGTCATTTTTGTAAATCCAAAAAAAGTTGGTCAAAATCGTATATTATCTGGAATTTTTAATCACTGAAATTATTTTCTCTTTAAATTATTGTAAGTAGATAAGAAATAATTTTTTAAAATAACTATCAGTATCCCATTTATAAGTCGACTAATTCGAATTGAATATTTCAAAGACGAGAACAATCTTTTCAATTCAATTTATTCTATTAATAAATATTAAGATTCAAACTTGTCTTAATTCAATTGATTGATTGTTGGTAGTAGATAAATAATTTATATGAATTTAATGTAAGAGGTCCAAATTTGATAATTTATAGTAACTTGTTATCACTTTACACGTTTTCATTTAATTCCATAGCTGTTAAAATAAGTCTTATCTAACGAAATCTTCATTAAATATAATATGATAAAACGAATTATTTAGAGAAATAATTTATAATTTAATAATTAAAATGAAAAAAATATTAATCTCATTTTTACATAAAATTTATCGTTGTCGTCTTCCTCAATCTTATTCTATTATTATTTTGTAGAAAATTAAGACTTTTTTTTAATTACAATTACAAAATACGACTAGTGAACAAAAGGATTTAAAAATTTAACAAATAAAATGTGTGTGCCAGTAGTTAACGAACGGTGCATTCTTTAGGAAGTCCCTGAGGGAACCGCTTAGTGTCAGTGCAGTAGTTGTAGATCATGTAGTTTTTCTGCACCCATCTCAGCCTTTGTTGGCTGCCGATATCCAGCTCCTGCGACAACCACGAGCTCGGAGAACCGGAGCTCGACGAACACGATGACTTTCCGGCAGACCAGACACAGGCATCAGCTTTGTAATTCCTGTAAGAAGCAGTGAAGGGAGCTTTGCTCCAATCCGTCTTGATGAGTCCACCTCGAGTGGCCCAATCGTCGGCGTTCCAAAGACTCGAATACACCCTCATCGGCTGCCTCTTCGGGAACGGAACGCCGAACGATTCCAAGTTCTTGAACTCTCTGATCGGAGTGCCGTCAATAGAGAAGCTGTACATCAACATTAAAAAAACACACACACACAGTCAAACAATGAACATCATCGGAAGCTGTAAAGAAATCAAAACGGAATAAAAACTTACATGATGCGTCAAGGGTTCCAAAGAAGAGAATAAGTATGAAAATCTTTGGTGGGATCGAACCAAAGGTGAAACTGTTGCTCTCTGTCTCCTTTCCCACCGCAATACACATTCGTATGAACCGTATAAGGCTCGCCAGAAAGGTTCCCCAGGAACTCGAAGTCTATTTCATCCCAAGTGGATCCTTGTGAACGAAGCTGTTGAGCCAAATAAACTTTCATTTAGTTCCAAAAAACAAGAGAGAAATCAAGATTGATTACGATTAAGTAAGCAACATACGTAATAAGTAGTAACAGTGCCAGCAGAGTTGCCTGGAACAAGCTTCATGTTCATATCAATCTTCCCGAACAGATATTCATTCTTTGATTGAAAACCAGAGCCTGAGAATCTGTCGAGTGTGAGCGTCAAAAGCTGGCCGTTTTCCTGAATCTTTCCCCTGCCATCTCCCCAAGTAACATCTATGTCTTGGTTGAAGTTTGCAGCTGAAACAACTAATACAAAGCCGATTATTAGTGAAACTAGCAAAGAAAGCTTCATTCTTTTCTGGGGTTTTTTCTTCTTTTGGGGTTTGTGATTTTTAAATTGAGTGTGTTGGGGGTGTTATATATAGGGAAGGATTTGGTGAAGATAATGAGAAAAGAGTGGAGGAAGTTTCCTGGTATGTGGGTGTATTCAAGTTGTAAACAGCTGCAAGAATTGGAGAAAAGAAATGGTCCAAATCTAATGATGCCGATGGCCGTTGCTTGGTTTCATGCCAGTAATATTTATGGGTTTGGCGCCGCCTTTACATGTCTGATTAATTACGTCAATGTGGAGGCCATTGGCTTTACTCACGATATAATGCCCTCAAAATAAATAATTCACGAAATAACGTTATCCCAACATTATTTGCTGAAATAGGGCGAAATCAACAGTGTGGCCGTAGGTCGCCATGCCTTCCGGGCGACCTACGACGTGGCTTGCTCTGCATGGGACATGCACAACCCAACCATAGGTCGCCATGCACTCCCAGCGACCTCCTAGGTCGCCATGCACGCCCGGCGACCAAGGAGGTCGCCATGCACTCGGGGCGACCAAGGATTCATGCATGGGGAGATCGTGCCATGCACTCGGGGCTCGGTTCATGCATGGGGCACTCGAGGCGACCAAGGAACGGTTCATGCATGGGACACTCGGGGCCATGGAGTCCCGGCAAGGTCGCGAGCAGGCAGCAGGGCATGGATGGGCGTGCTCCTTTGGCGAGATGGGCGTGCATGGGCATGGAGGTCGTTGGCTGGTAGGTCGCAGGGCATGCATGGCGACCTACCAGGTCGCTGGGCGTGCATGGCGACCTGGTAGGTCGCCGGGCGTGCATGGCGACCTACCCCCGGTACTGTAGAGGACACCACTTGAGCAATTAATCTGACGATCCCACTATTTCGTGAAAAAAAAAATTTCAACGCACTATCAACGAGATTTTGCCGGAGGCCATTGCTATTAGCTAGCTGTTGGAATTGATTATAGGGATATTAGATATTTGACTTGAATTTGATGTATTTAGATTTACTCTGATTAAATAGAGTTTTTTAAATAAAATAATGAGTTTAAATTTTATTAAAATTTAGAATCATAAATATATAATTTGATTTAAGAATAATAGTATAATTAATTATTTTTTATATTTAGAGATAACTAATATAATATTCATCTCTATATTTTTTTCATCATGTCTATTTTATTTTACAAAAATAAAAATTATTTTCATATATTTATATTTTATCGAATGTATATTTTTATTTAAATTTAATTCAAATTTTGAATTAAGGGAACTTTATGAAATGATCTGACGAAAGAGAAAAAAGTATTATATTCATATATGATTTAAGTGGTTCAAAAATCGACCTGACCTAGAATTAAACAAAAGTGGCTTGAGGACATTATTTTTAAAGATGTTATAAGATAAGATGTATTTCAAGATCCATCAAATTCTTATATCTATAAGAGCAAGACATAAAGACATTGAGGATTTAATAAATTATTTTTAAAAAAATATTATTTAAAAATAAATATACACACATCTTACAAATAACCTTGCTCGAATTTAAAGTTTCTAAAGAATATAACACTCTTTTCTATCATAAATATCGTTTGATGAGTTCGATTTAACAAATTTATGTTGGTGTAACAACAAAAGTAGGTGGCATTATTCCAATTGGGTTTGATGGAATACCAAAGGGGGCATATGAGAGGAAGGTTCAATGGGTTTGAAGTCGGTGGAATAATTGTAAATTGAAAGCAAAAGAGTTTACTTAAACATCTTATCGGCTCCTAAATCGCACTGACAGCACCGCACTGACAGCCGTTGTCCGGATCTCATCGGCCTTGCTGCGCCGTTTCCACCGCTTTGTCAGTCAGAATAAACCACCGCCTGCATTGGCAGCCAGGCTGATGAAATTTAATCAATTATAAACAATATTTTTGTATTATTTAATAAATTAAAAAATATACAAACTAAACAATTATAATGATTAAAAAATAATTATTATTTTTGAAGATCTTAAATTTAAACACTTCGTTTATAAGTGTGTTTGCCAACCACTTGAAATTAAGTGGATATGCATCCACCAAACACCTTCTCCATGGGCCACTATAGCCACACTAAAAATGATTCATTCTATATAATATATGAGATGATATAAAGTATGTGATGTTAAATTCTATAAAAATAAAGATAAATATTTTAATAAAGATAAATATGTTTGAGATATTAAATTATATAAAATATTTTCACTAATAAATTTTTAATATTCTAAAATAATTATTAAATTTATTAAATTGTTAAAATAATTTATGTGGTATAAAATTTTATCAACAATAAATTGGTTAGTATTACGATATACTAAATTCCTTAAGTTGGACCAGAAGTTTGAATCCTAACGTTTATAAATGTAACAAATTGGATTAAAAGTCGCCCTCATAATAGACCTTTACAAAACTTGATTTGGAATAATTGGTTAAAGATTGAATATCGGAGATTAAACAAAAAATAATATTAAATTTTGATAATTTAATAGTTATTTTATCATAACATAATAACTTTCACAATTATTTTATAATATATTAATAATTATTATTATTTTATAATATTTAAAAAGTTATTTTAATATAATTGTGTGACTACTAATATCTTTATCTTTTAGATAATTTGTTATATACTTGTACTTTCTTTTACCATTTATATTAAAAATAATATATATATATATATATATTTAAATAGTTTAAGATGATTATAATATAATATTTATTTAAAATATTTCTTAATTATTAATAACACATATCTTGTAAATATAATTAATTGAACATAAAAACTTTTAAAGAAGACTATATTCTCTTACCTATTTAAGTCACTCGATAACGTATAACAATATTATATCTTAAATTTATATATAATTTCTTTTTGAAATATATATATATATTTTTACATTAATTGTTTGACGGCCAGCTGTTAATTTCCAATCCTATCTTCTTTTTATACTTATCCACCGACTTGGAGTCCCACTTCAATGTTGGTTAATAATTTTAAAATTTTCAATTGATTTTAGTTTTATAAATCGAATAATATCAATTTAGTAAATAAAATTATATTATTATTATTTATTAATATATGGTAAGTACTATACAGTATTTGTTCAAAGATAATTTTTAACCATTTAACATTGAATCTTACACTTCTAATTTCACTATGTTCTAATCCGTAACCTTAAAGAATAATAATAATTCTTTTACCACTGAATACTTGATTCATATAAAAATATATTATCTAATTTTTCAATAATACGTATATTAATATCTATTATGTAATCATTATATTAAACATATCATATGATGATTAAAATTAACAACTCATATTTTTCTATTTTGTATAGTTTAAAGTAATTATAAGATAATATTTATTTAAAAGATTCTTAATTATTTAATAATAAATATTCAAGTATTTATATAAATATATCAATTCAAACTCTAAACTTTTAAAAATAACATTCATCTCTTTAGTTATTAAAATCATTTGATTCATACATCAATTCATACAATTATATACGGTTTATGTAAATAAATAAACTTATGTTAATTGTGATGATAATTATAATTATATTGTTTGACGTGAGGATCAAGTGGTTGAGATTTTTGTCAATACGCGTTTGGCCCCGTCATATAGTTTTTGACCTGACCATGCAAAGTGTCAACCAATCTGACAACGACTCATTTAATTAACACCACCAACTCCCGAGATACAGCCTCTGCCTGTGGAGGTGGTATACTTGGAGATCGATAACAGATTTAGTCGGACTTTTGCTTAACTCAATCCGATTCAAAAATATATTTCTTTTATTTGATTCAATCTAATTTGAATAATATATTTTATTTATTCGAATTTGATCTGACCTCACTCTTATATAAAATCCAACTTGAAGTCAATTTTTTTAAATATAATTCTATCAAGTTGGGTTAAATCTAAAGAGTTGTTTGTTTGCCTCTTAATAGAACCATTAAGCGTTGGTTCAGTGCATTTGTTTCGTACCTCTGAATGATTCAGTGCTGACTGATTCAGCAAAACAGTACTGAATGATTCAGCACGAAAGTACATTCTGAATTATTCAGAGCCATTATCAAACATCATGTCACATTCAGAATTAATTCATACAGAGCCTCTGAATCATTCAGCATTTGAATCATTTAACGCTTAATCATTCTGAAGTAAACAAACAACCCCTAAATCCATCAATTTCAGATTAAATTATCATCTCTAGGTATATTTGATTCTATCATTTAAGTATTATTTGTTTGAATTAATCATTGGTATCTGATCAATTGATCGATTAATCCAAATAAGGTATTGTAGAGGCGAGGACAATTATCCCAATTCAATTTACTTCATTTAAAAACATCAGAGCATACAAATATGATTATGAGTTAAATTAATTCGAGTTAAAATTTTAATCTACGGAAATCTGAATCGATTATTTTTATATTTTTATTCATCATCTCATGCTAGGTTTGGATTAAAACATATGTATTCACAGTAAATGCTACATGCGTATATGGTGATGGAACATTGAAAGGCGGCACCAAATTCATTAAACTACTCTTGCATGGATGGAACCAGGCAACAGCCATCTCCATCACCGAGTTTACTCACTATTCTCCAGCTGTTTACAACTCACACCACCCACGAAACTTCCATTTACCTCTCTTCATCTTCCTTCTCCCCTATATATATCACTCCACTTACAATTTCAATCCATCAAAACAAAACCCAGAAAATCACCATGAGTTCTTCATTTGGCTTGCTGCTATCTGTATTAATAGGCCTTGTATTAGTTGCTTCAGCTGCAAACTTTAAGCAAGACATAGATGTTACATGGGGAAATGGCAGGGGCAAGATTCTGGAAAACGGCCAGCTTTTGACGCTCACACTCGACAGATTCTCAGGCTCTGGTTTTCAATCCAAGAATGAATATCTGTTTGGGAAGATTGATATGAACATGAAGCTTGTTCCAGGAAACTCTGCTGGCACTGTTACTACTTATTACGTAAGTTGTTCACTTAATCATAATCAATCTTTGATTTCACTCTTGTCTTTTGGTACTAAATGAAAATGTATTTGGCTCAACAGCTTCGTTCACAAGGATCCACTTGGGATGAAATAGACTTCGAGTTCCTGGGGAACCTTTCCGGCGAGCCTTATACGGTTCATACGAATGTGTATTGCGGTGGGAAAGGAGACAGAGAGCAACAGTTTCACCTTTGGTTCGATCCCACCAAAGATTTTCATACTTATTCTCTTCTTTGGAACCCTCGACGCATCATGTAAGTTTTTATTCCGTTT
Organism: Hibiscus syriacus; assembly: GCF_006381635.1. Lineage (NCBI taxonomy): Eukaryota > Viridiplantae > Streptophyta > Magnoliopsida > Malvales > Malvaceae > Hibiscus > Hibiscus syriacus. The sequence goes on from NW_024063176.1 coordinate 968,257, forward strand.
TGATTTCTTTACAGCTTCCGATGATGTTCGTTGTTTGACTCTGTGCATGTGTTTTTGTTTTTAATGTTGATGTACAGCTTCTCTATTGACGGCACTCCGATCAGAGAGTTCAAGAACTTGGAATCGTTCGGCGTTCCGTTCCCGAAGAGGCAGCCGATGAGGGTGTATTCGAGTCTTTGGAACGCCGACGATTGGGCCACTCGAGGTGGACTCATCAAGACGGATTGGAGCAAAGCTCCCTTCACTGCTTCTTACAGGAATTACAAAGCTGATGCCTGTGTCTGGTCTGCCGGAAAGTCATCGTGTTCGTCGAGCTCCGGTTCTCCGAGCTCGTGGTTGTTGCAGGAGCTGGATATCGGCAGCCAACAAAGGCTGAGATGGGTGCAGAAAAACTACATGATCTACAACTATTGCACTGATACCAATCGGTTCCCTCAGGGACTTCCTAAAGAATGCACCGTTCGTTAACTACTGGCACACACATTTTATATTTGATTTATATTTGAGAAAGAGTAAATTGGATTGAAAGAATATATTTGTGATTAGAAAAAAAATATATATATTTTTTATTTTATATTTTTAACGGGTAATATAAGTTTAATAAGATAACAAATTATGTTATCATTATTCATTCAGTTTATTCAGTCAAAAAAATTTCATCCTCTTAAAATTTTATAACTTTTTTATTTTATAAATTTTTTTTCTTAATATAAAATATTGCTTTCATCCCTAATAATTATTATAAGAAATGCGAGACTTGCCGTTTATACGACTTGCTGTGTAACTATTTCTCTTCCGTTTGGCAACTTTATGGCCCTCGGCCAATTTTGTTAATAACAATAAACTTTTATTTGGTGTGCGACAGGAAAAAACAAATTTAGCAATAAAACATAAAAGCAAAGTTACATGTTATGTTGCAAAAATATTTATCTTTATTTACCCAATTAGTATCAACATATTTGAAAATCAAGCAAACAAACAAAGTAACTTTTACAAATCACACGTATATGGGCGAGTATTGGATCCGATGGAGTTAAGTCGAGACAAAAAAGTTTGAGTTAGTTGACTTTATAAGTCATATTTTATAACTTATTGGTAAGTCATTCATCCTTTTTTTTGTCTTTATTGATCAGCGGCGATACTAGTTTTTATGTTGGTTGCCGACTGTTTATATTCTTTATCGTCCTCTTATTTTTTTGTTATTACATCTTTATTTTTTGTTGTTTTTTATTTTTAATAAATTTGCATGTATGACACGTTTTTTTATGTCTTTTGACATGTTTTCCTGTCGTTTGACTGTTGTTTTTATTTTTTTTTAAGAGTTGATTTGACATCGCCATGATTGATCAAGATTTGACTTATCTGTTATAGTTGATATTCTCTGTTTTGAACCCTCAGATTGGATTTGGATACTCGTTATGCGTTCGTAGATAATTTTTCACGTCACTCGAGTCTGATTTACTGTTTGTGAGTGATCTTTCAGTAGCTTGATCCCTTTTTGTGGTTTGTTTTCCGATGCAATTAGATATGTTTATATCTATATTTGTTCGAGTTTTTTTCTTGACTATATTTTAATATTTCCTTGTATGATCTTTATGTGATCTTAAGTTGTTAGTTTTGTATCAATGATTATAAGAAATTGTTCTAATATTTATGTGTTTAATTTAAGATTTTGATTATAAATCTTTATTGTAATTTAAGATTTTTCTTATTTTAAATAAAATTACCGATTACTTAAAAAAAATTGGGTTAAAGAGTGTAGAATCCAAGCTTGGAAATGATGCCCACCAAAAAAAATAAAAAAGGAAGATTTTGGATAAAAAGGAAAATGAAATGGAAGAGCCAACCTCAAAAGTTTTCAGTTTAACTAACTTATCAATTCGGACCCCAAGATTCCAAATTCCGCATCTAATTCTTTGAATACGCGCCTCTGGATATTTAAAATTTTATTCATATTTATGGGAAAAATTATATCATTAATCATTCAACTTTAGATGTTGTTTTGTTTTAGTCATTAAATTATTAAATTTTTTGAGTTATTTTTTTGGAGTATTGGGACTTTAAATCATTAACAACGTTGTGATATGATTGTTATCCTTCTATTTATGCAGAAACCTTTAAGTCCTTTTGGACATCGTCTACATTTTATCGTCATTTGTGGCTATTTATAATAAAATTAATGTCAAAATATTTGTATTTATCCTTCTTCTTTTATTGATTAATTTTTCACAAAATCAACTCAAAGTATATGAAAATTTGTCCAAAGTTTTTCTAATGTTATAATATCCTCTGGTGACCTTTCCATGACATTAATTCTAAGATATGTATATATTTTCGGAATAATTTTTGTCATTCGAATTTTTGAATGGATTCTCCAAATTTGTCAAATTTGATGGAGCATCAACCCTAAAATTGATATATTTTTTATCTTTATTTTAAGTGGTTTTAAATAAGTTTTGATAAAATCTAAATTGATTGAGTGATATAGAATAATAAGACAAGATCGTTGATGTCTAAAATGACTATAAAATATGTTGAAGAATGATACTTGAAAAGGGAGAAAATCTTATAGTTTATGAATAAGATAATGAGATTAAAATAAAAAGAAATAATGTATGTCATAAAAATATAGTTTAAATATATATATTTACGTCGGTTGGATATGAATTTTTACCATAGTAATCATATCTAATTTCGGATTAGATGAAATCTCTTTAAATCCGAGTTAAAATAGTCAACAAATAAGTGATAAAATGTTTAAATCAAATTCGAGTCAAATAAAAACTCGATTTGATCCAACCTATATTTGGCACGTACAGCAAAGAGCATGGAGTAAGGCCAAATTTCATTCAATTTATATACGTTGCAATACATTAGTTATTCGTTTATTTACACTTTATATATATTTTTATTATAAAAATAAAGAGTTTGAAAATCATAACTAAGGTTTAAGGAATATATTATTTAAAAAAGTTTCATTCACGCAGATACATACGTATACATGTGCGTATATATTGTCCAACGTCCAATGTATACTAGTAGTGAAGTTGGACAATCATTTGTTATAAAATACAAGATCGTCAGTGATGATGAGGATCAGGACCACCCGGACTTTGTCTCTTTGACACTAAGGGATTTCCGGCATTCCTTTTTATGCTACCTTTAATGGCATCCCTGCCTTCCTCCATCAACGTACGCTTTCTATCGCTTCTAAATTGTATGGATTCATGATTCGTCTCACGCACTTCTTGTCTCTCGATCGGTTTTTATAACCGTTGCAGACGTAGCAGACGTCATTATGGTCGATTGTGATGAATGTTGACGACGAAATGAGTCATATTCGTAAAACGATGATTGTACTTCCGTTTCATCTTCAAATGCTTGATCGGAAACCGTGGTTGCATGGAGCGGACGAGTTGCAGAACTCGAAACCAAGAACAAAACATGCAGGGAAAACACGAAGAAAACATTGAAGTTAGCCATTTGAAAGTTTAAATTAGGGTTTGATAGTTTGCATAGAGTGGGTTGCATGGGTTGGTATATATAGATGCATGTTACTAACTTCCTGTTTTGGTAGAATATTTGGAGTTTGTTCATATGGATTCCATTTGATTGGATTCTAACTTTTTAAGGATAGAGATGAATTCTCATTCGGTTCAGATACGATAATTTTGTATATTTATGTTATGATCATATTTAACATATTTTATTGTTAGAGATTGTAATTCTATATTCATTTTGGTCTAATTCGAAAGGTTTAAGGTATGACTGATTGTGTTATGTCTCACATTTCATTTATTGAATTTTTTGTTTAAATGCCAAACAAGAATGAAGAATAAAGATGGGTCGGACTCATAAATTATTTATAATTAGTTAAAGTTTAGGGTAAATTATGCATAAGTTTTGATCCGTTTTAGTATTTAAACTTTTGTTTTTTTAAACTATACTTAACGTTTAGTTTTTGTTTCATTTTAGTACACCGCCGTTAAAAACTTAACGGACGGGTTGACGTGACATAGCTCCGATGGACAAATAATCAATTTGAACTGTGGACCACGAGAGAATGATGAGTCAACCAACATAGTTCAGTTTCAAGCCCATCGGACAATGGGCCATGGAGATCGGAGGATGAATAAATTGAAGAGTCCATTGTTGATTTGGGGAGATTGATGCTTTTCTTGGTAAAACATAGGTCGAAATTGTGTTTAGGGGGTCGAAAAGGTGCAAGTTAGAAAGTTTGTGCTTCATTGGCCAATGAATACGATGGCCGACGACTGTAGATGTGGCTGCTGACAAGCCCATCCGTTAAATTTTTAACGTTAGGGTACTAAAATGGATAAAAAACTAAACGTTAGGTATAATTTTAAAAAAATGAAAGTTTAGGTAATAAAATGGACTAAAATTATAGTTTAGATACTAAACGTGTAATTTATCCTAAAGTTTATTATAAATTATGATTGGAATTGAAATTTTAAACATTTGAATAACTTATTAGATGAATTTGAATCAGGTTCTTGGACGGTTCAAATGATGAACATTAACCGACAAATCCCCAAATCCAGGATTATTTTTGTTATCCTTTAATTTTAATCTTTTGAAAGTGTGAACTAAATAAAGAGCAAGACAAAGAATATGCTTTGATCTCCTTTTAATCCTTTAGGTTATGCCATAAAGTTGTGTTCTTATTTACAAGTGGTATAATCAAGGGCGGAACATAACATGAGATCTACCATGGGTATTTTACTTGAATCTGATCGATTTTTTAGTTAATTCGATCTTATAAGGCCATTTAAAAAAAATTAAATTTGACTAAGGTTGGGTTTGTAAAAGATAAAGTCTGATTAGACCGGTTTATGTTTAGGGTAAAAAATATCCGATTTAAATCAATAATAATATTATAATTGACTTTTATATATTTGGAGATAATTGTATAATAACTCTCTTTACAATATTTTCCAATTAATTTCCTATTTTACCTAACACAGACATATATATATATATAATTATGTCGGGCCGGGCAGATAGTATAATACTCGAATATGGTTCAAATGGACCAAAACCTGACCCGATTAATTACTATCGATATGTCCGTTGATTTTTTTTAATTACTTGCCCCGTAAAAATTTTGAAAAAAATGATTTGTTCTCTTAAATTATATATATATAATAGATCATATTAATATATTTATATTAAAGGTCAGTTATTAAAGCAATGATTTTTATTTCTTTAAAGGAGACTATAAAGATATTTGAATTTTTATTATCTAATAATTGAGAATCTTTAGAATAAATACAATATATAATCACCTTAGATTAATAAAAAAAATTGTATTTATAAAAATATTTGAATTAAAACAAAAATAACAGAATGTATGAATTTGAGACGACAATTGTTAACGTAGTTTATCCTACAATTAATAATTAATTAACTTTTTTTATCAAACAATACTCAATTTAGCTTAGGATTGATGAAATATTTAAAAATAATTACATAAACCAACCAAATGATTTGAAAAGTTTGAAAACAAAATTATTGTGGAGAAAAATAAAAGAAACAAAGGTGAAAGAGGAGACTTTAGGAATGAAAAGAGGAAGAGTTGGACCGATAATTTGGAAATTTTAATAATTAACCCTTTTAGCATATAATTAATTTATTTAATTTTTATCTCAGACAAACTCTCAAAATCAGAAACCTCAAAGATATAGTGATTTCCTCTTATTTTCCACTTTTTTCTCTCACTAATCTTAGCTTAAAACTTGGCTAAGCTTAAGGGTTTGTTCTCTTGACTTCCAAGAGTTTGGGTATCTTTTATTTTGTTTATTTATATTGAAACTTTTTTTATTTTCTTGTGCGTTATCTTGATAATACTTTTGTTTTGTTTTTTTTAATCTGTTTTTTAAGCTTTGGGTGTTTTTCTAGATGCTTTACAGATTCTTGGGTTTTGTTTTGAATCCATAATTTTCTCGGGAAAATTTGTGTATGTGTCATATATGGAAGCTAGTGAAAACAATGGCTCAAGAGGAGCAAATTACTAAGAGTAATAGTGGTAGCGGAAACAATATTATTGGTAGATTTTCCAAGAAACAAAGGCCTAAAGAAGTCCCACAAAGAGGGCTTGGTGTGGCTCAACTCGAGAAGATTAGGATTGAACAACAACAAAAGAAAGATGGTTCCTTTTTGCCATCAATTGCTACTTCAGCACCGACATCAGCATCATGTTTTCCTTTGCCTATCCCGAATTCAATGTTTAGATCGTCTTTCCGCGATGAAAACCGATCTTTTTAGTACCGCAAACACTGTTGAAACACCCTGTCAGACTAATATGGGTGATCTGATCCGATCTGGGTTGTAACATTAGGGTCACTAGAGTGATCCAGGCTAAAAATCCTAGAAAATTTAAAATTTGTGTTAATCTATTTAAAACTGTAAAATAATTTATAAATAAAATATAAATTCAAAAAATTTATTTATATATTAAAAATAGAATTCAACAATATCAAGTAATAAAACAAGTTTCAGACTAGAATATAAGAATAGAATACAACCTACATACCCCTAATTACATGCACCGTACTCCACAAACAATGACAGTGGAACTCTTTTACTGATGTCGATAAAAGCACATGATCAATCTTTTTAACCTAAAATGACAAGTAACAAAGCGAGCTTTGGGAAGCTCAGTAATACAGAACTACCAGATGAATACAATAGGCCATCGAATATAAGGTAAAACATAAATTTTCTTAACTATACAAACATCATCAAGTTCCAGCGGTGAGTTCAGATTCATTCATTAATTTTTCAAGTAACAGTCAAGAAACTTGCAGTCTGAATGGAACATTTAGAGAAACATATTCAGGAGACTGAGAGGAGGAGTCTAGTGTGTTTCAACAAAACCAAAGGAAGTGTATTGATCTTTTAAAACAGTAATAGTTTAAAATATATTTTCAAGTGAAAACATGTAACCAGAGAGCACATATCATGCAGTCATAGTTCATAAACAGTAAATCAATATATCAGTAAATCAGAATATCGAATAGTTAAAAGATTCAGTAAATCATTAACTTCGGTAAATCACATTTCAGAAATAGATAAAACAATCATATAGCACATAAGGAACACACTAGAGGATCTAGTTATTTTCCGGAGGTACTTGGTATTTATCAGGTAGGGAACCATGAAACTTCTGCAAATTGACAAAATTTCAGAAACGATATCCCTATTAAAAAAAGGATTCGATAGCTAACGGATTAATCAGTCATTCATAAAGTGATACATCCATATCATTTAGTATTTGGATATATCTTAAGGGTATTCAAGAATTGTTGTATCAGAATTACTTAAGATTCGAATATTCCAGGGGTAATTTTGTCAATCAGATTCACAAGGGCATTTTATTCATTTTGGATCTATGAGATGATGTAGTATTTAACTCAATAAAAGCAAAACGATGATTTGCAATATTCCAAATTTATAATGAATTATCGATTTATAAGTCCAATCAAGCTAAACATTTCTCATCATTGCAATACTTAGCAAGACTATGGTAGGAACACTTCATGGATATTGATTTTTTTCATACTGACTGCACTATGTGATCGAGCAAATCCACCTTCACAAATCTTCATTGAACAGATCTCGATGCGGCATAAATATATTCATGTGATAATTATTCTAACTCTTGAATCTTAAGAGTAGCAAGCATGTCCGATAAGCTTAGGTCGTGCTTCAACCTTTAGGAACGATACAACCTTTATTTTATCAGTATTCCAGAATTATCTAAAGATATTCTCTTATTCCAAGTCATGATGGTATTTAAATAATTTAGAATCTCAAGGATATCTTAGTTATTATGGAGCTCAAGGGTACTTTACTCATATCAGAGCTCGGAGTATTTTGATCAAGTTGAAGTTCATGGGTATTTTGGTCATTTTGGAGTTTAGGGGTATTTTGCTAATTTCATTCAATCTAGTATTTCCATTTAATTCAATTAGTTCATTTATTTCCGTCATTTCGAACAATTTATACATAAAAAGTACTTCCATGGTGTTAGTAAGTACTTGCTCAGAAATCGGTAATTCTAGGTATTGATCCATTACAGAGGTTATGAATTGATTATTAACGATTTTTCGAACAAGTCAAGAAATTAATATGTGAACCAGTAATTTTATCAGGTAAAAAATGAATTCTCATGTCAAATCCACTGACAAGGGTAATTACATGTCATTTTACATCTCAGGGGCAATTTCATGATTTCTTATCCGGGTATTTTCGGTATTACAACTTTTAACGGGAATAATCAGAATTTAAAGTTTGCTGTTAACTGATGCACTAATTAATCACTAAACTTGAAATTATTTATTACTAGACTTCTAATTTTTGATAGAGTCATCCGAGTCTTATTCAGTTTACATACTTTTTACTGTATTCGGATCGAGTTTAGAGATGATTAACTACATACAATTAACAAAATATATTCATCCATGCATTAACCAATACCGACATGTTCCATAAAGCATGTAAAAGGTAGTAATGTATTACCTCGATTTTCAAGCCACAACGGTCAACCATTTAAAACCATTCAATTGCTCTTGAACTTGAATTTGACGTCCCATAGTATCTCGAGTACATAGCAAAACAACTTGCGTAAGAAATTGAACTTAAACGTAAAAATCAAATCGAATAGGAAGGTAAATTAGTGATAAAAACTTATCGGGTTCGAATTTGAAAAAACGGGCTTCGGATTCAGACTCAGGGTGTCGAAAAACATAAAATATGATTTTTCAAAAATTTTGACTTTTTGGGTCAAAGTAACATGTTTGGTCAACGATCAAGTCAAGGTCAATGGTTCGGGTCAAAGTAAATGGGTTTGGTCAACGGTCAGGTCAAAGTCAGTGGGTCAGACCCATTCGAGTTGACTCAAGCTGGTTCGAGTTGACTCGGTTCAGTTCGAGTTGACTCAACCTGGCTCGAGTTGACTCAAACCAGTTCAAGGGTGTTCCATGACCAGAGAGAAGCCTCACACGCACACGGTGATGCATGACAGCACATGACAACAGTTACGGGATCGAGGACGGTGGTTGATTACTCCAGCATTTACCAACATAAAAAATAGCATCTCAATCAACCCAAAAATTAATCAAATCGAACGAAAAACCAAATAAAGAAAAAATATAACTTACCCTCGATGAACGACGACGGAGCAACGAATGAGTTTTCCACCAGCTGGGTTTTGAGTGGACGATGACGGGGAGTCCAGTATTGGCAGAGGTGAGGTGGAGCAATGTCGAGTTCGGTCAAAAATTGAAGATATTGACGGTGGCCGATGAGTTTTCAACGAACACTCGAACATTAATTCACGATGATTGACGACGTTCCACAATAAGATATTAGAGGGATTTTGGTCGCAGGAGGTCGTTGATGCTAATGATGGCGACGGTTGATGCCACAGATGGTCGAAATTAGTTGAACAATGGGGAAAAGCTTAGGGATGAGGGGTGGTTTTATGATTCACAGGGGTTTGATTTCACGGGGGAATGGGGCCTAAAATTGGCCTGATTTATTGAAGATATATAAATATTTATAATTAAATATCAACTGCAACTTAGTCTGAATGGCTAGGGTTTAGGCCTGATATGCGGCAATGTACAAGTTTAAATCCTGAACCACACGTTTTTTGTCAGAAAGTTATGGGTAAATTTCACACAAGGCTACTGATTTCCTTATAGTTCATCTTTTTGGCTCAAAGTTCTATCATGTAATCAACTTAGTCCATTGCTCCCTTATTTGCCTTTCATTTTTATTTATGAACTTTAATATTTCACAATTCAATCATGACTAAAATTTGGGGTGTTATAACTCTCATCTCCTCAAAAGAAATTTCGTCCTCGAAATTTACCTAAGTTAAAGAAATGTGGAAATTGAGCTTTCATCAATTCTTCTTTCTCCTAAGTATCCTGTTACAAGATTACGATTAATATACTAAACCTTAACTAGCTAAATATGAGTTCTCATTAGAACTATTCTTTATCAAAATTTCAAAATTTGAACAAATTTCTCCTCGTAGAACCAAATATACCTTAATTATCAATTCTTAATCATCAGAATAACACTTGTTTAACCTTTAACGCAACATACATACATAAATTTTTTCCTTCATACGTAACAAAATCATCTCGAGAATTACACTTTTACAAAGTACACAAACATTTTCCTTTAACTACTTACTGATCAAATCATTGAGGTACATGACTTGGCACCTATTGGGTTTCAATCTCATAAAATTAGAACAAGAATGATTCCATAAATTCCTCAATTCAGTTAATTAATGCATAACTTTGGTAGGAAGTCACCTAGTCAAAGCTTGAACCAAATACCTTGCTTTTCCATCCACTAGGATAGGAATTCTTTATCTCGAAACTTCACTTATAAAGTTTAGTTACAAGCTTAACATCATAAAACATTTGGGGTAACAAAACTCAAATTCATGTCATGAGTCGGGTTAGAATTTTAGAACAAATAACTCATACATCACTTACGAGGCGATTTTCAGAATCTAGACAAATGTTAACAAAATTCTTTTCCTTCACAGATCGAACCTTAATGATCATAATACTTAGGTATACTTATTACAGAGTGATGACTTGACATCATATTCCCGACTCAGAAGAGTACGATCATAACCTAGGGGCATGTACTAACCAGACATTGTATGATATTCAATCGGCCGATCTACCCAAAAAACTCGACTCAACCTAAGCTCTGATACCATTAAATGTAACATCCTTAGACCGATACGAGTGATTCGATCAGATCTGAAGTGTCACATTAAGGTCACCAGAGCGACCCAAACTGAAAATCTTGGAAAATTTAAAATTTTTGTTAATCCATTTAAAACTGTAAAATAATTTATAGATAAAATACAATTTCAAAAAATCATTTATATATTAAAAAATAGAATTCAACAATATCCATTAATAAAACAAGTTCCAGACTCGAATATAAAAAACAGAATACAATCTACATGCCCCCTAATTACATGCACCGTACTCCACAAGCAATGCTGGTAGAACTCCTTTACTGATGTTGATAAAAGCATAAAATCAAACTCTTTAACCTGAAATGGTAAGTATCAGAGTGAGCTTTGGGAAGCTCAGTAATACAGAACTACCAGATGAATGCAATAGGTCATTGGGTATAAGGTAAATCATAAATTTGCTTAATGATATAGACATCATCAGGTTCTAGCGGTGAGTTCATATTCATTAATTAATTTTACAGGTAACAGTCGAGAAACTTACAATCTGAAGGTAAAGTTTAGAAAAACAAATTCAAGGGACTAAGAGGAAGATTCTAGTGTGTTCCAACAAAACCAGAGGAAGTGTATTGATCTTTTAAAACAGTAACAATTTAAAACATATTTTAAGACAACAATAATACCCTCAAACTGAACATCGATATGTAGTTCCCCAGAACTGCATCCATAAGGACTTACCCTAGGCCAATTGGGCATAAGAGCCAACCTAAGGTAGTATCATTGGGTCTGAGAGCCTACCAAAGAGTGTTACCTAAGGCCTAAGAGCCTACTCAATAGAGTACCTTGTAGCCTTAGAGCTTACCTAAGGAAATACCTTGGGGCCTCAGAGCCTACCAAGTGTCACCTTAAGTCCGTAAGGATTTACCGGCTTGATCAGAGTTGAACCTCCATACTCCAGAATCCTACCCAGACATTATCCTAATAAATCGATTCATACAGTAAATAGTAGATTACATGGTCCATAAATCAGACATGATTATATTTTTCAGTGAAAATATGTAATCAGAGAGCACATATCATGTAGTCATAGTTCATAAACAGTAAATCAATACATGAGTAAATCAGAATATCGAATAGTTAAAAGATTCAGTAAATCAATAACTTTAGTAAATCACATTTCAGAACAAATAAAACAATCATATATCACATACAGAACACACTAGAAGATCCAGTTATTTTCTGGAGGTACTTGGTATTTATCGGGTAGGGAACAACGAAACTTCTGTAATTTGATAGAATTTCAGAACCGATATCCCATTTAAAAAAGATTCGATAACTAATGGATTAATCAATCATTGATAAAGCGATACATCAAGATCATTTAGTAATCGGATATATCTAAATGGTATTCAAGAACTGTTGTATCAGAATTACTTAAGACTCAGATATTTTAGTGGTGATTTCGTAAATCAGATTCACAAGGGCATTTTAGTCATTTTGGATCTATGATATGTTTTAGTATTTAACTCAATAAAAGTAAAACGATGATTTGTAATATTCCAAATTTGTAACGAATTATCGGCTTATGAGTCCAATCAAGCTAAACATTTCTCATCATTGTAATAATTAGCAAGACTCTAGTAGGAACACTTTATGGATATTGATTTTTTCTCATGTTAACTGTACTATGTGACCGAACAAATCCACCTTCAAAAATCTTCATTGAATAGATCTCGGTGAGGCATAAATATATTCATGCAATAATTATTCTAACTCTCGAATATTAACAGTAACAAGCATGACCGATAAGCTTAGGGTATGCTTCAACCTTTAGGAGCGATACAACCTTTAATTTTATCAGTAGTTTTAGAATTATCTAAAGATATACCCTTAGTCCAAGTCGTGATGGTATTTAAATAATTTAGAATCTCAAGGATATCTTAGTTATTATGGAGCTCAAGGGTACTTCGGTCATATCAGAGCTCGGAGTATTTTGATCAAGTTAAAGTTTATGGGTATTTTGGTTATTTTGGAGTTCAAGTATTTTGGTTATTTCATTCAATATTTTGGTTATTTCATTCAATCCAGTATTTCCATTTAATTCAATCAGTTCATTTTTTCTATCATTTTGAACAATTCAGACATAAAAAGTACTTCCATTGTGTTAGTCTTTAAGTATTTGCTTAGAAATCGGTAATTCTAGGTCTTGAGCCTTTACGGAGCTTATGAACTGATTATCAATGATTTTTCGAACAAATCATAAAACTAATAGGTGAATCAGAAATTTTATCAGGTCGAAAATGAATTATCATGTCAAATCCATTGACAAGGGCAATTCTATGTTATTTTCACATCTTAGGGGTAATTTCATAACTTTTTATCTAGGGTATTTTTCGGAATTACAACTTTTGGCATGAATAATCAGAATTTAAGGTTTATGCGATTAATCGTTGCACTGATTAATCAATGAACTTGGATTTATTTATTACTAGACTTCTAATTTCTGATAGTGTCATCCAAGTCATATTCAATTTATATACTTTTTATTGTATTCGGATCATGTTTAGAGATGATTAACTACATACATGTGACAAAATATATTCATTAATGCATTAACCAATACCAACATGTTCCATAACGCATGCAAAATGTAGTAATGTATTACCTCAATTTTGGAGCCATAACGGTCAACCATTTAACACCATCGCTCTTGAACTTGAATTCGATGTCCCATAGTATCTTGGGTACATAGCAAAACAACTTGCATCAGAAACTGAACTTAAACGTGAAAATCGAATCAGATAGGAAGGTAAATCAGTGATAAATAACTTACTGGGTTTGAATTTGGTGAAATGGACTTCGGATTCGAACTAAAGACGTCAAAAAACATAGAATTTGACTTTTTGGGTCAAAGTCAACAGTCAAACTTGGTCAAAGTCAACGGGTTTGGTCAACGATCATGTCAAAGTTAACAGTTTGGGTCAAAGTTAATGGGTAATCCCTGTTCGAGTTGACTCAGGCTAATTCAGGTTGACTCGATTCGGTCCGAGTTGACTCAACCCGGTTCGAGGGTGTTCTATGACCGGGGAGGAGCCCCACACGCACATGGCGACGCGTCGAAGAGCTTGATAGAAGCGACGGGGTTGGGGACGTCGCTCGATCACTCCAATAGCTCCAATATTAAAAAAATCTTAATCAACCCAAAAATTAACCAAATCGAACAAAAAACCAAATGAAAAAGACACCGAGAACTTACCCTTGTCGAACGGCGACTGAGTGGCGGTGGAGCATTCCACCAGCTGGGTTTTAAGTGCACAATGATGAGGAGTCCAATGCGGAGGGCAGAATAACGTCGAGTTCGACAAGAAATTAACGAAATTGACAGTGGCCTGCGAGTTTTCAACGAACACTGATTCACAACGATCGACAGTGTTCTATAATAAGGGATTATAGGGGTTTTGGTCGCGGGAGGTCGCTGATGCTGATGATGGTGACGGTCGACGCCACGGATGGCCAAAATTGGTTGAACAGCAGGGAAAAGCTTGGGGACGAGGGGTGGTTTTGTGCTTCACGGGGGTTTGATTTTACGGGGAAGGAGGCCTAAAATTGGCCCGATATATTGAAAATATATAAAAGATTTATATTAATTAAATATTAGATGCAACTTAGGTTGAACGACTAAGGTATTTGCCTGATATGCAGTAGGACACAGATTCAAATCTTAAACCACACGTTTTCCCTTTTTTTTTCCAAAATGTTATGGGTAAATTACAGAAAAGGACATTGATTTCCTTAGAGTTCATATTTTTTGCTCAAAGGTTCTATCCTATAATCAACTTAGTCCATAGTTACCTTATTTTCCTTTAATTTTTAATTCCAAACTTTAATATTTCACAATTCAATCCTTGATTAAAAGTCGGGGTGTTACAACTATTCCATTGACCTGCAATGGCTGTGTTGTTTGTCGTAATGGTAGAAATAAATTGTGGGGTTCTTGTGATTGTGAGTATAACGGTATTAAAAAAGAGTGTTCTGTGTTGGATCTTTGTTTGGTTTCAGGACAAATTTGAGTTTGCCTTATGAATCCGAACTGATTTGGCCTTTGCCTGGTTTGATGCAAAGGGAAGCAACACAACAGACATTTCAACAAACACCTTCTTCAATTATAAGAATTATCGATTTTGTGTTATTGTAATTGCCCCATTGCTGTCATTGTTGACATATTAAAGAATTAGGGTTTGACTTAATGAATGCAAGTGAATTTGTCATCAAGAACTTTATCTACATCTATATTGAATTTTCAAATGGAGCCCCCTTCAAACCAAAGCTATTATGGATAGCCTTTTATCGATATCGAATACGTTCGGGATTCATATTTAGCATCTGCAATCTATTCTCTTATTCTTAGACTACTCAGTGAAACTTATCCTATACAGGAATGATTTATGTTGGGATTCAAACTTTAAATTTGTAGGAAGACCCTTTTTAGTGGTAACTGACTGCATGAACCAATTGAGCTAAGTTTCGAGTTTGACTAAGAATTCATTATTCTTTCTCTTTTGTGTATGTGAATTTGGTTACCATATATTGTAGGTGGTTAGCATGAACCAATTGGATTGGTATTTAGCATCTGCAATATATTCCCCTATTCTTAGACTACTCAGTTAAACTTATCCTATAGGGGAAGGATTTATGTTGGGATTCAAACCTTAAATTTGTTGGATACCATCTTTTTTTTGAAGTGATTACATAAACGAGTTGAACTGAGTTTCGAGTTCACTTAAGAATGCATCATTCTTTCTCTTTTAGACCTTTGGGTTGCTATAAATTGTAGGTGGTTGGCATGAGGAGATCATATCCTTTCTCTCTGGACAATGCTCTAGGTCCCCTATTTACAGCAAGTATCCTCTAATTTTTCATTCTATAAATGGACAAGTCGAAGCAGCTTCGAGTATCAATGGTAGCATATTCAATTTCGAATCTGGTACCCCGAGTTTCAGGTTCGATTGTGATTTCAGATTTAAATCCCGACTTCTCTTTCTCTAAGTTCCTTTACCCATTTTTTATGTTTTATTTTGCATCATTTTTCAGGGAAAGGCCTTCATGTTCAACCTCAAATAAGGAATCAAGGTTCAAGAAAAGCATCAAACAAGATGGGGTCTTTGATGGAGATTTTCTCACACATCACCTTCGACAACCATGCCAATGCGTTCGAGCTCGAAATTCAAGCACCCTTAATCAATTATACCCTATTGCAATTGTGAATTTCTCAACCTCAGATCATTAGCCTATCAGGTGAGCTTAAACAAAGTTTACAATCTATGCTTTTTGTAAAGTATTACTTGTTATTCCTCTTCATTTGCTCATATATTATCTCGTGAATGTGTTAAAGGCAAGCTTCAAAGATCTGATTGTCCAGCGGGGAGTTGGTGAGTTAAACCAGTCGTATCGACCTTACTACAACTTCTTACCACCAGCACTGGTGCAAATCGATAAAGCAAGTACAATATCCATAACCAATTGTAATGGTGGATAAGTAGGACATGTTGATATCGGTTTGAAACTATGAATGGTGTTTTTCTCTGTACAAAAGACGTCACGGTTCGAGCTTTGCAAATATCGGAATTCAAATTTCTGATGATACTAGATTTCAAGTTAGGATTTCATGAACCAATTAAGCTATACGTGGGGTGTGAAGCCATATGAATGTTTAAAGGAGAGATCAAATCTCTTGTGCCTTAAAGTTTCCTTTGTATGATTGAGCATCAAAACAACTCATTTTGAATTATCGAATCATTTGTTCCAACTTCAAAGTTATGTACTCTCAACATGAATGGAGTAGTTCCCAGAGCCTTCGAGTTTGTTACAGCCATCGACATCGTCTTCTCACTCTTTGGCAGCTGCTCCACCATTGGTTACAGAGGAAACTGCTAGTGGTGATTCAACAATAATGGTGGTTAATTAGAAGCTTGTTGAGGTTAAAAGGTTTGAGCCACGTTTGAGCTCGCACACTGCATGTCTGATCCGATAAGATCATCACCTATGCTTGGGGGTTAATCAGAAACTCGTTAACATTTTCATTTGGTAATTCAAACTCGAGCTCAACCCAAGCTCGAATTTATTCAAACATGGAGACTCAAACTCATTTTTTATCAAGTGAATGAGCTTGCTTGAAAGAGATCGACCTATTCGATTCTTATCTCAAATCAAACTAGTAAAAAGTAAAATTCAAGCAAGCTCGATCGAGCTTCAAACCTCAAATTTAGAAGTCAAACTCATCTACCGACATGCTTGGCTCAATTACACCTAATCCAAACGACGGCAACAATGAAAATATTTACTCTTACAAGAGAATGCAAGGTTAACATCAAACACAGTTCCATCCCATAGCTAAAGGAACCTAAATATTATAAACATTTACGGAATGCCTATAGTATTCAATATTGAAAGATAATCTGAAACAACAATAACTCCAAAACTTTGAGCCAAAAAATCACACTACTTAAGAAGATAGTATGCATCAATGTATAATTCATGAAAAGCAAAAGAATACAACAAAATAAAAACACCACAATGACAAACCTCCATACGAATATATTATTATGTGATGGCCATGAGAAAACGTACTTACAGTACCCAGACTGCAGTAACCTTGGATGATATTTACATAGTATGCAGGTTAGCTTCTTCCCAGGAGAAATAAATTTGGGGAAGCAATTTGAGTAGGAAACAAATTAATGACCCTTTTAGTCAAGTATACCTCGGGAGAAGATATGATATATCAATGCTCATTCCTTGGTACTGTAAAAAAAAATCATTCGGAAGGCTCCTTAGTCATTGAGAGAGACTCTATAAGATAGCAGAGGCACAACGTATCGAATTTACAGTGAAAAGAAACTTCTTTTCTAGAATCTATAGGAACCATCACTCCATATCTGTAAACAAATTATGGATCCAAACCAGCTTGTATGTTTGGAGAACTGGTGCCTACAGAGTGACACCTACATTGTGTTGGAATAACTAAACTATCTTCCGTGCTTTTGCAATGGCATCTACTCCATCCTGGACGGTTCGATAACTTACTGTTAGGTATGGCTCATAAATATACCGAGAAAGTCTCGTAGTGGGGGTTATGATTATGTGGGTTGGGGGTGCGGGGGCTATGGCCCCGTGGTATGGTACAAGGTTATTTTTGTAAATATGTACCAGGGTTTATTTATTATAAAAGGAGATGTAACCTAAACCTATGAGACATTGAATTAAATAAAAAATTTAGCGCTGCCTAAGGCACCGAGGACGTAAGCACATTGCTGAACATCATTAAAATTCTTATATTCTTTATGTTTTCTTTACCCGATTATTCAACAATTGGTATCAGATGTTAGGAGACAAATTTGAAGTTGCGAAATTCGATGGTCAAGGTAACTTCAAATTATAGCAAACAAGGGTGAAGGATCTGTTGGAACAGCATGGGATCCTGAAGGCTTTGCGACCTACAAATCCGGCGTCGATAGAGGAGAAAGATTGGGAAGAATTGCAGCATCGAACGATAGGAACCATACGATTATGTTTGGTAGACGAGGTCATGTATCACGTCATGCATCTATCGTCTCCAGATAAAATTTTGAGGAAGTTGGAAAGTCAGTTTATGTCCAAATCCTTAATGACTAAACTGTATCTAAAGCAGCGGCTGTATGGGCTGAAGATGCAGGATGATCATGATTTGGCTTAACACGTGACTGTCTTCAATCAAATCGTTTCTAATTTGGCTCAGCTTGATGTGAAAATTGAGGATGAAGATAAAGCAATGATTTTGTTGTGTTCGTTGCCTCCCTCTTACGAACACATAGTGACTACTCTTACATATGGGAAAGAGACTATCAAAGTTGAGGAGATTACTGCAGCCTTGTTGGCTCGCAACCAGCGGAAGCAGAATACAGGGGAAAACTCTTAAGCTGATAGCTTATATGTCAAGGGTAATCGAGACCGTGGATAGAAGCCAGAGAAGGCAGGGTCTGGGAAGCGAAATTTCAGATCCAAATCTAGGGATAAGAAGACAATTCAATATTACAAGTGAAAGGAGGTGAGACATATGAAGCGAGACTGTCCGAAGTTGAAAAAGCAGACTGATGAGAAGCGTGATGACTCATCCAAGTCTGTGAATGTGGTCGAGGATGACAATTTTGATTGCAGTGAGGGTGATATGCTCTCTATTTCAATGACTCAATTGACGGATACTTGGATTCTTGATTCTGGATGTTCTTATCATATCACGCCAAATAGGGAATGGTTTTCGACGTACATGTCGGTTAATTCTGGTTCTATCTATTTGGGTAATGATCGATGTTACAATATTGTTGGTATTGGTGATGTCAGAATTAAGATGTATGATGGTTTTGTTCGGACATTGTGTGGTGTTCGACATATCCCAGATTTAAAGAAGAATTTTATTTCTCTGGGCACTTTGCACAAGAATAGTTTTATCCCTAAGGCTGATGAGGATAGGAAAACCATTTGAATTGTTAAAGGAGCTTTGACTGTGATGAAAGGAAAGACGACTGCAGGGAATATTTACAGATTGTTAGGGAGTATCATTGTAGGTGGAGTTCATTCTGTTGAGTCATGTGATGATACTACCAAATTGTGGCATATGCGTCTTGCTCATCTTAGTGAATATGATATGGCTGAATTACATAAAAGAAATCTGTTGCATTGTGTTAAAAGTTATAAGCTCGATTTTTGCAAGTATTGTGTTCTTGGTAAACAGACTAAAGTTCGTTTCAAGACTGGAAAGCACACAACTAAAAGGATTCTTGATTATGTGCATTTTGATAATGGGGGCCTTCCACGACATCGTCTTTGGGTGGATCTAGGTATTATGTTACTTTTATTGACAATTTTCACGAAAAGTTTGGGTGTATTTTTTGAAACAGAAGTCTGACGTTTTTTAGAAGTTCAAGCTGTGGAAAGCTGAGGTAGAAAACCAAACATGATGAAAAATCAAGTGTTTATGGTCTGATAATGGTACGGAGTACACAGATTCACAGTTTCTAAACTTCTGTAAGGAGCATGGGATTAAGAGACATTTTACAGTGCACAAGACATCACAACATAATGATATTGCGGAACGAATGAACATGTCGTTGAATGAAAGAGCCAGATGTTTGCGGTTGAATGTAGGGCTTCCCAAAAACTTCTGGGCTGAGGCTATTAACAATGGCGTGCTATCTTATCAATAGATCATCAAGGGAATCATTGGTTGAGAAAGTTGTAAGAGATACGGACTGGTCATGATGTTACTTTTGATCACTTACAGATTTTTGGTTGTCCTGCTTATGTGCATGTGCCTGCTAATAAGAGATCCAAAGTTGATGCAAAATCGAAGGAGTGCATTTTTCTGGGTTACAAGAAATGTGTCAAAGGATTCAAGTTATGGGATCCAGTTGCGAAGAAAATTGTGATCAGTAGAGATGTTTTTTTTATGAACAACCCATGTTGCAGCAGAAGAAAGACACGACAGTGGTTGATTTCGAGCAGTTTCCAGTTGAGAAAACAGAAACTTCTCAACCAACTTCTGGTGGTTCCGCTACATATGATTTGCAGGATTATAGTCTCGCCAAAGACAGGGTGAGACGGACGAATATAAAGCCTCCGAACAGATTGGATTTTGAAGACTTGGTCTCTTTTGCACTTATTGTTAGCAGTGATGATCCAATTACTTTTCATGATGTTGTTACTAGTCAGGAAAACGACAAGTGGATGGCTGCCATGGTTGAGGAGATGGAGTCTTTGAATCAAAATCGCACATGGGAGTTAGTTCGCCTTCCTGAGGGTAAGAAGCCTATTGGTTGCAAATGGGTGTATAAGAAGAAACCATCATCAAGGCTCGTTTGGTAGCAAAGAGTTTTTCACAGCAGAAAGGAGTTAATTATGATGAAATTTTTTCTCCTGTGGTCAGGCACACTTCAATCCGAACAGTACTTACATTGGTGGCTAGTTGGGATTTGCATTTAGAGCAGATAGATGTTAAAACTGCTTTTTTGCATAGTGATTTAGAGGAGCAGATCTACATGCAGTAGCCTGAAGGCTTCACTCAACCTGGAAACGAGCATTTAGTTTACAGATTGAAGAAATCTTTGTACGGGTTGAAACAGTCTCCGAGACAATGGTACAAATGGTTTGACTCCTATATGATCAAGATTGGCTACAAACGATATGAGTATGATTGTTGTGTCTATGTTAAGAGCCTTGATGATGGTTCTTTTATTTTTCTGTTACTGTATGTTGATGATATGTTAATTGCTGCGAAGAAATTGGATGATGTTATCAGTTTGAAAACTTTATTGAGTAAGGAATTTGATATGAAAGATTTAGGTGCTGCAAAGAAAATTTTTGGAATGAAAATTTGTAGGGACAGAGACTCAAGGAAACTGTGGCTATCTCAACGGGGGTTATGTTGAGAAAATTCTAGAAAGCTTTGCGATGAGCAGCGCAAAACCAGTGAGCACTCCATTGGCGAATCACTTTAAGCTCTCATCAGAACAGTGCCCTAAGATAGATAAGGAAGTTGAAGATATGGCAAAGGTTCTGTATTCTAATGTTGTTGGCTGCTTGATGTATGCAATGATATGTACTCGTCCTGATTTAGCTCATGTTGTTAGTCAAGTTTGTAAGTACATGTCTAAACCTGGTAAGCAACATTGGGAAGCAGTCAAGTGGATCTTTAGGTACTTAAAGGGTACTGTGGGACATGAAATTGTTTTTGGTAGTCAGTAGGATAATCCTTTGGTTGTAGGATATGTGGATTCAGACTATGCGGGTGATTTGGATAATAGAAGATCTACGACAGGGTATGTCTTTACTCTTGGTGGAGGGCCTATTTGTTGGAAGTCTACTGTTCAATCTGTTGTGGCATTATCTACAACTGAAGCTGAATACATGGCAGTAACTGAAGCAGCAAAAGAAACTTTATGGCTTATTGGTTTAGTGAAGGAGTTGGGTGTTCAGCAAGGTGGAGTTCAGTTGCTTTGTGACAATCAAAGTACTATTCACTTGGCTAAGAATCAGGTATATCGTGCTAGAACTAAGAACATTGATGTAAGGTTTCACAAGATCAGAGAGTTGGTTGCATCTGGAGAGATTTTGTTTCAGAAGGTACATGCTGATGAGAATGCTGCTGATATGTTCACCAAGCCAGTTACGACAGACAAATTCATGCATTGCTTGGACTTGTTGAGTGTTTCGTGTTATTAAAGAAGTAAGGTAACCCAACCCACATTGAAAGTTTCCTAAGGGGCGAGATATTCGCAAAGGTGGAGATTTTGTTAGATATGGCTCATAAATATACCGAGAAAGTCTCGTAGTGGGGGTTACGATTATGTGGGTTGTGGGTGTGGGGGTCGCGACCCCGCGGTATGGTATAGGGTTATTTTTGTAAATATGTACCAGTGTTTATTTATTATAAAAGGAGATGTAACCTAAACTTATGAGACATTGAATTGAATAAAAAACTCTAGCGCGCCTAAGGTACCGACGACGTAAGCACATTGCTGAACCTCGTTAAAATTATTGTGTTCTTTCTGTTTTCTTTACCCGATTATTCAACACTTACCATGATTTTCATTACTCAGGTTTTCATCAAATTTATTGATGCTACATCCAGTAGCATAAACTTTCCTGACAGTTGAAAGAAGATCCATAGACAGTAATGCAACTGTATCATAAACATCATCTACTGTCCAACGATCATCACCTGATTTCCATTCCTTAAGCAGAAGCTTTTGCATCAAACCAAGGAGGGTATGTAGGCAGCCAGAGCAGCAACGGTAAAAGCATGTAACTTTGGGTTCAGCTAGAAGAGCAGTTCCATTCGAAGTGAAATCGGGATCTTTTTTGTGTTCATGATCGTCAGGCTTACCAAGTTCAGGTGTGATAGTGATCTCAATTTCAGAAGCATTAATGTGGTTGCAAGTTTCCCAGAACCAGAGAACTTTACACTGTCTAGTTCATCTGAACTACAAAATCTATTCTCAGAAAGTACATTTTTGCTCGGTGCAAATCCATTACATTGTTTTGAAGACCAAGGATCTCCCACAAGCATAGGATTTCCGATACTTACTGAACCACTTGGTCCAGGCATTGTCCTGTTCTGCTCATCTACACAAAGCTGATCATTGGCCACAGAACAGTTATGATGCTCTGAAATAGTATTATCACAGAGACTTACATTCACTACAGCTTCTTCCACTGCAGCAACTTCTCCCTTGTGACTAGAATCACAATCATCATCCATCTTGTTCAAGTCAATGGAATCTGTATTTTGAGCAGTTAATTCTCCCTCAACTATACGACTTCTAGTACTTTCTGATGCACACAGACTACTTGTCGCATTCTTCTCATCTACACAAGCTGGTTGGTTGGCGGGAGAAGAATTAAGATGCTCATCTGAAATGTTATTACCACTGATGCCTATCCCCTGCACAGCTTCTTCAAAAAGTTCATCTTTTTCCTCGTTGTCATCCTTTTTGTTTAAATCAATGAAATCAGTATTTTGCACAGCAGATTCCTTGGTGTTTGCACTTGGACCTTTGGATTCAGGGCAACTTCCTGATCTATCTGTATCATTCATACCTGTAGAATAATTACCATGAGATCCCAAAGCATATGGGACTTGCTGCTTTTATTTGAAGATCTTGATCTAAACTGCAAATGAATCAAATCTCTTGTTAGATTATAATCTATACACATGTATATATGAACCCAAACATATGTGTTGGTAATGCTCAATCCCACATAGTGTTGGAAACACTATTGGGAATGGTATTTAAGGCTTGACATTCCACTTCCTTGTTGAGTGATAGAGAACAAGGGGGGCTCTCGCGCACCGCCGCCGCCGTCCGTCCGTCTCGTCTCGTCTCGGCTCGTGGTCGTGGTCGTGGTCGTGGTCGTGGTCGTGGTAATACGTGTCTTCGACACGTCCGCGCGGATACTATCTTTTTAGAGAAAATTCTTGAGGAATTTCTCTTTGAAAGAAACAAATGGAAAATGTGAAAGATATCAACTGATATTTATAGGCTGCTGAGGACTGTTTGAATTTCAAATAATAACAGCTGAATTATTTTTTTTTATCAGAAATTAAACAGTTTATTCCTAAATTAAATCAGAAACGTTAAGATGTACCTGGACTGATTTACAGCTTTGTACAGAGGAGACAAGCTGTTAATATCAGGAGTTACAGGAGTTATTTGATTTAATTCCAGGGGTTACATGATATAATTTCGGGAGTTATAACAGCTGAATAATGATACAATGAACCTAGACTATTTCTGAGTCAGGTTCATCTAGACGTTTCAGCTGTTACAAATAAGAGGTTTAATCCTGAAATTTTATGGACGATTTTAACCCTATTTCTAGCCTATAAATAGAGAGCTATATTCAGCTTCTCAACTCACTCCAAAAACATTTACAATTCACTTACAAAGTGTTTTCTAAAGTTCTCTCCGTGAGTTCTCTCTAAGTGCTTTCCGATCAGAAGTACCATACCACCAGCAGTCCACTCCGGTTTCGGGTGTACGGAATTTGGAGCGACCGTGTTAACCTCGGGGGACGGTCCGCCTACTGCAGCGATTACACACATCGAGGCGAATTCGTTTCTAAGGCAGTGGTTCTTACCACGACACGGTTTACGAATCTGTTCTTCTTAATTACTGTTTATATTTTCAGTCAGTGCTAACGGTGTAGTTTTGCAGTTCATATATCCAACAATTTAGAAACGAATTTCCATAAACTGCAATCATGTCGACACCTTTGAGCAAACTCATTCCCGATCTTTCCAAGCTCGATGCACTTGATGGAAAGAACTATAGAAGGTGGTCCCAAAGAATTCTGATATTCTTCGAGCAACTTGATCTTGATTACGTGTTGCTCAAGCCACCACCTACCATGCCACCAACCCCAGCTGTCGGTAATGATGCGGATACGATCCTCAATGATGATGCCTTAGCAACTGCCGCCGCCGCTCTCGCTACCTACGAGAAATACGAGAAGGATAACAAGACGGTACGAGGACATTTGCTCAGCCACATGTCAAATAAACTATTTGATATGTTCCTTAGAGAAAGGAGTGCCAAGACAATATGGGACACTCTCGACAAGAAGTATGGTGCGGATGATGCAGGGATCAAGAAGTACGTTGTCGGTGAATGGCTCAAATTCCAGATGACAGACGACAAACCAATAATGGATCAAGTCCATGACTATGAGAACTTAGTCACTGACATCATCGCTGAAGGGATGCAAATGTGTGAGGTGCTGCAAGCCAATGTACTCATTGAGAAGCTGCCCAAGTCCTGGTCCGATTACCGCAACTCTCTTAAGCATAAGAAGAGAGACATTTCGCTTGAAGAACTTGTGGGCCATATGAAGATTGAAGAAGCCAACCGTTTAAAAGATAAGCTTACTAATTCTATGAGTAATTTATCTTTTAGAGCTAACTTGGTTGAGTCTAAATTTAAGAAGATCATGAAACGTGGGAATCAAGACAAAAAGACGAAACCACAGAAGGCTACCAACTTCAAGAAGTCAGGAAAGGCCAAACCGGAAGGAAAGACGTTCAAGTGTTATGTCTGCGGTTTACCTGGCCACAAAGCTTACCAATGCCAACACCGCTCAGATCGCCAAAATGACAACAAGCCACAGATGCACGTTGTAGAAGAAGATGATGATATCATTGCTGCGGTGGTCTCAGAAGTTAATCTGGTGGAGAACAGTTCAGAATGGGTAGTTGACACTGGCGCTTCGAAGCATTTCTGCGCAAGGAAGGAGTTTTTCACCGAGTTCGAGGATGGAAACACTGGTGAACGTGTGTACATGGGGAACTCTAGCAGCTCTGAAGTGCTAGGCAAAGGCAAGGTTTTACTCAAGTTGACTTCTGGTAAAACTCTGGCTTTAAATAATGTTCTGTATGTACCTGCCTTGCGTAGAAATTTGATAAGTGGTGGGCTTCTGAATAAGGCAGGCATTAAGTTAGTTTTTGAGGCAGATAAACTTGTACTTTCCCGAAATGGTGATTATGTGGGGAAAGGGTTTTTAAGCAATGGTTATTTGTCATAGAAACTCAATTTAATGAAAATAAAGCTACCACTTCTGCTTATATTGTTGAATCCATTGATATGTGGCATGCTAGATTAGGACACTGAATATTCATGCTTTAAAGAAATTAATGAATATGAATGTTCTGCCTAAACTAGACACAACTAGCTTTAACAAATGTGAGATTTGTGTAGAAGCTAAACATACTAGACCTCACTTTAAGACTGTTTCTAATAGAAAGACTGAACTGTTAGAACTTATTCATACTGATCTAGCAGATTTTAGAAACACTGAAAGTAAAGGAGGAAAACACTACTACATAACTTTTGTAGATGATTATTCAAGATATACAAAAGTTTATCTCCTAAGAACTAAAGATGAAGCTGAAAACTTCTTTCTTATTTATAAGGCAGAAGTTGAAAATCAGTTAGAAAGGAGAATCAAACGGGTTAGATCTGATAGAGGTGGTGAATATGGATCTAATTTCTTAAAAGATATTTGTGAAAAGAATGGCATAATTCATGAAACATCAGCCCCCTATTTTCCTCAACAGAATGGTATAGCCGAAAGGAAAAATAGAACTTTAAAAGAGATGATGAATTCTTTACTAATAAGTTCCGGGTTATCTGATAACATATGGGGGGAGGCCATTCTATCGGCAACTCATATCTTGAACCGAGTTACTCATAAGAAATTAGATTCTACCCCATATGAATTGTGGAAAGGATACGCTCCTAATTTACAATACCTGAAAGTGTGGGGGTGTCTGGCTAAAGTGGGCTTGCCAGATTTTAAGAAGTCCACCATTGGACCTAAAACCGTTGATGCAGTGTTTATAGGGTATGCTACGAATAGTGCTGCATACAGATTCATGCTTTTACAAGATTATTCTATTTGTGAATCAAGAGATGCTGTTTTCTTTGAAAATACTTTTCCTTTAAAGGAACCGAGAATAAATATTGAAACACAAATAGAATATATTCCATCAACTTCTTCTAGTAATCCTGCTAGTCTTTTGAACAAATTGATTTTGAGCCTAGAAGAAGTAAAAGGCAAAGAGTTGAAACCTCTTTTGGACCAGACTTTATTACTTCCTTTATTTCTGAGATAAATGATTTAGACTTCATTTCAGATCCTATAGCTCAAATTTTTCTATTAGATGAGGATCCTAAAACTTTTGAAGAAGCTATAAGATCTATCGATGCTAGTTTTTGAAAAAGCGCTGTTAATGATGAACTAGAATCGATAATGTCTAATCATACTTGGGAATTAGTTGACTTGCCTAAGGGATTCAAACCAATCTCCAACAAATGGGTCTTCCGGAAGAAACTAAGGCCAGATGGTTCGATTCAGCGGTACAAGGCAAGGTTAGTCGTCAAAGGGTTCACTCAAAGGTTTGGTTTAGACTACTTTGATACATACTCTCCCGTTACAAAAATCTCAACGATTCGTGCATTATTTGCACTAGCCTCTATTCATAAGTTGCAGGTACATCAAATGGATGTTAAGACTGCTTTCTTGAATGGGGATCTAGATGAGGAGATTTACATGGAGCAACCACTAGGTTTTGAGGCACCTGGTATGGAAGGCAAAGTTTGTAGACTCAAAAAGTCACTCTATGGACTTAAGCAGGCTCCTAAACAGTGGTATGAGAAATTTCATAAAACTATTCTTAGTTTTGGTTTTGTTGTGAATGGTTCGGATGCTTGTGTGTATTCGAAGATGTTTGAAACTGAATGTGTTATCATAAGTCTTTATGTTGACGACATGTTGATTTTCAGTTCTAACATTGAGTCCATTAACAAAGTTAAAAATTTCTTGTCCACTAAGTTTGAGATGACAAATTTGGGAGAAGTAGATGTAATCTTAGGAGTCAAAGTTACCAAAACTGAGAAGGGATTTTCTTTATGTCAAGCACATTATATAGAGAAAGTGCTAAAGAAATTTGACAGTTTTGATGTCGTCCTTGTTCGAACTCCTTATGACCCTAGCATACATCTAGTTAAGAATAAAGGAAGTAGTGTTTCCCAAACTGAATATGCTAAATTAATCGGAAGTTTAATGTTCTTAATGAACTATACTCGGCCTGATATTGCTTATGCCGTGAGTAGACTAAGTAGATATACTCATAATCCGAGTGGTGAGCACTGGATTGCGCTTAAACGCTTACTAAAGTATCTTAAGGGTACTGTGAATGGAAACTTGAGTTTGTTGGCTTTCCTGCGGTATTGGAAGGATATTGTGATGCCAACTGGGTTTCTGATAATGATGAGGTAAGCTCTACGAGCGGGTATGTTTTTACTTTGGGTGGAGCAGCGATCTCGTGGAAATCATCAAAGCAGACTTGTATTGCTCGTTCTACCATGGAGTCAGAGTTTATAGCTCTTGACCTAGCTGGGCAAGAAGCCGAGTGGCTCAGAAGCTTGTTAGCAGATATTCCGTTGTGGGGAAGACCGACTCCTCCAGTTTCATTGTTGTGTGATTCACAAGCTGCAATATGTGTGGCTAAGAACCAAGCTTACAATGGTAAGAAAAGACACATTCGCATAAGACATGAATCAGTTAGACACTTGATAAAGAATGGAGTGCTCTCTTTAGAGTATGTGAAGTCGGAAAGGAACCTAGCAGATCCACTTACCAAAGGGTTAAGTCGGAAGCTGGTCCTAGATTCATCGAGGGGGATGGGTCTAAAGCCCATTGGTTGAGGAATTCATGGTGGATACCCAACTTAGTTATCTAAGTTCCATGTGGTCAAACGAAACCATGGAAAGACTCATAGTGCACATTCCTACTGCCTATCCCTATGATGAATAATGTGCATGCCCAGGATGAGCTTAATTGCTCTTAATAAATTCATAGCCCAGGCTTTGGGTGGTCTTAGTGAGAAAGACTTGATGAATTTACCGATTTTGGCTGAATATCTATTCTTAATAAGTTCATATCCCAGAGTGAGTGGGTAGGAAATGATGAACTTACCGACAGAAAGGTTGAGTTTGTTAAACTCTTAATAAATTCAAATCCAAGTAGTTGGATGGTTCTAGTGAGAAGGACTTATTGAATTTACCGATAAATGAGGTTGAATATTTATTCTTAATGACTTCTTAGCCCAGAGTTTGGGTGGTTCATTTATAATGAACTTGAAAAAAGTCACCAAACCCTTTGTGAGGTTGAGCTATTATAAAAGCTCTTAATTATTTCATATTCCTTTTTAAAGGGTGGTTTATGTTGAGATAAACTTGATGAAATAACCTATGTAAGTGAGAAGGGTTAGCCGCCTTCTATGAAAAATGTTGGACTATTTTTCTAGCACACTTACTAGAATCCTGAGGTAAGATGGCCAAATATACGTTTGTATATATATCTTACACATCGAGGACTCAGGTGGATGAAGGGGTTAGTTGTGTGTTATGAGTTTACCCTGATCTTAGAAAGTTCCAGACTAGTTTCACTTATCTAAGAGAAGGATTGCTCATCATCACTATGTACTAGTTCCAGATATGTTCACTAGTGCTTAAGCAACTAATCTCGCTATTACTCTTCTGGAAAGCTTGTTTTCGAGTTTCAGAAGATTTCTTTCGCATTAGTGTGGGAATGTTGGTAATGCTCAATCCCACATAGTGTTGGAAACACTATTGGGAATGGTATTTAAGGCTTGACATTCCACTTCCTTGTTGAGTGATAGAGAACAAGGGGGGCTCTCGCGCACCGCCGCCGCCGTCCGTCCGTCTCGTCTCGGCTCGGCACGGCACGGCTCGGCTCGGCTCGTGGTCGTGGTCGTGGTCGAGGTCGTGGATCAACTGATATTTATAGGCTGCTGAGGACTGTTTGAATTTCAAATAATAACAGCTGAATTATTATTTTTTTATCAGAAATTAAACAGTTTATTCCTAAATTAAATCAGAAACGTTAAGATGTACCTGGACTGATTTACAGCTTTGTACAGAGGAGACAAGCTGTTAATATCAGGAGTTACAGGAGTTATTTGATTTAATTCCAGGGGTTACATGATATAATTTCGGGAGTTATAACAGCTGGATAATGATACAATGAACCTAGACTATTTCTGAGTCAGGTTCATCTAGACGTTTCAGCTGTTACAAATAAGAGGTTTAATCCTGAAATTTTTATGGACGATTTTAACCTTATTTCTAGCCTATAAATAGAGAGCTATATTAAGCTTCTCAACTCACTCCAAAAACATTTACAATTCACTTACAAAGTGTTTTCTAAAGTTCTCTCCGTGAGTTCTCTCTAAGTGCTTTCCGATCAGAAGTACCATACCACCAGCAGTCCACTCCGGTTTCGGGTGTACGGAATTTGGAGCGACCGTGTTAACCTCGGGGGACGGTCCGCCTACTGCAGCGATTACACACATCGAGGCGAATTCGTTTCTAAGGCAGTGGTTCTTACCACGACACGGTTTACGAATCTGTTCTTCTTAATTACTGTTTATATTTTCAGTCAGTGCTAACGGTGTAGTTTTGCAGTTCATATATCCAACATATGTAACAAGATTAATGTACCTCTGCAGTGAATAAACCCAGTTGTTAACCATATCTTCCAAATAAGCAACTTGAGACAGAATATGAACGTACTGATATCTGTCTTTTCCACTGTTAACTTTAGCATTAATCCACCCAACTAGTAGCTCAAGAACCTTCCGCACCTCAGAGGAAACTTCTCTAAGTGATGCATATAAGCCTCTGTATGCTGTTAAACCAACTGCAACCAGACCTCTGACCAAACCAAATTTCTCTTTCCTTTTTAGTGTTGCTGGAGCCACAAGCAACCGTTTCCTTGTCCGATGAGTTGGTGGGACGAATGATACAAGAGTTGAATGGCCAGCCCTTCCAGGTGCCACCTATTTCTGCATAAGGACCCACTTTAAGTTTTGCTGTCACCCAGCAAAGCTCTGCAAAATGAGGACATCGCAAAATTTGATAGCCAAATGAAGATATTGCCAGCCTCAAGTTTGATTTGCCCTTCAAATTTCTAATGTTGGCTGGTTGTGCCAACTCTGCCGGCACTGTGACGGACAAATCACCATAAGTTTGTGAACCAACTTCACGACCCAAATCATGAGATTTATCATCATTTTCTGCAGCTGCATGGGTTTGGACATAATTTTTTCTTTTGGAATCTTCATGGACATGAGACTTTTGATGAATTAAATGAACAAAAGATTGAAGGATATCCCTTGATAGCTCTGCAGCAGACAGTTTGATAACCATATCATGGTTGAAATTCTTGCCGAGATGCACTGTGAATCTGGTCACCGTGTGCCCTAATGTAGTTCTCTGACTACAATCTGGTAAATCACTCTTAAATAATTCCCTTACTCTGTCGGGGAGTTCCATGTGTGGAACTTCTGAAGTAGCCTGTTTGGAGATGAGAAGCATTAAGATTTAGACATGCTTGAAAGAGATGATAAACAGGAAAAGGGGTTGGGGGACCAAGACTTGTATATTAAGAGAAGAATATGATTGAATAAGGATAATACTGAAATACCAACACATTTATAACAATTGACTTGACAATGTCATAATCAAGTGAAAGGAACTCAAGCACCATGTTCCGAGTTTGTATTTTAGTTTTGATCAGTCAATCCATCCATGTCATTTTTAGAGAAAAAAGAAGCTATACCCTATTGCTTTCTCAAATGCAAGTAAGTCAACTCTCCAATTCCTTCTTGAATCAACCAGCTTACAAGAAAGCTGATAATCAGTAACTATCAAATTAACCTCTACTGTCAAACTGAAGAAATTTTACGTGATAGAAATACATTTATCAGCGCTTAGATTTAAATGAAGTCAAAAAAGTGCAAAGCAACCCAAGGAACTCTTGAAGAAAATAGAAATATAAATCAGATATCCAACAAAGCAAAAACTACTTTCATTCCAAAGCTCCACAAGTAGAGCGTAGCTACTCGAGCAACAAAATAAATTATTAAATCTTGAAAAGAAAAGAAAGTGATCAAAATAACTCGTCCCACAATTATCAAGGATGTAGACACACAAATAGACTCCGCATGCTCAACAAATGAGCTCCAGGTATGCGAGACACTTTGGACAGCAGCTGTACCCTCTGCTGTTTCAGTAAACTCAGATTGCTGCTCAGATGATTCATTTTCCTTTCCAACAAGTTGAGGATCTTCCTCCATGGATGCATGAGCTAACAGTGAATATGATTTGCTCTCCTCAGAAACTTGATTAATGGTCTCTACAGCCCACAAATCTATTTTTGGAATAAACACTACACTTGATCCCATGCTTGCACATTTCACTGACATTGAATTTCAATAGTTAATAAGGATTTCCCAACGAGTTAGATCAAGAAACCCTATAGTCTAACATTCACAAAAGAAGATGTTTTTAAGCTTAAAACACATGGTGTGAAAAGATAGAATAAAAGCAGAAAGCATCACACAAGAAGCTGAATAATTGTCATACATGTTCAGGAAATCCATTAGAAGCTAATACACTATCTGTTACAAGAGGGCCAAAAAAGAAATATTCCTAGATTACAAAATCACTAAGCAGCCTAAACCACGATCCAAGGAGCATACAAGGAAAAAAGGTGGGGAAACACATGTAAAAGCGCAGAGGTCAGCATCACATAAAATATCCCAGGTTAGTTAAAAAGTTAACAGGTGGTACCAAAAAACTAATGCTGCCTAGAACATAATGATAAAGTACGAAAAACATACTCAAAATTTCAGTTACTCCTTGAATTAAGTCACCATGCCCTTCTTGTGCAGTTGTAGCTAAATCGACTTTTTGTATTTCAACATTCCCAACAAAACAGTGAAGCAGACGAGAAGCAAGATGCTTTTGGCCAGACCTTGGACAGCCAGCAATTAATATTCGAAACCCCATTTTCCTTTTTGAAGTCAAATAAGTATTTTGTGACAAACTAGAACTGCCATTACGCAAAATTGGATGTTCAAACTTGCCAACCTAATCACTAACATCACCTACAAAAGCATCATAATTCTGTCCAATTAGCATTCCAGCACATGATAGCCTTCTCTCTATCTGTTTGATAACCTCTCCGTCCTGAAGAAGATCCCAAACATGCAACCACCAATGATCCTTGGGTAGTCTCTTTTCATGCAATGTGGAAACAATCACACTCTCGATCACACCACCAGCTTTAGAAAGAACTGGTGGCAACCAGAGGCGCTCATCCAAATGGAGAGAAACAAGCAAAGTGAATAATGGTTCTAACAAACAAGGAATGAGATCAGCAGGAAGAGGAGAGGCAACTAAATCTTGAGCAGCCATTCCAGCTTATCGACGTGAGCAAGGAGGTGGAGAACATGACAAAGCTTCCACCCAATCCCTTTCCTCAACTCTGACAGTAGGAAGAGGAACACGTTTAGCACCCGGAGTTTTCTCTTCGGCAGCAGACAATTTCCTGCAAAGGAAAATTCCTCCTCAGGGCAATATCAGCTGCTTGAGTACAAAGGGCCTATAAATATGCACCAGCAAACCCTACAGTCTTTCTTGCAACCCATTTCAGCATAGATCCAGTAACTGGTTTTTTGCCATTTTTTAGTATGAAGTTCAAGGATTGCAGCCCTGTCTTCCATTGATGGCAGTGGAAAATAAATATCTCGGTCAAATCTTCCAGGCCTCCTCAATGCAGGATCAACAGCATCAGGGCGATTAGTTGCACCTATCACCACCACTGAGCCCCGGGACTTTAAACCATCCAACAGAGCAAGCAGTGTGGACACAACTGAACTATGTGTCTGATCTATCTATCTCATCAAAGAATATTATTAAAATTTGACACCTCTCAGCAACCTGGAACAAGAGCCTCAGCTGACGTTCAGCATCACCAACATATTTCCCTAAACAGTCAGCACCTTTGCGGGCAAAATATGCAATCCGTTTATCCCCACGAGCACAAGCACCAATCAATGCTCGCACTACAAGAGTTTTACCTGTTCCGGGATATCCATGCAAAAGGACACCTCTTGGTGTTGTAAGGCCCAGATTATCAAAGAACTTGGGATACAACAGTGGTAAGATAACAACTTCCTTCATGCACCGGATAACACCCTGCAAGCAAGCAACAGATTCCCAACCCTCAAAAGATCTCCCACCATCAGACTCTGAGCCTCCAATATAGACGGGTGCTATTCTTAACAAGTCTCGATGAAGTCTCTTGCCCTCACGTTTCAAGAACTCTTCATCGATCCTCACCACAATGCTCCAACCATTTTTCTTCTGCCTCAATATCCTTTCGCCATGCATCATTTGATACCTTCCTCATTTCCAACTTCATTTTCTTAGCTTTCATTTTCTTTATCTTGGATAAATATTATATTCCTTGAGGTTGAAAGAGATGTCGATGATCAGTGCAAGCTATGAGAAATTTGCGATGATCAAAGATACAACCATTAGACCTTGCACAAGGCTGCAAAAAATAGAATGTCAACAATAAGAAAGTAACATGAACATCTTCATATTTCTCAAACGAAAACTGAAGCAGTGGAACTCAGGAGGATGTATTGAAGGAGACTTCTTTGGACAAAAGATATCAAAACACATACCAAGTGGTATGTTTTAGGACACCGGTCAACACGACATCCAATTGTTGCTCCTGGTCTCCCACTTCTGGTGCATTTTAACGCTCTTCCTCTACAATGGGCTGCCCTAACATTTTTTAAGTGGCCCAAGCTAGCAAAATAAACCTACAAAAAGGAATGTCAGAAAATGGGGACATGCATGCGTACAGAAAGGTGAATGTTGTTAAAAGGGGAAGATTCACGAAAGAAACTTTAAATGGACAAGAAGCTACGGTAAAAGACCATAACAATGTTGTCTCAAAAGTGAACACAAGCTACAGGACCAATAGTGGATTCCAAAATGCTTACAGAATCCTCTAGCAGACCGAGTAGGAAACAATTATTGATAAAATAAGTACTATATGTGTAAATGCATGCATATACTGACAGGAGCGGAATCATATCACATACAAGCTCACCTATATCAGGAAAAAGGCAATTAATAAGTTAAGCTTGTCTTAACGTCTTTTTTGACGAACGAATGAGTTTTCGATGAAAACCTCAAATTTACGACTTATTTGGAAAAATTGAATTTTTGTGTTTATTTTGATTAAATTGATTTGGAGTCATCATCGACCTTTGGGTTAGATAGGTTGAATACCTAAAAACATTCTTTAAAATAATTTTAAGAAAAATAATTTTAAAGACAAAAAAACTAGTTTGCGCTTGTCAAAGATTCATAATAGGTTCGAGAGTCGATTACGTGTGGGGAAGGGTTAACACCCCCACAACGCCCAAAAATTGGTACTTAATCGCTTGTATATTTTCGTGGTGGAAATTATAAATTCGAATGAAAAATTAAATTACGATCTATTTATTAAATATTGATTAATTTATTTCAAATTATTTATTAAGAAACAATCCTTAAATTGAGAAGAAATCACAGGATTTGTACGTCCTCCAATGTGAAGACTATCCTGTTAGGAAATATAACGAGAACAAGTAATTTCCCTATAGCCAGATTAGTGAGAATACGAAATAAAAGCGGAAAATAATACCCGAAAAATTGATAACGGAGTTCAGCCAATTGTGCTTACGTCTCCGGACTGCTGCAGATCTTTTACTGAAGAGAAAAATTACAAGTGTTTACAAAACACACACTTGAGAGAGAACTGGAAGATTTTGGGATGATTTTGAAGCTAAATGAGCTAGGGTATTTATAGTTGAAACTTAGAGACTAATCTTTGAAAATACCCTAAAGTACAATGACTAAATGTGTGATTTACCCTTGCCCAAATTCAACAAAACACAACAGCCCCTATTTTTGAATTCAACCGGCTGCCATCTAGAATGGCAGCCATCTAGAATTTCAACAATCTCCCACTTGAAGACTGATTTTAATCTGTCTTCACACCTTGATCGATGCAGCAGTATTTCTAGTCTTTTATTCTAGCATGCCAATTGAAGCTGAACACAACTTCAGTTTGTCCGTTGTCACCGTCTTTGTCAACATGTCTGCCGGATTTTGAGCTCCACTAATCTTTTCAAGTTTCAAAATCCCATCTTCCAGAAGAGACCGGATAAAATGATATCGCAATTGTATATGCTTTGTCCTGGAATGAAAAGACGGATTCTTCGCTAGATGGATAGCACTTTGACTGTCGCAATACAAGACATTGTTTTCTTGTTTCTTGCCTAACTCTTCCAAGAAACTTTGGAGCCAAACCATCTCCTTGCTGGCTTCCGTAACAGCGACATATTCTGCTTCGGTTGTGGAGAGAGCAACTATCTTCTGTAGTTGAGAAACCCAACTCACTGCAGTTCCTCCTAGAGTATAAACATACCCTGTAGTGCTTCTTCTGATGTCGACATTTCCGGCTAAGTCAGCATCTACATAGCCTGTCAGTATCGTATCTCCACATTTGAAACAAAGTGCTTTGTTTGTAGTACCCCGTAGATATCTGAGGATCCATTTAACTGCTTCCCAGTGTACCTTGCCTGGATTATTCATGTACCTGCTAACAGCTCCCACTACTTGAGCAATATCTGGTCTGGTACAAACCATGGCATACATCAGACTTCTAATTGCTGAGGCATATGGCACCTTCACCATGTGTGCACGTTCTTCCTCCGTCTTTGGTGACTGTTCTTTGGAGAGTTTAAAATGAACACCTAAAGGTGTACTTACTGGTTTAGAATCTTGCATGTTGAATCTGGAGAGTACTTTGTTGATGTACTCAGCCTGTGATAACATCAAAGTCCCCGACTTTGTGTCTCTCTTGATCCTCATCCCAAGAATCTGCTTTGCAGCGCCCAGATCTTTCATTGCAAATTGCTTCGACAATTTTTGCTTCAAGTTTATGATCTCTTGCATGTTTGAGCCTGCAACGAGCATGTCATCAACGTACAACAATAAAATAATGAAGCTATTGTCGAACCTCTTGAT
The DNA here is from genome assembly GCF_006381635.1 of Hibiscus syriacus. NCBI lineage: Eukaryota > Viridiplantae > Streptophyta > Magnoliopsida > Malvales > Malvaceae > Hibiscus > Hibiscus syriacus. Next base: position 1,005,064 of record NW_024063176.1, read on the forward strand.
GTAGCAACAATGATCTGCTTGACATCTGGTAAAACCACTGCTACCCATGAAACTATCGAACTTCTTGTACCACTGTCTAGGAGCTTGTTTTAAACCATAATAGCTCTTCTTCAACCTGCATACCAGGTTTTTCTTGCCTGCCTCTATGAAGCCTTCTGGCTGCCTCATATAGATTTCTTCCTCCAAATCACCATGAAGAAAAGCTGTCTTTACATCTAACTGCTCAAGATGTAAATTCTCTGCAGCTACAATTTTCAACACCAGTCTGATTGTAGACAGTTTTACGACTGGAGAGAAAATTTCATTGTAGTCAATACCTTCTTTTTGCTGAAAACCTTTGACTACCAATCTTGCTTTATAGCGTTTGCTCCCATCGTGCTCTTCTTTGATCCTGTAAATCCACTTGTTATGGAGCGCTTTCTTGCCTTGTGGTAATTCAGCTAATTCCCATGTCTGATTTGGCATAAGCGAGTCCATCTCATCTTTCATGGAAGACTCCCACTTGACTGAATCCTCCACTTGCATTGCTTCATCATAGCACTCTGGTTCACCATTGTCAGTTAGCAACAAGTAGTGCAAAGAAGGAGAATACCGTTGGGTTGGTTTAGGAATTCTGGAGGAGCGTCTCAGTTCTGGTGTGCTTGGTTCTTCTTGAACTGCTTCAGGATTGATTTGAACATCATTTCCAGGAATCTCCTCAAACTCAGCAAATTCCTTTGTTTCAGCTTTGGTATTTGAACTACTTGATTCTACAATTGACATGTCTTTGTACATCACATTCTCATTGAAAATGACATCTCTGCTTCTGATGATCTTCCGATTTTCATAGTCCCAAAACCGGTAACCGAACTCATCACCGCCATAACCAACAAAGGCACATTTGTTGGACTTAGCATCAAGCTTACTTCTTTCAGCAGAGTCTATGTGTACATAAGAAATACAACCAAACACTCTTAAGTGTGAAAGGTTTATTTCTTCTTGCTCCAAACTTCCTCTGGTATTCTGCCATCCAAAGGAACTGAGGGCCCACGGTTGATCAAGTAAGCTGCAGTGTTGATTGCTTCAGCCCATAGAAATTTGGGCAAGCCGGCATGTATCCTCATACTTCTGGCACGTTCATTCAGAGTTCTGTTCATGCGCTCTGCTACACCATTATGTTGCGGTGTCTTGGGAACTGTTGTCTCCATCTTGATCCCATTGTTTGCGCAGAAATCTCTGAATCTACTGTCTCTGTACTCTCCTCCATTATCAGACCTCAACCGCTTGACTTTCAAACCAGTCTCATTTTCCACCATGGCCTTCCATTTTCTGAAGATATCGAAGACTTCTGATTTCTTCTTCAGAAAATAAACCCACACCTTCCTTGTTGAATCATCGATGAAGGTGACATAATATAGTGAGCCTGCAAGAGATGGAACTGGGGATGGTCCCCATACATCAGTATGAACCAATTCTAACCTTTCTGCCTTGGGTGTCTTGCCAATCTTTGCAAAACTGACTTTCTTTTGTTTGCCAAAGATGCAATCCTCGCATAGTCCGACATCTACATTCTTTAGATCCGGCAACTTCCCTTTTGACAGAAGTATCTTCATTCCTTTCTCGCTCATATGGCCAAGCCTTTGGTGCCATAGGTTTGATTTTCCATCAGCATCTGCTACTGCAATGATATTCTCTAAATTTGAGGTTACATAGAGAGTACCAGTCTTCTTACCACGAGCAATGACGAGTGCTCCTTTGGTAATCTTCCATTCACAGCCTGAAAAGGTTGTACTGTATCCTTCTCCATCAAGTTGTCCTACAGAAATCAAATTTCTTTTGAGACCAGGAATATGTCTCACTCCTGTCAGCTTCCAGGTGGTCTGGTTTGGCAGCTTTAGTCGGATGTCTCCTTTTCCGACGATCTTCAAGGTTTCATCATCAGCAAGATGAACCTTCCCAAAATCACCACTGACATAGTTCTCCATGATTTCTTGGCATGACGTGGAGTGGAAAGATGCCCCTGAATCCAAGATCCATGATTCAATCAGACTGTTGACGCTTAGAATCATGGCATCACCTGTCTCCTCTGTCATGTTGGCAGATCCTTGTGCGCTGGTATCTTTCTTCAGTGCTCGACAGTCTCTTTTAAAGTGACCCTTCTTGCCGCAATTATAACATGTAAAATCTTTATTTCCTGTTCTTGATTTTCCCCTTCTGGATTTCGATCTGCCACGATTTGAATTCCTTTCTGAAGTTCTCCCTCTGGACTCCGTGTGCAAGGCTGAGGAGGTTGATGCTTCACCCGATTCTCTCCGTCGAATTTCTTCGCTCAGTACCAGATCCCGAACATCGTCGAATTTTAATTTGCTGTTTCCCGACGAACTGCTGACTGCTGTAACAGTAGCATTCCAACTGTCTGGTAAAGATGATAAGAGAATTAAAGCTCGAACTTCATCATCGAATTCAATTTCCACTGAACTCAACTGGGTTGTGATTGTGTTGAGTTCATTTAGGTGTTGTGCCATCGATGCCCCTTCCGTCATCCGCAAATTAAATAATCGCCTCATCAAATGAACTTTGTTTGAGGCCGATGGCTTCTCATACATACTGGAGAGAGCCACCATAAGACCTGCCGTGGTCTTTTCCTTTGCTATGTTGAAAGCAACATTGCGGGATAACGTCAGTCGGATAACTCCGAGGGCTTGTCTGTCGAGAAGAGCCCAATCTTCATCCTTCATGCCCTCTGGTTGCTTTCCTGAGAGGGGTTGATATAGATTTTTCTGGTACAGAAAATCTTCGATCTGCATCTTCCAAAAGCCAAAGTCCGCACCATCGAACTTTTCAATTTTCACCTTCCCTTCGTCTGCAGCCATCGCTCCCACTCGAATCTGGTTTCTTTGAATCGTTTTTGACAATTTCTGCGAACCGCCGTGTATTTGAACACCTCCGTCGACAAATTCGTATCGCCGACAAAATTTCACTATTCACGAAATTCACTATTCACGTGAATAGTAACCCCGCAGAAAAATTGGCAAAATTCACAACCAAAAGCTCATGATACCAGTTGTTAGGAAATATAACGAGAACAAGTAATTTCCCTATAGCCAGATTAGTGAGAATACGAAATAAAAGCGGAAAATAATACCCGAAAAATTGATAACGGAGTTCAGCCAATTGTGCTTACGTCTCCGGACTGCTGCAGATCTTTTACTGAAGAGAAAAATTACAAGTGTTTACAAAACACACTTGAGAGAGAACTGGAAGATTTTGGGATGATTTTGAAGCTAAATGAGCTAGGGTATTTATAGTTGAAACTTAGGGACTAATCTTTGAAAATACCCTAAAGTACAATGACTAAATGTGTGATTTACCCTTGCTCAAATTCAACAAAACACAACAGCCCCTATTTTTGAATTCAACCGGCTGCCATCTAGAATGGCAGCCATCTAGAATTTCAACATATCCTATATATTTCTCCTATATACAAGAAATGTCCCTCCTCAATATTATCAAGAAAATCATCAATCAAATATAAATTGAACATCGATAATTTCATGAAATAACATAACATTTTAAGAAACATATATTGCCATTAAACTAAACTAAAATAAAAGAATGAATTAATTATTATTATAAAAATAAATTTGATATGTTTCAAGTTCACTTATCGTTTGAATGTCGTCTTGAATCGCACGACTTCCATAAAATTGTGATTTTCACGCCCATTTTACGATAGAATGTTCTTGAAAACATTCGAATAAAATATTTAAAAGATATTATCAAGTACAAGGGATGTATAAAATGTTGATAAAAGAAATAATTAAATTATGCTAAATAAGATAGAATAAAATAACATAGATGAGTAATAAAAAACATATAAAGTTAATTAAGGAATATTAAGTAAATATATACTTACATAAATAAGAAACAATTATAATATTACATACATCAACAATAAAAAGGAACCAAACAAAATCATGCGTTAGATAAATTGTTTAATCAATTAATATTAAAGACTAAAATAAAACTTCATAACACAATGACTAAATTAGAGAAGAGACAACATAATAAGGTCTACATGTATAATATATCCATGAAATTTTTCATACAAGACCACAAATGCGTTAGATAAATTGTTTAATCAGTCTATCAGCTGTTTGATTAAATGCAGTAGTGGGACTTCAGGTGGGCAGCCAAAGTTGATACCTGTCACGGCTGAAAGTGCCGACAGACTCGCAATATCCAGTAACTTGCAGCGGTTTCTGATGATAAAGTGAGTAATTCCTTCCCGAACCTGTCCCCATTTTACTTGTGAGTAATATAAAGTCCTATGTTAAAATTAATCCAACGTTTATCAAAATAATCATCTTGCTCCTTATTCATTTTTCAGAGTATTTTGATCACAATATTTCATTTTAAGTAAAAGATTTTTTCTATGAATGAAAACCCTTGATTAATAAACGATTAAGACTTCAAAATAGAAGTATTTTCATCTTTAAAATAAAATGTTGAAGGTTAAAATACTCTAAAACTAAAAATAAGAATTAAAGTAATTATTCAACTAAATATTATAGATCTTTTTGCACTAAAATAAAACATTGAGTTAAAATTCTTAAAAAAAATAGATCAAAATGACAATTTTAATAAACATTGAGAGCTAATTTTGACATTATGTCTAATATCTAATATGAATAGTGGAAGTTAGATTTTGGGTGAATAATCCATATTTAGGGAGCGAATGCAATGAATAGTTCTCATTTGACAATTTTGCATACATTCAATTTGATGATTTCTTTCTTTTATTCTCGATTTTTGGTGTCAAAGAAAACAGCACAAGTAGGTTCTAGTTCTTCACTTATCTCACTTCAAGTGTATGAAATTTGGAAGTCTGTTTGAAGAACAACATTCATTGTTTAATATTTTATCAACGACCGGCTTGTCCATTTACAGGCATGTTGGGGACATAAACCAAGCCGGTAAAAGAATGGAACTTATGTTTGCCAAACCGGAGGTTGAAACTCCTTCTGGCCAGAGGGCAAGCGCGGCCTCAACAAGATTATTCAAGGGGAGTAGCTTTAGAGCCATGTTGCCTAAGCTTTTACACAAGCCCTTTTGAAACCATCTTTTGCCCGGACACCAAGCAGAGCATGTAATGTCAATTACTTTTCGGTTTAATACAATGAGACGAGGTCGTCAAGATCGGATCGGTATTCACATCGACGGTTCTCAGGGGTATCAAGTTTTTCGAAAACAACTGGCAAGAGCTTTGTTCTAATATAAGAACAGGTCAAATAAGTGATTGGATCACCGACTCGGGATGCCGAAATGCATCATCATTGATTATGAAGCCTGATCCGGAATTGGCCGACTTGATAGAGAACATATGTAGATGTGAATCATGGCATGAAATCATCAGAAAGCTGTGGCCTAAAACAAAGTACATCGCTGCCGTATGTACAGGCGCTATGATGCAATACACTGCAAAACTTGAGTTCTATTGCGGAGGACTCCTATTAGTGTCGGGTTTATATGGTTGCTCGGAAGGTGCCGTTGGGATCAACTTAGAACCTCTATGTAAACCTTCAGATGTCTCTTACACATTTCTCCCTAGTGGAGTTTATTACGAATTCGTTCCGGTAAAGGAAGAATGTGTTACGAAAACTCAAAATCAGTCCAAGTCTGGCGGTGTGTCAATCAATGACTCTTTAGAAATGAAGAGCAATGATGAAGATGCCGAACCCGTTGATCTTTGTAAATGTGAAGCCTGGTCGATGTTATGAACACTTGTCACAAGTTCTACAGGTAAAATTTCCCACTTCTAAATCATAATCTGAATTTAATCAAATGCCAATACAAACTCATCGGATAATGATCTAATGTTTTCAGGACTATATTGATATAGAGTTGGAGACGTTCTTATGGTGACCCGTTTCCACAACAATGCACCTCAATTCCGATTTATAGGGAGGAAAAAAGTTGCTCTAAGTGTCGACGTGGAAAGAACAAGCGAAGCAGACCTATTGAAGGCAGTGACAGAAGCAGAGGCTCTTCTCGATCCGATTGGATTCATCCTGACAGAGTTCACTAGCTACGGCGATACATCTTCAACACCGGGCCACTATGTCATATTCTGGGAGCTTAAACCAAAAGAAGGCAACGATTGCAACGAGGTCGACCCGAAGGTAATGGAAGAATGTTGCTCTTGAATCGAAGATTCATTACATTTTACCTATAGAATGTATAGGAAAGAAAGCATAATTGCAGCATTGGAGGTTAGGGTAGTAAAACAAGGAACTTTTGAGGCACTAATGGATTACTTTGTGTCCCATGGAGCTTCTTTGAGCCAATACAAGACACCATTTGCATGAAATCTGAGGAAGCATTAGAGGTATTGGATTGAAGCGTTATAGCAAAGTTTTTCAGCCCTAGAACTCCTATGTGATTAGTTGATTATTCTACTGTTTTAAGTGTGTAATCCGAACTCATCAAGCGACCTAAGTGGTAGAAGAGAGTGTTATTCTAACTAGAGATCCCAGGTCCGAATAGCTGTCTATAGGGTGTGTACGACTCAGAAAAATTCTGAGTATAAATTAGTTTATAATCATCCCGACTATTAGAAAAAAAATGTGTAATCCTTCCTAGTTCTAAAAACACTCTTGTTGTTAATTAGGATTATGCTATGGTTTTCTTGTTTAACATTACCATAATTTGGTTCCATTGTTTTATAAACAATTTCAGAATCGCATGATATACTATAATAGTAGTTTTAGTCCCAAAATTTATATATTCTACCAATTTAATCATAATTAAAAATAACTCAAATAAACATATACCATATCTTACATGTCTATAAAAATTCATTTAAATTCAAATCAATATGTGCTATAATATTATAAAAAATTATAGTTAGATTTAAAAAATAATTCAAACAACCCAATTCCATTTAAAATTTTTAAATAAAATTTGAATCAGAAAATAAGACAAATTAATTCAGCTTACTCTATATTTTTTTAATTTGACTCAATCGAATATTCTTTAAAACAAATGCCAACGATGACTCGATTATCTTTACGGAACACATGCTGTATTTGAATCTTCCAAGATCTAGTCATTTATGTTTGATCATGACAATATTTGGAACAAACAAAAAAAATCTTTATAATGATGTATGCTTGATTATCCATACGTAAAATTAGTATACAATCAAACTGGAAATCAGGAAAATCATACCTTTAATGACTTACAATGACATTTGAGGTAAATTATTCAATAATTGAAGGAGTGATTTCAGTATTAAATTTCTCTAAATTATTCAACAACACAGAGCTTCCATAACATAAAGAAAACGAAGATCTTTCTCGTTTCCAGTATTATTTGATGGCGACAAATGATTACGAATCTGGGTTGAATTTGTTGGAGGAACTGACCACGAATGCCCAGCAAATCCAAGACCAGTTACTGGGTGAAATGCTTCGTGAAAACGCAGGAACAGAGTATTTAAGGCGGTTCCTCCATGGCCAAACCGATAAGCAACTCTTCAAGAAGAACGTACCCATTGTTGCTTATGAAGATCTTAAGCCATACATCGACCGGATTGCTAGTGGGGAGGCTTCTTCAGATATACTTTTAGCAGCACCCATCACTGGATTCTTCCGAAGGCAGGGGATTTCTTTGCCTTCTCTTTGTGTGTTTTATCGTTGTTTTCTTATGAGTTTATCATCTGTTTGATTAAATGCAGTAGTGGGACTTCAGGTGGGAAGCCGAAGCTCATACCTGTCATCTCTGAAACCGATAACTTTACGGCAATGTTTGGTAACTTGTTCCGGTCTGTGATGAAAAAGTAAGCAATCCCATACTAATTTTATTCAAGCTTATAACTTGATTTATATCTTTTCATGGCCAATGCATGATTTAATGTGAAGAGTAGTGGTTTAAATTGTGATTGCAGTTGTGGTTGCGGCTGCGTTACTGTTCTCGTTGTGTTTATCGTAGTTATGAACATTATAGACGATATTGTGTTTTTTTTTGCAGGTATCATGATTGTGATTTTTTTTTGAGAAAATAACTTCAGTAATCGAAAATATCTTATATTATATGATTTTAATCAACTTTTTTTGTATTTGCGAAAATAACCATCAAATTCGCAACGCAAACTTTAATTTCGCAACATAATTTCCAAATTCGCAACGCGAATTTCCCAGATTCGCAACTCGAATTTCAAAACTGAGTTGAGAATCTGGGAAATTCGCGTTGCGAATTTGGAAACTGTGTTGCGAAATTGGAATTCGCGTTGCGAATTTGTTGGTTATTTTCGCAAATCCAAAAAAAAGTTGGTTAAAATCGTATATTATAAGGTATTTTCGGTCACTGAAGTTATTTTCTCTTTTTTTAAAGGAGTTGATCTTTTTATAAAAAAAATGAATTTTTTATAAATAGAATAATGGAACAATACCGGCATGCTATTGCCACAATTAGCTGCTAACTGTTAAATTGCAGCTGCAATCCATCACTGTTAATGTTATTCTGCTTCACATCGCAATTTTTCACAATAACAGTTTCGGACTCGCTAAGTAGCGGTCACTATTCTGTTACCCTGCCTTTATTTGAATCCTTTGCTAAGGGGATGTAAACATATTATCAGTAAAAAATATATAAAATATCTAAAATATACGTTAATTAAAATTTTTAGGGCATGCCTGTCTCCTTGCTTGCTTCGGTTCAGTCCATCCATGTACACCTATAGATATTGCTGTTAAAAGGTTGCTCTAAAACCAATGACGTTACTCTCATTATTCATTTTTCGTAAATCATTTATATTTAGATATGAGTATAGAGAGATGACTCTTCAAAGACCCTTCAATTCGTATTTGTGGTCGAGTAAAAATGAACATCGAGATTGGTATCCTTTGTTATGTTGGTGACTTTGTCTCACGTATAACCACATTCATTGCAGGCACATGGGTGACATAGACAAAGCCGGTAAAAGAATGGAACTCATGTTTACCAAACCAGAGCTTGAAACTCCTTCTGGCCTCAAGGCAAGCGCGGCCTCGACAAGAGTATACAATGCGAGTAGCTTTAGAGCCATTTTGCCTAAGCTTTACACAAGCCCTTTCGAGACCATCGTTTGCCGAGACACCAGACAGAGCATGTACTGTCAATTACTCTTCGGTTTAATACAACAAGATGAGGTTGTCATGATTGGTTCACTCTTCGCATCTACGGTTCTAAGAGTTTCAAAATTCTTGAAAATAATTGGCAAGAGCTATGCTCTGATATACGAACTGGTCATTAAGCGATCGAATCACTGACTCGGGATGCAGAAATGCAGCGTCATTGATCTTGAAGCCTAATCCGGAACTGGCTGACTTGATAGAAAACATATGTAGTTTCAACTCATGGGATGGAATCATCAGAAAGCTATGGCCTAAAACAAAGTACATAGGTGCTGTATGTACAGGCTCTATGATGCAATACACTGCAGAACTTGAGTTCTATTGCGGAGGGCTCCCTTTAGTGTCTGGTTTTTATGGTTGCTCGGAAGGTGCCCTTGGGATCAACTTAGATCCTCTATGTAAACCTTCGGATGTCTTGTACACGTTTCTCCCCATCGAGGTTTATTACGAATTCATTCCGATAAAGGACGAATGTGTTATGGAATCTCGAAATCAGGTTGAGTTTAGTGGTGTGTCTCACAAGGAATCTATAGAAGCCAGCAGCAACGGTGAAGATACTGAACCTGTTGAGCTTGTAAATGTGAAGCCTGGTCAATGTTACGAACTGCTTGTCACAAGTTCTTCAGGTAAAATTTCTCCTACTTCTAAATCATAAACCAAATTTAATCAAATGCCGATACTAACGCATCGGATAATGATCTGATGTTTCAGGATTATATCGATATAGAGTCGGAGACGTTGTTATGGTGACCGGTTTCTACAACAATACACCTCAATTCCGATTCGTGGGGAGGCAAAATGTTGCTCTAGCCGTTGACTGGGAAAAAACAAGCGAAGCAGACCTATTGAAGGCAGTTACAGAAGCAAAGACTCTTCTCGATCCTATTGGATTCATCCTGACAGAGTTCACTAGCTACAGCGATACATCTTCAACACCGGGCCACTATGTCATATTGTGGGAGCTTAAACCAAAAGAAGGCAACGATTGCAACGAGGTCGACCCTAAGGTAATGGAAGAATGCTGCTCTCGAATCGAAGATTCGTTGCATTTTACCTACAGATTGTACAGGAAAGAGAACATAATTGCAGCATTGGAGATTAGGGTTGTAAAACAAGGAACTTTTGAGGCACTAATGGATTACTTTGTGTCCCAAGGAGCTTCTTTGAGCCAATACAAGACACCCATTTGCTTGAAATCTGAAGAAGCATTAGAGATATTGGATTCAAGAGTTATAGCAAAGTTTTTCAGCCCTACAACTCCTATATGATTAGTTGATTCTTTTACTGTTTGAAGTGTGTAATTCGAATCCATCAAGCGACCCAAGTGGTGAGAGGGAGAGTTATTCTACCTAGAGATCCCGGGTCCGAATAATATTTGCATCATTTGTTTCTAATGTTATTTTAATCCTTTATTTAAAGAACAATTTGATCTTTGTTCTTATTATTTGTAGTTCTGTTTCTTGAATGGAAATGTATAAGAATAAGTGTATATGTAATTGGTAATATAATATGCTACATCATAGAAAAAAATTAATAAAATAAATGTTAGTGACTAAAATAGGAGCAATTCAAAAGGGATTAAATTAAAAATTTTAAATTTTAGTTACTACAATAGGAGTGAGAAGTTAGTTAAGTGATGAATGATGTAGTTTACTCAAACTAATAAGCTACTAAGCATGCGTGGAATTCCACGAAGTTCAAGCTCAGCAATTTCCCACAATTCTCAAGCTTCAAACCCTGGTAGCAATATATATTTATAAAGATAATTAATTGATTAAATGTAAATACGTAGTAAGAAATTAATTTAATTTTGTTTATTTTTAATCAACATCTAATCGTAATGATATAATATTATATAGATTTAAATTATGTGACAAGATTCGGATCAATACGGTCATAATCTGACTTGGTCGAGTTGTTGGCATTGAATTTGTTTAGGTTCTAACTCGAGCTCAAGTCTAAAATAGACATGGAGAGATGAGAAAGAAGAGAAGGTATAAGAAGAAAACAATGACAAAGCTAAGATCAAACATCGAGAGAAACTATTTTGCTTTATAATAAAAGAATAAAGATAATTGATTAAATCATAAAATACGAAGAGATGGATGGGACCGATGAATGGCCCTCAAGCCGACACCAATAGTAACTGATTAAATCATAAAATATTCATCAAAAAAATAAAATTAATTATAAATAAAATAAAATTCAATTTAATTTAGGTATGTCAGAGGTGTAATGAAACCAAAGTTTTTTTGGATGATGGGGGACAAAGTGTAGTTGATAACGTGGGCTGTGCAGGGCTCCATGTTGTGCCTATCCCCTCTGTTAATGAGCTTCGTGAGGAGCATGTTACTGTCGATAAAGTCAAGCTTTTATGGATGAAGGGGGACAGCATGCAACTGATTTAGTGGAGTGTAGTCGTGAGAAGCACGTGTTTGACGATAGTGCTGGTTTAATTAATATTAATAGGGGAATGGATCTAGCATGGGCGATCAACCCATACTCACCAGCACTAGGACTTTTGACGTGGCTTTTGACGAGGTGTCTTCCTTCCTCGTGTTGGATGAGGAGCATCCGGTAGATAACTGTGTTTTCAGTTCTGGGAGCTCTCTTATGAGGCCTATTATCCCCAGTTCTTCGAGTGTTGCTAGAGTTTCTAAGGCTAGAAGAAGGTGGGCGTGTGGGGTTAGTCTGAGAGCGTCGTCAAGACTCATTCTTGAAAAGAGGAAAATCTTTGATCGAAGGTGGCGGGATGGTAGGCCAAACGTTTAGAAGTAGTCGCAATCCTGTTGGGAGCAGAGATAAAGTGTATTATGAGGGAGTTCGAAGTGATTATGATGAAGCGGAGTTGGCTCTAGCGGCTTTCGTTGCTTTGGGGTGGAATTTACAGGGCTGAGTAGGTTTTCGGTTTTCATCGTTTGATTTCTCTCCTGAAATCTGTTTGGAGTTTACGATGCTTTACCTTTGGTCGCTGTCGTCTTTAGTAAAGGTCTGTTTTTCCAGTGGACGGTGGTTGCATGGCTAATGTTTCTGTTTTGAGTCTGAAGCTGCGTTTTTGCTTTTCCTTATCATTTCTTTTGTCCGGTCATGCTCCCTGATTAGCTTGGGGTTGGTTTTTATTGTTTGTCTTGATCCTATACTGGTTTTGCTGGGGTTTGTCCCATGCTGTGCTGCTCATTTCTGTTTGTGTGTAATGGTCTGTTCTTTGCTCTATTGCACCTCAAGCATACTCTTTTTTCCTCCGAGTAGGATTAAGAAAGTATTTTAATGAGGGCCTTAAGGTGTTTACTTTGTTAATCTCTTAATACAAAGTAACCTTTTACAAAAAAAAAAATTAATTTCGATTTTTAAACTTATGAATCATAAATCGTCTAAATATTTCAATCCGGATCAATTTTGATAAATTGATTATTATTAGTCAGATCTAAACAGTAATTATCGATCAAATCTTAAATTTCAACATAATCTAAGTACTAAAACGAGAATTAGACCCTAAAAAATACCTTGAAAATAGACAAGAAGTTGACATGCTCCTCGCCATGTTTCCCTCCCAACCACACTTTGAAGTTACCAAAATGTTATTTTCTTTTTCTTTTTCACTCTCCCAAAGAAAACTTTTACTGTTTTATCATTGTTATTGTTACTAAATATTACCACAACACCCATAGTTTACGCATAGACAACTATATACACACATTTTGATCATCAAATCTCTTTCCCTTTTGTTGTGAAATGGTTGGCCGCCGTTAAACCATCGTTGCGAGAGACGGAGACGAAGAGGCGACCATCATCGTCATCATCATCAACAACGTACTACATGGGGCGTCGTCTCTTCAAATGTTTATGCAAGTGTTCTTCGTCGGGGGATGGATCATTCAACCGAAGAGGCAATGGAGAGAATGACGATGAAACAATGTCGGCATCTTTGGCCGACGGGCCGGTCCTCGTGGAGTTGTTCTCGTCCCAGGGATGTACGAAGGCGCCGGCAGCGGAGCTGTTGTTGTCGAGGCTGGTGAGGGGAGATTTTCAGCTGGACGCGCCGGTGGTGGCATTGTCTTACCATGTCGATCACACAGGGTGGAAAGACCCTTACGCCTCGGGGAATTGGAACGTGAGACAAAAGGCTTATGTCGAGGCGTTAAACCTCGACGGCGTGTTTACGCCTCAAATCGTGGTTCAAGGTAGGGCTCATTGTTCGGCTGACGAAGAAGATGCTTTATTATCCATCATTGCTCATGCTCCCAGGTTCCCGGCTCTAAGATTCAAGGTTGATTTTGCTTATTCCCCTACTTTTCTTTGGTTGATTTCTTTAAGAGTTAATTTCATCGTACATTTTCTATCATATTCTCTTCTTAAAACTTATACGTCAAATATTTATTATGATACGATAGAAAACATATTTTAAACACGTAAATTAAAGTTTGATCATTTTTTAAAATGTGATTTAAACTATTCATAAACCGACAAGTTTATAATTTAAGACGGAATTACATGATTAATATGATATTAATACTTTGAGATTCAATTACAATATCTTAAAATTTAAATTAATTTAGAATTTAAAACGTGATTTAAGAAAGTTTGATGCATGTAATATGTAACAGGCTAATTTCCAAAGGCCGACATCGGAGGCCTTGGAAGTAACCCTAACCGGAGCATTGAGGTACAAGGTAGACAACAACGTCGACAACGTAATGGTGGCCTTATACGAGAGCGGGTTGGTGAACGAGTGCCTTTCCGGTGAGAACAAAGGCAAGGTGCTTTACAACGACTTCGTCGTACGGAAACTCGAGAAGCTATGCACCGTCGACGACATATCCGCCAAGAAGACACTCTCGGTCACAGTCACTTTCACTCTTTGGGATGGTTTCAATAGCAGCAAGTGTTCCATTGTTGTCTTTGTTCAAAACATTTCTCGACAAATTTTTGGTTCCCAGTACTTTCAACTGCCTGATGATTTGTGAAGAAAAAAAATGTTGGAAAAATGTTCTATTGCATGGTGACCAAAAGTGTTGTGTTTTTTTTTCTTCTTCTTTTGAGTATTGTTTTTTCATTTTATTTATATTTTAATATTATCAAGAGAAATATTTTGAAAAAAATAAATAAATCTTTCATGAACCATAATATAACTTGAAATATATAACTGAAACTCCTCAAAATATTGAAGCCCTATGACATTGAAACTTCTTTAGAACCACCACATAATGTCATCAAAATGATATTTATTTTATTAAAAATAAAATAAATATCAAAACTTGGGGGACGACGAAAAGGATTTAACTATCCCCTAATTACACAAATACCCCTCGACGATAAATAGCTCAAAAACTATATAAAAATTTATCATTTTCCTCCAAAACAAAAAAAAAACCAATCACCCTAAAAAACCTCTCTCACCCAAAACTGACCGCCGAAGGCCGGTCACCTTCCTCGGCCGCCCAACGCCCTCCGGTGGCTCGAAAAAAACTAAAATAGCCCGAAATACTCCCCTCGAGCCCGTGAACCTGAATCCAACCTTAGAAAAACGAGATAATGCCTCAATCGAAGTAGATCTAAGCCCCAAAATTACGGCTTTTACCTTTGTTTCACGGTGACCTTTTGAGTTCCGGTGGTCGTTCCTCCTTTGATCTCACACCGATATTTGCTTTGATTTCCTTTGCTTTTCCCGATGTCTATTTCTTTGTGTTTTGGTTGGTTCGACTGCTGGTATTTGCTTCATTTGTGTTTCGTGGTTTTTGTGTTTTCTTAGTGTTGGTTATTGTTTCCCATTGTTCCTTGGGTGTGCCTCGTCGGAGGTATTTATATCACTCCTTCGAGAGTCTGTTGTCGATCTTGAAGGGGTCGTTCCCCTCGTTTCGGGTTTACCATCGTTCACGTGGTCGAGAATCCCGAGATAGTGTAGTCTCGGTTTTCTCGGTCGGTCGGTTCTGCTTTAACTGGGATTTGGTTGCATGGCTGTTGGATTGGATCAGATCCAACGGTCCAGATCTTGACAGCGTGACCATGTGTCTCTTTAGGGTTTTGTTACACTTGGTGTAATTTAATCTTGGTCGTTCGTTCGTGCTTTGATCACACGGCTCCCATCTGTGCGGCGTTGTACCTAAATATGAAAATCCTAATCTGGGTGGGCTTACTGGGTTAGGCCTGCCTACCCGGTTTGGCAGCCCACACCCTTGCTGAACCTGGACCGAATTAAAATAAAATAAAACATATAATAAATAATAAAAGAAATAATAATAATAATATTTTTTCAAAAATATTTCCCAAAACTATATAATATATATATTTTCAAAAATATTTTAAAACTATATTATATATATATATATATATATATATATATATATTCGAAATGTTTTCCAAAACTATATAGTATATATATTTTTTCAAAATGTTTTCAAAAACTATATATTATATATATGTTTTCAAAATGTTTTCAAAAATTATATATTATATATATTTTCAAAACCGATTTTTAAAAAACTATATGTTTATACTATATTAAAAAGAACTCCGGACGAAAATGAGTGTCTATAATTATAATCCGTAAAATAGGTTTAGTAAGTACAAATCTGGAACTCCAACGCGAATATATTTAAAAAAAACACACATTTAATTTGGATTTATATTTAGTATAAACATTTGAGATTAAATTGAAAATCGAAAAGTGAATATGAAAGTTTAAAGACAAATTGTAAAAGATGCAAAAGATGAAACTCTGCATGTCAACTGATCCAAAAGATAACCTTTGTATATTTTGATGGACTTTGGTAGTTAGGTGTTAATTATTTACGTGAAGTAACCTCAGTGGTTAAAGAGAGTGTTGTTATATTTTGAAATTATGGGTTTGAGCAATTGCATCAGCAAGGGGGTGCGTGTGTTAAAAAAGATAATGAACGAATACTAACTTCAGACTATTAAAAAAATATTTACGAGATTTTGAGCAATTTGCATCAGTAAGGGGTGTGTGTTATTATGTTTTTTTTAAGAACAATATACAGTCGGGACCTTCCAGGAGAGGGAAAGCTGGAGTTTTTCGATTAATCCATCAATCTAAGAAATAAATTAAGCTCAGATTAGATGAACATAGTCAAAATCAAGTACGTATTTGTGTTTATATGTTATATAACTTAAGTTTGTGTAGGTATTATTTATAAGATACTTAAATTATGATTTCGGCTCTAAATAGAGTATTTGGCTAGCATGTTAAACAATAAGATATGTTATTATGTGTTTCGAGATAAAATTTGATGTTTTGTTACATATAAGCATGTTGGTATATATGTTTGATATGTAAAATGTAATATCTTTTCGGATATATGATAATTGACATATCTAACGAGTGAAATTGAACTAAATACTCCTTTCGATAATGAGAATTATAAGTTGTGTTCTAATCTGATAAAGAAAATTGTAGTTTTCAAAACTTTGATAATGTGATAAAATGAGCCATTGATTATTAGTTTAGTTCTGAGTACAATTGACATGTCATAGGGTTAAAAACGATTGTGGTATATGCTTTTTAATTTAAAGAGACTTTGATCTTCTTTTAGTTATTCTCTTCTTTTCTTTTTCATCTTTCTTGAACATCTCGTTATCTGAGTGAAATAAAAGGTCTAAATATGACACTTTTGTTCATTAGTTAAACGAATTTAAATAAAAATTAAACTCATTTTGATTAATTTGTTGTCAATTTAGGTTCAAACATCTCTAGTTATAGAATACATGAAATTTAAGTATCATAATACTTTATTCGAATAATTCATATGTTCTTATTTTTACCTAGTATTGGAAATTCTAAATTCGAACTTAACTATAATTTATAAATAATTGAAAACGAGTATAAGAATTTAATCAAGCGAATTAGTGCAATTTAGTTTCCTATCTTGAATCGAACTTGAATTTTAAAATTTATAAATAATAAATTTGATAAAAAAAAATTCAACATCCACATAATGAAATCAGCGATTAAAAATTATAAATCATATAAATAAATTTGAGAAAATATGATTCTAGCAGAAGGCCTAAGCCACCTTTTTATTCCTCAACAGAAAAAAGGAGGGCAAAGTGTCATACCTCCTCTGGACCTCTTCCATAACCGACTTCTTTGATGATCAAAGCCTCCAGAATTAAATGTTACCTCCGAAAGATCTCCTCTGTTGACTCATTGACTTCAAGGTATCGTACACTTTGTCATCTTTTCTTGACTAGATCTCTTACAGGATCACGTAATCTGTCAAAGTTAAATATATTATCGGTCGATAACATCCATCCAATCTAACAGCTTAAAGTAGTCATCATGATCCTAGATTTGATACCATTATTACGGGTCACTATAAAACTTTTCATACAAGATTGAGGGAGAAGACTTTTGGAAAAAGACTACTTATTAAATTCTCTGTTTAGATTTTATGTATAAAAAGACATTGATCTGTAAATCTGTCAATAATCACCGATCGTAACTCTATGCCCAAATCAAAAGGGATGAAGTGTCTATAGTCGTTACAACTTAAATATTATCGTCACTATATTTATAAAAATCAAAAATAAATATATGTGATATTTTTGTTCATTAATTAATATGATAAAAATCATAAAAAAATTCACAAGCAAGATAATATGATATTATGAGACTTATAAGTGTATTTTGAGAAACTAAACATCAAAGTCAAAATATCATAAAATATTAGTGTTTCATCGTTGTCTTGTTGATTATAAGATTATCCATTTATCAGATTTAATTCTGATTCGATTTTGATTAAATCTCATTAAAATAAGTGTGTTTTTTAAATTTTCTTCTTAAACTTGTGATCATGCTATCTTTTAGGCGTTTAGTTGCTATAATTTTGTTGACTATTTCCTTCCTTGTATTGGCATTTCATGCTTTTGAATTAAACAATTCCATGTTTGCCGAGAAAAATGACATACTTTAACCTATATATAATCCTTAAGCTTGAACTGAAACCGCAATAAGACAAGGGAATAAAATTGTTTAGCCACCATGTGTGCCTCAATCAAGTTTCTAGCCTTGCTCGTCTTTGTAGTTGCGTCGCAAATTTCAAGCATCTCTGCAAATCGTGAGATTATCGGACTAATATCGCCCTACCGCACCCTCTTGAATGATGAACCCTCTCCGTCGCCTCTCCAAGACGAATCCTCTTCCTTACCTCCGTATGAGTATGAACCCCCGTTTACATGGGACGAGGTTCGAGGGTCGATGTCGCCATGCCTGCCCTTCCTTGTCGGTATGGATTCCGATCCATCGCCGACTTGTTGTGCTGGTGCTAAAACTCTTGTTGGAAGAACAAAAACCAAACGAGATGAACAAGAACTATGCTTGAGCCTTAAACTAATATTGCCACTACATGGTCCGTATGACCCTAAACAATTAACTCTACTTGGCGAGAAATGTGATGTTAATTTTCCTTTTCCTCCTATTATTGGCGATACAGATTGTTCCAAGTAACCACTTTCTTCCTTTCTCTTTCATCTTTCGTAAAGATCTCGTAAATCCTAAACCTGAAACCTTAAAATTCTCGTAATATGAGCGAAGTAAAAGGTATAAATATGAAAATATTAACGAGTCAATCGAGTTCAAATGAAAACAAACTCAAATTTAGTTTGTTTGTTGTCAAGTTGGATTCTAGTAGCTTTAATTATTGAACATGTCAAATTTATTTTAAATATTTGGCTCGAGTAATACATTTGTGTTTTTTTAATCTAATCAAGCGAACCACTGTAGTTTGATTTTGGGTAAACTATCGGTTTGATCACTTCTGTTTTTTGTTTGTACACTTCTATTCACTAAATTTAAAAAAGTTATGTTTCAATCATTTACATTATCGATTTATTAAATTTTGATTATTTACGTTATCGATTGTTATATTTTGGACACGTTAACTCAGGTTAATTTGATAATGTGACACGTTAGTAAAAAGAGGTTAATTTTTAATTTGACTCCTGAACTTTAGACAAAATATTAATTTAACCTCGAGCTTTAGATGAAATCAACCCGACTTGGAGCCATTTTACAAACCCAAACAGATTAGGGTATTTACCCTAACATCAGCAGCCACCACCGCCAATAACGACCAACCAACTGGCACGTGGACCTCACCGCTCATCCTCTCACCGCATAAGCCGTCGCCGAGCACTTCTGAGCTGCTGTCGTCATCAAAACCGGCCACATAGTAAAAGAAATCAATCCACCAAGTCAAATATCAACTCAAAGACAGAAAAACCCATTAAAAATTAAAAACAAATCCAAAACATTTTCCCGAGGAGATCTAGTTCTGTCACAAGCTTATTATATCAGTAGCAGCATCGAAGCAAGGACAAAAGTTCATCATACCTGAAGACACTTAATTTCATCCATGCTCGTTTAATTAGTATTTTATATATATATACATTATTATTATTTTAACACATATATTTATTTATTTTATATTTACATTGTTTCAGGACCAACTAAAACAACTCAATAGAACACCCTGATCCAGCTAGGGGTGTTCAAAATTCGGCTTTAACCGAATTAACCGACCGACCTGAATTAATTCGGTTAATTCGGTCGGTCGCCGAATTAATTCGGTCGGGGAACGATTAAGGATTTTTTGGAATTCGGTTAACGGTTAATTCGGTTCGAAATCGGTTAATTAACCGAATTAACCTTTAAATATAATTATATTAAGAGGCCCAAACCATTTAAAATCCATTTAAAACCCAAATCAATATTAATTAATTAAAATAATATCAAAAGTAAATGCAAAATGTTTGAATCAAATTAATTAGATATTATTTATAATTAGATATTATTTAAATTAATTGTAAATTGTTTTTTTAATTAAAAAAATATTAAATTCTAAAATTCTAAAAAAATTCGGTTAATTCAAAAATTAACCGAATTAACCGAAATTTATTCAGTTCGGTTAATATTTTCGAAAAAAAGTTCGGTTCGGTTAACGGTTAAAGAAAAAAAAAGTTCGGTTAATTTGAAAATGGTAGTTTCATCGGTTCGGCCACCGAATTAACCGAATGAACACCCCTAGGTCCAGTAGTGACCCAAAGCACGCAATCCACCTGGAAACTAGGGTTTCCAGAACCCTAGTTCATGCATCGCTTCCAACGGCGCCGAATGGCCGAGAGTCCCATGCCTCACGAGTCTTTACCATTCACGCCTTTATCCCGTGCTTCTCGGCAACCACCCACAACACACAAAGATCTCGCAAGACAACTACCAACAAACACCCACAAAAGATTTAGAATTCTAGTGTAAATAGTACTCTAAATATAATCAAATCCTAGAATATAAATAAGTGTAATCAGCACCATTTGGGGAGGGGATTTACATACAATATTAGGCACGAAAATACTAAAAAAAACACACAAGGCAGACCGGAGTTATTGTACACGATTCGAAAGGGAATAAGAAAAAAGTAGAAGTTTTTACCTTATTTTCTCGTTTATCACTCTTGCATGTTGTCATTCTTTTAAGGTTTGCTCGAAAACGATCAAAAAACACGAACGCTGATGACAAGAGGGGGAGGGTTTCGAGATATCGAACCTAGATCTACACCGTGGCTTGTTTTTTTTAAAAAAAATCTATTTTTGAAGAGAGGGGTGGAAAAGCTTTCGGGATTTAAAAAAAATCCACCGATGATCGGCGGTGCAACCGTCAGTTTCTGGAAAACCTAGGCTTGTGTTCTTCATTATCGAAGAACAAATGAGAGAAAGTTTTAAAAGGGGGTGTTTTCGTGAGAAGAATAAAGAAATGAGAAATTAAAAAAGATTTTTGAGTTAAATATGAGACCCGATGACCTTATTACGACCCGCGTGCCGACCCGACCCAATGACATGACCCGCGTGTTTCTGAAATAAAGAGGGTAAACTACGCTCTTGGACTCTCCAACGTTTCTCTTGATTTTCTAAGGGTACGTTTCCAAAACTATTAGAGGTAAGTAATTTGGATCTATATTTTACCTTTTAATTTAAATTTATAACTTTCTTAATTAAAGGCAACTGGAAACTACGAAGTACCGAAAGGGCAGTTCAAGGGTGCTAACCCTTCCTTGACTGCAAATGACTCCCGAATCTGACACATCTTTGGTAAGACGCAGATCAGGTAAGACATAAGATATCCGATCAACCCATTTTCTTTAAAATAAATGATCGGTGGCGACTCCTAACCAATTATCTCAAGTCGAAGCCCAATTTCGGGGCCCAACCGAAAGACGATTACGACAGCTTGACGACTCCATCGGGGATAAAGGTAAGTGAGTTAGGCTAAGGTAATTTCAAGTTGTCTTTTTAACGAAAAGGGTAAGTTTAAGTTTTAAGTTAACATTTCGATCCTTATTGCTTACTTTTGATTATATTTTTCGAGTAAATAGTTGTTCTAACTGTTTTCTAATGATTTCAGCCTTCAAAGCTTGTTTTTCACTTAAGGCTCTGAACCTTATTTAAGTGGGGGTGAAAGCGACGCCTTCGTGTGAATTTATTCACCGCACAGGCCTAGCAAGTAGCCTTCGGGATTCATATACCTTAAGTCTTCGTGTGAATTTATTCACCGCATAGACATAAGGGAATGTGTCCTCTCGAGTTTAACTTAGTCCACTCAAGCCTGTGATGGGTTTAGAACTAAGGGTCTGGTAAGCCCAAGGGGGCGCCGGTAAAGAGAACTCGGGTACCGTTTTTTAGAACCTAAACTGAGAGACTATGGAGATTTAGAGCCTACCCCGAAACCATATTCCAAAACCCAAGATTTTTTACTCTAATCATGATTTTTTTCCTTTTACTTTTCTTTCTTTCTTTCATCATTTTTTTTTACTTTTATTATTTTACTAACTTTTTGCCTTTCTGTTTGTTTTTTAGCATTTGCATCATGACAAGAGGCCATTGATCCCTAAAAAGGTATTTATTACACACAAAATAATCTGAATTAATAGATAAAGGTGTTGTAATACAAGAGATTAAAAACCCTGAGGTACGACTATAGTCCAAGAAGACCTAGAAGGAAAAGGGAGACAGTCTTTAAGGAAGCTATGTGTCAGAGCTGGTTAGCTACTCCCCTATTAGCCTGAAGCAGAATGATGTACAAGAGCTTCGAGACATCTGGGATAGTTGGAAGAATGATCAGAAATAGAAGTTCAGCCAACGGTACGGTGACATAACGTTTTTGCTTCATGTTAAGACTAATGAGCCCTTGATCAGAGCCTTGGTTCAATTCTAGAACCCAGGATACAGTTGCTTCACTTTTAATCGGGAGAACATGGTGCCCACCATTGAAGAGTACACTACACTGTTGCACTGTGAAAGCATCAAATTAGAGTGAGCTTACATTAAACATATCGAAAGTCAGCCTTTCAAGAATGCACTGGCCAAGGTTGTCGGGGTTGACGAAAAATGGGTAACTGACCGGGCTCGATGTAAGGGCAATGGGGAAGGAATTGCTTGGCTTCATATCAAGCAACTGATGATGAACCATCCCGATGAGTGGAATGCAATAGACCTGTTTGTACTGGGTTTGTATGGTCTGATTATATTTCCGAAGACTTTGAGATACATTGATGCTGCTGTAGTAGAGCTGTTTGAACAACTTCAGAAGAGAGTCAACCCAGCACCGACCATCTTAGCTGAAACCTTTCGGTCTCTCAACTATTGCAGAAGAACTGGCGGAGGGAGGTTCATTGGGTGTGCTCAACTCCTTCAAGTATGGATTCATTGGGTCTGATCTGATTTCTTAGTAATGTTGTTGTCCATGCCACTTCTATTCTGAATCTTCTAATTTCTTGGTACCTACGTATAAATCACTTACATGCTAAGTCATAGACCTAGTGAGGCAATAAATGAATATGCAACAATATCTTCATGAATATGCATTCTTACTATTTCCTTCATGACATTTCAATATGCATGTATCTATTACACAATAACATATATAATCATATCATGCATGTATAAAACTTACCTTCTTGTACCACTTTCACTTTACTTTGTATTTCAATTGCCCATGTATATTATTGAGAATATAGGTATGTGAGTACATTGAGGTTGTGCACTAATGCTGTCACCACAGCTCGTATCAATTCCCTCATGGGGAACCGAACCTTAGTTCAGTATTTGTCTCGAATGACTGTTATATATGTCCCGTAGGACCACTACATCCCGAAGGACTATTATACATTCGACTCTTGGCATGCCAATTACACCTATAGCTCTCATATCGTATACTATGGGCATTATTCTTATATTTCATATGTTCATGTACTCATGTCATTTCTCTTGTGATCATGTAGCTCATGTCATTTCTCTTGTGATCATGTAGCTCATGTCATGTTCTCATATCACATATCATATCACATGTGTATTTGAATCTATTCATATATATACATCATTTATCCAATCACATGAACATATATATGCCTTATGCATGTATTACAATAATTATCATGTATGCATGTTCACAACTATTGTACTATGAAAATCAATATAGGAATTAGACTTATCACAAGTCTTATTCCATTATACTATACATATAGTATGCACTCACATTAGCTTTGCTTTGATTCGATTCTAATCCTTTGATCGTTCCGGAATAAGCTTACTTTTAGTATCTACATAATCACACATGGATCTATATCAGTATTATAGCTAATATACTCTAATGGTTCACTCTTTAGATTAAGATAAATGTCAATTTCCTCTTTTAATGAAGGTATGCATCGATGAAAAACTTGTGCATCGGTGCATAAAATGCATTCGATGTTTTATTATTAATGGAATGCATCGATGCATGCCTTATGCTTCGATGCACTAATTGCATTCGATGTTTATATTTTAAAAGAGTGCATCGATGCACTACCTATGCATCGATACAGCTTCAAACAATTTCTGGGTTTTAACCTTGATGCATCGATGCACTATGAATATGCATCGATGCACTTTGCCCAGAATCCTCTTTTTGAACCCAAAAATTCATTCATTTTTGGATTAAATCCTTCATGTTTAATCCCCTTTTTCATTCTTAACTATAGTACACATCCTTAAACCAATTTATACTCATTTATTTTATCTTAAACCTCCAAATCCTATCCTTCATATATAATTCAAGAATTACATGTTGAAATCCACTTTTAACACTTTGTCTATCTTAACTAGATTGATGGCAAGTCAAATTTAACTTTCAATTCTAGTTATGAACTCTATTCCAAGATTTCATTTAAGAACTTCAAATCTTAAATCTCTCCTAACTCCATCATCCTTTGATGTTAAGATAACTTAAGCTTTTCTTAAGCTTAGTTATCATCTAATAATCAAAAACCAATCTTAAATTTAACAAGAAACTTAATAATCAGAAATCTTACCTTTGCTTTGGTTCACATGCACAAGGAAGAAAGAAGAAGAAGAGAACTCTAGAAGCCTTAGGTGTTTTCTCTCATTCCAACCACGTGTATCCTTATATATATATTTATCCTTTCTTTAATTATTTTTCCTTGCAATTACTCTATTGTCCTTCCATTCCTTATTTTTTTCAATTCTATCCTACACAATACTTTACATGTAAATATTTATACTATTCATTCATTTTATTTTAACCACCAAATTATGAGACTTTACAATTTAGTCACTAACCCCGGTATTGAGGATGTTACAACTCTCCCCCCTTAAGAAAATTCGTCATCGAATTTTCATTATGCAAAGAGGTAGGGGTACTTAATCCTCATGCCCTCTTTACGTTCCCATATTGCTTGCTCTACTTTGTGATTCATCCACAAGACTTTAACCAATGGAATAGTCTTGTTCCTTAGTTGCTTGACTTCGTGAGCTAATATTTGAACAGGTTCTTCCTCATAAGTTAAATCTGGTCGAACTTCAATTTCTTCAGTAGTCACAATGTGGGATGGATCATATCGATATTTCCTAAGCATTGAGACATGAAAGACATTGTGTATCTTTTCCATTTCAGGTGGCAAAATTAGCTGATATGCTACTGGTCATACTCTCTTAGTAATCTCGTAAGGTCCAATGAATCGAGGACTCAACTTTCTTTTCCGTCCAAACCTCAATACTTTCTTCCACAGAGATACTTTCAAGAACACTTTATCTCCGACTTGAAATTTAATCTCTTTCCTTTTTAAATCAACATACGATTTCTGTCTATCAGCTGCAGCTTTCAGATTATTCTGAATTACTTGAACTTTTTCTTCCTTATTTTGAATCAACTCAGGACCAATAACTTCTCGATCCTTAAGTTCATACCAGTTCAAGGGCTTACGACATCTTCTCCCGTATAGAGCTTCATAGGGATCCATTTTGATGCTTGACTGATAACTATTGTTGTACGCAAATTAAGCAAGTGGTAAATACCTTTCCCACGATCCTTTGAATTCAATGACACAAGCTCTTAGCATATCCTCCAGAATTTGAATAGTTCGCTCGGATTGACCATCAATTTGAGGATGAAACGCTGTACTGAAGTTCAACTGAGTTCCCAATGCTCCATGTAATGACTTCCAAAACTGTGATATGAATCTAGGATCTCGATCAGAAACTATGGAAATAGGTACACCATGTAAACGTATAATCTCTCTAATATACATTTCCGCATACTTATCCATGGAGAAATCAGTTCGTACCGGAATAAAATGGGCTGACTTAGTTAATCTATCTACGATTACCCAGATTGAATCTTTTTTGTTCGGAGTTAAAGGCAACCCCGTCACAAAATCCATCGTTATGTTTTCTCATTTCCATTGAGGAATTAAAATTGGTTGTAACAATCCTGACGGAACCTGATGCTCAACTTTGACTTGTTGACAAGTCAAACACTTTGATACAAATTTCGTAATGTCTTTCTTCATTCCCGGCCACCAATATCGACTCTTGAGATCCATATACATTTTGTTCCCTCCCGGATTCATTGTCAATGGACTACATTGAGCTTCCGTTAACAAATCATTCTTTAATTCATCATCATCATCATCCAGAATTACCAATCTTTCTCGATAATACAAGTTCTCATCAGACTTAATCTCATAATCCGTACCCTCTCCATTCATTATC
Organism: Hibiscus syriacus; assembly: GCF_006381635.1. Classification (NCBI taxonomy): domain Eukaryota; kingdom Viridiplantae; phylum Streptophyta; class Magnoliopsida; order Malvales; family Malvaceae; genus Hibiscus; species Hibiscus syriacus. Next base: position 1,031,274 of record NW_024063176.1, read on the forward strand.
TGTTGTATCTTCTTTAAACATTTTCCATCTTTAGCTTGCAATTCTTTAATCCGATCTAGCCATGTTGGCTTGACAGTCAGTTCTGCACAGATTGCACCATCTTCTCTTAACGATAATCTAGCATCAAGAGCTCGCAAAGCTGCAAACGTCTTTCTACTCAAGGCATCAGCTACCACATTTGCCTTTCCGGGATGAAAATCAATCACAACATCATAATCCTTGAGAAATTCCACCCATCTTCTTTGTCTTAAATTCAACTCTTTCTGAGTCATCAAGTATTTTAAGCTCTTGTGATCCGTATACAAGTAGCACTTTTCACCATACAAGTAGTGACGCCAGATCTTTAAAGCAAATACTACTGCCGCCATCTCTAGGTCATATGTTGGATAATTCTTCTCGTGCGGTTTTAGTTGTCTCGAAGCATAGGCCGCCACCTTGCCTTCTTGCATTAATACGCATCCCAAACCACTATGAGACGCATCACTATACACTATAAAGTTCTTGCCAGACTCGGGTTGAACTAACACTAGAGCTTCTGTAAGAATCTTCTTTAACTTTTCAAAACTCTCTTGACATTCTTGAGTCCAAACAAATTTTACTTCCTTTTTCAACAGTTTAGTTAGGGGTAATGCTATGATCGAAAAGTTTTTAACGGACCTTCGATAATAACCAGCTAACCCTAGAAAACTTCTAACTTCTGATACATTCTTTGGAACTTCCCACTCCAGAATAGCTTTAATCTTTTGGGGATCCACTCAAAATCCTTCTGCAGAAATTACATGTCCAAGGAATGTCACTTCATTCAACCAAAATTCACATTTAGAAAATTTAGCATAAAGCTTCTTGTCTCGTAAAATCTGTAAAACAATATGTAAGTGTGAATTATGCTCTTCTTCTGACTTTGAATATATTAAAATATCATCAATAAACACCACAACAAACTGATCCAAATAAGGTTGGAATATCCTATTCATTAGATCCATAAAAGCAGATGGTGCATTCGTAACTCCAAACGGCATCACGATAAACTCATAGTGACTATATCTTGTTCTAAACGCCGTTTTTGAAATGTCTTTCTCTTGAATCTTTAATTGATGATAACCCGAACGTAGATCAACTTTTGAGAACACTGAAGCTTCCTTTAATTGATCAAATAAATCATCAATTCGGGGAAGTGGATACTTGTTCTTGATGGTCACTCTATTGAGCTATCTGTAATCGATACAAAGACGCATTGATCCATCTTTCTTTTTAACAAATAGAACTGGAGCTCCCCAAGGTGATACACTTGGTCTAATAAACCCTTTGTCTAGTAACTCCTGTAATTGAATCTTTAATTCTTGCAACTCTTTTGGAGCCATCCTGTATGGTGCCATTGCAATGGGCGTTGTTCCCGATATTATCTCAATCTAGAATTCTACCTCTCTGTCCAGAGGTAAACCTGGAAACTCTGCAGGAAATACATCGAGAAATTATCTGACTATAGGAATTCCTTCAATCCCTTTCTCCTTGGTTCTAACATCCAGCATATTAGCAATGAACCCTTGACATCCTTGTAGCAATAACTTCTTCACCGACATTACTGAAATTACATTTGCCAATGGATTACATCCTTCACTAAATACCACCACATCTACCCCTTCTGGACTTCTCAGCGTTACTCTTTTCAATCTACAATCGACATTAGCGTAATAACGATATAACCAATCCATTCCCAGTATCACTTCAAATTCGTCGAAAGGTAATTCCATCAGATTAGTAGGGAATTCAATTCCTTGAATTCGTATGGGACATCCTCGAATCATCATATTTACCCGAGCACTGTGTCCTAACGGATTCGTCACTATCACTTCATTGCTAGTAGTTTCTAACGGAATGTTCAATTCTCCCATTAACTTACTTGTAATGTATGAATATGTAGACCCCGTATCAATCAATACAATAACACCTTTGTCAAACAATAGAAAGGTACCTGTTATAATATCTGGGTCATCACAATCCTCATTGGTCTTGAGGTTGTACACTCGAGCAGTGGAGTGTATCTCCTGTTGAGCAGAGGATTCCGATTGGCTTCTTCCTCTGCCTCTACCTCTTCCTCTCTAGCCTGCAGAAATAGATCTCTCTGGCTGTGTAGATTCACTGGTTAACATTTGACAATCCCGAACAAAATGCCCAGTGTCCCCACATCTAAAGCAGACTCCAGAAATCATCCGGCATATCCCTGAATGATTCTTTCCACAATATGGGCATTGTCTGACTTGACTCTGATTAGATCTCCCAGCTCCAGATCCCACTGACTGAGTTTGTCTACCTCTCATCTGATTTGATCCTTTAGCGGATGATGCCACTGACTCTGATCTAACTTAGGATCAAAAACCAGTATCTCTGCCCCTTTTTTATGGTACGAAACTCGAAGAAGCACCCGATCTTTTGATTGTTTGAGCTCTCGAATTTTCAAACCTCTCGTTCTGAGCTCTTTCCAAAGCCTTGGCACGGTCAACTACCTCTTGAAACGAGGATAAATTCAAGACAATTAACATTTCCTTCAACCGATGACGTAACCCCTCTATAAACCACTCACAAGTATCCTTCTCCGTATGAATTAACTCGGCAGCAAAGCGGCTCAACTTATTGAATTCACACTCGTACTCATATACAGTGTGATTCCATTGCTTCAGATTCATGAACTCTTGCTTCATTTGACGAACAAATTGATCTCCGATGTACTTATGCTTGAATTCTTCTAAAAACAATGACCAAGTTACTTGGGCGTTAGACATCCTCAATGTAACATTGGTCCACCAGATCCTTGCTTGTCCTCTCAACAAGGAAATTACTCCATCCAGCTTCTCAGCATCGGAACAATGAAGTCTCGTAAGCATGACCTTCACATTATTAAGCCAAAGGTCCGCAGTAACAGAACCTTCATCGGCTTCCCCTCTAAACTCTGGAGCTCTTAATCTCTTCAACTCTTTCGCAATATTCATTTTTGGAGTTGAAGTAACAGGAGGTTGGAAATGTGTCAATACCGCGTCTAACGTTCTAAAGAATATACCTTGATCATTTACAGGCATTCAGAGGATGTTTGTTCTTCATTCTTCCTAGCTAGGGCAGGTGAATTATTGCTTTCAGCGGGTCTATCATCTCCCGCTTCATTCCTAGAACTACCTCGTACGGACATCTATAAAAATACAACCATATAGTTCTATTAGCAAAACAACATACTTACTATTCCATCAGATCAGAAGTTTCCACTATTTTGTTGGTATGTATACATCATCAGAAACTCTAGACTCCGGTTTATGCCGAGAATCGACTAAACTGTAGCTCTGATACCATTAAATGTAACACCCCTAACTCATATTTAACCCGAATACAAGTCCGAGATGTCACATTGACTTTTCAAACTTTGATTCTTAAAGAAAAATCCCAGGAATTTAAAACTTTCATTAAAACAAAATACTTTAATTTACATAAAAAACCACTTAATACAAAATCGATCAGAGCATTCGTAATTAACCACTTATTACATACCAACACTTTATACACAACAAAATACCTACTTTGTCAATTACTTCTGATCTGATTTCTTAGTAATATTATTGTCCGTGCCACTTCTATTCTGAATCTTCTTATTTCTTGGTACCTACGTGTAAATCACTTACACGCTAAGTCATAGACATAGTGAGGCAATAAATGAATATGTAACAATATCTTCATGAATTTGCATTCTTACTATTTCCTTCATGATATTTCAATATGCATGTATCTATTGCAAAATAACATATATAATCATATCATGCATGTATGAAACTTACCTTCTTGTACCACTTTCACTTTACTTTGCATTTCAATTGCCCATGTATATTATTGAGAATAGAGGTATGTGAGTACATTGAGGTTGTGCACTAATGCTGTCACCAAAGATCGTATCAATTCCCTCATGGGGCACCAAACCTTAGTTTAGTATTCATCCCGAATGACTGTTATATATGTCCCGTAAGACCACTACATCCCGAAGGACTACGTCCCGAAGGACTATTATACCCTCGACTCTTCGTATGACAATTACACCTATAGCTCTCATATCGTATACTATGGGCATTGTTCTTATATTTCATATGTTCATGTACTCATGTCATTTCTCTTGTGATCATGTAGCTCATGTCATTTCTCTTGTGATCATGTAGCTCATGTCATGTTCTCATATCACATATCATATCACATTTGTATTTGAATCTATTCATATATATACATCATTTATCCAATCACATGAACATATATATGCCTTATGCATGTATTACAATAATTATCATGTATGCATGTTCACAACTATTGTACTATGAACATCAATATATGAATTAGACTTATCACAAGTCTTATTCCATTATACTATGCATATAGTATGCACTCACCTTAGCTTTGCTTTGATTCGATTCTAATCCTTTGATCGTTCTGGAATAAGCTTACTTTTAGTATCTACATAATCACACATGGATCTATATCAGTATTATAGCTAATATACTCTAATGGTTCACTCTTTAGATTAAGATAAATGCCAATTTCCTCTTTTAATGAAGGTATGCATCGATGCACTACTTGTGCATCGGTGCATAAAATGCATTTGATGTTTTATTATTAATGGAATGCATCGATGCATGCCTTATGCATCGATGCACTAATTGCATTCGATGTTTATATTTTAAAAGAGTGCATCGATGCACTACCTGTGCATCGATACACCTTCAAACAATTTCTGGGTTTTAACCTTGATGCATTGATGCACTATGAATATGCATCGATGCACTCTGCCTAGAATCCTCTTTTTGAACCCGAAAATTCATTCATTTTGGATTAAATCCTTCATATTTAATCCCCTTTTTCATTCTTAACTATAGTGCACATCCTTAAACCAATTTATACTCATTTATTTCATATTAAACCTCCAAATCCTATCATTCATATGTAATTTAAGAATTACATCAATAATTCAACATGTTTGAATTCCACTTTTAACACTTCGTATATCTTAACTAGATTGATGACAAGTTAAATTTAACTTTCAATTCTAGTTATGAACTCTATTCCAAGATTTCATTTAAGAACTTCAAATCTTAAATCTCTCCTAACTCCATCATCCTTTGATGTTAAGATAACTTAAGATTTCCTTAAGCTTAGTTATCATCTAATAATCAAAAACCAATCTTAAATTTAACAAGAAACTCAATAATCAGAAATCTTACCTTTGCTTTGGTTCACACGCACAAGGAAGAAAGAAGAAGAAGAGAACTCTGGAAGCCTTGCGTGTTTTCTCCCCTTCCACCCACGTGTATCCTTATATATATACTTATCCTTTTTTAATTATTTTTCGTAGCAATTACTCTATTGTCCTTCAATTCCTTATTCCTTTCAATTCCATCCTATACAATAATTTACATATAAATATTTATACTATTCATTCATTTTATTTTAACCACCAAATTCTGAGACTTTACAATTTAGTCACTAACCCGGTATTGAGGATGTTACACTATGACCTTACTTGGACTTTGGGGTGCAGTTGGGTATGCTCCGTTGTTAGCACTTAGACAGTATGGGGCACGTTAGTTTGTCCCAGTAATATATGGACTAGCTAGATCAGAGTTTGAGTATCACGGTGACAGTTATAAGAAGATGATCAAGGAAGCAGCCGATTCATTGAAGAAAGTATTCCGGATGGATGTTGTAGCTGCCAGAAGCATGCTTACTCCGGATTATGTGGAGTGGAGAAGATTGAGAAGGAATGATAATATCCCGATGCCAGACTGTGAGGACACCTGGACCATGGAGGAACATCTCATGCCCGTCCCTTCTGAACTTGAGATAGCCAAGGCAGAGTTCGAAGCTGTGAACAATTAGCTGAAGCAGAGGGTAAAATAACTTGGAGCTGAACTTTATACGTGGAAACTAGATGCTGACTCTCAGAAAGATAGAGCATATAAACTGGAAAGAGAACAGAAAATAGTCTGTTTTGAGCTCGAAGACTTGAGAAAGGGGTATCAAGATAAAATCAAGGATAGCTCCAAGTTGAAAGTGACCTCTGAATATTGCAAAGTTGAAACTCACAATCTGAAAAGGAAGTTCGAGGGGCCAGATGAAAGAGCTTGGAAAGAACATTTGAAGACTGCTCAGAGGCGCTTAGCATACAGTCAACATCAGAACCAACGCTTGAGAATCCGAGTGGCTGATCTAGAGAAGCAATATGAAAAGGATAACAAGACAATAGCTGAGTTAGAAGCTATTATAGATGGGTTCAAGAAATAAACGAACGAGCTTCAGATAGTGCCTTTCGACGAAGGTTTACAATGGTGTTTCCGTTGGGAGAAAGCACAACAAAGGGTGAAGGCCAGAGACGCAGTCATCCGAGATTTTCTGGATCAAGTGTAGAAGGAAGCCTGTCATCTTCACGGCCTAGCACGAGAAGCTGGAGTGGTTCGACAATGCATTCAACCAGTGACAGAAGAAGGCAGAAGACTTGTCAACCTACTAGAAGTTGTTCCGCGTCTAGAGGATTTAGTCCGGATGTACCTTTAATTATTTTATGTCTCTTAAAAGATAAAACATTTTTTCTGAATAAGGATTATTTATAATAATGAACATTTTTCTGGATCAATGCCTCCAAATTGCATACATCATACATTTCATACTTTGCATTTTATACTTCATGTTTATTTTTATATTTTCCATGTTTTACATTCATATTAACCAACGGAACATGTCTCAAACACCAAGTTTACCACCGCAAGCATTAGATACGCATCATCCGCACAATACTCGAGCAAAGAAGAGACAAATGGAAGCCAGAATCGAGAAGATCGAAGAGAACATGGCAAAACTGCAGAAAGAGTTGGAGGACAAAATGGCCCAGAACAATAAGAGTACTTTGGATTCCATAACGAAAAGCAGAAGTCCTTAGTCGACCAAATTGTAGCTAAGTTGTCTGGTTTACAACAACAAGCAAGTGCACCAGGAGTAGGTGCATCTGAGGGGGTAACTCTATCACCGACCCCACAGGTGGTTATTTCACCCGGACTGCAAGGGGACTCATATGCTACCAAAGGGAAAGTTGTATTGGGTGTAAATGTACAAACTTCTGCAACTAATCCTGACCTTCATCTGGACGACTGCCCTATCCCGGATTTTGAAGATGAGGATAAGGCAAAGAAGATGGAAGAGAAAATCAGGGTGTTAGAAGATCAGATGAGGATGGCCCAAGGGGACCATGATTATTATGGAGTGGATGCAATGGAGCTGAGCCTGGTTCCAGATTTGGTGATTCCACCAAAATTCAAAGTCCTAGAGTTTGAGAAGTTCGACGGGAACAACTGCCCTTCAGCCCATATCACTATGTTCTGTCGAAAGATGACAGTATAAGGGGGAAATAACCAACTCCTGATCCACTGCTTCCAGGAGATCCTATCCGATTCAGCTATTTGGTGGTACAACCAGCTCAGCCGAACTCATATCAAGATATGGAAAGACTTAGCCAAGTCTTTCTTAGAGCAATACAAATATATTAACGATATGAGACCAGACCAGGTTATGCTACAAAGCTTGGAGAAAAAACACAATGAAAGTTTCCGGCAATACACACAGCGATGGAGGGATTTGTCTGTGCAAGTTCATCCACCTTGGATGAAAAGAAAACTCGAAAGTTGTTTGTATAAACCTTAAAGACACCTTACTTCAGGCACCTGGTGGCGATCATATCGGGAAGTTTCTCAGATAACGACAACAACACCAGCCAAAGTGGTGATCACAGCACATCGGCCTTTTCAATACAAGGACAATCGACAAGTGCCATGGAAGTACAAATGTCAGGTGAGTACTTCCAAAGAATGTGATAACAAAATTGGGCAAAGATCACTTAAGCCCTTCAAATAAGATGTGCTAGCCGTCAACGAACCTATCAAAGAGGAAGAAGCTATGAAATTTCACAAGATCTTGAAGCACAGTGAGTATAACATTGTAGAACAGCTCCACAGCTTACCTACGCGTACTTCAATGCTAACACTATTGTTGAACTCGGAGGTACATCGGGAGGCCTTGTTGAAAGTCCTTAATCAAATGTTCGTGCCACAAGACATACCAGTCAACAAGATGGATCGACTGGTGAACAATATTCAAGCTGATAATCTCATCTCATTTTCAGATGATGAGATTCCATCCAGAGGAAGAGGTCGAACAAAGGCGTTACACATTACTACTTATTGCAAGGGGCATGCCTTACCAAGTGTGTTGATTAACAACAGCTCAACCCTGAACGTGATATCTTTGGTTACATTGAAAAGACTGCCAATAGATACCTTACATATGAGAACCTGCCAGAATATGGTCCGAGCATTTGATGGGACCAAGAGAGAGGTTATTGGAAAGATCGATGTGCCATTAACAATCGGACCTACCACCTATGATGTTGAATTCCTAGTGATAGATATCATGTCTTCTTACAACTGTCTGCTGGGGAGGCCATAGATTCATCAAGCAGGTGCAGTATCGTCCACACTGCATCAAAAGGTTAAATTTGTTATTGATGGGGCCTTAGTAATCATCAATACTGAGGAATATATCGTGGCAAGTGTGACCACAGAGGCCCCATACAATAAAGTAGATGAGGAAGCGATGGAGTGCTCATACCGCTCCTTAGAGATTGTGAATACCATATTCGTGGCAGAAGGAAGAAGAATCCCTAAACCCTGACTTTCCAAGTATACCAGAATGGATATCATGCAGACTTTGGGAAGATGTGCCAGGACCGGGAGAGGTTTTGGGAAATGTTTGCAAGGAAGGATTAGTCCAGTCCTTCCAATTTCAAAATTAGACCAGTTTGGGCTTGGTTTTCAGCCAAGTTATCATGAAAAGAGGAAAGAGATTTAAAAGAACCGGGAGAGAAGATTAGCCAAATTGACTATAAATGAACTCCAATTAAAGTCTATGACATTCCCGCCTTTTTACCACACATTCAAGTCAGGTGGTTATGTGTTTAAAACCACCACATCCGATTTAGAAGCGGCTCTAGAAGATCTGAACATTAATGTCGTGACCACAGAAGATGCTGCAACGAAGATAGATCTGGGATATGCCCTCTGCCACCTAGGTTCGTGCCTAGCAGTTGGTCGATGGAAGAACTACCTGTGGTTTACAAGAGTCTTTCAGAGTAATATTCGAACTATCCCTATTTGCCTATACCCGGGGCAATAGGTGATCTTTTGTAAGGGTGAATAAACATTTTGTTTAAGTTCAATAAAAGATGCATTTTTCCCTTTCCATGGCAAACACGTTTTTTATTTCATTTATTTTTTAATTCATTTTCTATTTTCTTCATTCCAGTACTTTATTCTATTCTCTTTCAAAATTAATTCTTTGACTGCTTCGTGTGGGATATTTCATCTCACACACACATATCTTCTTTGTTCCTTCAGGACCCCAGATAACGATAATGCAGGCACTGATGATCATGATCCGGAGGTGGATTTTGAATCGGCCATTTGTCTCGAGGAATTTGATGAATACGATAATTAAGAGGAGTGAAACTTACTAACCGAATTATTGATAATGGTAGAAAGAGAAGAAAAGAAAATACTACCACATAAGGAGGCGATCGAAATCTTGAATCTGGGCACTGAAGATGACAGAAAGGAGGTTAAAATTGACACAACTTTCTCGGCTGAAGTAAGATAAAACCTGATAGTCTTACTTCAGGAGTACAGAGATGTGTTCGTCTGGTCGTATCAAGACATACTGGGACTAGACACAGATATGGTAGTTCACAAACTACCGATCAAGCCAGAATGCAAACCCGTACAACAAAAGCTAAGGAGAATGCGACCAAAAATGCTCTTTAATATCAAAGAAGAGGTCAAGAAGCAATTTGATGACGGTTTTCTTCAAGTGGCCAAGTATCCAGAGTGGGTGGCCAACATAGTGCATGTTTCGAAGAAAGACGAGAAAGTACGCATCTGTGTCGATTACCGGGACCTCAACAAGGCAAGCCCTAAAGACAATTTTCCTCTGCCTCACATTGACACATTGGTGGACAATACCACCGGGAATGCTTTCTTTTCATTCATGGACGGATTCTCGGGATATAACCAGATCAAGATGCACCCTGAAGACATGGAGAAGACCACATTCATCACAATGTGGGGGACTTTCTGCTACAAAGTAATGCCCTTCAGATTGAAGAATACCAGGGCAACATATCAGAGAGTTATGGTGACCTTGTTTCACGATATGATGCACAGAGAAATTGAGGTTTATATCGACGACATGATTATCAAGTCACAAACCGAGAATGAACATGTCGAGAACTTGATAAAGCTCTTCCAGAGATTGAGGAAGTTCCAGCTACAATTGAACCCTAGCAAGTGTACCTTCATGGTAATATCCGGGAAACTATTAGGCTTTGTGGTTAGCAGAAAAGGCATCGAGGTCGATCCTGATAAAGTTAAGGCTATCTAGAATCTACCTCTACCATGAACACAAAAAGAGGTCTAAGGTTTTCTAGGTAGATTGAACTACATAGCGCGGTTCATATCTCTGTTAATCGATAAATGTGACCCAATCTTCCAACTTCTCTGAAAAACAACTCTGGAGCTTGTGATGAAAACTGCCATATTATATTCGAAAAAGTAAAAGAGTATTTGTCTTGCACTCCTGTTTTGATGTCCCCTATCCCCGAAAAACCTCTGTTCTTGTATCTCTCCATATTCGAGAACTCAATGGGGTGTGCATGGGTCAACATGATGAATCTGGAAGAAAAGAAAGAGCCATATATTATTTGAGCAAGAAGTTCACCGATTGCGAGGTCAGATATCTTCCTATCGAAAAGGTTTGTTATGCTCTAGTCTGGGCTACAAAAAGACTCCGACAATACATGATGTATCACACTACTTGGCTGATTTCCAAGTTAGATCCTTTAAAGTACATGATGGGTGTACCTTCTCTATCTGGAAGGTTAGCCCGATAGCAGATGCTCTTGTCTGAGTTTAACATCAAGTATGTGAGCCAGAAAGTCATCAAATGAAGTGTCATATCGGAGTTCTTGGTAAGTAGAACCGATGAGAATTATGAGCCATTGGACTTTGATTTCCCAAATGAAGACTTGATGGCTATATCCTTAGAAGAAGCAAGTACTTCAACAGACAGTTCCTGGAGAATGCATTTCGATGGTGCATCAAATGCATTAGGACATGGCGTCGGGGTAATCATGATCTCTCCAGAAGGGAATCACTACCCATTTACCATCATATTGAACTTTGATTGCACCAATAACATGGCAGAATACGAAGCATGTGTCTTGGGAATTCGGGCTACACTAGGACAAAGCATAAAGACCTTGCGGATATACAGAGATTCATCATTAGTAATCTATCAGCTCCGTGGAGAATGGGAAACCAATGATACAAAGATGATAGAATATCGGAAGCTAATACTGGATCTGCTTGAAGAATTTGATGAAGTCACCTTCCACTATGTGCCTAGAGAAGAAAATCAAATGGTTGACGCTTTAGCTACCTTGGCAGTCACATTCAAGGCTGACGGGGAGTCCGAAATGATGTCAATTAAAATGCAGTCGTATGAGTACTCGACTCATTGTTACCAAATTGAAGAGGTGAAAGACATTAAGCCTTGGTACTACGACATTCTGCAATATATCAAATATTAAAGTTATCCAGAGGAAGCCATCGAAATCGATAAAAGAACCATTAGAAGGATGGCAGTTGGATACATCCTTGATGGGGAGGTCTTGTATAAGAAAAGCCATAATCAAGTCCTGTTAAGGTGCGTCGATGTTGAAGAGGCGAAAATGATAGTGGAGGAAGCACATGATGGAGTTTGTGGAACCCATGCAAATGGACATATGATGCCAAGACAAATAATGAGATGCAGATACTTTTGGTCCACACTAGAAAATGATTGCATCAACTATGCCAGAAGATTTCATAAATGTCAAATTTATAGAGATAAAATCAATGTTCCACCTCATCCACTTCATATAATGATGTCACCATGGCCTTTCTCTATGTGAGGCATGGATGTTATCGGGTAAATCCATCTGAAGGCTTTGAATGATCACCGTTTCATTCTCGTAACAATTGATTATTTCACTAAATGGGTAGAGGCTGCATCATATACCAGTATTACTCAGTCCACTATTTGTAAGTTTTTTTTAAAAAAGATCATATGTCAGTATGGTCTACCTGAAAGGATCATCATCGATAACGCTACAAACTTGAACAACAAAATGATGAATGCTGCTTGTGAGCAATTCAACATAAAGCATCACAATTCTACTGATTACAGAACAAAGATGAATGGAGCAGTAGAAGCAGTAAACAAAAACATTAAGAAGATAGTGGAGAAAACAACTGAAACTTACAAAGACTGGCATGAGAAGTTGCCTTTTGCTTTGTTCGCTTATCAAACCTCGGTATGAACCTCGAATGGGGCAACTCCATTTTCACTAGCTTATGGAATGGAAGCAGTGCTGCCCATTGAAGTAGAGATTCTGTCACTTTGGATCTTGACATAAGTCAAACTGGATGATGCAGAAGGGATACATTCCAAATATGATCAGTTTAATCTGATAGATGAAAAGAGATTGAAAGCCATTCATCATGGTCAAATCTATCAGAAACGGATGATCCGAGCACATGACAAAAAGGTGCACCCGCGGATATTTCGTGAAGGAGATCTGGTGCTAAAAACAATTTGGCCAGTCCAGAAGGATTTCTGAGGAAAATGGACGCCAAATTGAGAAGGACCTTATGTCGTAAAAAAGGCATTCTCTGGAGGAGCCCTTGTCCTGGCTGAAATGGACGGAACTAAACTGCCACATCCCATCAACTCGAATTCAGTCAAAAAATACTTCGCTTACGATGAAAACCTGAGATGGCATCCTAAGTAGAAAAAAAAACAAAAACAAAAGAAAAAGAGAAAGAACATTTAGAGTGAAAACCCGAAAGGGCGCTCTAAATTGAAAAAAAAAAGAAAAAGAGAAAAAAGAACAAAAGAAAAAAGAGAAAAGAAAATAAGGTGGGCTCAAGATAAAAACCCGCAAAGGGCGTCTTGTAAACAAGGATGGGTCCAAGTTGAAAACCCGAAAAGGGTGATTTGGATATTGACAGTGGAAGCATCCCGGCATCTGAATCTTCTACAAACTCAACAAGCCGGAGAAAGGTTGCACTCTCCAGAACGTTGTCGCATTTTCAAAGATCCCTTGGCAAAGGCTGTGTTCAAAAACACCTAATGGTTTTTTAGCTCAGAAGTGCCCACATTATCGAGATCTAAGACATTCATTTCATACTTCATCATGTATTCATTTTCCAGAATGTTTGTCATGTGTCATTTGTTCTTTTCTCCCTTATGAATAAAGACAATCTTTTCTCTAAATCAATTCCTTTTGAGCATCTTGGATTGAATTTAAACCTAATGATTTGTTCACTTCTGTAAAAGATAATCGCATATTACTGTACAAAGATTCATTGAAAAGTACAGGTACCCAGAAGCCGATCAAGGCTCAGGCACATACTTGAGATGGTCGAGAAAGTATTTCCCAAGTCAAGAAACAAATAACATCATATTTACACATTTGAAGAATTCAAGATAGAAAATCAGAACTTCTAGATTCCAAAATCAAGAGTCAACATGACAGGCAACCAGAGATCGCGATTTCTCTCCAAATCCCAGAATAACATATGTAGCATATGCATTTTAGGCATACCTAAGAGCATTGCATCCATAACATCGCATATATGCATATCTTTGCAGGTTTTATCTAGAGCCAATTTTCAACTTCGCAGCGAAGGATATTGGACTCAAAACGACACAATTTGCTCGAGAATAGATTTCAACTTCACGACGAAGGATATCTGACTCGAAGCCAAGCTTTACAACGAATGGGTCATCCACAGTTTCAACTTCACGACAAAGGGAATCGTGTCCACCCGCACATACAGTACTTGGATTTCAACTTCACGATGAAGGATATTCAAGTCAATGCTCAACTTTACGACGAAGGGGTCATCCGTGATTTCAACTCCACAACGGAGGATATCATACCCACACATCCACGATTTCAACTCCATGACGGAGGATATCGTGCCATTTGAGGCTCAACTTCATGATGAAGGGGCTTCCCAATTTCGGAGCCAATTTCAGCTTCACGGTGAAGGATATTGGACTCAAGACAACACAAGCTCAACTTTACAACGAATGGGCGACTAGTTGTCAACAAACAACTTCTCAGTTTCATTCAGAGTCAATTTCAACTTCACAGCGAATAATATTAGACTCGAGACAGCACAAGCTCAACTTCACAGCGAAGGGGCGGCTGGCTGTCAACAAATAATTTCCCAGTTCTAGAGATAATTTCAACTTCACGACGGAGGATATTGGACTCGGAACAATACAATTTACTTTGATTTCAACTTCACGATGAATTATATCCAATTACCAGGCTCAACTTCACGACAAAGGGGCCACACGCGATTTTAACTTCACGACGAAGGGAATCGTGCACACAAGCAACATTCATATCTAGATTGGATTTCAACTTCACGATGAAGGATATCCAACTCAAAGAAAGAGTGTCTGTCAATAAACTTTCCAGTTTCAGAGTAAATTTTAACTTCACAGCGAAGGATATTGTCCTCGAAACAACGCAACTTGCATTGGATTTCAACTTCACGACAATGGATATCCAATTTCAAGGCTCAACTTCACGACGAAGGGGCCATATACAATTCTAGCCTTACAATGAAGGGTATCGTACCCCAACGGATTGACTCAATTTCACGATGAAGGGGTCATCTATAACAGAATAACACCAAAGTCTTCAGGTCAAGTTTCACCTTCACAATGAAGTATCTTGGGCTAGAGGATGATCCATGAGCTACTTCTTAATACTCTAAGTTTTATTTCAACTTCACGACGAAGGATTTCGTGCTCATAATTTTCCAGTTTTGACTCAACCTCACGACAAATGAGTTATTTTGTGGTTCAATCCAAATTGACAAACTTGTCTTCATGGACGAAATTTGTGTCTTTTAATTTTTGCTCTATTTTTGTTACACGATAATAAACAAGAAGGGGCGGCTGAAGACACTTAATTTCATCCATACTCGTTTAATTATTATTTTATATATATACATTATTATTATTTTAACACATATATTTATTTATTTATTTTATATTTACATTATTTCAGGCCCAACTAAAACAACCCAATAGAACACCCTGGTCCAGCAGTGACCCAAAGCCCGCAATCCACCTGTAAACTAGGGTTTCCTGAACCCTAGTCCATGCATTGCTTCCAACGATGCCGCATGGCCGAGAGTCCCATGCCTCACGAGTCTTTACCATTCACGCCTCTATCCCATGCTTCTTGGCAACCACCCACAACACACAAAGATCTCGCAAGACAACTAACAACAAACACCTACGAAAGCTTTAGAATTCTAGTGTAAATAGGACTCTAAATATAAGCAAATCCTAGACTATAAATAAGTGTAATCAACACCATTTGGGGAGGGGATTTACAAATGATATTAGGCACGAAAATACTCAAAAAAAACACAAGGCAAACTGGAGTTATTGTACACGATTCGAAAGGGAATAAGAAAAAGGTAAAAGTTTTTACCTTATTTGCTCGTATATCACTCTTGCATGTTGTCATTCTTTTGAGGTTCTGCTCGAAAACGATCAAAAAACATGAACGCCGATGACAAGAGGGGGAGGGTTTCGAGATATCGAACCTAGATCTACCCCGAGGCTTGTTTTTTTTATTTTTTTCTATTTTTGAAGAGAGGGGTGGAAAAGCTTTAAGGATTTAAAAAAAATAGTCGATGATCGGCGGCGGCGAGGCGGTGCAACTGCCGATTTCTGGAAAACCCAGGCTTGTGTTCTTCATTACCGAAGAACAAATGAGAGAAAGTTTTAAAAGGGGGTGCTTTCGTGAGAAGAAGAAAGAAATGAGAAATTAAAACAAATGTTTGAGTTAAATATGAGACTCGATGACCCTATTACGACCCGCGTATCGACCCGACCCAATGGCATGACCCGCGTGTTTCTGAAATAAAGAGGGTAAATTGCGCTCTTGGACTCTCCAACTTTTAAAACTTCCATTTCGATCCTGAAATCAATTTTTGAACCTGATTTTCTTTTATGTTACGTTATAATATTTATATAGTTTATATTATTCCTTTATATTTTTTATTTTAGTTTTTCTTATATTTTATTTTTATGTATATACATGTATTATTATTATTTGATTATTTATATGTTATATTATATACATATATATATATATATTAAAATTTATTTCCTAATGTTTTTTAGTTTACAAGCTAATATGTACATGTATATTTTATTTCTTTTTTACTTTTCTTTTCGTTTTGTTTATTCATCTTATTGTTATTTCCTTTATTTTTATTTCCTTTATTTATTTATTTATCTTATTCTATTTTGTCTTTATTTTTTCTTATTCCTTTATTTTCACTATCTACATGTTAATTGTGTTGTTTACTTTTTGTCTTTATTTATTATTTATTTATTTATTTTCTCTTCTTTATTTCACTTTCTCTATTTTCAATTTATCTTCATCACCTTTGTTTTTCTAACGTTTCTCTTGATTTTCTAAGGGTACGCTTCCAAAACTATTAGAGGTAAGTAATTTGGATCGATATTTTACCTTTTAATTTAAATTTACAACTTTCTTGATTAAAGGCAACTGGAAACTACGAAGTACCGAAAGGGCAGTTCAAGGGTGTTAACCCTTTCTTGACTGTAACCGACTCCCGAATCCGACACATCTTTGGTAAGATGCATATCAAGTAAGACATAAGGTGTTCGATCAACCCATTTTCTTTAAAATAAATTATCGGTGGCGATTCTTAACCCATTATTTCAAGTCGAAGCCCAATTCTAGGGCCCAACAGAAAGACGGTTACGAAAATACCATCAGATTAAAGGGGGGAGAAAAGCATCACACAGAGGAGAGTTTTTTAAAAAGACAGAGAGAGAACATTCGCGGGAAAGAAAAAAAACAGAGGGCAACCACATCCGAAAATAAAAACATATTTGAAAAAACCATAGATACCAAGAGAAAAATCCAAGAACAACAAAGAAAGAAAAAAACCAAAGAGAGAAGCTCGTACCTTGGTTCTAAGAACATAAAAATTTCCAAAGGTCACCGATTTTTTTCGAAAGGTAAAGCTAGATTTAGGGTTCTAGAGCAAGTTTTAGGCTAAGGGGTTGGTTCCTTGTTAAAGAGGACGTTGGGAGCGTTTTGGGGGTATTTATTCCCTCCGGTCGCCATGAGCATCCGTGAAACACTGTCGGTGAATGACATATCTCCCTTTCTGTTGAGGGAGTTGAGAGAGTTTGAAAACTCTCTATCTTCCCTCTGTTGATGAAAGAGGGCAAAATGAGGATGGTCGGTTTTGGCTTTTGATTGTGTTATATATATTAAATACGAAACGACACTGTGTAGGAGGGGAAGGGCTGCGTGTTTTGGAAAAAGGGTCTAATAGCAACTTAGGTCCCCCATGTTTTGTAATTTCATTATGAAGTTATTAATCGAAATCTGGTGATATTCTATTTTGAGGCATTTAGTTTCATATGTTCATTTTTAATTCACTAATTCTATGTGTTATATTATTTTCTTGGATGTTCGAATTTGGCATGATATTTAAGAATGTTTTATTTTGGTCACTATTTTGTATGGATATATTTATGGAAATTTATTATTTATCCTCCATGTTTCTGGTATATTTTATTTTAGTCCTAAATATCATTTATGTTTATTGTGTTTCTGATGCTCGTACTATATAAGATTTGAATTTTGCACCATGACTTTTGCTTTGTTTACATTTATGCTAGTGAAATTATTGTTCTTATGACTTAGTCCTAAATTGGTTCTTTTTCATTATTTTGTTAATATTTTCGATTTAAGTAGCTAACTTATGGATTGTTCATTTTAACCATTGTTTAGGTTATTTTTATTTACATGATCAATCATTCTACATTTGTTAATTCACTATCCAATCCTTATTATGATTTTGCTTATTTTGCATATCTGGTACTATATTTATTTTGCACTTCATTTTAGTCCTTTGTGATTAATGCAAGAAAATGTGTTTTATTTGTGCTCTTAATCCTTTAATTCTTGCTTCGTATACATTAGTCATTGCTTTAATTTACATATGTATATATAATATTAATGTCTCTAGCAAGCATTTGTAATTATTTAGTTTTGTCTAAACTTTAATATGGTGTTTGATTTTTGCATTTTTATTTGTCTTTATTATGTCAATATATGTTGATGTTTTTATACTTCATGGATGTGTATTGTTTTGTGCTATATGTATGTGTATACATATATATATATATGTCTCTTAACCATCACATGCTTTCGTGTATTGTATTTTCATTTTATTTATTTATTTTAATTTATAAAAGGTTCATTTATCATTTTTACTTAACAATAATGTATTTTGAGTTTCTATTCGAATATTTTCAAGAACATTGATGTGTAGAACGGGCGTGGAAAGCACTGGTTGATCGAAGTACTATAATCCGATAAGACATTCTAAACAAAATGTGAACTCTAAATAAATCGAATTTATAATCAATTTCTTTTTATTCAAATGATACGATGTGTGTTGTTTTAAATATCAATTTATTTTACGCAAATGCCTATATTCAATTTATATTCGATTTGTGTTTTTATATATAAATGAGGGAATATTCTTTTGGTTAAGAAATAGGAGAGATAGTCTCCCATCGTAGGATGAGGAAATCTCAATATTTCTTTTCGAATTAAAGAATTTTACCTAATAAATAATTCGAAACAAATTAATTAAACTTTAATAAATTGATCATATTTTAACTTTATATTTGATTTATAATTTCTACCATTACGACAACGTGTAAGCGATTAAGTACCAATTTTTGGGCGTTGTAGGGTGCTTATCATTCCCTACTCGTAATCTACTCTTGGACCCATTAAATTGAATCTTTGATAATGCAAATCGATTTTTTTTTGTCTAAAAAATGATTTTTCATAAAATTGTTTTAAAATACGTTTTTAAGTATTCGGCCTACCTAACCTAATGGTCGATGGCAACTCCGATTCAAATTAATTCAAAATCAATAATTTTTCAAATAAAGTTATAACTGTTTTTTTAACTTAATTGTTTTTTAAGAAAATGGTTATGACACTTGTTACGAGTTTTTACCGAAAGAACTATGTTGATACCAGGGATTCAAAAAATGGTCATGTAACGGTATAACTGCTGTTATATCGCGGTATTAGTGGCCACCATTACCGATGTCAGTCAAAATCACAGTGTGAAACAGAATCACACCCATAACAACCGCAATTTAACGGGTAACGGTCGATCGCGGCTATAACGGACCTTTTTCCCGTTAATCCCCGTTACAACATCAGAAATCACCAACAACACAATTACTTCAAAAAAAATAGCAATTCAGTTTCCTTTACAGCAAAAGTAAAAAAAATAAAAATGAAAGAATATATTCTCTGTAAAACCTGTAAAAAAACATATTATTTTACATCAAAATTGAAGAAAAAAAAGTAATAAAAAATTCACAATTATTGAATCGGTACAAAATATAAAAATAAAAAGCAACCCCAAATTGAAATCTGAAATTTTTTGCTTGCAACTTCAAAAATCCTCTCAAATTTCACAGCCCCAAACTCAAAATCAAAGAAAAATCAGAAGGGAAAAAAAGCTTTCACTTTGAAGAGAATCTCACAATTTCAAGTAAGTAAAATACCTGATTGTTAAGTTCTTCATTCTTGCTTCTTGTAACATGCAGCAACCAACATAGATATGAAAAAAAAATTGACAGAAAATCTTCACAAATCCATCAATTTTTGTAGTTTTGTGGATTTTTTTGTAGAAGTAACAAGAAAAATTTAAGAAATGTAACAAAGAAAAGAAAAGGGATGCATTTGAAAAAAATGACATTTTTGTTGCTTCTGGCTTCTGCGTTCTGCCAGCCCTATGCCCCTCTATTTTCACGTTAGAACTTAGAAGAAGAAGATAGGTTTTTTATGTTTTATCTTTACCCGTTAGGGATTTAAAGATTTTTTAATGTTTTATTTCTTATTATTATTTTTTTACTTTTAATTTTTAGGCTTTTTGGGTTTGAAGTTTGGACCCAAAAGAACTATATAAATTTAAATGGAGTATTTGGGTTATTCTTATATTTTGGCTTTATGAATTTACCCCATATAATTAAATAGATTAGGCTATTTAATTAGTTATTATTATGGCCTTATGAATTTTTTAAAACAAATGTTGAATTTTAATTTTATATACTTCAATTATTTTTATTATTTATTAGTTTATGTAATAAACTTATTTTTTTCACTGTTAATAACGTTTATTATTTTTCGTATTATATTATTGATAATAGAAGTGATGAATTGCTTATATTTCTAAATTCTAATTTTTTTGGCTTTATGTTTCTTGTATATAAATAAAAATAAAGCATGCCACCACGTGAAGAGTTCCGACGAAAGGATTAGAAGGTGCACCGAGTAATGATATAGGTTGGCACTTTGGTACTCCAGTGCCAAATACGAGAGAAATCACTTCATGTATACTAAGAGGTAAAGTTGTGAAAGGAGGAATAACATGAATTAAAGAACACATTGCTCATAAAACCGGAAATGTTGCACCATGCCCTAATGTTACTGGTATGTGATATTTTTATTTTTTTTTAAAATTTACTATAAATTTATTGATATAGATTATATATAATTGATAACAATACAAAATTGACATTATTTTTATTTTATTAACAGGTGTCATTTGAGAAAGTATGATGAATTTATTAAAAGAAGGCAACAAAAAATAGACAAAAAGAGGAGAACAGAAGAATTCTTGTCCCAGTTAAGAGAAGAGGGGGATGAAAATGAAGGATTCATTGATGAGATTGACGCAATTAGGAAAGCAACTCGAGAAAGTATCAAATCACAACATGAGTGGCATAGAAGAGAAGAATTCAGAAGAAGTACTGGTGGTTGGAGTAATATTTATAAAGAAGGGCCACCTTCCCATGGATCAGTTAGAGGATATCATCAAGAAAGAACAAGTAAATTCATCCCGAGTGTGTCTGAGTTTACCTTACGAGGAGCTACACCTGAATTGGTTAGAAGTACAAGCTCAAAACAGCCAAAGGTCAGTGGTTCTTTTTTAAAGACTTTACGCAAGAAGATGGGTGAAGCGGTATCTAAATTTTTAATATATGAACGACTTCCTTTTCAATTAGCAAGTTCTCCATGGTTATATAATTTAATTCAAGTTTCAATAGAAGTTGAACAAGGTGTAAAGCTACCAACACCTTATGAGGTTTCAGATGTGTATTTGGAGTCAGAATTTGAACGAGTTCGTGATTGGGTAAATGGAATGAAGACTCATTGGAAAGATTTCGGTGCAACTCTAATGTGTGATGGTTGGACCAACAGTTTAAACCAAATGCACATCATTAATTTCCTTGTTTATTGCAGTAAAGGAACTGTTTTCTGGAAATCCATGGATGTCTCAAGTGTTCATAGCAAAGATGTTGAGTTCTACTACAACTTGTTAGATTCAGTTGTAGAAGAAATTGGAGAAAGCTACATTTTCCAAATAGTGACTGATAATAAGGCAGCAATGAAAGCCGCTGGAAAAAAATAATGTTAAAAAGAAAGCATCTATATTGGACCTCATGTGCAGCTCATTGTTTGGATTTATGCCTTGAATATATTGGAAAAAGGCCTAGTGTAGCAAAAGTGTTAGAAGAGACTAAGAAAGTGACTTGTTTCATATACAATCACATTTGGACTATTGATCTAATGAAGAAGTATACACAAGGAAGCAAATACTTCGACCTGCTCTTACTCGATTTGCAATTCATTTCATCCAGCTTGAAGAGATAACAAGAAAAAAGCAAGGTCTGAGAGAAATGTTTAATTCAAATGTCAGTATTTTATAATTAGTTATATAATTACTTAAATATAACAATCTTTAATGATTTATTATTTGTAAATACTTTAAATTATATAATTTTAATTTTTTATGAATATACAGGAATTTAAAGAATCAAAATGGGGACAACAAAAGACAGGGTCAGCTTATGAAGCCAAGAAGATTATTTTGGGAAAAGATTTTTGGAAAAAAGCAAATGACCTCATAAAAGTTTACGAGCCCTTAGTGAAAGTATTGAGACTTGTGGATAGTGATGAAAAACCAGCAATAGGCTTTATTTATGAAGCTGTTGATAGAGAGAAAACGGGTGATTCAACAAGATTGTCGATATTTCACCGAGTATGAAAAGATTATTGACAATAGGTGGAATTTTATGCATTCTGACTTGCATTCAGCTGGTAATATAAAATGATCCATATAATTAAGAATTATTTTTATATTTTATTATAGATGAAATTTTATTACTTTAAGCTCTAAATTATATTTAATGATATTAACATAAATTATGCTTAGGTTATTTTCTCAATCCTCAATTTCAATTTGGGTGGAGCATTATGATAATGTATTAATAGAAACATTAGAAGGTACAAGATCAGTAATTGAAATATTAGAACCATCTCTTGACACTCAAATCATAATGGTTAATCAGGTTAGATTCAAATATTATTTTTGTAACTTAATTACATAATTTGAAAATATTGTTTTCTTCATTTTTACTTTATCTTTTATTTATGCAGTTGTTACTATTTCGAGATAAACATGAGACATTCAGTGCTCCACAAGCACAGAGAGCTTGGAGGCAAATGAATCCAAGTAAATAGTTAACTAAATTATTTAATTTATATTATTTAGTTATATTGTACATTTTTAATTTATTTTAAAATTTAAACATTATTTTGCAGGCGAGTGGTGGATAATATATGGCACATGTGTTCCTGAGTTACAAAGATTAGCAATTAAAGTGCTTAGTCAAACAACTACTGCATCAAATTGCGAACGAAATTGGAGCACATTTAGCTATATTCACACCAAGGCAAGAAATAGGTTGAAGTATAAAAGACTTGAGAAGCTAGTGTTCACCTACTACAATATGAGGCTCCAGATTAGACATCAGAAAAGAACGAGCATCGATGATATAAACACTAGTTTTAATCCTATCAACCTTGATCATATCTTTGAATATGTTGATCCATTATCAGAATGGCTTCAAGAGAAAGAGAATTCATTGTTAGATGGTGAAATTGCCGGTGTGTTGCCTGTGGATACCTCAGATGATGAAACGAATGTTGATGAATCTCAACAACAAAATTTGTCTCATTCAAGTTCTAGTGCGACACTAAGTCAAAGTCGAGATGAACTTTATGGTTGTGGTTTAAGTCCAATTGATGATGATGATGGTGGTGGTGGTGGTGGTGGTGATAAAATTAGGTCTTTTAGTCGATATGGAAGAGAATATGGGGTTGGTACCACTAGTGGACATTTCAGTGATAGATCAGAATTTGGTGGAAATATATCTTCGAAAGCTAGAAGAGATAGAAGTGAACCTAAAGCTCCATCAAAAGGAAAGTGCAAGAAGCATACTTCTGTAGGCTCTTCATCTAGTAAAAGATCAAGTTCTAGTAGCCTTGGGCAGGGAGATTCATCTACTAGCACACAAGGTTTTTATCCACCAAAACAATTTCCATATTTCCAACCTTCAAATGGTTATCCACAACCATATGGTTATTATCCATAATTTTCTAATTATGGTGTGCCATATCAACCTTAAATGTATCCTCCGCCACCAATATATCAACCACCTCCACCTCTCATGTATCCTCCTCAAATATATCCTCCACATCAATTATATGAAAATCAAGGTGAAAATGTTACTTTTTTGGATATGTTTTTGGACAAAGGCCACGAGAATCAAGTCAAGAAGGCTCTCAAAATGAAGGTGAAGGATCTGAACTTTCCTGTCATTCCACTAATTGGTGAAAATTAAATTCTTCCTCTACCACTTGAAAGATATGTTTTTTTTTTTAATAATTGGAGGCTTTGGTCAATGGAATTCAATGAAACTCAATTGAGAAAATATATGTGAAAGTTGCTTTTGCTGCTAGGTTTTTTATTGTGACCCTGATGATAGCTCAAGATAGTGGCGACATTTTCAAAGGCTTTGAGTCTTCCTAGTTTTGCAGTCCTAATGATGCAATATTGCCTGATTTTGGTCTAAAAACCTGCCAATGCGTATCATGTACTTTTATCATGAGGGAAAACAATTTAATACTTGTGTAATTTTTCCACAACAGAGCTTCTATATGTATATTTTGTTACAATCTATTGTTTTTTACTTCCTTGCAGTGCTTGTTCCTTGCTGGTATCAATGAGAATGGGAATGATTTCTCATGCTTCACGTAGTGTTGATGCTATTATACTTGTACTGTTATATTTTTGTTTGTGGTATTTTTCCTACTCTCTTTGTGGATGTGTGATGATATGAATTTATGTATCAATGATATGAATTTGTTTGAGATGTTGACTGCCATGTATTCTATTACAGTTTGCAGTCCATTAAATCATCAAATGGGAAAAAAGTAAAGGCTTTAAGTTTTGAATATTGTTCTTAGTGTTCTTACTGATAATAAGTCTATAAGTGTTAGAAAATACTCTAAAAATCATTAAAAGTGATTTTCTATAATTATAATTATAATTACTATATTTTATAATAAGTTGTGCGAATTTCAAAAAAATTCACGTCTGCGATACCCGCAGTTACCGCGATAGCATCCATTACATCCGCGACCGCGATAAACGCAACGCGATCGAAAACGCGACCGCGACCGCAATTTGAATCCCTGGTTGATAGGGTACGTGTGTTTACTTTTGATTGTTTCGACTTTGTTTTGCTTGTCTATTGTTTGGCTTCCGGGAAAGTTATTCAAAGCTCAGATTTTTTTACTAAAGAATTTTCATTTCATTTTTTTTAAAGCATTTAGGTTTTCTTTTTTCAAATATTGTTTCAAGAACTCTTCAATGAGGTTGAATTTTTGCAGAGGTCAGAAGGGGGGTTGTTTGTTGATATGAATACGTTTCTAGCATTTGGGAAAGATCATGTGGTTTGAAATTATGAGAAGACTGGAAATTCTGTGTATGTGCATATTAAGCAAACAAAAAAGTCGGTTTCAGAAGATAGGCCTTTGAAGAAACCCACACTTTTGGCTATTGGTACTTTTACAATATTCTTATACGTACAATTGATTTAGTCTTGCGTTGTTATTGTCTTCTGCTTGTGAACGTTATGTTATCTTGTTATTCGTGTTGGCAATGTATGCACCTTACTTTACTCTAGCGGGCCTTTTTTGTGTGTCTTTAGCAATTATAATGGTTCTAGCACCTATATCGCATGCCCTTGATAAAACAGCAACTGAGAGTGGTTACTATTTTGTTTTGCACTTAATTTTTGTAAAAGTAATCATGTAGGTTTCGTTTCTGAGATCTCAACGTATAAACATTTGTTATACTGTTCTGGGGCTCTAAATATAAGGGGAAATATTGAAATTGCTTATGTCAATTTCTCTAATACATAATCATGTCTTACGTTCTGAGATGAGACCATTAAATAATGCACTTCACAGGCTGGTATCTTTAATTTCTTTGATTATGAGTTGAAGTATAAGTGGTGCTTGCAGCTGTTAATAAAAAAATCAAAACAAATTTATCCATTTACAAGCATGTTTAGAATTAGAGCTGTTGCATATTTTATTCCCATTGGACTCTGCATGTGGAACCCATGTGAAACTACAAATCGATACAAGTCAATGTTTGAAAAGTTCAAATGCTTTTTGAAGGATTGTGTTGTCTTAGTTTCATCTGTTGTTGTAATATTGATTAACCTATGCAATTTTATTTATAGGTATTGACGGTGGATTTGACAGCAATGAACCGGAATATGAAGAAACCCACAATATAGTCATTTTTGCCTACTTATGCAACTCTTCCTTTTCCTTCTGTGGAGTTGCCTGAGAAGGTATGAATTGTCTCCATTTTTATTTTTTTAATAATTTCAGACTAAACATAGAAGTTCTTCATCTTGGACAAGAACCGGGCTTGTTTATCCCATATGATATTATAGGTAAGGTTGGCTGTTGATGCAATTTTAATGGCTGAGGGTGCTGAACGGAAAGAGCAAGTTGCAGCCTGGACAGCTGATAAGAAGCAAATAAGTGCATATGCAATTGATTTGCGGCAAATTGGCGATGTTGTTGTTCCCCAATCTGGTTGGAAATGTGCTAAGTGTGATAAAAGAGATAATCTATGGCTAAATCTTACTGATGGAATCAGGGTTCCGCGGTCGCGTTTTCGGTTATTTCGGATTTACCGTGATTGCGGCCGTCGCGGGTAACTCGGACGGCGACGAAACCGCTATATCGCGGCCGAAATCGTGGTCGCGGACCGTTTTTTAAAACCCTGGATGGAATGATCCTTTGTGGGAGGAGAAATTGGGATGGAACTGGTGGTAACAACCACGCTGTTGAGCACTACAAGGAGACTGGCTATCCTATAGCCGTAAAGGCCTGATAGATATAAGCCATATGCGCAGCAAAGGCCTTCAACCCGGAGAAGAACTTTTTCCAGAAGCTGGTATGTGAATTAATGGATTCCATAATTTATTATTGATTGAGAACTTGATCTAAAAGAGAATTATTGATTTGTAAATTATTTTTCTTGGCATCTGTTATTTCTACTGCAAAGCTCCTGAGGGCGAGCAGAATCAAGTGAGCCCGTGGCCAACGAAGCAATTGTTGCCCAGCTTGCCTCGATGGGGTTTAACCTGCTTCATTGTCAGAAAGCTGCCATAAACACTTTAAATACTGGTGTGGAAGAGGCCATGAACTGGTTGCTTCACATATGGATGATCCAGGTATCCGGAATTTAGCATTTTACAGCTGTTAAATTGACCGATAGACATATAGCATCGTATCCAAATGATAATCATCATCGATATATCTTTTCAGATATAGATGCCCCTATCTCCCATGGTGCGAAAGTTGCTGAGACATCTATCGACCAATCAGCAGTTGATACTTTGGTTTCATTTGGTTTTGAAGAAGAAATTGCTCGAATGGCATTGAAGGCATCGGTAAAGTCTTTGTGGCATTTCATTTCTTTGGCGGATTTGGAAACTGTAGTTCCACAATCTGTTTCCTTATGCTCGAGAAATTCTTAATCGCGGGCGAATGTAACCTTTTTCCACGGCGGCGACATTGAAAAAGCGACAGATTGGATATTTAACAACCCCAATGCCTCTGCAGCATCAGCCATGGATACAAATACATCAAGCAACAGCACACCTACTCCAGTTGAAGCAGGACTGCCGAACGGAGGAGGGAGTGAGTCTATTGTCTCTTATCTTGTTCGTGTATTTCACATTTGTCTGATCACCGGACTTCTTACCCGTTGCAATGTTTCGTTGAATGCCAGGATATCGACTTTTAGGGATAGCGAGTCACATCGGAACCTCGACACAGTGTGGGGCATTACGTTGCTCACGTCCTGAAAGATGGTAGATGGGTGACAAGGTTGGTGCTTCAATCAATCCACCCAAGGACATGGGTTACTTGTACTTTTTTGAGAGGATTAATAGCTGAATTTAGAAAGGGAACTATCATAGAATTTCAGTTGGAGATTTTAGCTACTCCTTTGGTTTTTTCTTTTTATAGAGGTGGCTTCAATAACATTGGCACATTCAAAGTTGTAATCTTTTAAGTGTCAAATTCTCAAACTTTTGAAAAAAATAATAATGGTATCAATTTTACCTTTTGATAATGTGGTTTTGGATCAATTTTCTGAATTTAATTTTTTTTATAGAAACTTAGAAAATATACAAATTACAACGAATATCTACAATATAACCGTAAAATATACATATAACAAAATAGTTTCTTATAATTATTAACATAAGAAATTAGTAAGATCATAAAAAAAGTTTAAAAATCTAACCAAACAAATTTAAATAAAAGTTAGATTCGAAAAAAAATCTGTCTGCATTGATAAATGAACAAAATGGAGTTAAGCTATTGAAAGACTATCGATAAAATAGTGATGTGAGAAAATTATTCATGAATACAAATCGTGTATCTAAATCTAATTTGAAATGCAGGAAAGATAAGTAATAACAAATGAACGGCGTCTTAATTAATCATGACGATATTAAATCCAACTCTAAGAAAAATGATTAACGAAAATAATGGCTAAATGACTGAAAACGTGCTAAAAACAGGGAAAATATATTATAAAGACAAGAAAATGTGTCACAAAAGATAAACATATTAAAACTTGAAGAAAAAAAAATAACAAAATAAAAATAAATAAATATCGGTAGTCGGCAACTAATACTAAAGTCGATATTGTTATCAATTACAAAGATAAAGAAAAAATTAACCACAACATAAAAAATTAAGATTAAAACTAAGCTGATTTTCAATATTTGATTTTAATTTATCTTTACTTATTGATTATACATTAATAAATCTAGACTCAAGCTCGAAATTTAATTACAATTAAAGAAAGTGAGATATTGTCTATTAATATTAATGTAATTCATCATTCACTAAAAATAGTAACTATTTTATAATAAAATTTTAAAATATATATATATATATATTAAAATTTAATATAAAAAGATATTTTTAGTCATGACAACATAGTGATGTTAGAAAATTATCTACAAATATAAATTGAGTATCGAATGAAAGAAATATTAACATACTAAGATTAGTACCGCTACCGATTATAAAAATGAAAAAAATAACAAAAATAAAAAATAAAAAAAAATAAAATTAAAATTAAGTATATAAAGCTGAATTTCGATATTTGATTTTAATTTATCTTTATTTATTAGTATACATTAATAAACCTGGACTTAAGTTCGAAATTTAATTACAATTAAAGAAAGTGAGATATTGTCTATTAATCTTAATGTAATTCATCATTCTCTAAAAATAGTAACTATTTTATAATAAAAATTAAAATTTAATATAAAAAAATATTTTGAAATAGTTTAACGATATCTTTACCTAATAAAATAAAAGGGCAGAAGCGGTGTTCGGTTTTCAGATCCATACCGCTCATTTAATCTACATCCTACGGTCATTCTTCTTTATCCGCGTACTCTCTTCCATTGGCTAGTTTGTTCACACTTTCCTCTATATATACCCAAAATAAGCGGCAAAAACTTTCTAATTTTTTAATCTTTTCGTTTTGCTTGTTCGTTTCGGGTGCAAATGGCGGGTCGGGGCAAAACTCTCGGATCCGGAGCGTCGAAGAAGGCAACCTCGAGGAGTAGCAAGGCCGGGCTTCAGTTTCCGGTGGGTCGTATCGCTCGGTTCCTCAAGGCTGGAAAATATGCTGAGCGAGTCGGAGCTGGAGCTCCGGTTTACCTCGCCGCCGTTCTGGAATATCTCGCCGCCGAGGTAAATTTCATTAGGAAGTGTTGATTTTGTAGCCTGGTTTTATAATTCTGTTCTTGAAATGTGAGAAATTCTAATTTCTAGATTGGTCTTATATTATATCATATCGACAATTTTCATCTCAAATCCGCTCTGTTAATTTCAATTTTGGGAATTTCAAGGTTTCTGCAATTAGATTTTAGCTTTAAATTAAGGTTTCATCTTCGGATCCATGCCATATATATATATATATTGCAAATTAGGTTCTTGCCCCAACCAAATCTGAAAAAAAAAACTTTATCCCAAAAACTGGATAATATAGGGTCCTTATTTACGTAAAAGCATATTAGATTTTATTAGAAAAAATATGCTAATCCTAGTTAAAACTTTGTTTATAGGTTCTCGAGCTCGCCGGAAATGCAGCGAGAGACAACAAGAAGACCCGAATCGTGCCACGCCACATCCAGCTCGCGGTAAGGAACGACGAAGAGCTGAGCAAGCTGCTCGGCAGTGTGACGATTGCCAACGGCGGTGTGATGCCTAACATCCACAACCTCCTCCTCCCAAAGAAAACCGGAACCTCCAAGGCCGCCGGTGGCGATGTTGATTAAATAAGATGAGTTTAGATCTTACCCAAATCCATGAACAAATCATTCTTTCCCCCCCCCCCTTTCAGGGATTTTGCCATCTGATTGCTGTTCCATTAGTATACTTCGTAGTTTAGTTAGTAACATCTTTGTTAGGCTTTTTTTATATATTAATGTGAATACAAATCAAATCAATCATTTTCTTGTACTTTGGTGTATGTTAGAATCAATAATGATTTTTCATATCTATTAATTTTCAAATCATCACCAATAAAATTAGTCATCAATGTTGATTAAAAAATCGTCAATTAAATTAAAGATAAATAAAATGAGCGAGTAAATTTATCATAAAGGTATTAATGGTGATAGGTAAATCCATTTTACCTTTTTATTTTATTTTGTGATCAAAAGTGAATTAAATTTTTGACTTTGTTTAAGGAATTTAATATCTTATCTTATTAAATCAATTAATTGTTGATAATTATTAAAATTATTTTATTTATGTTGAGTTTAAAGAATTAAATTACAGATATTATTAAAAAGATGAGTCGGGACCAAACTGTATATAAATAATATAAGGGTGTACCGAGGAAAAGATATTCCTCTACCACTTATTTATTGAAGTAGGATAATTGTGGGAGTATAATGTGTTTTTTTAAAAGATCAGTGTATTTTTTGTTTTGTTAGCCTTCAATTGTATAAAATATGGGGAGTTTATTGCTTTGTTAACCTGTGGGCGTTTGGTTGGAGAAATATAGGATTCATCGAATGAAATTCACATTCCCCTGTTACATTCATGCTAAACCAATTAAACACAAAATACAACATTCTCAATAATCTTATTCCTTATAATCTTATTCCTGATAATTTACATTCTCACTGGTAATTTATATTCTGTGAACCAAACGCACCCTTAGCGTTATAATTGTATGATGTAAGGTGATTTTAACAATCATCCCATCGTAAAAATTTAGTCAATTTTTTTTCTTTTGTCGTTACTCATGTGATCAATTTTGCCCGAGAGGGTATGAAGCATTGTTCTTATTCTTTTAAATTCAATTAATCATATCATACATTCTTAAATCGTGACTTCTATTTTAAATTTTTGACCGTTTTGATTTTATTCTTCTCGAATTATGATTTTTGTTTTGAACTAATTTTTAAATTTTTGAACATTTAAATTTCGTTCTGAAACCATAACTCCCATTCTAAATTGGCTCCCACACTTTCGAAATGTTTTAATTTCATCCCAAATTATCATTATATACTATTCATGTCCCATGTTAATAAAACTCTTAAGCCAAACTATGTATTTTTATGTTTGAGAAAAAATTAGATTGAAATTAATTACATATTTTGATGAAACCGAAATATTTAAAAATTTGGGAATCAATTTAGAACGAGTGTCATAATTTAGGGATGAAATTGGAAGATTTAAAAGTTTAGGATCAATTTAGAATGAAGGTTATGGTTTAGGGATGAAATTGAAATTTTAAAAAGTTAAGGACTAATTTGGTACGTGAGTTATAGTGTAAGGATGTGTAATGAAATTAGCTATTTTTAATTATATTAAAACGAAACGCGTAGCTTTTAAAGGGCTTTGCTTAATTGCTTTGCATTTGTCTTGGGAAGCTGCTAAGAAATTAGGTCAACTTTTGACAATTCCCTTCTTCCAACATTCAAAACATTATTTTTCTTTCTAGAAATTATATTTTTTTAGAAAAATACCTTCTTCTTTTTTCTAAATAAAGAATGATTTTAAATTTCATTAAAATTTAGAATAATTACTCTCCCTTCAAATTCAATCTTCTTTTTAAAAAATATGAAGACAATTATAATTAATAATTTTATTTATAATTTTACTCTTCATATATTTTTTTAAAAATTTGTATCAAATAAGTTTTTTAAAAAAAAACTATTTAAATTTAAAACAATAATAATTAAATACTTTTTATACGAAGAAGGAAATAAATTACTCGAAATTAATCTAAAATGACATCTCTTGCTAATACATTACCAGTTTGATTGAAAATAAAACAATTTTTTCACCAACAAAAGAAAATCTTCATTAACAATCAATTAATCTAATAGTACGAGACAGTAAATCTAGATGCGAAATCTTTTCATTAGTTTTTGTTTAATAATAATGCAAGTGTTTATCAGTTTAAACTTGAGTTAGACTATTACTCCTATAATTTTTTAATATATACTTAATAAATCTTAATTATTTTGAATTTACGTAATTTGATCATAATTTCATCTCTGATTAGGTTTTTTAAACAATATTAAAAATTTAAATTTTAATAACATAAATAAAAAAAATTAGATTAAAAAGATCATTCTCGTAATAAATTTATTTGATATCTAATATATATTAGTAGATTAATAAATTGTATACAGATGAAAAACCATGGTTAAGGGTAAGAATTAAAAGGCAAATGTTGCTTAATGGTCAACTTTTTTACATGCCGTGTAAGTATTTTCTCTGACACGAGCTGCCATTCATTATATGATTCAGTCATAAATTTCATAATAAAACCACCCATCTTTGTTCTGTTCAATGTAGTTCACATCTTGGGGCCTTTCAATGACAAAAGAAGAGAAAATTTTTTTGAAATCGAGTGCCTTTTGAGTTTCTTTTTAAGCTCTCTGTTCATCATATAGTCCCTTTCTGGCTTTCTTGGTTTCAATATTTGATTTTGATCCATATTTTCGGTTTAGTTGAGGAGAACAAATTCTGGGTTTTGTTTTGCTCCTAAGATTCAGTCCTTCATAAAGTATTTCAGCAGAATCTGCTTGTTTTTCCAGCAGATTTCAAGGGTCTCCCTTTGAAGGGTATTTTGGTGCCAATGTTTTAAAGTTTGAATGTGGATGATAGAACTTGGTAGGGTTTTGGGTTATTGATCAAATGAAAAAGAATCATTTCTGTGCATTGATGATGTTTATTATATAAGGAAAAGATGGGGGTTTTTAAGAACAATTTGTTTTGTGCTTTTGGTAGCTCTGCTTTGTGTATCATTGACTTCTAGCTTAGATTACAGTAGGGATGGAGAAGAAGAAGCATTTCTTAACCAACTAGTAGATCCAGCAACTGGAGAGATTGATGAGAATCTGGTATAGTAGATTGCTTTGCTTCTTTGCTCTCGAGTTTTGATTTGCTTAAGTGATTGTTTGTATTTACATTAATGTTCATTGGCTGCAATTGATTTGCTTGAACAGTATCGTTTTATGGAACGAAAGCATTTGTAGATTTGTTTATTAGAAATCGATGATAGCATGTTTAATGAATCCTTGGGAATATCTTGGAACCATATTTCAACATTCGACTCAAGCATTTTTAAACTTTGTAACATGTAATGATCTTTCATTGATTACTTAGAGGTATTAAAGTAGTATTAGTAATTTCCATATCGTTTTTTTTTTGGTACCGAGGTTTATGGTTTGAAGTTGGGGAAAACAAAAACCAGCATTAGAGATGGAAATACGTGGGAGTATTAGGCGCTAATGCATTGAAATATTTTCTGGAACTAGATAATTTTTCCTGATGTTGGTAGCTTGCATGTATGGATGGATAGTGCATACCTATGTTATTCACATTCGGGTGTTAGTGATTGACTCAAGTATGTTCATTTCTTTATAAGTCTTTTCATGTATTTGAAGGGTCTTCGAATGGTCATTCTCCCGTACTATGTTCTAATATGTGTTGAGCATGGGTTTCATACATTTCTACTTTAAGAAAAATTATGAGTTGGAGCCTCGTTGTGTACACTGAACTTTTGAGAAGTAGAAGAAACTAGATTATGTTTTAAAGCTTATCATTTGTGGATGAAAATGACTTGAATATCGAATATTGGCTGCATCAATTAGTGAAAATGACATTCGATGTTATGATCATCCTACAAAACGTTAAAAATTCATGAGATTAACTACGGGTACCGGCTAATTTTCACTGTCAATAGGATAGAACATTAAGATGCTTTTGGTTTCTGCTGGTTTAGGAAGTAGGGGAAAAGCCCACTTTCTCTTTGCTGTAACCTTGTTTGAAATTATTCAATTGTTTACATGCAGGCTGATTTGTTATGGATTAGTTGCAGACAAGATTTGAACGATTTAAATGAAGATTTTGGAGATCCGAACTTATATCTTCTGGGGCAAAAACCCCGTACAACCAATGATATTACTGCACAAAGTTACTCATTAGAGGGAGCAAGTGATCAGAAATTGATTAGCCTTCTCCATCCCGAGCTAAAGCGAGCTCTTTCTGACTGCATAAGAAAGAATAATCTTCTCTTTCAAGTATCTGGAGAAGATAGTGGCTTTAAGACTTGGTACACCAGATATTTCGAGTCATTGTTTCACTGGCATGAAGCTCCTAGAAGGGCTTTGGCTACTGAGAGCATTGCCATAGCCCCTGCCTCGAACTTAGGACCATCATCGGCTCCCATCCCTTCTCCTAATTCTGAATTTCCTCGTTTGAGTCCAGAAAGTCCGGCATCTTTGCCCTCTTTTTTTCCCATACCTTCTAATGAAGCTGCAAGTCCTATAAATGATCTTCAAAATGATATAAGCCCAGCCAACATGGACCCGAAACACAAGGGGACTGATAACAGTAGAACAATTATTATTGCTTGTGTTGTGACTGCAGTAGTAACATCTGTTGCTGCAGCGTTGTTCTTCTTGTTATGCTGTCGTAGAGGTTCTTCAGCTAAACAAAATGATGAGAGGCCCCTTCTCAGTTTAAGCTTAAATGAATTCTCTGGTGGTATATACTTTCCCCACAAACTGTTGTTTTCTAGAAGCTTTCAGAAGTTATTGATCGAAACATTTTTTTTTCTTTCCAGGTTCTTCTCATGCATATGCTTTTGGAACTAATAAAGAAGAGAAGCTAGGTCATCAATCGTTTGGAAATGAATTGAGCCTACATAAAAGGGCCTCGACTAATGGGAATGTTTATATTCAATCTAATGCTCAACAACTCTCCTTTGATGGGAAGTCATTCGGAGCTGTTGCTGCTGCCCCCGTAGCCTCAGCTGGATCTTCTGATATATCAGGCAATACTAAGCCACCGCTACCACTGCCTCCAGGAAGGGTCGGCGCTTCCCGACCCGTATTTCCTCCTTTGAAGCCTTCTCCAGGCAAAGCAGATCCTCTTCCTCCGGAACCCCCTGCCCCAATTAGAGCCAGTCCTCCACCTCCTGCCCCCATTAGAGCCAGTCCTCCACCACCTCCTGCCCCCATTAGAGCCAGTCCTCCACCACCTCCTGCCCCATTAGAGCCAGTCCTCCTGCGCCACCTCCTGCACCACATCCCTCTATGAAACCTCCTTCTGCTACTATGGCCCCCAGACCTCCTCCACCACCTATTCCGCCTGGTGCCAAACCCAGTCCTCGCCCACCACCACCTCCACCAGGTATCAGTCTCGGACCTCCCAGGCCACCTCCACCTATGCCTTCAGGTCCCAAGGTGCCTCGACCTCCAAGTGGACCACAACAAACATCAAATGCTATCTCTGGCGAGGAATCTGGCTCAGCAGATGATGGCAACGCTCCTAAAGCTAAATTGAAGCCATTTTTCTGGGATAAAGTTGCAGCAAACCCTGAACATTCGATGGTCTGGAATCAAATTAAATCTGGATCATTCCAGTACGTAAAAAGTTCTCTTACCATTTTTTCCTTTACTCTTTATGCCAATGGATGAGTACGGGATATATTTATACTATTACTATGTTTGCAGGTTCAATGAGGAGATGATAGAAACCCTGTTTGGGTATGCAGCCATTGACAAGAACAAAAATGATAAAAAGAAAGAGGCCTCTACCCAGGAATCTGTGCCTCAATATATTCAACTCCTTGACCCCAAGAAGGCGCAAAATTTAGCAATCCTTTTACGGGCGTTGAATGTGACCACAGAAGAAGTTTGTGATGCTCTTCGTGAAGGTGATTTCCTCCATCTTATTTTTCCATTTAAATGAGTGCTTGTGAGAAACATATCCGTAGGTTTTTGATCCGTGCTCCAGATTGATGATTGTGTGGCATACATGGCCATCAGCAGAGCATGTTTAGCAATTATGACTACTACCATTTTCACCAGTAATTATAATATTTGTGCTTTCAACGATTGGTGGACAATTTGATAACTAACCAAGAATTTAGTCACAACATTTACTTATCTGATTCGCTAAAACATGACCACCTATAAAATGTGAAAGTTATGTA
Organism: Hibiscus syriacus; assembly: GCF_006381635.1. NCBI lineage: Eukaryota > Viridiplantae > Streptophyta > Magnoliopsida > Malvales > Malvaceae > Hibiscus > Hibiscus syriacus. The sequence goes on from NW_024063176.1 coordinate 1,067,549, forward strand.
TATGATTCGCTACTTTCTAAGAAGATTCTTTTTTTTCCCATACATTGTACATTTTGGAAGAGAGTCATAGTTGCAATTTGTTATATATCTACCATGACTAATCTTAGCCTTGTACCTGAAGAATGCCAATCATTTGCATTTCATTGAAGCTAACCATATGTGGTAGAGTAGCTTTTATCTCACTCTATCCGATTTAAGGTCAAGGAGGAAAATGAACATACTGACCGAGCTTTTCTATTCATTTCTGTAAGAAAAATATTAACATGATCCCAATCATTAAACTCGTGTAGAAACATGAGATTGTTTACAACCAAATAACTACACTGTGTTCCTTGTATATTTGTTATATTTCTAGACATAAAATGAGGTAGTACTAATGTGTTAAGTTTTCGATTATGATATTCTAACCTGTTGTTTTTTTATCAGGAAATGAGCTCCCTGTTGAACTCCTTCAGAATTTATTGAAGATGGCCCCGACAACAGATGAAGAACTCAAACTTAGAATGTTCAATGGTGAAATTTTCCAACTTGGTCCTGCCGAGCGGTTCTTGAAAGTTTTGGTCGACATCCCTTTTGCTTTTAAACGAATGGAAACCCTGGTCTATATGTGCTCTCTTTATGAGGAGGTTACTTTCACAAGAGAGTCCTTCGAAACATTAGAGGTGGGTCATTAATTTTAATTTGCATGACTTGCATGAATCACAACTGGCATTTAGATCGAGAACGTCTTGGGAATTTTTTTTTAAGACAGTCAACAAAATATATATGTTTTATTCAATCGAATTCTGTCTTTACTATTTTGGCAGGTTGCTTGCAAGGAGCTCAGAAGTAGCCGCTTATTCCTCAAGCTTTTAGAAGCTGTTCTTAAAACCGGAAATCGCATGAACGATGGGACATTCCGTGGTGGTGCACAAGCTTTCAAGCTCGACACACTTTTGAAGTTATCAGATGTTAAAGGAGTGGATGGCAAGACTACACTATTGCACTTTGTTGTCCAAGAAATTATACGCACCGAAGGCATGAAAGCTGCCCGTATTGCGAGAGAAAACAAAAGTTCCGTTGATCTTGAGGATGTTTCCCCATATACGGAAGAGCACTACCATGGACTTGGTCTTCAGGTGGTTTCCCATCTGAGTAATGAACTCGAAAATGTCAAGAAAGCAGCAGCAATAGATGCCGAAACCTTAACAGGAACCACTGCCAAACTTGGTCATGGACTCCTAAAAGCACGAAATTTCTTGAACTCTGAGATGAAAAATTCGGGGGAAGAAAGTGGTTTCCATGAAACCTTAAAGAGTTTTGTGCAGAATGCAGAGGTCGATGTCACATCATTACTCGAGGAAGAGAAGAGGATAATGGCAATGGTGAAGAGTACTGGCGATTATTTCCATGGTAACGCGCATAAGGACGAGGGCTTACGCTTGTTCGTCATCGTACGAGACTTCTTGATTATTCTGGATAAGGTTTGCAAAGAAGTTAGAGACGCCCCAAGGAAGCCGGTAAAAGCACATAAAAAACAGGATTCCAATGCATCATCATCTTCCTCCGAGTCCCGTTTTGCACCAACTTCCCCTGATCCTCATCAGAAGCTTTTTTCCGCAATTGCTGAACGAAGGAGGAACAATTTTAGTTCTAGTTCTGACGACGAGGGTTGATGATTGTGTTTGTTTAAACAAGGTATGCTGAAACTTTCGCTTTTTCTTCCGATTGATGTCATGTTTGCAGTCGATCAAAGCGGGAAGCCGCCAGTGTTCGTGCTGGGATTTTTCGATAAAAGGAATACATCTCAAGTACCAGAAGAAAGGGGTTCTAATTCAATGATAGATTTTTATGAAGCTAACATAGAAAACTACACAGCTGAGGACCAGCCTTTGGTATTGGATTGGATTTCATGTTCATTGTTGATTTCCCCCTCTTCTGCTCATCTTGTTCAATATTAGTTGGATATTGAAGATTCCTTCATTTTTTTGTTTCATAAAATCTATGATCCTTCATTAATTTAAGTCTGTCAATAATTTTGCTTTGAAAGAATCTCTTTATTAAGGGCTTGTTGGAACAAGAATTTGCTTAATGACAATGTATTTTAGAGGGTTGCAATTTTGATAATCTATTATTCCTGTTTCTTATGAAAAGGGTATGAAGTATTTATACATAATCAGCTATTTTCTTCTGTATTTCACTGAAACGAATAATCATGAACACACAGAGATGTCTATTAAATACAACAAAACAGATTCGTATACAGAGATCGGTAATTCCCGAACAAGGGTTCATTGTGAAATCGTAGCTTCGGACGTGAAAAAAGTATTTCTTGGCCGAGTTCATGAAAAATTCATATTGCTATGTCTTCTTGGCCTGCAATCACAACATGAAATGAAAAGAGTTCATGGAGTCATCTGCATTTCGAAACGACATTGACATTTATGTTATCTAGACTCTGCATTTTCCCCACAATATCTGTGTCCGACGTATATTCCGACATAGGGATGAAACTATGATCCGAAATCTTAGAAATGAAAGCTATCCATGAATGAATCATTTATCAATGACATTGACATGCATGTGCATTCGATAATCTCTCGATACATATCCGAAGATAGGGATTGAAACAAAAAAGCCAATACCTTTTTTAAATATTTTTTATGAAGTTTCAACGCCCCAATGCAAGCTTTCTTCGCGTCCAGATTTCCAGTCATGTCGTTTAGAATCTGATTAAAAAAAAAACAAGATAGATAAAATCATTAAGACAATGTATGATATGTTTTTTCGTATACATTTTGAGATGTTCGTGAGTTCATGCCATTTTCGCTCATGTTTCATGGTTTTGGAAAATCCAATGCATAACGATGGCTAGGGCCGTGGCAGGGTTTTCGGGGGGCCCTGTACAAATTCGTATAAAGGGGCCCTATTTTCTAGATATATTCGATTTCGGGACAATAATAGTGGCGTTTTCTTGACAAACGCCGCAATAAATCCATCTATAATGGCATTTTATCAATAAAGCCACAATAATAGTGACGTTTTTTGAAAAAACGTCGCAATAGGTCTCTCTATAGTGACGTTTATTGGTAAAACGCCACTATATATTTTTTTTTGGGCCCCATTTTTTGGGGGGCCCTGCGCGGTCGCGCAGTTTGCGCCCCCCAGCCACGGCCCTGACGATGGTGATCGTTGCTTAACCTTATAGACTATTGTATTCGTTATTCGGAGAGTAATTTTAGAGAGTAAAAGCTACGAACATGTAAGGTCACCTTTACTACGTCATCAAGGCCCCGAGCTTCATGAAGTAGCTTTGAGCTCCTATCTTTTAAGACACTTGCAACAAGGAAAACAGAGATTGGGAGTGGAGCATCAGAGCTTTTGATTTTCATATTTTCTCTCTCGTACTTCCCGCACCGACGTGTTGATTTCGGTTTCCCTTTATTAGAACCTTCAGCAGTCTTTGATCCGGGTTCTTCATACAGAGAGAACAAGTCCGGATCGTATTCGAGAGCCCACATCATCTGCAGAAAGTTTAGGTAACAATACAAAGCTATTTTATCAGTAAAATTCTTGTGAAGAATGCCAAAACACAGGAACTGATTTGTGATGTCATGGCAACCACATGAGAGCGCTCAACATGGCACAACCAAGCATTTATGAAACTGTTTATCAAGTATATAAACAATATAATTCATAGGACTTTATCTCGATCTTTAGCTTTATTCCCCCCAGAAACCAATCGTATTATGGATTAAAAAACTAAGTTCGAGAGAATGATTTTCTTCAATAAAATATGCATCCAGATGTTTCGGAACGTCATTCATTAGCATTAAAAGAGTGTTGAACGTACCTCCCACAAGTACAATGAATCACAAAATGAGAACTCTCGACGAAACAAAACCATTAGCATCCGGAAAGCAAAGACATAGTTACCTCCACCCAGTGTTTCTGTAAAACGATATAAGAGTGCAACGTAAGTTATGTTCCTACCAGTATGTTCATAGAACTATGTTACACAAACTTAGGCGTGAGTGATGTGACAAATATCGATATATGTCTGTTATAGGAATGTTCGATCTTCTTGCAGGATTTCCAGGCATTTGGAGAATCCGTAAGAGTATCATATTCTCAGATCCATGTTGAGATATTCGTAGGGCATTGATACTTGAAGAAAAATGAAGAGTCAAAAGAAAAATAGAGCTGAAGAAAGCACAATGTGTAAAACTAGAGAACAAAAGAAAATAGTTTCATTTCATACCAAAATGGTGATGAAGTTTCGGATCAATAACTTGAGTTACAGCAGCTAAATAACCAAGTTGTGTCTCTACCCCTACAGAATTCTCGGTGCATCTGAAATTTCCTCGCTTTAAGATTCAAAATAGGAACATTAATCATTAGAAACTAGTAACAGAGCCGAAAGAAAGAAAATATTAGAAAAGAAAAATCACGAGTCATGTGATCACAATAGACCTAGTGCACATGAAAAGATAAGCATCATGCTGCCATGGTTTTTGCGATAAACTAAAATGGAAGTAAACGTACCAATCTGCGCATCAGATGCTCAAAGCACCAAAACGCATCAGCTTCATCTTCAAGAAGAATAATCATGGGAGAGCAAAGATCACTCATTCCTGCTTAACATTATAATTGAATTCAACTTATGGAAATAGTATTTGATTACAATGTAGATATAAAAAGAATCATTTTTCCCTTTGTTACAAATCGAGGTAGAATGAATGGAGATTACAGTAACGAGCTTTACAACTATTTACAAATCATTAACTATATAAAGACCTACTAACTGAAGTCACTCAGACTTGGGTGTGAGTGTCGGATAAAGGTCAAATTCTCAACAAGAAAAAAAAAATCATGTATTTGGCGGATCCTTGGAGGGTCATATACCCATACCCGTGTCCAGATATGCATCATACATGATACTTTAAAAGAATGAAAAGAGCAACATTGTCCTGAACTATAATCGAGTAAGGCAATCAACAAATAGAAATTATAATCACTGTTTTAGAAAAGAAACTACTCGCCTTGACCATAGCCAACATCCGTATCTATCCAGGAATAAACGGAGAGTATATTCCAAAGTTTCGACAAATTCTCTTGTTTCTCATAGAATACTAACGTCCTGTCGGTGCGAATAACATCAAGACCTTACAGAAACATAAACATGAGAAACTTGGTCACGACTAAGAGAAGAAAGCAACAAATGAAAGCAAGGCATGCAGTTGAAGTCTAAAGCAATAAACAACCTATTTGATGTAATGTCAGCAACCACTGGATTACTTTCTTATCGAAAGGACCACGAGGAAGTAGCGTGTTCTCCATGTCAGCATTATTAGCATCCGTACCTGAATAATCGATCACGTATTAAACCCTGGTTTATTTCACTTTCAGCGGCTACCATTTAGAAGAAAAAAAGGTACGGTGCCGGTATCTTGCCTGGATTTGTCTCTGAAAGCACTAAAGGATCTTGAATGGGCTCACCATCATCAGTGATGACAGGTGCTGTGATATATTTCCCACTTCCAATAACGGGAAAGAGTTCACGACATTCGTTCTTCCATCTAGCGTATTGCACCCTAAGGGATAGAAGTGAGAAAACAACACTCAGCATGATCCCCCAATAGGGAAAGAGGCCCCAGCAGAAAACTGATACAAGATGGGAACAATGGATTACCTTCGATGCTGCCGTATTTGATCCCTTTCATCAAATGCGCTCTCGGGATCATAACAGCCAAGAAGAAACTCCCAAACTTCTCCTCTAATTGATGGATGGATACCCTATGTTTTGCAAACAAAAGAAAAATAATGGCAACAGATAAGAGATAAAAACAAATAAGCTTAGCCATGTGTATGTACACATAAGCATATCCGAACACAATTTAATAATATGCATATGTTCTATGTGAGATTTAGAAATAATACACATTTTTTTGCAACAATACACATAAGACATACATCATGCTTCCAGCAAGACTGATACATAAGTTACACATGACACATATTATCGTATTTGTTTCTGTTATTTTGATTGATGGATAGACTATGCTTGTTCATTTACAAGCCCAATTGTAGCGGAATCGGCAAATACGATATTGATATCCAGACCATTTCTCACCAATTTTTTAAAACAAACGGAAAAAATCTACATTTGAATTCGTATTTTACTTACTATAACATTTCTGTTCATTGACTGCAACCAAGACCAGCTGAAAAGCTACATTGTAGGTGGAAACAATGCTAGTCGATCCAAATCCTCAACATAGCTTTTGAGCCAGATTTTTATGGCCATGATTTGGAATGAATTACTTTGTAAATTTGAATATACAAGCAAATGAAATTTACTTCCAAGAACAATCAATCATTTAGAATACAAATATGCACTTACCCCATGTTGGATTCTACGTAGAGTTTTTCCGATATCCAGATGTCCATCTGGAGAAAATGCAGCTTGCCATCTTCTTGCACTTAGAGTTTTACCAGGCTGCACAAGCGAATAAACAAGAAAAGCATCTATCTCGAATCAAAGCACCTTTTTCAGTTTTACAAATACTGCAGAACTCAACTTCTTTTACAAAATCAACAAATATATATATAAAAAACCAATCTTCTTAAATGGAAGCAGAAGTTTTAGTATGAAACAAATACACATGACAACTAAGTTACACGAACAAGGGTATCGGTAGTCAACACCGGTATGTGCCCGCATGTTTGACTCAATTCTGAACTTGTGAAATCAGCTAAAAAGGATCCAAAAATTAGTTACGGCTACGTAAATACATTGTATAACAATGTCTTAAATTAAACATAAAATTTCATTCATATTTATATACTATCAACTTTTCCAAATCCATTAGTCAAATTTACTCCTTCCTTAATAACCATAGCAATTCAGCATGAACACCGATATCAATCAATATACTTTTTTTTCCATTCTGCAAGTCAATTTTCCATTTTCATCTCTAATTATTACTCATTTCAGTTCAAACAAACAATATGATCAATGATGGACGGATCGAAGCAGAAAAAGAGTGGACCAAACTTCTTCTCAATGTTATCCACTTGAGACGAGTGCAGTATACGATTATGTGCGACACGAGTATTCTCAATTTAGTTTCTAATTTTTTTCATATATTCGGAGGATAAAAACGGCAGTTATGTCTAAGCATGTGTCACACATGAGTACAACAAAATAATCCTTGTAACAGAGCTTGACAGTGAATTGATCATATAAGAAACCACAATCTACATCGAGCTCATTGTCTAAAACATTTTTGACAGCACCATTATACATGCGTAGAAATTCAAGATCAGATCCAAATGAGAGCTACTCTAACATAATAAATTCAGCTAAACTAGAATTCAATCGAATTAGAACCGATAATAAAGCAAAAGGAAAGCTATATTTTCTTTTTTTTTAAAAGATCCAACTTTCTAATCAAGAAAAAAAAAACCTTGATCTTAAATCTGGTTCTAGGAACATCAGTGCATTCAGGCCGGACTGTATAATAAGAATCAGCAGCTTCTCCAGGAGCTCCCCACATTTACCAAGAAAACAAAACAAAATTAAAGAAAAAATGGTTTTTCTTTTCTAGTTTGCTGCAGCACCACCCAGAAAGTAAAATCAATGGGAGTGATGAAGAAGGTTCAGAAAACGGAGAGTCCAACCAAGTCAAGTTCTTCAAAGAACCAAAAGAAAAAATCCTAAATTTTCTTGGGGATTTTACCCTTTTTTCTTGAAAATTAATTTCTGGGGTTTATCCGTTCATCATGGGATGGGATGGTGTGCGGTGGTGTTGGCGGTGTCGGTGGCGGCCATGATCTACTCACAAACAAATAGGACACTAAAAAGCCGTTTTATGCGCTTATTTTATTGGTCTTCCCCCTCTTATTTCTGCTTTTTTTTTCTAAATTTTTTAACTACCACTTTATTTTTTTATGCACTAAATAATACTCCAAAATGAAAATACTTAATATTACTAAAAATATATTTTTAAAAAATAATTATAAAAATTAATGTAATAATATTTTTAAATTATCAGTGTTTAAAACAATCTATACTTGAATAATTGAAAGTTTTTAAATCGCAGTTAGGTATATTTTTTCTTTTGGTACATAAAATTTTATGTTCTAAGGGTGTGTTTGGTTCACGGAATGTAAGATTATCAGTGGGAATGTAAGATTACCAGAGAATAAGATTACTATGAATGTTGTATTTTGTGTTTGGTTGACTTAGCAGGAATGTAAGATTATCATGTTCGATTAAAAGAATAAAATATTATTAGAATGTATATTTGACCAAATTGTCCTTATTATATATTTGTTTTTTTAACAAGTTGAAAAATATTTATATATTTTATTTAAAAAATTTAAATTCATAAAATTTATATATTTTTTTTACAAAATTAAAAATATATAAAAGTTTAATGAAATGGTAAAATTTTATTTTAACCCCTGAACTTCATATAAAATTTTAATTATAGACTTTTTTTTTGTAAATCTAAAATAGTTTAAGGATAAATTTGTAATTTAACCTTCGTAGAATTTTTATTATTCAATGATTTTTGAAAAAAAAATTAAGGGCATTTTAGTTCAAAATATCGGTAATCAACAATACCTAAGAGAAGGCGGTAATGACATTCCCGGTAATATACCCCAAAAATCTACTATTGGTAATAAAACATTACCGGGAATGGGATTCCCGACCAACCAAATGGGGGAATGAAATCCACATTCCCCCGTTTGGTTAGCCCGGAATCTCATTCCGGTAATGTAAGATTACTAATAGTGGATTTTTTTGGGTATATTACCGAGAATGTCATTACCTTTCTTTTCTTAGGTATTGTTGGATTACCGGCGTTTTGGATTAAAATGTCCTTAAATTTTTTTTCTTTAAAAAATATCATTTTTCTGTAATTGAATAATAAAAATTCTACGAAGGTTAAATTACAAATTTATTCTTAAACTATTTTGATTTACAAAAAAAATCTATAATTAAAATTTTATATGAAGTTCAGGGGTTAAAATAAAACTTTACCATTTATTAAACTTTTATATTTTAATTTTGTAAAAAAATATATAAATTTTATGAATTTAAATTTTTTAAATAAAATATATAAATATTTTTCAACTTGTTAAAAAACAAATATATAATAAGGACAATTTGGTCAAATATACATTCTAATAATCTTTTATTCTTTTAATCGAACATGATAATCTTACATTCCTGCTAAGTCAACCAAACACAAAATACAACATCCATAGTAATCTTATTCTCTGGTAATCTTACATTCCACTGATAATCTTACATTCCGTGAACCAACGCACTCTAAGAAGTTTGAACTCATATCGTGCAGTTAGGTTTATTTATTTTTATAATTTGAGTTTTAAAATATATGAGAATCATATTTATAATTTATTAAAATTTTTTACTCTCACCAAATAGATTTATAATCGATCATTATAAATAATTATTTCTAAAAAATATATAATTTTTATTATAGGATAAAATATTTTTAGTCTATAAATTTAATATTTTATTAATTTAATTTTTAAATTTTATTAATTAAAATTAATCTTTAAATTTTATTAATTAAAATTAATCTTTAAATTTTTGCAGACTTTCTGTTAGTGGAATATATAGCAAATTCTAGTTGGTGTATCAGACGCTTATTAAAACTATGGGCAATTTCAATCCCTATTTTATCTACTGGAGCTACGAAGACAAAACATTTCTTGAAAGAACTACGAGTAAAACGAGATAAAGTCTTATGGCACAAACTGATATGATTTCCTCTACACGTCCCCAAACAAAGCATGATTATATGGATGACAATTTTAGATAGACTCCCAACTAGGGAGAAGCTCCTGAGAATGGGAATCATTACCGACTGTTCATGCATAATCTGCAATGAAGCTACGGAGACTAGGGACCACCTGTTTAGTAAGTGCTCTATGACAGTTTCCTTATGGAAGGTTATTTTGAATCTCTCTGGCTTAAGCACTTCTACCTTACCATGGGTGAGCATGCTAGACTGGGCCAGTGGTGCTTGGAAAGATAAGTCCCTCCTCACAACTATCTTGAAACTTGTTTGGTGCGCTTTAATCTATTTCATATGGAAGGAAAGAAACAGAAGATTGTACCGAGGAAGCAAAAGAAGTGAGAAAGAAATTTTGAGTTCCATTTAAGAGATTGTAGGTATTCAATTAAGAAGAAATAATATAAATAGATTAGATGGTATCAATATTTATCTTTGTAATCGTTGGGGGTGTTGACCATCCTTTTTTGTTGTAAGTAGTTGTTCTTTATCCCATTGATGGGATATTTTATGTAGCAGAACTCTGCATCTTAGGTAATAAAATTAAAATTATCCATTTTTTTGTAATTTTTAATCATTCCCTTAATATGATAATTTAAAAATATATTATGTGATTTAATGTTGAAATATCACATCATTAAGAAATTAAAAACTATTAAATTGATTAATAATATGTTAATTAAATAGGATGGGATACTAGATAAAGATTTAAATTTTGACTGAAATAATTTTTTTATTTGTCTCGAGTAAATATAAGATAATATTTTGTCAAAGATTCTCAATTGGTTGACATTAAATGCTCATACACATAAGCATACATGATGTTTAAATTCGGGACCTCAAAGAATAATAACAATTTATTCTTGGTTTTTAATGGCTCAAGGAGCATCGAGACGCAAAAGGTCCCTGAAACCTAAGCGTAAGGCGCAGCTCACGTCTTTCGTATATAAGGCGTACCATTTGTACTATATGATATAAATCAAACTAATACTTTGACAACACACTAATATTTTGTAGTGCAAACACAACTACTCAAATTTATTAAAGAGAATAACGTTTTTTTACTACTGAAATCACTCAATGGTTCAATTAAAATTTTACTTATAATTATAGTTTAAAGAGTAAATTAGATATTCATTTTTTTATTAATATGCCACATCATCGATTTCATTGGGTTAATAGAAGAGTAACTAATTCATTGATAATTATAACGATTGTAGTGTAATTTTTAAAACGTTAATGACCATTATGAACACCTATTAAAACGTTAGTGACCGTAAGTAAAGTTTACCCTTAAAAGTCAGTACAAAGTAATCTCGTACCTAGGGGACGCGCTTTTAAAAACCAAAAATTTATTAACTACTAAGATCATTTAATTCATATTGATTGAAATACATTGAATTAGCAGAGTTGTATTAATAATAAAATTTGATTTGAACTAATATATCATATGAAAATTTTAAAAGTCAATGCGTATGATGAGAAGGCGCTGACCATTTCTCCTTGGTACGAAGCTAATGAACATTGACCAAAGACCAATGGAGTAAGGTCAAATTGCAATTACTATTATTATTAGTTTTTGGTAACAAGAAAAACCACTTGAAATCAGTAAGTTGAGCTGCTGATCAAACTAGTTTTATCAGATTTCAGTACATTCTGAATTTCCGTCGGGGGCTGTTGAAAGAATGTAAAGCCAGAATGTCTATTTCATCCCAATTATATGAAATTATCCACATTCAAAATAACAGAATTGTGTTTTATTCTTTTTTGTTAGCCTTTCAAATATGTTTGCCTAAATCTATTTTTTTCATCAGCCTTATTGTATTGTATAGAATTGAATCCAAAATCCCAGCAACCTGCAATCCGTGGAGAAGATTTGTGAATAAAAAAGCTCATGGTTTAGTAAAGGAAAAATTAAAAAGAAAAAGAAAAAATAACCGTCCATTACAAGATTATAGATGTAACCGAGTCGAATTAAATTTAAAAACTAAAAATTATAAATTTAATTAGAATTCAAATTTGACTCAATTTTATTAAAATTTAGATAAAACCTAAAAAAAATTTTTGAACAATTTATAGTTAGAAAGAAGAGAACATATCAACTTGAGAGCTATTAACCACTTACTCTAAAAATTATTAATAAAATCAAACTCTTTTAAACATACTTTATTGAGCTCGTTTACATATGTTGTTATATTTAATATCTATGAAATATCTTTACTAAAATCATAGGTCATAAATATTATTTATATTAGGATAGGATACAACTATACACGATAAATTAATACATATTTAAAACTGCTGAATAAGTAAAAATAGATGAAAGATATTAACAGTAGAAAATGATAAGATATTCACTAAAAAATAAAGAATTAATCTCAACATTCTATTTCCACTCATTCAATGGTATTAAATGTGTAAAACTAAAAAAAATTGCATTGTGTAAATAGATTCTAACTTATTTATATTTATTTATTATATATACTAAAAACTATATATAGTCATAAAATAAAAAATGTATCAAATATATAAAATGATAAAATATAATATTATACTGTTAAACTGAATAAACATTAGTCGAACAATATGGGACGGTCATGGATATAAGATATACCTACCAACGTCGATATTTTCAATATTCATGCAAATTCGACGGCAAAAGTAGATAAAATAATTTATATTTCATTTTATTATCGTTTTTATTTACACTAAAATTTAAATTTGAGTTCAAGTTTAAAATAAAATTTTTCAATACTAACTGAAAATATAAAAGCTAATAGACTTGTGACTTATTTGAGTCGAGCATTAAAATGATCAAATTCGACTTATTTAAATTGCTTAGGCTTGAAGTTGAATTCAATTCAATTAGACTAAGTTATATTATAATATGTTTGAAATAAAATAAAATTTAGGTTAACCTATGGTTGAAACTAATTATATATTTGGATGAATTTGGGGATAAAATTAGAATATTCAAAAGTTTGGGGATCAATTTAGAAAGAGAGTCGCATTTAGGGATGAAATTAGAATGTTCAAAAGCTTAGGAACCAATTTAAAATGAGGGTCATAGTTTGAGGACATGTGATGCAATTAACTCATGCAATTATGATGAGAAAAACGCGCAAACACAATAATAAGGTACTAACCGTGAAAACGCCTCCAATTATAGCGCAGAGATTGGTGATAAAGTGTGAAAATGATTTCGGGTTTTCGATTATTAAAACCTGTGGAAAAAGAAGGAAAGGGAAAAAAAAGGTTCAATTTAAGAAAAACAAGGACTGAAGGTAAAACTTGATTAAATGTAATCAAACAGTTTGGAGAATAACCTGCATCGGAGATAACTCGAAATGAAATTTCGCAACCGGTACGTCTATGCTTTGCGACAGACTGCTGTGCGCTGTGTACTCGTAATCCTCGAGTAACGAACTCTCAGGAGAATATATTCTTGTAACCACCTCTGTTTTCACTACTTGAAGGTAATGCTCAATCTGAAAAATGCAATCAAGAAAGATGAAGCTTGTAAAAGTTTAAAAGAGTTCTTCGAGTTTCTGGGGGCCGATCTTCGAGATTTTATACGCATTCACGAGGTTTTCCTATCGCAGCCATAGCCATAATCTCAACCAAAATACCTTATCTTTCAATAGTGTCAATCAATCAACCTCAAGCAATTGGTTACTTAGAGGAGAAGGCAGATAAAAGAACATTTGTGGTCAACACAATGGCACTTAAAAGGAAAGAATGAACTTACGGTAACATTTGTGTCTAAATCCTGGTGATTAATGAACGATCGGCCATTCAACTTGTCGTGGCTTTGACCAAGATAAGGTATCAGTCGCTTCACATCACTCAGTACTTGGGGTGAAATTGTTTTGCCAAAGGAAAGATGGGTTATGACATGAGACATGTTCATTCGGGAAGAATCAAAAGAATGGGCTCCTGAGCGAGCAGAAATGACAAGGTTGCCAGGAATCTGCAAAGTGCAGGACAAATTTAGTACTTCCAGTATTAGATATAAGGAAAAACAATTCAGCATTTGCTCATTAGAGATCAAAGGAATAACATAACTAACAGTTTAACGTTTGTTTTTGTTTATCTTGAGAACAAACAGAAATGATTGTACAAGTAAAAGTCGGAATCTAGTTGAGGATTGTATTGATCACCTTCTTTACACGCACGTATCCTTCGATTCTACATCCTCCTGTCAACGGTGCTAAAGCCAGCTTCTGGCTCTTCAGTGGAATAGGTGAAACCAATTCTTCCATTGCCTGGGAGAAACAGACAATTGCATTGGGTCATGCGGGCACCTTTTATCTAATATGATTTCAAAGATGATCTGTATATGTGATTGGCCATTTTAAAACTAATTTTAAGTGTACCTTAACCAATGCTTCTGTATCGCGATTTCCATAATAATATTCGTGTTGGTGTTGTCCATTTTCCTCCCTGAAATACATACAAGTCAGACAGATACAAGCTTCACATCGCTTCTAGTTAGTGATATTAAACAGCTTAGAAGGAATGAAAATCATCTTCTAGTTAGTGGCCAAAAGAACATGGAAGGTTAAAAACATGTCTGTGAACAATGGGACAGATACAAGCTTCAGATCATCACGTCAGAATATAATATTTTCTTTTACCTCAAATCGCTGCCTTTTCTAAAGATGCGAATGGATGGATACCCTTGAATGTGATGCCTGTAAGGAAAAGAACACAGAATAAAGACAGCATTGTTTAAATATATGAAGTGACAACGATTGGTATGTATCTGCAATATCAGAAAGATGAAATGTGACTACATTGTTAGCGGTCAAACAATGACATTTAATCATATTCTAAAACGATAAAGTGTCAAACTGATTAATACCTCTTACATAACTCAAAATCTTCGGTGCAATCAACCCTTGCCAAAAGAATACGTCCATCCGTTTCTGGATTAAATCTGTGAAAATCAAAAGGGTGCAAAATTCAACCCTAAATCAAAAAACTATTTACACATTGATTTCATGGGGAGAAAACGATATGTACTTAGACCTTTCTCTAATTATACTTGCAGCTTTCTCCCACGATGGTCTCTGAAACCAAAGAAACGTGGTAATGCAACTGATGAGCTCAGAAGACACCCAAGCTCTAAGTGCTAAAAAGGCACATTTTCAAGCTCAATAAAAAACGATTCATAAAAGGAACAAGAAACAGGAAGATTTGGCAACTATATCAGCATACTATATAAAATTAATTATGACAACTGAAGATCTAGACAATAATGCTTTCAGGAAATACTTCCAGACAAAGATAATGCATGCTAGTAGTAGATTACCAGGCGAGTACTCCAAGTGCACCAAGGAGCAAAAAAATTGACGACCAAAATTGGATACCTGCAAGAAAGACCATTAAAAAAAACTAAATAGAGGAATCACCAAGAGTGGCATTTAACAAAGAAAGCACCAAAGCAGGGAATGTAACACGTAAATTAAACGGCTTGCAATTTTTGCATTCAACTTACTCATGTGCAATTCTGTCAAAGCTATCACTATTCAATGATACAGAACCCACAACAGCTTCATCATCAACTTCCTCTCCATGCTGAATGACACTTGGAACATGTTGAGATTGATACTCGCACCCATGCGCCTTAAATCTGGATCGATAGTAAACTTTCGAATTGTTTTTGTTATATTCAACCTGCTCTGTAAACAGAATGCACATATTTGGTCATTTGGACCAGAGATTTACATGTTAAAATGCCATAGAGGAAAAACACTCAGGCAACTTGAAGAAGAGAGTATGAATATAAATCTTGACATGAAAATATTAAAACAATACTCGGGCATAGACGTGTGGTACGTTTCAGTTTCTATAGCATAAAATATTATGATATAAGTTTGGGAGCCAAACAAGGTAATAGCTAATCCAAAAAAATTTCCAGAGCCAGGTATTGAACTTAGAAGTGCATTACTAAAGCTTCCAGCTAGTAAAACATTTTAGAGCAAGGGAAGATCCATCTATTATAAGTTATAATGAAATACAGAAGCATACGTTTTCCTTTTCAACAAAATTAAGCAGATGAAACACATCTCATGATAGATACTTACAGTTCCCAATACATCACTCACGTCAACAGATGCAAATTCACATGAGAGCGCTGGAAAACTGGAGATCAATATGAATCGTCAGCCAACCTAATTATCTATCATTAAAAATAAAGCTTGAACAATGTTAAAGGATATTGAAAGAATAAAAGAGACACATATTAGGATCACTGAAACTGTAGCAACTTATGAGTTTTGAAGAAAACTGATATAAACATATTGAAACCTGCATGATTAATGTTTAACTAATTGTTGGACATTTAACAACATAAACCTACTCTTTTAAAAAATCTTTCCAGAAATCTCAAGCAACATAAAGTACCCTACGAACCACAATATAATGTATAGTTCATCAGCTATCAAGCAAGAATATTGCAAGTCCTTCCTGCTAAGCTAAATTGAGACCAAACATGAGATCATGTTCTTGACACCTGAAATTTTATACATTTCAAGCAACTAGTGCCCAGTACACTGTCCATAAATGTATGGAGAAAAAAAAAACTTATACAACCACATTTGTGTATCTACAAAGTGAAGAGGCCTCTGCTTTTAATTTGACATGAAGTTCACTTGAACCTTGTATATATTACTAACAAACAGCTATTATCACAATCCATGCAAAGAATCATCCAATGTAAATGCACATTCACTGATTCGCATGTATACATACATACTAATAGTTATACTCAATCTATTCCTTTTCTTTTATTTTTTTACATTTCAAACATGAGCAGAGAAAAACTATGACAGGCAACATGATGCCAGTTCGAGGCTAACTTTTACAGGACAAAGATTAACTCAAGTTATTCCTATATTCTTTCATAAATGAGATAAGGATGATGCATCTGTAAAGGAACTCGAAAGAAAAAAGAAAAGAAAAACCAATAACAACTCTTAATTCAAGAAGCAAGACCAAAGATCAAGATGTATGCTAAGACACGACCACATAAAACTTAGACTTTAACTACATAAAGGCTTTACAACCTAATGGGTACATCAAATGATAACAATGGTACAGAAAAGAAATGCACCTGATGTTAAAATCAATGCGTAGAAAGTCCCCATCAGAACTATTGTCAACAATAATAGATGTCGAGGTGCTGACTGTTAAATAATTATTCAATTCCTGCAAAATATATGTCACGAATTATAATGGGTGAGCGGGAACGTAGCTTTCATTGCAAGGTAGTAGCTTCATTCCTAAACTACAATGAATCCCATAAGTATCATCAGAGAAATGAAGGGGAATAACAACGACTACTAAGATTAAAATATGTAAGATAACGCTGTTTGGATGAAAAAATCAACCTACACCCAAAGCAGGTCAAATCAAATCAGAATTAGAGTAGTAAAATGGCTGCCTACCATTCCAAATAAAAAGATCATAGACACTGCAGCTACTATGGATAACCATGCACCCAATATCGACGCCTCTGTCAAATCTCTAGGGATTTTCCTGCAGAGAAAGAAAAGAAATTCAGCAGATACGTGAAACTGAAATTTTAGATTCAGATTTCCTTTACTATATAAAATGCATACGTGTAGCATGTATAAATTAGTTAAAATTTGATATGATTATATATTTGAAAGGCATAAAAACATGAATTTCAAATTCACGACTATATCCTTAAACTACAATTTTAGCTCATTCGCCACCCTACTATCAAAGTCCTAGCAACCAAACAAGAATTCGTCGAATTTATTCAAAAGGATAATCATCCGACGCTAACAAGTGACAGTTCCCGTTCTTCAGTACATAGATAAAATAGAATGTTCAACCTAAGCAGATTAACTGAGATTCAATTAACTCTTTCTCATTGCCATGCTTTAAATCCATAAAAACATCGAACCTAAATTATTCGCAACAATTATCATAAAGTTCTAACAAACAAAAAAAAGTATGCGATGAATCGACTTGGAGAAATGAGATATAATATCATGCGAACCTGTAGAAATCAAGGGATTTGATCTTGCTGAAAGTAATCATGGCGGATATTAATCAATCAGAATCAGTTTTCAAAAAAAATTATTTGAAATGTATAATAAGAATTAAAAAGATTAATTGAAATTCCAAGAGATCTGATAAATGTGAGAGCGAAGCAAATGCGCGCGTAACTCTCGTTCGTTTCGTACGTGGAGTTCTTTTTCCTTTTTTTAGCCTCAATTTTGTTTATCATTTTAAAAGCCATACTCCACTGCAGGTGGGAGCAGTTTATTCACTGCTGATAAATCGTAGAGTTGTTCTCTTACGTTGGATAAGGAGGCGAAGCTAGGATAATAAAAAAGGATAAATTACCTATTTAGTCATCCATATATTACTTTTGTTTTAATTATTTACCTTTAAAAAATTAACGATGATTTAATTTTTACTTATAAGGGCAACGAAAATTAATATTAACTTATTCACATTTCCACCATAAAATATATAATTTTAACATATTTTAGGATTTGAACTTAGAAAATCATGTATTATTAAGCAACTGTTTAACCATTGTGATAAACTTCAAATTAAATAATATTATATTAAAATATATATTTAATTTATATAACTGTTAAATTAATAATTATTTTTTTCAATTTCATTTGACGATAAAAAACAATTAAGTAACTACTTATATATTTTTATATGGAACAAACGAAAGAGAAAAAGAATGCCTTAGAGACTTATCTCCAATACGTGTTGAAAAGCTTTGAAATTTTTTTGGATAATCCAAAATTGAAATTTCACTGATTCGTATCTGATTGAATTATTCAAATATTTAAAAACAGATCGGATATCCGAATTTTCGAATCAAATCAATTGATCGGATCAATTGAATTGAATTTTTTTTACGCACCCCAACCATCCGCTCCCTCGAACCATCCCTGTATGTTACAACATTTACACCACAAAAAAGGTAAAATAGATTGGCAATATGAAGACAATTAATGGCCTTCTTCATCCTCCTTTCTTCTTCTTCGCATTGCTTTTCTTTTTCGACTTCCTAAAGCCACCTCCACTCTCCTGTTACCAACAAAACTGGATTTAACTAGGATACCAATGTTGTTTAATGAATCGAATCATCTCATTGGACCAATAATCAACTGTTTAACCAGTCCAATATACTATATGAAACCACTCATGACTATACACAATTATGCCAAATATATATAGTTTCGTTAATTATTTACTATAGTTAATACTTTTTTAACATTAAAATCAATATTCAAAATGTCATTGAAATGAAGTAATCGGTTGAACCAAAAACTAGATGTTAAACCAGTTAGATATAATACATGAGAAATTATGCAAGTAGTACTCACCTTGGCACTATGCTGGACCCGTAGCTAGTTTCTTCTCGGTTTCTTTCTTCGGATCCAATTTGTGAACTTGTATTGCAAATCTCTCTCGACCATTCCGACAAACCACCACGGTCTTCCGGTTGTGAACACGATGTAACCAAGGCTCAATCCTAGCACAACTCCACTTCCGTACCCCATCATCACCACCTGCCATAATGACGGTACTTGAGAATCCTCATGTTCGGTCACCGATGGTGCAGTCGGTTCGGCCTCTCCGTGGTCGTTGCATTGCTTGGACAATGGTAAGCTACATAATCCCAAGTTACCGATGTAGGAATCATTATCAAAGGTATCAAATTGATTCCCATGGGGAATTTGTCCAACGAGATCGTTTTCCGAAAGATTCAGCACTGAAAGAAATGTCAGCTTGGTCATTTGAGAAGGAATCATGCCACCGAGCTTGTTCGATGAAAGATCTAACGATTCAAGCGCTACCAAATTCCCGAACGATGATGGGATAGTACCTGTGAAGTTGTTGTTAGAGAAGTTGAGCATTTGCAGCGAAATAAGTCGTGTGACTTCGTCGGGAATTCGTCCACAGAATTGGTTGTTTGACAAGTCCATAGATACAAAAAGGGCTGCAGCCTTCATCAATTCAATCTCCAACCTTTTCGTTGTTACATTCACAGAAATTTGGTAAAACTCAGAGATATAGTTGCCACCCTCGTATCTGAGAAATGATAAATCTAAAGGTCTCCCTTTAGGTTTCTCTCTCATTGCTCTCAAATTTCGGAAGAGTTTAGTTGGCAAGGAGCCAGTAAACCTGTTTCCCGAAAGATCGATCATTCGCAACACCGAGAAGTTGTATGAAGCTAGGGGATGAAGCAGTGATCCATGAAATCTATTAGATCTCAAGATAAGAACTTGCAGACTTGGAAGTGAAGCTAACCAATGGGGGAACCTATCAGTTAACTTGTTGTTCCCGAAATTCAAGACTTGCAATGAAGTAGAATTAGCCAAAGATCGCGGAACTAATCCTTCAAATCGATTGTCATTGAAGAAAAGATGGCTCAACAAATTATTCCCGAAAGAGTCGGGTACCTTGCCATACAAGTTATTCATCTGCAAGTCTATCAAACGTAGACGATAGCTGAAATTTCCAAGATATTCAGGTATAGTTCCACTCAAAATGTTTTTGGACAGGTCCAGAATTACAAGTGAAGTGCAATTGCAGATAGAAGAAGGGATATTTCCTGTCACTTTATTCTCTGAAATTAGTAGCAAACGCAGGTAGGACTGTTGATCTGGAGTTCGAAGATTCAAGCAAGTCGAGAGAATCGGCCCTTGAAGCAAGTTGGAACGAAGGTCGAGAATTTGCAAACTCGAACCCGGAAATCGTTCCAAAGTGGTCAGAAAGTTATGAGAAAGGTTCAATACTTGCAGACCTTCCCATTGGAAATTCCACCAGAAATCATGTTATGGGAAAGATCTAAAACTTCCACATAGGATGTTCGGAAGAAACTCGGGAACCGCCTTATGCTACAACCAGATAACAAAACAGTTTGAAGCCAAGGGAAGAAATAGTTCACACCATTGTCGCCTGTGCTTAATGATAATAAGCTATTATTCGAAAGATCAAGAAATTGCAGACTTGTGAGTTTCGAAAGCATATCGGGCGTGATGAGACCACTAAAGTTGTTCGATGACAGACGAAGGGAAGTAAGGTTAACAAGATCAAAAATAGAACGGGGAAGTGGACCATCAAAGTCATTATAACCCAAATCAACATGCTGGACAGAAGGCATCCAAATTCGGTCTATCGGACCGGCTAATTTGTTATGACTGAGGTCTAACTGCAGCAGAGTTGGCAGAGTAAACAGCCAGCCAGTAACATGATTAGGAAAGGAACCTTCCAAGTGATTATGCGACAAATCCAGAGTGGTAATTTGTGTGAGGTTGAACATGGTATTGGAATTGGACCACTCAAATTGCAGCCAGAAAATCTCAAAGAAGATAATTTGGTAAGGCTCCCAAAAGCATCTGGAATCTGTCCTTGAATCGAATTTCCAGATAAATCCATAGAAACAATTCGAGTGAGATTTGCAAATGATGGTGGAATTGACCCCGTAAAATCACACAATAGGAAAGGTCCGACAGCTCAAGGCCACTACTCCAGTTTGTCTTGGGGATATAACCTCTGAGATTCTGATTCGACCCTAAATCGATATGTTTAAGGTTCGGAAGCTGAAAAACTTGAGATGGAAATTCCCCATGTAACAGACACCAATTGAGACTCAGATGTTGTAGTGATGAAGACAAGTTCAAAAAGGAAGAAAGTGCAACATCAGGCATGCCTACAGAGTCAAGCACAAGGATTCTTAACTTGGTTAAGTTTGTTGCAAGCATCTCAAAACCTTGGCCATCAAACCTAAAGAAAGGAATAGAACGAGAGGAAAGATCAAGTGAAACCAAACTTGACAAAAGGCTTATTTGATGTGGGATTATGCCATTGAAGCCGGAAACAGAGAGGTTAAGATGGGTTAAACTCACCAACTGACTAAATAACTCAGATGGGATGGTGCCATTGAAATGGCTGTAGACGAGGTTGAGACGTTGAAGTCCATGCAAGTGAAAAAGGCCGCTGAGAGAGCCATTGATGTCGTTGTAGCTCAGGTCAAGCCATTGAATGCTGTGAAGGTGGAAAAGGCTGTCGTTTGCACTTGCCAATAAAGGACCGGTAATGCAACTGTGACTAAGATCGATGCCAATAACATGACCGGTGAGACTGTCGCATTTGACTCCATCCCATGAACAACAACCAATGCTTCTGTTCCAAGACTCTGTCTTGGGGTAAAGACTATAGTAATCATCCCCCACAGAAATCACTCAGAGAAATGGTGTCTTTAAATCGAAGCAAAGCAGCTCTCTGGTGTGGGAGACATAAATGAGAGGATGGAGGAAGAGAGGAAGACAAACTCCATGAAAGATGCAACATTAACACCAATATCAGGCAAAAAAGTGTTCCCATATTTTCTCAACAAAGAAACAACAAAGTTCAGAAACCAAAAAAGGCTATGGTGAGAGTACAGATTTAAATTTCCTACATGTTTATAACCCGATTCATGTCAACCAATTCATGGGAAAAAAAAGTCAACCCAGTCCTGCATACAGCTAAAGTCTTGCATGGCAATTTAATTAAAAATTATTTACACCAACTTGCCTGCAGTGCACATGACTGATATATAAATTAGTACAACCACATATATTATGTTAGCATAGAAGAGTTTAAAATTACTTGCACCAGTCTGCATGCAGTGCATTGACCAAAAACATTACTTGCAGTGCATATGGATGTGTCTGAAACACTGAAAATGGCATTCCCCTTCACCAGCGTAATCCATCGACTTCAAAAGTGCTTTTCAAAATCAATGCTAAACAGAATGTAAAATGGAGTCTTTTCTAACTAAATTGAATTGAACTGTTGAGAAAGTAAAATATAGAACTGCATCACCATATCATTGAAGGGGCAAACAAGAAAGTAAGTAAAATATAGCATGTTACAACATTTACACCACCCAAAAAAAGGAAAATAATTTGGGAATATGAAGACACTTAATGGCCTTCATCCTTTCTTCTTCCTCGCATTGCTTTTCTTTTTCGCCTTCCTAGAGCCACCTCTACTCTCCTGTTACCAACAAAACTGGACTTAACTAGGATACAAATGTTGTTAAATGAATCGAATCATCTCATTGGACCAAGAATCAGCCGCTTAACCAGTCCAATGTACTACATGAAACCATTCATTAACTTAATCAGCAAAAAACAATTTTGGGAATAAAAACTGGTCTAAGACTATACAATTATACCAATTTAACCACTATAGTTAATATTTCTTTAACATTAAAAACAATATTCAAAATGTCATCGAAATGAACTAATCGATTGAACCAAAAACTAGAGGTTTAACCAGTTTGACCTATAGTTAGACCATTTTAATCATTGCATAAATTTCAAGATAAATCTCTTTAAATCATCACCAAAACCTAAATAGGCCTTGGCCTACTTGATGGTGGAGTTCAGCTAAAGGAAGGCTAGGGGCTTAAATTTCAGAAAAGTAAAACTGTTTTAATATGTTACCTTCTGATAATGCCTATAGGCCATTTGACCCGACAATTCCTGACCAGTCCTGGTAACATAAACCTGCAGCACAAGAGTAGATTATACTAAGATTTACATTTATCAAAACCAAAAATATTGCAGAAAATTAGTTCATACTATTTTCCACAGCAGAAAAGAAAATTGTAGCAAATCTCCTAATAGAGCTGAAAATGACTGGTGTTCATAAATGCATGGGCTACACGTTTATATTTATGCATTGATGTGTTAAAGAAAGTGCGATGAAAATGAAGTGTTACGAATTTGAACCTACCTTCCTCCCCTCAGGAGATGTATACCAGTGGCCAGCAGATTGACTGCCGCTAGCATGAACTCTTCTCTTCCCAGCATTCTTGGGAATACCTTCACTGCTTTTCGGATTTACCCAACCTTCAAATGCACCATTTTCTGCATTCGGTTTCTTCGATTTGTTTCTTCTACTGGTTGAGACATCCTTGCCAAAAGCTTTTTGAGCTCCTCTCTGTTTTGATGGTTCTCCTTTGCTGAATTGACTCCTACAGTGATGTTTATATAAAACATAGTAAACAAACTGAAGTTCAATATAGAAAACCAATGCATATAAAGGCTACTCACGTAAAATCCATAACTGAGACATTAGGTTGTTTATGTTGTCCGTTGCTGACCATGCTCAAGGGGGTAAAGAAGGGTAAGCGACTACTGACTACTTTCCGGATCCTCGGATCGGAATGGAAAAAGTAGCGATGTGCAGGAGGCAAGGGGTCATCTAACTCCTGGTGTTTCTCCACCTTCTGGCTCTCGAGTTTCTTAGAAGCATTCTTATCATTCGAAGATTGAAAATATTCTTTATATACCTCATCGAATGCAGGTGTCTGAATACGAGAACTATTCATTACAGAGAAATCTTTCCATAAATCCTTGTTCTGAGGTGTACTAAGGGATGTTTTTTTCGTTGTCTTTTCATCACTGACTATAGATTGTTGTGGATCAAATTTATGAGCTCCTTTCATTGTATCCTTGCGGTCTGAGGTATCGTCAGAATCCGAGTCAAGTAATTGGAATCTTCGAAGAGGACTGATAGTTAACTTTGGAAATGTCAGTCCATCATGTTTGGCCTTTAAATTTGCAGAAGCTGGGGCAACCGATTCTTCTTCCTTTTTCCTTGAACTTGATTGGCTTGATGATTGAGCGGTTAAAAGCCCAAGTCTCTTCAATGGGACCTTGGAACTGCTACATACGGAATGATACTTTGTCCAAGAATCCACGTCTGCTACTTTATAAACTCAGTAACAATCCGTGTACAGGAGCAGGGAACACATGCACAAATTACTGATTTAAAACAAAGATTGGAACCCAAAATAAACAGTGAAAAATCGTGCTTCAAAACTATGTTATCTGAGCCCTGTGTTTTCCTTAAAATACCATGTCCGGCATACATTCAGACAGGAGTATAGGAGTATATCTTCCAAATATATCGGAAAACTTCAAAGGCTTGAGAATGAGCATATTGGAAGGATATCCAAATACAACAATCAACTCGAACCCAAGTAAAATAGCTTTAAAATCATATTTATAGTTCAACAAAAACTCTAACCTTTGATCAAATAATCACTTTGGTCCCTATTCTTTTTGGAATATTTTAGCCTCAATGTTTCATTTTAGAGAAAAATATGAGGGTCAAAATGCACCCAAAAAATAAGAGCTAAAGTGACTATTTACTATTTAATTAAACTTTAGGGGTATTTTTTCCTTAAAATGAAACTTTAGGAGGGACAAAATGCTCCAAAAAAGAATAAGGACTAAAATGACTATTTAATCAAACGTTTAGGGACATTTTTAAACATTATGTCTTAAACAAATTGCTTAAACATCATCTAATTCTCATTATCAGATGAAGTTCAAGTTGCTATAATGTGATAGAAGATCAACTTAACTGCAATCATTCATATTCATAGATAGCCAACATAAACAACTCAAGCTCAGTCAATTTCAGGGAAATCTTTATTCTCTCCATTTCATGACAATCATTCCAACATAATCAATCTCAGGATATTAGCAGAGTTAGTATACTCAAAACCCCATTACAATTAAGAAATATGTTTTAATCTTTCTTTTACCTCAATCTTTTAATTTTACGTCACATCTCTTCTATCTCCACTAACTAAAATTTACACTTTCCCTTCCAAATGTAAGCCCTATAGGACCTCAAATTTCCCATTATAGATCACGTAATAAATTTAAAACAAATAGGAAACCCATAAAATTTAGATTCAAACGAAAGTTGAAAGGGATAACACATTTCAAATTAATCAACGTTTCATCCAAATCAGCTAAATAAATTTTAAAAGATTTTACCGTTTGTTTCCTGTGAAGAAGAGAACTCTTCAATCTCCTCGTCCCCATTATTCCAAGCCGCTGTCTTTTCCGGTTCTTTCTTCGTTGCCGAAATCTTATCGGCGGCCCGACCCAACCGCTTTAAGACACGAGGAGGGTTTGGTCGAGTATCCGGATCCGAGTCCATAACTTGTTGAGACTCGAGCTCTTCAGCATTTTCTTCGAGGGTGTTGAAAGTCGAATAAGGATTCTGTGCAGAGATAAGTCCAGTCTGGACGCCGTACGGTAACCGGGGCTCCAAATCGGCGTCGAGATCGAGATCGAGTCCGAGAGAGAACGATGGAGCTTCGAAGTTGGCCATTAAAAGAACTCTGAGGATTTTGGAGGGAGTTCTTCATTTTATATATATTTGAAACAATTAGGAGAGAAATTTATTAAAAATATAATTAAATTTTAAAAATAAAATAGAAAGATAAATATTTTCCTTATATATTTAATTATTATTATTTAATTTTGATTTTAAAAAACAATTAGGAGGGAAAATATTTTACATATTTTTACAAAATAGGTTTATTTCTTAATTCTATTTTATGTATATCATGTTTGACTTATATTTATATTAATTATAATCCAAATCATATTCATGGTAAAAATAACTTAGTGAATATTAAGGTTACGATCGCATCATTTGAAAATTTTAGAATTTTATATAATTTATATAAAAAGAATTTATATTTTCTATTGATAATTTAATTCCGTACACTTAAATTTTTAATATAATTTCTTAAAAATATACACCCTTACATAAAATCATATATTTATATCTAAAATTCAGATATTCAAGGTTTGAATTCAATACTTTACATCAATCAAGACTTAAAATTGATAACTTTTTGTCATAATTCTAAAATTTTGATTAACGTTATATATATATAATTATATTAAAATTAAAATTAAAATTAAAATTATATATAAGGCTCAATGCAAAAATAAGTGTCTAAATTATACCCTAAATTAAGTGTAGATGCTTAAATAATTTTTTGTTACATTTTTAAGTGTATAAAGTTGTTTTCATTACACTTTTAGGTGTCTACACAGTAACAACCGTTAAGTGACATTTAATATATTTATATTTTAGCTTAATGCAAAAATAAGTAATCAAACTATATTTTATATATTTCGGCTCAATGCAAAAAAAAGTGCTCAAACTATATTTTAAGTTAACTTTAGGTGCTCAAAGAAATTTTTATTAAGAATAAGTTCATAACGTTTTCGATATTATACTTTTAGATGCCTAGGCTGTAACGATCGTTAGATTCGATCGTTGTCTGACATGTGTTGTGTTTATATATATTTATTAAAATTGTTATTTTTAAACAAATTAAAATATTATTTTTAAAACTTACTTTTAAGAAAAAAATCTCTCCTCTTGTTTGCACAACCTTTTTGTATGCACAAAAGTTTCTCCCCTCTCCAATTGGTTTCAGAACCCTTTTCATCGTCCCAATAAATCTTTAAAGTTAACTTAGGATAAGAATGATAAATTTAGGATTAGAGTTAGATATTTGGGTATTATGTTTAGGGATTTAAGTTTAGATTTATGGATTTAGGGAGATTGGGATACAACAAGAGAGATAGTCGACAATAAAAATCTGATATGTGAGTGATTGTTTTATAATGACGAAGAGAATCGATGATAACTGACAACAATCAATAACTAATAATGATGTTGAAATAAGAGATTTTAAGGTTGTTGCATTTTTTTGTAATTTTGGAAGAAAAAAATATTTTTTAAAAAATTAATAATATTGTTAAGTTATTTTTTAAAAAATTAAAAATTTCAAAAATATAAACATGGCACGTGTCATTTAACGAGTTTTTTTACTACCATTATTACATAGGCTAGTCATTTAACGCTAGTCACCTATTTGTTAACGATAAATTCTTTTGACACTTAAAGTTAACTTAGGGTATAGTTTGGGTACTTATTTTTGCATTAAACCAAAATATAAACATGAAATGTGTCACTTAACGATTTTTTAATGGTCATTACTAGTTACTGCCTAGGCACCTAAAAGTATAACAGAAAAGATGTTAGACACCTAAAATTATAACGGATAAAACATTATACATCTATTTTTAATAAAAATTTATTCAGACATCTAAAATTAAATTAGGATATAATTTAGGCAATTTTTTTTACACTAAAGCTCGTATGAAACTAACAAATAGACCACCTGAATATGATATATGGTCTTTGTTTATTTAATTAAGTAGTTGAATTTGGATACTCAGTGCTTAATCAATTGGTCCTCGTATGCTTGATTACGATTGCTTGCATATAGTTATTTCCCCACAGTTATATAAAGAATGATATTGAAATGCGTGGGGACATCAAAGGAAAAAGCAAAAAATTATTTGTGTAAAATATATTCGAAATAAAATAAATAAATCTTTAAGTCCCTATACTGAAAATGAATTCTTAAATTACAATGTTTTTTTAGTTTAAGTTCGTAAATTATTTTTAACCAAAATAAATCTTTAAATCATTTTATGTAACTATTTTAAGTATTTAAATTATTTTTTAATCAAAATAAGTTCTTAAATTATGTTTTTTTGTTTTAAGTCACTAAACTATTTTTTGGTCTAAGCAAATAGTTAATTTTGTGTGACATGTGACCATACATTTTATTAATAAATCAAAGAGATAGTCGGTGCTTAAATGATGTTTTTTTTGTTTTAAGTCACTAAACTATTTTTTGGTCTAAGCAAATAGTTCAAAAAAAGTGGAATTCTTAAATTACATTTTTTGGTCTAAGCAAAAAGTTTAATGACAAACTTTATTAACATTAATGACTAATTTTGTTTTTAGTTAATTTGGTGTACAAATAAATAAATCAAAGAGATGAGAACTTGATGAAGTTGATGTTAATGTGACCATACATTTTATTAATTTTATATTATTTTTTTATTTTTTTGCACGTAAGAATTATATTGTTGGACAGAGCATATTTGCACGAAGATAGTCGGTGCTTAAAATTAGAAATCGTGCATTGCATTCTATGAAATAATAGTAATTATAATATTAATGATGATGTTGTCATGCTATTAACACAATTAATAATG
Organism: Hibiscus syriacus; assembly: GCF_006381635.1. Classification (NCBI taxonomy): domain Eukaryota; kingdom Viridiplantae; phylum Streptophyta; class Magnoliopsida; order Malvales; family Malvaceae; genus Hibiscus; species Hibiscus syriacus. Next base: position 1,096,323 of record NW_024063176.1, read on the forward strand.
AGTATTATTAAATTAATTTATAAAACATTAAATTATAAATATTAAATATATAATTATAAATTAGTTAAAAATCTAAATATGATTTAATTAAAATACAATATTTATAAAACATTAATTTTTATAATCTTATTTTAATTATTATTAGATCAAATATTAATTTAAGAAATTTATAAATCCTAATTTATTTCTATAATTTTGAAGTTTTCGTTGTCATCGCCGTTGTCATAATCACTACCGTCGTTATCGGTATCATCTTTCATGTATAGAATGAGTATTTTACCCCAAAGTCAAACGTTGTTAGCTAAAATGCTCCAAAATAAATAGACACCAAAATAATTATTTTAATAAATATTAAGGGTTATTTTTAATATTATGCTTTTTTTATATTATAAATCGGGATTAGAGGTAACAATTGTCATGTTTATTAGGAAGGCAACAAGTTGACTGATAGCATAGTTAAACAAAATGATTTTTTCCCATTCACACAGTTTATTATTGATTTTTTAATTATTATTTTTAACTTTTACTCACTATTATTTAAAATTTATTATTAAAAGAAATATGATAATATTGTGTTGCATACAAATATAAATTATTTTAAAAAATAAAAAATATATTCGGACGTATAATGAAAATTTTAGAGGTTGAATTAGTTTTTAAGAATTGGATGGATTTTGTAACTAAATCACTATACGTTTTTTGGGTAAACTACAAATTTAGTATCACTTTTATTATGTATTAATCAGTTAAATTATTTGTTTCAAAATAATACTTAATAATTAAGATAATAAATGTATAATTTACCTTTTTTTTTCTTGTAAATCATGTCTTCCACTCTCGAATCTCTCCAGAAATAAAGGAGGAAATAATAATAATAGAAAGACACTAAAATATAAAGGATAAACTATGTGAATAGTCCCCTTTATTTTCAGTCTGATCAAATTTGGTCACAAATTTAAAAATTAAGGTGAAATGATTCCTAATGTTATCGATTCGTTCAATTCTAGTCCCTCAACCGTTAACTCTTGTTCGATTTTAGTCCCTCAACTATGTTAGAGACTTAAACCAAAAGGAATTGAATAAAAGGGGTTAACGGAAATTAATAATATAAGGACTTAAACCGGACGAACTGATAATATAAAGAATCATTTACCTTTAATTTTAAAATTTGTGACCAAATAAGGTCAGACCCTAAACAAAAGGGACTATTTGCATAGTTTACCCAAGTATAAAAACCCACAACGAAAAGATTGGACCCATTATTTATTACTCTAATAATAATATTATATGTTTCCAGTTTTTTATTGCTTTCATTTTTGCAGAAATATTATTAATAAGTGGAAAGGAATAGATAAAAGAGGCTTTTAATCACTCAACCAATCCCAAAGTCTTCCTGCCATGGATTCTCTTCCTCTACCTGCTGAATTTCAACCCTCTTTTCTTGGTAGAAATTTATTGTTTTACTACTATTTTTTGTTCTAATTATAGCGGTTTCCTTTGATTAAAAGTTTCTCCTTTTCTTTTTGTTTTTTTTCAGCCTTCAAAAAGTTGGGGTTTTGATGGTAATGTGGGTTTTGTGTTGAGTGCTCTTCTATTGCCATGGATTCCACTTTTGAAGGTATTTTTCTCCTTTCCTATTTGGGTTTTTCGACTGATACATAATCTGGGTTTCAGTTCTCTCATATTGTTCAGCTGTTATTGCCATGGATTCCTCTTTTGAAGGTATTTTCTTCTTCTTTGTATTGGGTTTTCTTAGTGATATGTATTCTGGGATTGAATATTGTGTTTTGCTTTTGGTTTTTAGTTTATTTAAGACCTTAGAGGTTGGATCTTTTGCATGTTGGGTTTGTCTGCACACATCGAGTGGCGACCGTAGGAAAATTTCAAATTCTCCTATAATTTAGATATTATTTTATAGTTTATGTTATTAATTTTTTCGCCTCTAAAATTTTATAAGTTCGCCTAGACATAAAATTTTGTTGCTGTCCCTGTATGCACACCAGTAAAGATTTTCAATCTAAACATAGTTTTCAGCTGAACCATGTTCTTGGTGGATATCTGGGGTCATCTTGTCTTTTGATCTTCATCATTATGATTTATAAATTTCTTGCAAATTCACTGTGGTGAACTGGTGGATGAATCTGACTGTTATTTGCTTTCGTTATGGATGATGCAAGTGGTGACTTTTCTGTGCATGTTATTATATCATTGCATTGTATAGATGTGTAATTTGTCACTCGGACTACAGTGTCTGTGTCAGGTATGACGTATCTGGCACCGGCTATCTTCGATTTTTTTTGTAATTTTTCCCATGTATTTGGACGATCCTTGGAGAGTCTTTGATCCCATACCCTTGTCTGTGTATGTATGTATGTATGTATGTATGTATGTTATATGAACGACGGATCGGTTTTAAAAAGTCAAATGGCATTGTGTTCGTCCCTTACTTGAACTGTCTATGATTTGTTCTTATGTCCAATTGTGATGTAAACACCCATGGAGTTCGGTGTCGTTTCGAACGTCCTTAGTTAATGCAAGTCAATTATGAGTTTTCCCGTTTTACTTTGATTAATAAAGTCCATTAGACATTCTCGATTGACTTTCATAATTGGTTGGTAATGGTGATTCCGTAATGGGCAAAGTTTGGAGTTTTATTCTATTTCTTTTTTCTTGCTTGCAATTTGGTAATCTTCTTGGTTTCTCATTGTTGCATGTCAAGTGCATGGGATGAACAGTGACATTGTTATTTCCCAGTTGAAGAAAGATATGCCTCAAGGATATTGTTGATTTTCGGTTTTGTGAGGGGTTTTAACCTTTTCCTCTCATATTAATGTCATTTCCATTTTTAATTGTATGAATAGACGAATTTCTTGTTTAATGCTCCCGACATTTTGTCAAGTTGATATTAGTATTAGGATCTATCATTCCTCTTGGACTTCCTCATGCTTCCTCTTGGTAACTTGCAATTTTATGTTTTCTTTGGCTTTAGGAGTTGCACTCGATCCGTCAAAATGCAGTAAATTGAGCATGGATGAAAAGAGAGAGCTCGTATGTGAGTTATCGAAGAGGACAGGTAGAGCCTCTGAAATGCTACAATCGTGGAGTCGTCAGGAGATTTTACAGGTCCTATGTGCCGAGATGGGGAAGGAAAGGAAATATACTGGTTTGACTAAGCTGAAAATTATCGAAAACCTTTTGAAAATTGTAGCTGAAAAGAATTCAGGGGTTCATGAAGGTGTAACAGATCCCGAATCACATTCGTACCCAACAGGTGGCCAGAGAACAGCCAAAAGGCAGAGGAAAGCTGATTATCCTTCCCGACTGCCCATTCCTGTGAATGATCCTGGCATTCCTAATGGTGGCAATGACATGATTAATGCTGTTTATTGCAAAAACTCGGCTTGCAAAGCTACCTTGAGACAAAATGATGCTTTTTGCAAAAGGTGTTCTTGCTGCATCTGTTACAAGTTCGATGACAACAAGGATCCTAGTCTATGGTTAATTTGCAGCTCGGAACCTCCTTTCCCAGGAAATTCTTGTGGCATGTCGTGTCATCTCGAATGCGCATTAAAACATGAAAAGTCTGGCATTGGAAAGGATAAACGGCATGCTGTTCTTGATGGGAGCTATTATTGTGTAGCGTGTGGGAAAGTAAATGATTTGCTCGGGTAAATAATCCCACTTGTTCTCTCTATCTCACCCATAAAAAGGAACTATATATATATATATATATATATATGAATTATCGACTACTAGTGCATATATATTTGTGTGTTTACTATTAATGTCGATATACAGTCTGATGTATGAGTTCATTTATTCATTTAGGTGCTGGAGAAAACAAATGATGGCTGCAAAAGATACAAGGAGGGCGGACATTCTTTGTTATCGTGTCTCTTTAGCTCAAAAACTTCTAAATAGGACTGTAAAATACCGTAAGCTTTCAGAGATTGTTGATGAAGCCGTTAAGAAGCTTGAAGTTGAGGTTGGTCCATTAACTGGTGTGCCCGTGAAGATAGGTAGGGGTATCGTCAACAGGCTTTCTTCGGGACCCGAAGTTCAGAAACTCTGTTCTTCTGCAATGGAATCACTGGACAAAATGCTATTAGATACTATCTCTCATTCTTCACCAAATCATTCAATACCAGGTAATGTCTGGTTTGTAACACAGTTGAATTTGTTTCTGTAATCTCGGATGAAATGCTAATGAATTTCAAATTGTCGAAGTAATTTTCTATGGGATTTTGTTTTATTGATTTATGTATCATCTCATCCTTTTTCAGCAAGTTCATGTGCGATTGTTCCAGCAACTGTACGTTTTGAAGATGCAAGTCCAACTTCCGTTACTGTGATTGTGGGTTCTGAAGAACCTTTACGGAGCAGTATAATCGGTTACAGCTTATGGCATCGGAAGGCGTGTGACCGGGATTACCCTGTTGAATCAACTTGTACCATGTTTGTTCCGAACACAAGGTTTGTCGTCACTGGGCTGACTCCAGCTACGGAATATCTTTTCAAAGTCGTGTCATTTAATGGTACAAGAGAGTTCGGTCCCTGGGAGGTTCCGCTTTAACAAGATGTAGTGGGAATGAAGTCCCAAGCTGCCCGATGATGGAAAGAAGTCAAAGCCCAGCTACCAATTGTAGCAGCCTTTCGAATCCGTCTTCGGTGGAGGATGAAACTAATAACATTAATCCGTACAGCGATCAAAATGATGACCGGGCAGACAATTATGATATATATTCCAAGGACACGGATAAAATTGTTTCCACGAATCCATTGAAAGGCACTATCAACTGCACTGTCCTTGGTGAAGATGGAATTCCAGCGGAAGCAGCTCCAATGTCGAGTGAGGAACGCACAATGGTGATAGTTGGTCCTATGCTTGATGTTGATCCACTAAATGTTGAGAAAAAGCACACATCGGAGGACCGGATTACCAAGGAGACAAGCACCGATAATGACTCTTATGGCCCGGTTGAGACTGGTACCAACCGTTTGCCATTGGTCGGTTGCTCAGCAGCTGGGTTGCCCATTACTCCCTGCAGAATGGAAATAATTAAAACTGGACAAGGCAGAAGTAGGAGATCAAAATTCAGCAACAAGGACGTTGAGAATGTGACTAGGAAAGGAGACGATCCTCAAGACAGAGGCACCTCGAAGAAGAAAATCGGAGAAAGGCAAGATGAAGAATGTATGGAAAATGGTCTCTCAGACACGGATTTTGAGCATTACGTGAAGGTGATCAGATGGTTAGAATGTAAGGGACATATCGAGAAGAACTTCAGGCAGAAATTCCTTACGTGGTACAGCTTGAGAGCAACCCCGCAGGAGGTGAGGATCGTGAAGGTTTCGTCGATATCTTCATCACCGATCCGGCATCTCTCGCGGAGCAGCTCGTGGACACATTCTCGGGCTGTATCTCGAGCAAGGGATCATCCACTGTACCGGCAGGCTTTTGCATGAAGCTTTGGCATTGACATGAATATGGATCGTGTCCCGAGGTTTACGTCAACAATTATTCTTTAGACCCATAGCGTTCTTCATTGAGACTGTCACAATGGTATTTTACATTTCATCATTTGCTGCTTTTGTGATTGTTATGATAAATGTAAGAATCCCAGAATTCTTTTACCCTTTCATTTAACACTTGTTAGCTCTTTCACTATGGTTTTAAGTTTTTCCAATGGTGTTTCCATTTCATATATACACATACATTATATACATTTGAATTTGGGTGTCGGCTATTTCGGTCAAACGTCACCGGGGGAATTCATGCAAGACTGTTACAGGACTGGATGCACTCTTGTTTGTGTGATCTCTTAATGTGTGTTCATTCTCCCCTTGTTCGGATTCCCAGTCTTCTCTTTGGATCCCGGTTATCTCAGTCCGAATAACATGAAATAAGATTATCATCTCGATTGATCGTATATATACATGAATGAAAAACTTGAGCAGCAAAATAATGCTTTTCATAAAATTACAACACATTAAAGAGTTTGTCCTCAGTTTACAGCAATCTCGATGCCTGGAGATTGAATTTAGTAAAAGGAGATTTACACCATTGGCAACCTAATACACAAAAACAAGCCGAGTTGGTTACTTTGGCAGAAGGAAGAGAATCACATACAACACGATCCGATCCCGAGAATTCAACTAAGTTCCCTTCACGAATCTGGATGTCTTTCCGCTGCATCAACCATCCTCACTCGGAGCAAGTTCTGTGGAAACAGAAACCCCCGACAAATTAAAATTCGAAACATATGCATTACAAACACAAATAAGTTCGAGATAACATTAGAAAAAGAAAAAAACAGTGATGTCGGAATTTTTTTCGTTACCAGGACAAGAAGTATGCTACACACACTGTATTTTGCTTGATATATCTTTTACTTTAACACCTTCCTTCTGCAATAAAAATGATTCTAATTGTTAAATGATGTCAACACCCGAAGCATCGTGTAGCTGCGACGGATACGTTGAGGAGTAAACTCAACATGGTGAAAACAATAACATAAACAGCTTTTCACATCAAAACATCGGTGTTACGTCCATGGCGCATCTCCTATATATAGCAAGAAGCAATGTGTACACTTAATCACCTATAGACATTAAGTTAATCCAGTAAAATCATATACTAATCCGAGTAGTACTTCGAAACTATGTTACATCGGTTCGGGTAATAGTGTCCGATACGGATATGAGTCCAAGCATGTCGAATGTTACATGTATGTTAGCATTATAATGCAAGCAACATCATTGTCTATAACAAAAGAAACAATTGCTTATAAGCTAATTTCACAAGTAGCTTCAGCAGTACTTTGATTTCACCAAACGTAAGCAATAATACCAAACTAAAAAGAGCTTAAAAGTTATGATCTGGAACTGGAAACTTAAAATTTTCCCGAGAAAATGCATCGTCAAAAGTATTTAAACAGAAATTTTCCCGAGAAAATGAATCAAATCATCAAAAGATGAATGTATAAATACTTACCAATCCCTTGCTCTCATAATAATCGTCTAATGCCCATTGATACTTAGATTGATTTAAACCAAACCAGCGAGCTAAACGATCATCCAAGCTTGAATGTGCTGCAAAAAGAAAGAAAAAACAGTGATTCTTTTCTTCATTGTTCAACAAAATGAATCAAGTATGAACATAATTGAGCTGTTTCTTAATCTTCAATAGAGAAATCCATTTCGTTTCTGTTCTAAACATTAATTATTTTCATGATTAAAACCCAGAAAGTTTCTTTCTAATTAAAAAAATGAAAGTTTCTTTCGAATCAAAAAAATAGAAAAAAGTAGATATACCGTTTTGGAGTTTAAATGCAGCGTTTTTGAAGAAACCCAGATAGGAGCCATCGGAATGGGATTCAGAAGCAAGAAGAGACTTGTCGAACTGCTGGGGCGGCGGTTGGACGGTAGGAGGAGTGGGAGGAGAAGGCTGCGCCGCGGATTGGAAAACAGGGGGTTCAATGGGAGAAGAAGTGGAAGGAGGGGTGATGAAGACGGTGTAAGGGCCGATCTTTCCGATCGTCGGCGGCGGAATCGACGGATCTCTTTTGATCGGCATTCTGATGAAGTAGATGAAGATAGGGGAAGAGTGGAAGTGTGTGAAAGTAAAGCTGAGAAGAACAGTGTCACTGTCACGAAACCCAGGTGGGAAAAAACAGATGCTGTTTTAGTCCATGTCTTCTCATATATTCTACTTTTTACAGTTTAAAATTTTTGGTTTAATTCTAAACTTAATCCTTCCATTTTCTAATAATTTAATAGTTACTTATTGTCGACTAATTTGGGTTGGTAAGATCGAAATATCGGATCTTTAGATACCTAAATTCGAGTCTCGTCATATATAAATAGAGAAAATAATTTCAGTGACCGAAAATGTCTTATAATATGATTTTAACAACTTTTTTTGGATTTGCGAAAATGACCAATAAATTCGCAACGTGAACTCCTATTTCGCAACACAGTTTCCAAATTCGCGTTGCGATTTTCCAAATTCGTAACGTGAATATGTAAATCGCAATGCGAATTTGTAAATCGCAACACAGAAGTCAAATTCGCAACTCGATTTTCGAATTCGCAACACGAATTTAATTTCGCAACAGGTTTTAGTTTCGCAACACAAATGTTTTGGGTATATAACTACGCAGCAGTAGAAAACTCATAACCTAAATCCCTAAATCGCAACTCATTCTATCTCCATCTATCACTCTCTCCGACGACATCCGTTCCTATATCCAACAACATCCTTCCCCATCTCTATTTTTTTTAAATAATTTTATTTCTATACAATTTTTCAATGATTTCTCTCCCAAATTATCAACTATCAACTTAATAAAGGTATGTTTTTCTCTAAGTTAGTGATGGTATCTAGTTTATAGCTCGTTTGTTTAATAAATTAATTTACAATTTGTAAAATGAAATCATCTAATGTTGATCATGTTTGGATAAATTTGTGTTTTGGAGGGTCATGGGAGAATATTCATGGTGTTTTACAATATGTGTCTTTACCCATGAATCTTCAACTAAAACTGTCATTAAAAAGTTAACTTATGAAACTCTAATGTTACGTGTTGCAAAGAAATTGAATTTAGAGCCTCTAAGTGGATTTAGGCTATCTTATCAGAGAAAATGTAAAGTTTATTTGTTAATCGACAATGAAGATGTTGAACGATTCATTGCTTACATTAGTGTTTCGTAAGAAGATGATGTTACATTGTATGTTGTTGAACCTAGAAGTAGTGAAGTTGGGTCAGTAGCGGGTAGTAATCAACTAAGTTCTTCAACCTCAGTTTATGGCGCTCACAATGTACAACGTTGTTATCAACCTCAAAATTTAATGGTTCCACAACAATTTCATCACCAAGAAAAATTTTGTTTCACCACATTTCCAATACCAAAAACAATCTCAAAACCCACAACTTTTTCCTAATCCAAATCTCAATCAACTTTCAGCACCAAATTCCGGATTATGAGCCAACAGAAAAAATTGTGAGTACTAGTCAATATTCAAAATTTGATCTTGGTCAATACCCGGACTTTGATCTTGGTCAATACTCGGATTTTGATGATGTTTCAGAAGAAGAAACAAACCCTATGTGTAATGATTTTAATATTGGTCAATACCCGAATTTTGATGATGAAACAGCCGCTGCCGAGGAAGATGTTGTTGATGATAATGAAGAGGAAGTTACGACTGTGAATGTAACACCCCCAACCCGTACCCGACTCGGATACGAGTCAGAGGTGTTACCTTGACCAGTCAAAGTATATACTTTTATAAAAGCCATAGAAAAATTTAAAGACTTTTTTTCTATAAAGTAATTCTTTTACATAAACATATTTAAAACCTTAACAGACTCATCAGAGCGTACATATATAATGACTTAGTTACATGCCAACATACCGAATTACATAACAAAACATACTTTACAAAATATTTCTGATCTGAACTTTGTGCGGAGATATGCTGCTCTACAGATCTGAAGCTTGATCTTCTGACTTTTCACACCTAAGTGTAAAACACTTACACGCTAAGTCATAGACTTAGTGAGACATGTAAATACATAAAGTAAACTAACAAATGCATGAACATCCCATATAACACATATTATACTTATATACGTATTAAACCCATCACTTACTGGTTTATCCTTACTTATTTCCTTATCATTGATTCAATTCCCTCATATGAGCATATATTGAACATAAACATATAATATAACTTCAAACACAACAATACATGGATAATTACTATGATCATATCATACATAATCATATCACATCTCATATCACTATTAACCATATACACTTGTTACCAGTATTATCATATAATCCTAACTTATCACTTATACATATCGCATATCACATGTACCATTTCACGAGAAACACACATATCATTATATCAAATTATGGTTTCTTTTCAAAGCCCATGCACACTATTGAGAACTTAAGGTACGTGAATATATAGAGGTTGTGCACTATACTGTCACCACATCTCGTATAAATCCCACTAGGGGCGCGTAGAATTTGTCCCGGAGGACCACATAGATGTCTCGAAGGACCACATATAACACATATGTCCCGAAGGACCGCGTAGACCCTCGACTCTTGGCATGCCAAGTATACCTATAGCTCTCATAACACATGACATGGACATTATCTTTTACCTCATTACACATTCACATATTCATATCACATAGTTCTTTCACATTAGCTCTTTATCACATTTCATATGATCACATAATCATGGAGTTTACTTTCACGTAGCATTTTCCATGAAATTCCCGTTTTTCATCCTTTTCACACATGGTCACATCACATATAATCTTATGTCTTATTATCAATATCTAATCTATCTTATTATACTAACATATCATATAGCATTCTAATAAAAGCACATATGAGTCATATTATTTTCATATATATTTTATCATATATTTCATGATCACATGACCTATTATCATAATACAAGCATTTACATAGTTCACACATAAAAATGCATTCAACAATTAAACATATGCATTTACTCATATACCATACATCTAACACCATATCACTACATGTTTATGCTTTAATACTTATATCATATAATATCAGAATTGGACTCATCGCAAGTATTAATTCCTTAACATAACGTATACTTACTATCATGTACTCACCTGGTCTCAATGAACCCTCTTAAACTCTTGTTTTCGTTGTGTATCTCTGTCGACCTATCCAAACTCTGCTTTCGATCGATGTCTACACAATCATATATATATATATATATATATATATATATATATATATATATATATATATATATATATATATGCTATCAGTATCCAATTAATATACTTTAATCTATCATTTCATAAACTGAATAACGATTTATTTTATTTCCCATTGAAGTGCATCGGTGCATTCTACAGTGCATCGATGCATTCTTTAACAAGTGCATCGATGCACTACCATGATCGATACACAATTTACATTCGATGTTTCTATTTTAAGGGGATGCATCGATGCACTCCCCATGCATCGATGCACCAACTGTACTCGATGTTTATTATTTGATAGTGCATCGATGCACATTGAAGATGCATCGATGCACACAACCCAAAAATTACATTTTGAGCCCAAAAATTCTTACTTTGACCTCAAATTCTACTTATTAACCCCTCCTTATGCCTTAAAACTTATCTATACATATATAAACCTTCTTATAACACTATAACACTTCACCATCTCTCATAATCCACCATAATTCTTGAATCAAAGAATTTCATTAAATTTTCCATGTGTTCTAAATTCAATTCTATCACCTTTAACTTCTTAATTAACCCATTGGCAAGTCAAATCCATCTTTAAAACTTCAAAAACCTTTCCATAACAAAAGTTCATTTCTCAACCCTTAATCAAATATCCTTTCTAATTCTCTCCTTTTGTGTTTTAAGCTTATATAAGTTTTCTTTAAACTTATATAAGTTTTCTTTAAGCTTATATAAGCTTTCTTTAAGCTTATATAAGCTTTCTTTAAGCTTATATAACACTCAAAGAATAAAACACAACTCAAATATTCAAGAATTAACCATCAAAATTAAAACTCACCTTTGAGGCTTAAACATGAACACACGGGAAGAAGAAAGAAAGAAGAAAAAGAAGAGTTCCAGATAGCTCTCCAAACCCACGTGTTTCATTCTTATAAAAGAGATAAAATATCTTTTAAGCTAACATTACCATAATGCCTTATAATCCTTTCATATTTACCATTTCATCCAATAATGAAATATTCCTATTAAAATTCTTGAACCTTTAATTTTTCCTAAATTGATCCCCAAGTTTTAAAAATTCACATTTTTGTCACTAACCCTGATTTCAGGATGTTACAAATCTCCCCTCCTTTAAAGAAAATTCATCCTCGAATTTTCACTTTACCTTGAGATGAAACAATCCTTTTATAATACTCAACAATTCTTAACTAATTTAAATCAAATCTTTCAATTATTTCTCTAATTACCACTTACTAAATACTATGATGATTCCCAAATCTATTAATATCAAACTATTTTACCACGATATCAAAATTTACCTGTCAACATCTCTGGATCATCGAAATCTTCATCAGTCCTTAAATTATAAACTTGTGCAGTTGGTTGCATATCATGTTGAGTGAATGACTCCGATCGATTTCTTCTACGACCTCTATTTTTTGAGATACCATTATAGATTTTTCTCTCTGCACTATCTCTTCAGTCATGAGTGGACAATCTCGAATAAAATGTCCAACATCCCCACATCTAAAGCAAGCTCCGGAGATTACTCTACATACCCCTGTATGATTCTTTCCACATTATGAACATTGTCTGACTTGACTGAGATTTGATCTTCTATCAATAAAAACATCTGATTCCAACATATCTTGAGTTAGAGGATCCCATTCCCTATTTTTCTTGGATGGAGAGGAGCTCGACGAAACAACCATCCTTTTAGACTTTTGAAACTCTCTGTTCTTTAAATCTTTCATTCTGAGCTCTCTCTAGAGCTTTAGCTCGATTAACCACTTCTTAAACGATGACAAATTCAAGGCTATCAGCAACTCTCTTAAACTAGGGCGCAAACCCTCCACAAACCAGCCACATACATCCTTCTTAGTCGAATAAGCTCAACAGCAAAACGACTTAACTTATTAAACTCACATTCGTATTCATACACTGTATAATTCCCTTGCTTCAAATTCAGAAATTCTTGCTTCATCTGTCTAGTATATTGGTCACCAATATACTTACGATTAAATTCTTCCAAGAAGAATAACCAGGTCACTTGATCACTTCTTAATCTCATGGTGACATTGGTCCACCATATTCTAGCTTGTCCCCTTAACAAAGAAACTATTCCATCTAATTTCTCCACATCAGAACAGTGGAGCCCATCCAACATAATCTTAACATCGTTCAACCAAAGATCCGCAACAATCGGATCTTCCTCAGCTTCACCCTTAAACTCAGGTGCTCCTAAACCTTTCAATTCTCTAGCTATATCATTCGAGGAGCTGAGGGCGCAGAGGGTTGAAAACATGACAAAACAACATTTAATGTCCCGAAAAATATCCCTTGATCTCTCACTGGTACTACTGGAGGTGTTCACTCTTCACCATGCCTGGCCAGGGCAGGTGAATTGCTACTACCCTCAGGTCTATTACTTCTTCTTTCACTTCAAGAACTTTCACGATCAGACATCTAATACATAACCATATAACTTTATTAGAAGACAACATACTCATTACTCTATCAGTTCAGAAACTTTCACTTTTTGTTGGCATTTACACCTTTTCAAAATACTCTTGACTTCGGTTTAAGCCTAGAATCAGCTAAACCTTGGCTCTGATACCATTAAATGTAACACCCCCAACCTGTACCCGACTCGGATACGAGTCCGAGGTGTTACCTTAACCAGTCAAAGTATATACTTTTATAAAAACCATAGAAAAATTTAAACTTTTTTTTCTATAAAGTAATTCTTTTACATAAACATATTTAAAACATTAACAGACTCCATCAGAGCGTACATATATAATGACTTAGTTACATGCCAATATACCGAATTACATAACAAAACATACTTTACAAAACATTTCTGATCTGAACTTTGTGCGGAGATATGTTGCTCTACGGATCCGAAGCTTGATCTTCTGACTTTTCACACCTACGTGTAAAACACTTACACGCTAAGTCATAGACTTAGTGAGACATGTAAATACATAAAGTAAACTAACAAATGCATGAACATCCTATATAACACATATTATACTTATATACCTATTAAACCCATCACTTACTGGTTTATCCTTACTTATTTCCTTATCATTGATTCAATTCCCTCATATGAGCATATATTGAACATAGACATATAATATAACTTCAAACACAAAATACATGGATAATTACTATGATCATATCATACATAATCATATCACATCTCATATCACTATTAACCATATACACTTGTTACCATTATTATCATATAATCCTAACTTATCACTTATACATATCGCATATCACATGTACCATTTCACGAGAAACACACATATCATTATATCAAATTATGGTTTCTTTTCAAAGCCCATGCATACTATTGAGAACTTAAGGTACGTGAGTACATAGAGGTTGTGCACTATGCTGTCACCACAGCTCGTATAAATCCCACTAGGGGCGTAGAATTTGTCCCGGAGGACCACGTAGATGTCCCGAAGGACCACATATAACACATATGTCCCGAAGGACCACTATGTCCCGAAGGACCGCGTAGACCCTCGACTCTTGGCATGCCAACTATACCTATAACTTTCATAACACATGTCATGGACATTATCTTTTACCTCATTACACATTCACATATTCATATCACATAGTTCTTTCACATAACTCTTTATCACATTTCATATGATCACATAGTCACGGAGTTTACTTTCACGTAGCATTTTCCATAAAATTCTCGTTATTCATCCTTTTCACACATGGTCACATCAATATAATCTTATGTCTTATTATCAATATCTAATCTATCTTATTATACTAACATATCATATAGCATTCTAATAAAAGAACATATGAGTCATATTATTTTCATATATATTTTATCATATATTTCATGATCACATGACCTATTATCATAATACAAGCATTTACATAGTTCACACATAAAAATGCATTCAACAATTAAACATATGCATTTACTCATATACCATACATCTAACACCATATCACTACATGTTTATGTTTTAATACTTATATCATATAATATCGGAATTGGACTCATCGCAAGTCTTAATTCCTTAACATAATATACACTTACTATCATGTACTCACTTGGTCTCAATGAACCCTCTTAAACTCTTGTTTCTGTTGCGTATCTTACTCTGTCGACCTATCCGAACTTTGCTTTCGATTGATGTCTACACAATCATATATATATATATATATATATGCTACCAGTATTCAATTAATATACTTTAATCTATCATTTCATAAACTGAATAACGATTTATTTCATTTCCCATTGAAGTGCATCGGTGCATTCTACAGTGCATCGATGCACTTCCATGCATCGATACACAATTTACATTCGATGTTTCATTTTAAGGGGATGCATCGATGCACTCCTCATGCATCGATGCACCAACTGTACTCAATGTTTATTATTTGAGAGTGCATCGATGCACATTGAAGATGCATCGATGCACATAACCCAGAAATTACATTTTGAGCCCAAACATTTTTACTTTGACCTCAAATTCTACTTATTAACACCTCCTTATGCCTTAAAACTTATCTATAGACATATAAACCTTCTTATAACACTATACACTTCACCATCTCCCATAATCCACCATAATTCTTGAATCAAAGAATTTCATTAAATTTTCCATGTGTTCTAAATTCAATTCTATCACCTTTAACTTCTTAATTAACCATTGACAAGTCAAAACCATCTTTAAAACTTCAAAAACCTTTCCATAACAAAAGTTCATTTCTCAACCCTTAATCAAATATCCTTTATAATTCTCTCATTTTTCTGTTTTAAGCTTATATAAGCTTATATAACACTCAAAGAATAAAACACAACTCAAATATTCAAGAATTAACCATCAAAATTAAAACTCACCTTTGAGGCTTAAGTATGAACACACGGGAAGAAGAAAGAAAGAAGAAAAAGAAGAGTTCCAGATAACTCTCCAAACCCACGTGTTTCATTCTTATAAAAGGGAGAAAATATCTTTTAAGCTAACATTACCATAATGCCCTTATAATCCTTTCATATTTACCCTTTCATCCAATAATGAAATATTTCTATTAAATTCTTGAACTTTTATTTTTTCTTAAATTGATCCTCAAATTTTAAAAATTCACATTTTTGTCACTAACCCTGATTTCAAGATGTTACAGTGAATAAACATGTTGAACATCTATTCTGTAATTTATATAACTCTGAAGAAGAAAAAGAAGAAGAAGAAGTCCCCGAAGAAAAGAAAAAGAAGAAAATACCACGGGAGTATAACTGAAATATGCCAGAATTACTTCAGATACCGGAAGAAGAGTTGGTAAAGATAGCAGTTGATTGTTACACAAAAGTTATTCATATCAAAAAAGATGATTGTTTTGATACAAAGGAAGACTTGAAGATAACTTTGTATACGAAATGTGTGGAAGATGGCTATCAACTAAAAGTTAACAAATCAATCAAAGATCGTTTCGAAACAAAGTGTATGATTGACAAAAACTGTACGTGGCGTATGATTGCGAAGAGGATAAAAGATTGTGAAATGTTTCAAGTTAGGACTTTTATTGATAAACATACATGTTCAATTACCCAAGTTTTTCCTCACCATAGACAGTTCAAACAAAAAAGTGTTGGGTGGTTTTCTGGCTGAGTTAATGTTTATGAATGGCATAGTATATCAGGGACATGAAATTATGACTAACATGAATGCCCAGTTCAAGATTAGTATCTCATATTCTCAAGCTTGGAGAGCCAAATGTTATGCCTTGGAATTATTGAGGGGGTCTCCAGAAGCATCGTTTGCCCAACTGCCGACTTATTATCACAATTTAAAGCTGAAAAATCTGGGTCGGTAACTCATATCAAAACAGATAGAGATGGACGCTTTGAGTTGTTGTTTATCGCCATTGGTGCTGCGGTTAGTAAATCAATATAATTTTGTTGACTCGTTTTTGTTAGTTACATGTATTTCACATTTAAATGATTATATTTCTTGTGTATATTATTTTGTAGATTCGTTCATTTATTACTTGCATGCGCCCAGTTATTATAGTTGACGGGGCACATTTGAAAGGTCGATACCTTGGAGTAAACTTATTAGCAGTAGCCATGGATGCTAACAATGGGATACTGTCAATAGCTTACGGGGTTGGCAAATCTGAAACCTTTGATTTATGGACATGGTTTATGGGGTATCTTAGGGATTGCATAGGTCATATTAATAATCTGACAATCATATCCGATAGGGCAAACTCAATTGACAACGCTGTTAGAAGGTGTTTCCCATATGCTTTTCATGGACTTTGTGGTGTTCATTTGTACAAAATCTAAAATCAAGGTTTATTGGTATAAAAAATCACAAATGGACATACTGGAAGGATGTAAAAGCTTATCAGGAAGTAGATTTTAATAAGCATATAAATTGTTTAAGACGTGTTTTACTCAATATGTTCAAACACTAGAAGATGTCAGGTTTAAAAGATGGTCAAGAGTACATCAACTTGGAGCAAGATATGGTTTCATGACGCCTAATAGTGAAGAATCAATCAACGCTCTAAGTCATCATTCCCGAAAATTACCCATTACTATGTTAATGGAGTTTTTTCGAGCCTCTATTCAACAGTGGTACTACAAAAAAGAAACCATGCAGGTATTATTTCTTTAAATTCGTAACTTATCATATATTTTACTAAGTATTATTTATTTAAATTTACATGAACATTGGAACGTCGTGTTACACCATGGACTGAAAAAAAAGATCACTAAATGTGTTGTGAAGTCAACGTCATAGAGAGTTGAACCATGCACTTTGTTTGAAGTATTGGATAATAACTTATATGGGCTTGTCGATCTAAATGCAAAAACGTGTAGTTATATGAAATGGCAAACATCTGGTTATCCGTGTGGCCATGTTATAAAAGTTGCTCTTCATCTAAACCAAGATGATTCAAGCGTATACGCTATGGATTGCTACACTACAGAAGTATATCGACAGACTTATGCCGAGATTGTCTACCCTATTCCACATCCTTCTGAGTGGACATACCGATGACTTACAAACAGTTTTTCACAGTCATGGACAGCAGGCTACCTGGTCGACCAAAAAATCACGATTATATATTGTCTAAGGGTGAAAAGAAGAGGATATCGACATGTAGTCGGTGCAAGGAAAGTGCTCATACAAGGTTGACATGTGGATATCTAGTGCCATCACAATCATCTTTTCCTCTACCAAAATATGGATCCTCATCAAAATCCAAAGCTCATATGGTGCCAAGCAAAAGGAAATCAAAATCGCAATCAAAATCAAAATCCAATCACAACCGGCTTCACCTTTTGGGACTTATTAACTTAGGTGATTTTTAAATGCAAACGTTGTATTATGTGTATTTTATGTGTGAATGCATACATTTTCAGTTATACATCCATTAGTAACTTGAGTTTGAACATTGCTATGATATTTTCAGTTGTTATCATTTATCATATTGTTGTTGTTATCTTTTTGAAGGTGTTTTCCTTGAATTCGCAACGCGAAAGTCAAATTCACATTGCGGAAGTTAAATTCGCAACGCGAAAATCAAAATCGCAAATGAAAATCGCAACGCAAATTTGACTTTCACGTTGCGAATTTGACTATCGCAACGAGAAAATCGCAACGCGAATTTAACTTTCGCGTTGCGAAAGTGTACCTTCAACAGTTTTTTTTTGCCTTCAACATAATGCAGATTGAATTTAAACAAATCAACTTTTACAAATCAATGAAACAAGTAAAAAATAATTCTTATTTACACATCAATTAAACAAATCAACTTTTACAAATCAACAAGCAAAAAATAATTCTTATTTTCTCAACAAATCAACTTTTACAAAGAGAACAAATCAATGTAAAATTCAATTAAACAAGGAAAAAAAGTGTACCCAGACAGTTGTTTATGCACAAATACATCAATTTCACGCAGCTCACGTCAGGAATAACCTGCAGAAACCAAACATTTGCTCAAACAACACTTTCTACATATCTAAAACCAACAAACAACAAATTATTGAATTCTAGGTACTTAACCAAACATTTTCAAACCAACAAAGAGTATATATGTTAACAACACTTGCTCAAACTTGCCAATTGTTTATGCAAACTTTCAGCACGCGGATGCAGTAGGCAACGTCTCGCATATATCGCTCGAGCCATAAAATGTCGAAACCATAAGCCTACTGCACCTGTATCTCTATCTGTGGGAGGTAGAAGGTATTTACTTCCTGTCGTCAAACGCTCCAAGCACATGCATACAAGAGGACCACAATCCCCTCTGGCTCCCTCCATTTGTTGTGGCGCGGTATCGTCTTTGATCATTGTAACTTTGAACTTTTTTTTCTTATTGTTTCCAGAATTAGTCCAATAATCAATCGCGTCCAAGTATTTCGCCAAATGAGCGCTCCATCCCTTACAAATAATATCTCTCAAATCAGACAATGATATGTAATTCAACATACTGTCATATATCATTGTCTTCAGGGATGGGAGCTGAAGCTCGACGAGAAGCCGATGACGACGTTCCAAAACAGGGATAAAAACCTGCAATCATGAATAATTGCGCACATAAAATAAAATTTATGAAAACCTTTAAAATATTCAAAAAAATAAATATTAACCTTATCGACCTCCCACCACGCAGGATAAAGTTTAGCTTTTCGATTACCCAACGTATATGAAGCATCTCTCGGATCCTTCAAGTGAGCTACGTGAAAAGACGTCGACATAATAATCCATCGAGTATTTCTTATTTTCCTCAATTTCCTTATTATTAGAAGACGTGACACCCATGCATCAATATGTTGTTTTATAAAAAAATGCATATATTAGTGAATTTATTAATAATTTAAAAAAATTAATCAAAATGCAATATAAGAAGAATATAAACTTACCACCCCTTCGAGATAGCCATTATCTTCAACCCTAATAAAATACCCCACCAAGACCGATCAAAAAACAAATGCATAACATCGTCGAGTTTGCATAGGTCAGAATAACACCCCTTGCTCCGCTCATGTAGATAAAAATCAACTGTGGTCTTAGCCCAAATGGTATTATCCGTAATTGTGTCCGGTAGTGTTCCCTCTCTTGTTGAGGAATGGTACTGGCCGGTAACACATACGAAAGCCAACTCGCATCCATCATATCAGGCATGGGAGGGGGTTTATCAATATGTTGACATATGACGCCATGTGAATCGGGCTCTTGAACGATGACAGGGGCCTCTTGAACGGTGGGAGGGGCCTCTTGAATGATAGGAGGCACCTCTTGAACGATGATAGGTGCATCGGGCTTCTTCTTACGGAGTATTGGCACTAGTGGGATGAACGGAGAAGTAATGGCACGTGCACGACGTCTTATGCATGAACCCTGTCATGCAAGAAAAACCCGACGTAAAGCATCTACCTTATTGGGCCGCTGAAAATAAATTAATACATAAATCAGTAAATAAATAAATAAATAATGTCGAAAAAAGGTTATTTGCATTTTTAGTATAGTATTAAACAAATTTACCTCATTGCGTAGAGTATGAACCCCATTCTACAACAATGAAATAATCTCGCGTAGAGCGACAACCTCATCACGTAAAGTAGATACCTCACCACGTAACGAACAATTATCATCGCGTAAAAAATCCACCTCACCACGTAAAGACCGAACCTCATCACACCATGCACCATTGTCTTCACGTAAAGTACCGACCTCATCACGTAATTCCCCTAACTCATCCCGTGGAGGTGGAGAACAGGGAGATAAATGTCGTGGTCTCTTTGTCGGTCGCCTATCATGAGGTGATGGTGGAGGTGGAGAAGAGGCTCGATCAAGTGATGGCTCTGGGTGTCGAGTTGTAGAATCGGCCCGATCAGGTGATGGCTCTCGAAGTGGGGGTGATCATCATCCGTACCATCAAAAAACCGCTTACTAGCTTGCCACCAATCAGTGGCAAGCTCAGCCTCTGTGGGTGTCAGCCTCTCTAATGGATAGTTGGCCTCCTAACAATATAAAAGCTCAAACAAAGTTAAATGTGTACTAGTAATAACTTGTTTATATATGGTATTATTTGTGTGTTAACTTACATCATTCATCGTCGTATATGGGAGTAACTCTTCCTAATCCAACATGCGGATCCTCTTCCAGGTAATAGCCCTAGGAATATCATTTGATTTTTTTACCACATATGTCTGCATGTTGGGGAAAGCCTCAAATATCCAAATCTACAAACAATATAATACACTAACATTAGTAATTGTTAAATAATTAATTATAATTTTGGAAACATATATAGAAATTATTACCTTAAAGGCCCAAGTAAAATCTGTCAAAGTGTTTTAGAACCATCGCCCCGCAAACTTTTTTGGTCCTCAAAGGCAGACGAAAACTTCTTCCAGGTAGCTTTCCATAGATATGAACCCCACGGAAACAGGTTCCATGCATTTAGGTCCTCTACCAATAATATTAGGTCCTCAGAGATAGGTTGTCTGCCCTTTTTGCCTAAAAAGTCAGCATGCAAAAGTAATAAATGGCATACTCGGACAACATCAAGGTCATCCATCCGAGTAAAACCATCTTTAACAAATAATCTCTTCAAGTCATCGACGTGTAAACTCGGCTTCGACTTTTCTAAATCAGGAAAAACCCGAGATAACCATGATGGGCTGGAGATATGACTAGTGTATCGGGTTACTTCATCGTGTCCGAAGAGTAGACCAGTGATTAAGCAAAACTCCTCCCACCCAAAACAAGTATACGCCAGAGGAAAATGAAATCATATCTCTTCATCACCACGTTGTATCTTCTCGGGTAGATCGTTAGTCATGGTCTAAAGAAACAAATGTGTCAACATAGCATCTCCACTCGAATGTTGTACTTTCAGCCATGGCCCGAAGCAAGTATCCTCAAACAATTTTCTTTGTAGAGGTGTAAGCGTCGATGCAATTTTAGTGGCTAGGCTTAATTTATTCCTTAAGGTCAATGTAGCCGAAAAAAATTTATACAAAAACAATAAACATACCAAGTTAGATATACCAAAAACTACAAATTATACACTATAAACAGACATGATATTAAACAGTGAAAACAAAGCCAAATATGTTTCAAACTAGCACGATATTCACCCAAGTCATTATTCCATCATAGTTCACAAAATGCATAAGATAACATTCCAGAAGTAAGCACTTATATAAACATAAAATGACAACATATAGATTTACTGCAGGTTCAAGGACAACATAAAGAGTAGTAGTTTATTCTTGAAACTTAAATTAGCAACACTGTGAAGTTAGTATTTGTCTTTATTTTTTGGTTAAAGTAATACAATTCATTCAAGTTTCAATTTGCAGAATAAGAGTAGTTTCTGAAACTTAAATTCGTAACGCGAAAATGAAAATCGCAACGAGAAAATCGCAATGCGAAACTAAAATCGCGTTGCTTCAATCAAAAAACAAAGACAAATACTAACTTCACAGGGTTAAAGACTAAACATTTAGCAGTATTGGCAGCAACCGAATGAATTTACTAAGCAATCTCAGTGAAATGGTTAATCTATATATTTTGAAATTACCATTAAATTTATCATCAATATAAGAAAAATCTAATAATAATACAAAATTTTCAAAATAAAAATAAGAATTAAAAAAAAACTAACCCTCGGTGGTTGATTTTTCATTTCTGACCGTGAATGGTTGTGAGGGTTGCTATGAGAGATGGAGATAGACGGATTTCTCCGGAGATGGGGACGAATGTCGCCGTAGAGAGTGAGAGATGGAGATGAGACTGACTTGTGATTTAGGGTTTTAGGTTATGATTTGCGATAATATTGTTTACATTTGTGTTGCAAAATTAATATTGTGTTTCGAATTCGAAAATAAAATAAAATTCGCGTTGCGAAAATAAACGCGCTTTGCGAATTTAACTTTCGCGTTGCGAATTTGACTTCTGTGTTGCGATTTACATATTCGCGTTGCGAATTTGGAAACTGAGTTGCGAAATAGGAGTTCGCGTTGCGAATTTGTTGGTCATTTTCGCAAATCCAAAAAAAATTGGTTAAAATCGTATATTATAAGGCATTTTCGGTCACTGAGATTATTTTCTCATATAAATATCTTTTATAATTTTATCGTTTATAATTTACGTTTTGTTTAAGTTTGGGTTTTATCCAAAGTTATTCTAATTTACATTATGACATATTTCGATTGTTAATTCATTTATTTTTGTGTTAAGATAATCAATTTTTTTATTATGCAATAATTATTTTTGATTTAATTATCGATATATAATTTTATAAACAACTTATCTAGATCAATCACTATAGCAACGTCACATATTTTAATAAAAAATATCCAATTTTGATTAAATAAAAAAAGTCATTTTCTATTATTTTTTTAATAGAAAAAGACAGTAAACGTTCTTTAATTCTTTTGATGCCCAAGGTAATAAACCAATCAAATTGGAGAACAAAGTGGATAAGAATGTTTAAGAGTGATCCTACTTTTAAATTTTTTTTGGGGGGGGGGGGAATCCATAAATTATTATTTGATTAAATAATATTAAGAAACAATAAAAATAATCAAATTTAAATTTAAATATGAAAATTAAACATAGAACTTCGCATCTCCACTGCTGGTTTCTCAAAATAAAAGATTAAAGCAACAAGTTACTATAAACATGCACCATCCTTTTTTTTAATTACAGAGCCTACATGCTTGCATATATATATATTAGCATCCTAAGAAGCAAGTATAAAGACTATTGTTAGCAATGTCAGGATTGTTATTCTCCAAGGATGTTTCACCAATCCCGTTTGTTCTCAGAATTCTATCTCATCCTGCGGAGTCGGCTCATTTTTTGAGCCGAGACTCGTTTATGACACGGATTCATATGCATCTGCAGAATCATCTTTTAGCCATAACCGTGAGTAATCAGACACTACTTGCGAGTGATAGTTCATGGAGCTCGGTTAGCATCCACTCTTCGCCTGTTTGACCACCTAGTACGATAGCCCTTGTCCCACCAACAACACAAGTACTATGCCCCCAAGCAAACCTAGGTGGCATCCCGGGCACATTCAATATCCTCCATGTAGGTTTTTCGTCGGTTGGGTCCAGGATATAAAGTTGGGAAGCAGAGTGAAGACCGGCGACAGACCCGCCGAAGATGAGAACTCTTCCGCCGGGAAGGCTCACAGCAACATGATCAAGTCTTGGAGGTGGAGCTATTCCCCCTGGATTTCCAGCACCAGGCATCCCACTCCCAGTTACAGATCTCCAACATGGTTCCTCCTCACTTAAATCCATTGTGAACACATCGCTAGAACGAAACCGGAGAGGACCACTCTTAGCAAGACCTCCAAACATCAATATTTTCCGACCACCATATACAGACAGTGTGTGGCCCAGACGAGAAGGTGGGGTCCATGCTACTGGTATCTCCCTCCAGACAGGTTTCTCCATTGAAAGATCAAGCAGGAAAGTGTCACTAAGAAGTACTCCCGAATCTGCACAACCACCGGAAACTATGAGCTTGGTTCCATCAAGAGTGCAGGAGCTGTGCCATGATCTAGGAAGTGGAGGAGCCAATCCCGAGATCTCTCGCCAGGCCGGAGGCTTTGCATCCAAATCTAGCAAGAAAACATCATTGAGCAGACCCTGCCTTCCACAGCCACCAAATACCACCAGATGAGACCCATTCACACAAGAAAGTGTATGACCCCAACGACCAGGTGGAGGAGAGCTCACTTGGACATGTTGCCACTCCGGGTTGCTGGAATTTAGATCCAATACAAAGGTGTCATTCATTGGTTGCATATTTACTCCTTCACCACCGAAAAGTACGACTCGATTCCCAACAGCACACGCGCTAAAGTTGCACCTTGAAGGTTCAACAGCCCCCCCAACAGTAAGCTTCCTCCATGCAGCTGCTTCAAGAGTGGTCAATTCCCTTGCCAGCCTACCCCATCCAAGTATCTTTGCACCAGGAACCGTCTCTAAAACACGTGTAGTTTCGCAACCCCATGCATTTTGACAGACCATCCGCCAAAGGTCCTCATTTTTTGTCAGGTCATTCAGTCGCCAACAGACAGAACCAACAGAAGCAATGTCTCTTGGAGTCAGTCGTGAAAGTATCTTGAGATACAATACCTCATCACTCAATTGCAGTATCCCACAAAACCCACGGTAGACATTTCGGTCCCCAACTTCTACAGGTCGAAAAGCAGAAAAATCAGAACATGAACGGTCGGATGGCTTCGTAGATTGCTTTATTGAAGATCCAGGCACTGGACCTAGATCAATGTTCTCGTCTGTGAAGAACTGGATCCCAATAACATGAGTGATTATTGTATCATCTCCGTATATAGGAGTAAGACGCAGTTTGTTCATCAAAGGGGTCCCATCCTTTTTAAAGTTCAACAACGCCTTGGAATTCTATGCCCTCCTCAAGGCATCTCTGTATTTCTGAAACTACTGAGGAGTCTACCAAAGGGTGTCGTCTTTTTGCAAATGGTCCTCTATACTGTAAGAAACGACTGAAACAAAATCACATAAATATCAGAACAACGCAGAACTTGTCACAAGATGGACATTAAATATTAATTTTTTCTTTCTACAAGAAATTTTAAGGATGGTAATGTACATAACTGAAGTAAGCAGGAACAATAAACAAAAAAGTTCACAATGATTCATATTAACTAAGGCATTCTATGAGAAGAGGATAAGTAGGCAAAATGCGAGAAGAAGAGGGCGCAGTTGGGGGTATGAGCTTTCAATTAAAATGACGCTCTGAAACAATGTAAAAAGAAGGATATGAAAGAACTTTTAAAAGACCCATTAGCAGAGTTACAGCAAATTATGCAGCTATCACCATTAACTTAACCCTTGTACAACTGAGCAATTGTGACTAATAAGCATAAAATTATCAGCATAAACAAATATGCAACTTTAGAGGCTTCAGCATAACAAGAAGCAGAAATTAACCAAAAGTTGATTGATTCATTAAGTCCATCCAATTTCAGCGTAGAACCAACACATTTTACAAAATATATTTAACACGGCAACATATAAGATGTGTAAAAACAAAATAAAGATTCAATAATAATAGGCTCAGAATGTTGAAGATTTCGCTCCCCCTAGAGTAGAAACCTTCCTTTGGCAAATCATACACAAGAAATTGGCAGTCAGAATTGAGCTGAAGAAAAGGGGGGTTCCTATGGAAGACGCACTATGTCCACTATGTAAAAAGAATGAAGAAACAGTCCAGCATCTTTTTTCTCATGTTAAGTTGCAGGGGATATTTGGAACAGAATGTTGAAGATTTGAGACATCTATACAGCTTTGCCTAAGTTTTGCTAAGTTCATGGTCTGATCTAAACAGAAAATCGAACATTTGGAAATTCATTCCGGGAGTAGTTCTTTGGTCTATTTGGAAAGCAAGGAATTCAGTAGTGTTTGATAATTCTAGCCTTGATATAACCTCTCTCTTTTTCCTAATAAGATTTAGGTTGGCTAGATGGTTTCTAGCAAAGTTCCTAATATCCAAATACAAGTTGATTTGTTGGTAGGGGAACCCTCTTTAGCAGACAGGTTTGGTTACCAGAATACTCATAGGAGTTCGAAACAAAGTTGGCAGCCTCCCCTACAGATTTTTACAAATTTAATGTAGATGGGGCTGTCAAGTCTGATGGGATGGAGGGAGGAATTGGAGGTATTTTGAGATATTGTAATAGCATCATCCTATTGACCTTCTCTGTTAGTATTGGTCCAGGCCCTCCTCCGTTGGCTGAACTAAAAGCTATTAAGAAAGGCCTAGACTTTTTTCTATCATCAGATTGGGCGGCAAAGGGAAATTGATCTTAGAAAGTGACTGTAAATCTGCTGTAGACTGGATTCTGCAGCCTAATTCTGTTCCTAGTTTCTTCAGTTCACTTGTTGAGGATATTGTGTCCTTAGTTCATGAGAGGGCGATTATTATTTGATGGATTCCTAGGGGATGTAATTGGGAAGCAGATAAATTAGCTAAGGATGGGATTGGTTGATTGTAAGGGTATTTTTATAGGGTGTTTTAAGATTATAGTTTTATTCTGATGCCCTAATTGTATTGGTATAATTTATTGTAATAGTTTCTCTATTCAATAAACTAAGGCACTCTTTTCCTCCTTCCGATAGTTACTCTTTCCAAGAGTTAACTAAGAGGGAGGTTTTTAATGAGGCCTATTATTCCTATCAAAAAATAATAATAATAGGCTCAGATACTCACTGACAACATCAACAAGGAAAAGGGAAAGTTCTTGTCAAGAGATGTCCAGCATCTATAAAACTCATCACCCAACTATAAATATAACTTTAAATTACAGCCATTTTTTTACATTTTCCGAGTAGGAGTGAATATAAATTACAGCCATTTTGAGCTCTCAATATCAAGCCCCAAGCAATTTCTCTTTTACAGCACAAAACCAAAGCTAAACTCTAGTACACCAGTAGGCTTTAGTACGATATTCACACCATCTCAATGATGAGAGGTTGACCAAATTTAAAAAAAAATGTTTCATCAAATCAATATGATTCTTCAAGCAAGCATGAATTTGAGTCTCGTATGATACTACCAAGTTAGTTTTGAAGCACATACAAACCGAGTCTTGTCTATGACTACCAAGATGTTTTCATCATATACATAACTTTATGATGCAAACCGAATTTCCTAGAATGTATTGAATTTTGAAGGAACACTTTAGTTTTTCTTTCTTTCTTTTTGTGGGGAGGGGAGGGGGTAAAAATCAATCAGAAACATTTAGTTTTTTTCTGATTGGTATGATTCACGAATGCATCCCACTTAAAGAATGATTATTTAATACAAGAACACTCCATTGCGATGCAATAACATCATGGGGTAGTTTCTTTAGAAAGTAACAACTGGAAACATAATAGAAAAACTAAAGATGCCTTCTTGAGCAGTAACCTTTATTATCAACATGTATGATGATGAATTTGGAGTTTGAAAGCTCAACACAATCAAGAAGTTCAAAACCAATATATAGATGAATCATAAAAATATTACCAGCACCCTAATTCTAATCCCTAATCAAAGTATCATTAGAATAAAGCATGCAGATTATTGTGTCAAAAAACTGTATTGCACTTCTCAAGAATAATCCTACTGACAAGTTAAACAATAAAACACACATGCACCCATCCAAAAAAAAAAAGATTCAATCAGTTTCTAGCCTATACTCCGACAGCATCTAGGGTTCCTTGCTAATCCTTAACCCTTCCCTCTATTACTAAGACTACAAAACGTTCCAGTGAACTATGGCTGATAACAGGTACATTAGAACTCAAATTTCACACCAGAAATCCTCCTATGCAGAATACTTCCTCATTAATATCTACTTTGCAACATTTTAAACATTCTATGTTAATGAAATCAATTCCACCACCATTAACTTTAAGTCGGTTTGGGATAGATAATAAGGGGCGAACTGCACATGATATGATGTACATGTTTAGATACATTACTTGATTCCATTGTGAGATCCATGGACGTGTTCAGTTTTCTTTAACTTTTCAAACGGACGTGTTCGTTAATATCTGTTTTCCCCCAGCATAAAATTCTGGATCTGTCCCGCCTATATCCCAATATGTAACAGGAAAATTAACACTTCCTATCTTGAATATACTCGACGATCTTTACCGCACAGCTAAAATCCACCCTAAAGGGTGGTCAATAAACAAAAAAATAAAAGAAAAAATCAACAAGGGTTTGCATTACCCACTAAATTCCATGACCCAGAGACCTAAAACACATTGTCATCCGTTCTCATTTCATACACTACCCAGAAAACAAGAAAAATAAACCAAACATCATTCCAAATCTCAAGTAATAACCCGCCAAAAATGGAGGGGGGGAACCAAGTAACAATTCTAAACCAACCTAAACAAGGCAGAAAACCAGGGGGGAAAGCAATAAAAAAACTAACCAATTGCGGCCAATAACCTCCTCGGCGGTATACCCAGTAACCATCTCGAAGACAGTGTTGACATAAACGATGGGGTGATCGGGCTCGATGGCATCGGTGACGGCAAATCCACAAGGAGCTGTTTGAAGCAAGTTTTGGACAGGGAAAGGAAGTGGGTCACCTTCGTTGAAGACGAAGCCCTCATCTTCGTCCCCACTCAGATCGGAATTATTATCCCACTCCATATATATAATATATTAGTATCTAAGAAGAGTTTAAACCAGGTGGAAAATATCCCATGGAAGCTGATGAAGGAAAGCAAGGAGGTGAGACTGAAAGAGAATATATAGAGAATTGGAGATGGTTGCAGAGATATTTTGAGGGTGAGCAATGGCTTTTGGTGAAAAATGTGAGCTAAAGGGAAGGAAGAATGGGAGAGAAAGAGAAAGGCTAGTACGTATAGTTACGTATAGTTTTGTGCACTCGCCTTCATTTATTGCTTTGTGTCAAAAAAATCTGCCATGCTCTTCTCTCATTCATGGGTTAATTACACCTTGCATCCCCAAACAATTGCCCATGTTTTAATTTACTCCTTAATACTCGGAACCTTCTAACTGAATATTCAAAGTCTTAATATTACATGAATCATATTTTCCCGTCAAATAATTTTTAGCTTATGTGTTAAATGACAACACAAAATACGTTAGGGTTTGTTACTTAAATTCCGTACGGCTTGATTTAATAATTGGCGTTACGATCTGTTTGAGAAAGAAATGAATTAGGAGGAAAATGAGGATCCATGATAGATTTGAAGACTTTCGGATCGATAAATTTGAGGTCTTAGTCCAACATTGATTAAATTAGGGTCTTTATGTTCGTATAACTATATATATATAATTCTAGGGTTTAATCACTTGATGTACCTTTATTAAATTCTCTTGTACTTGTAGACAACGTAGTAAAATCTTTATAATCTATTTATGATCTTTCAATTAAATTATAATAAATCGTGTTTACGATCTCGTTGCTTTAACTATCGTTTATCGTAACAAAATTCGTGATTAAACATGTTTATTTTAATTACATATTTTATTTTTAACACGTCAAAATTAAATTGTTCATATAATGCATGCTTACAATATGATCTGTATTATTTAAATGCATTTCATTTTATATCTAAAATGACGTTTAATACCTAAGTTGAGATTAGGGTAATGAAAAGGGCTTATCGATACATGTTGACATTTTGAGGATCTAATTAAAATATTTTGATATCTAGCGATCAACTTGATATCTGCACAATAGTTGGTGACATTTAGTGTAATTAATCCTAATATTTTATGATAAATTGTACACATGACCACTAAATTACGAGAATTCTAATTTCACCACTTATATTTCAATTTTATTAATCATCTTGATATCTACACAATAGTCGAGGACAGATGAGTTGATGTGACAGTTAATAAAATTGATATAATTATATATTTGGTTCATTCTACTTATACATTCTATCAATTTGGTCATAAGTTCGATTTAATTCATTAAATTTGTTGAATTAAATAAAAATTAATATCAAATTGATAGAATGTATAAGTAACGAGTTCCAAATATGTGAGTAATGAGGATACAATGTATAATTATACCAATTTTATTAATAATCATATCATTTCTTCTGTCAAATGTTAACGACAAATCACTTGATTAGTATCATTTACATAATTAAACAATTTGATCGAAAAATTAAAAAGATAGATGGCCGGAATAGAATCTCGCATAATTAAATAGTCATGAATGTAATTCACCCAATATTTTAAATAGACAGGTGTTTAAATCAAATCCAAATCAATGTGAATGTGAGAAATAAACTTTTTATTTAGATAGGGTGGACCTACCAAAGCAGGTAGGAAGCACAAATCTATGACAGTTCTGCATGGGTAGTTAAAACGAAAGAGTTAATTAAATCATATATTTTCAAAATATAACTTTTATTTTAAATTGATACTTAAACTTTTTCATATTTTAATTTTATTCTTAAAGTATGACTCTTATTTTAAATTAATCCTTAAACTTTTGAATATTTTAATTTTATCACTAAACTATGACTCTTTCTAAATTAGTCCCCAAACTTTTGAATATTCCAAGTTCATCCCTAAATTCATCCAAATATGTAATTATTTTCAACCATAATTTAACATAAATTTTATTTTATTTCCAAACATATAATAATATAACTTGGCCTAACTATGTTATTAACAAGAGATGTGATTAGTATATACATATAGTTTGGGATGAAATTGAAATGTTCAAAAAGTTTGGGGATTAATTTAAAAGGAAGGTCATAGTTTGAGGATGAAACTGAAACATTCAAAATTTTAAGGACTAATTTAGAATGATAGTCATAATTTAGGAATGAAATTAGAATATTTAAAAGTTTGGGGATTAATTTAAAAGGAATGTCATAGTTTGGGGATGAAACTGAAACATTCAAAATTTTAAGGACTAATTTAGAATGATAGTCATAATTTAGGATGAAATTAGAATATTTAAAAGTTTAGGGACCGAATTAAAATAAGGGTCATACTTTGAGGACATGTGATGCAATTAACTCAAAATAAAACAATCATTCAAAAAGTTGTAGTACGGTAAAAGAATTAAAGGTTAAAGTGTACTTCAAGTTCCTCAATTATATCTAAAATTCAGCTTAGTCCATTTATTATAAAAATAAATATTTTAATTATGTACGTGTTTACAGAAAGTTAATATTTTAATCTAAAATACCAAAACTATAATCAATTGGTTTATATATTTTTAAATATATTTTAAGTTCTATCAATTTTAAGATTTAAGTAAACCGATCCCTTTAAGAAAAGTAGAGTAATATAAATACAAAATACAATTCAGAAATGATAAATAAAAACAAGTTCTAATAATATTAAAAATTTCTACTAATGTATTATATATGTTCAACTGTCATCAAGTGTGAGTGTGTTTTCGATCAATCTGATTTAACTTGATAAAAAATATACATTTTATCTGGAACTTGATTCGATTCGAATTTAGAGTAACTTCACATGACTCTAAATTCAATCCGTATTTTAAGATAAAACCTGCACCCAACCCGATATGACCTGACACAAAAATATATATATATATATAATTTTTAATTTTATCCGATAAAATATGGATCTAATTGAAAAAGTATTGTAAATATTAGTACTATTGCAATCATTTCTAAATGTATAAGGTGAAATTATATTATTTTTCAGATTAGATCGAGTCAATTTTTTTACTCTAAAACTCGAATATAATTCAACCTGAAATTATACTCTAAAAACACATCTCAATAAAATCGATTTGAGTGGAAATTCGTCGAGTTTGAATCTTATACTCATCCCTAAGCGTGACGAGGTATGGTGTCAGCCCACTTTCACGAATTAAGCATAGCATTGTCATGGACCTTTTCTTACATGTTATTGGCGAGCTTCCAATTGAACATATCCAATTCGGTCTCTGTATCCATTCTTTTGTATTCTTTACACTAAGATTTCTTTAACGGGACTCCAAGTATCATATATATATATATATATATATATCATCGTCTTTAGAGATAGATGGAGAGGGTATTTTCGATAATTGTATCTTTAAAAAATTTAATTTTTTATATAATTTTTATTTATTTTCTATTTTTTATTAATAATTTAATTTCTAAACCTGACCATCAAGGATACAACTATCACAAAACTTCAAGCAAAATGGAAAAGTTCGATTTACATTCGTTTTACGAGATTTCCTTATCATCTCCTTAACACATCCTTACAAGGATGAGTATTTGACTCGAATCTGACAGTTTTCCACTCGAACTGATTTAATAGGTTCAAATTTAAAAAAAATGAATTGAGACAAGTCAAACTTTAAAAAAAAATAAGATTAGATCAAATTATATCATCTTCGAGTTTAGAGTGAAAATATTCAACCTTACTGTAAATGAGAATAATATATAATTGACCTTTATATTTAAGTATGATTGCTATAAAACTCCTCTTTGTGTATTGTTTTCAATTATGCCTTTATTTCGTTTAATAAAAATGAGATTTATATATATATGTACATACATACATGTGTGTATATATATATATATTTGTATCAGATCTAGTTAGGTATGAGATTTTTCTTAGAAAATCAATTCGGATTTTAGATCAGATATAACTCTCTTAAATTCAAATCGGAATCTAGTAAATCAAAAACCAGATCTGACCCAACATGTGACCATCCTTAGATACAAGCATATTGTCGACACTAGTTTGTTGTCCCATTCGTTATTATTATTATTATTATTATTATTATTATTATTATTAATTAAGTTTTATTTGTATTTTTCAGGCCAAAGTACAGCCCAAATTGGGCCCAATTACAAAGGGGCATATGACCCAAACCCCAAGCCCGATTTATAACTCGACCCGGTACTCGAGGCCTATCAATCAGGTCCAACAACAGCTAGGGTTTCCAAACCCTAGCCCCATTTTATAGCAGCTGTCGTCGCACATTTCTCAGCCGTTGGATCTCCCCTGATGAAGAGTTGTTGCCGTTATTTTGTCCACTCCTCTGCCGCCACCGTCACTGGAGCCGATCCCAGGCTGCCTTGTTGCCTGCACCAACCCCCGACCACCAACGTTGCCACCAACCACACACTGAATCCTCTGCAATGTCAGAAACAAATCCACAAGCAACCACAAATGCAAAACCACACGCAAACACTGACAGTTTATTTGTAATCATTTTGTATAAAAAAATATAAAAAATATGTAACATCGGGGTTTTATATAACATCGAACCAAATATGTTAAAGGGGTTCGAACCCTCCAGATAAAAAAGCAATAAAAGAGTATATTCGAAAATTTTGAGGTATATATATATATATATATATATTACAGTTTCGAAAAGCCAAGGGATTGAAAAATAAAAAAAGCCCTGCATGCAAAAAAATCGGGAGCTTAAGAGGTCGATTAGCTTACTTGGGTCGGGGGAGTGGCCGGTTTTATCTTCACGGCGGCCAAATCTCGCGTTGAGGTTGCAAACCGAAAGGTTGGGGGGTTTATTTTGAGGCGTTCAGGGTTGTTTTAGCCTAAGGTAAGGTCCTAGGGTTATAGATCTAGACGAGGGGGTTCTCTTGGGTGAGTTTGGGAGGTCCGTCCACCGTGTGCGGCGACCGATAGTGGAGGAAGGCGACCGACAGTGGGCCGGCCGAAGCTATCAAAAGAACAAAAAAAACTTTTTTTAAGATCCGGGTGAAAGTGAAATAAAAAAGGTTTAAGTTGTATTTATAGGGTAAATTAGGAGGAAATTACATTTCGGTCCTTCTAACTTACGCGCGTTTTTGAATAATAGTCACTAGGGGATCATTTTTGTTATTTTCCCATTTTTGTTCATGCCTTACAATATTTGGTTTAATCACAATTTAGTCCTTTAACTCTTAGCGTGTTTATGCATTTTAGTCACTGTAGGGATTGTTTCTGTAATTTCCCCTTTTTATGCCTGATATTTATTTTTAGGGATATTCTCTTTGTAGCCTCTTGTATTTTTGCATGTTTATATTTCGAACTTGAATATATGTTTTATTTATTTTAATTCAACCACGTAGTTTTAATTTATTTCGATTTAGCCCCTTGTCTTATTTATTTTTCATTATTTGTAATTTTAGCACTTTATATTGTAAATGTTCATTTTAGTCATTTGTATATTTTATTTTGTTAATTTTGGCATAATAGTTTGATCATTTATGTTTTAGTCCTACTTTTATTTTTATTTCAATTTTTTCATGTTGTTTGCATATTAGTTCACTTTAGTCCTAGTTAATTTCGCATGATACCCTCATAAGCATCACTTGACTCGAATCGAAATAAGTTGACTAAGGGTAATATTTGATCATTTTAATATTGTCGTAAAGTGACTGTCTTAACGTATTAGAAAGTTACTTTCGATAAATTTAAAATGAAAGTATATCTCATTTAGTGACATGAATTGAATCAATTTTATTTTTAAAATTCGGGAATTGAGAAAAATATAATGTTCTTTTAATAAATTCATCGAGAAAAGATTGTTAGAACGAATCTAATGCCTCGTCTCGATATATTTAAATAATTAAACATCTTTATTCTCATGAAATATCGGTAAAATAATTAATTAATTGTGTTTGCTTGATGTATGCTTTTTATTTGTTTTATTTTTGCATGTGTTTTCTGATAGATTTTCAAAATAATAACATTCAAATCGACAATGAGAATAGTAATATCCTTTCATTTCGGTCGGAGTAATAAATGACTAATTTAAGGCATAAGATGTCATTTATTCTCGATTGAAAATAATTTGATATTGTCGTTTTCTCTCGAATTAATATCGATTTTTTAGACGGAATATTAATATCTCTTTATTTAAATTGGGGTAATAAATGATTGTTTTAATGCATTAAAGGTCGTTTATTCTTGATTGGAAATCATTAGATGTTATTATTTTCACTTGAACCGATATTGAATTTTAAGATGAAATAGTAATATCTCTTTATTTCAATTGGAGTAATAAATGATTGTTTTAATTCACGAAATGTCATTTATTCTCGATTGGAAATAATTAGATATTATCGTTTTCATTCTTAAAATTATTTTGGGTGTTATTATTTTGAATTAATAATGAACTTTATAATGGAGTTCTAATATTTTTTTTATTTCGATTGGAGTAAGAATCGATTGCTTCAAGGTATGAGAGATCAATTCTTCTCCATAGGAAATAATTAAATATTATCATGTTTCATCCAAAAATTCAAAAAGTATTACTTAGGGGATCTTAAATTAAATTAGACTCGAACTTGAAAATTTTATTGCAAACAATTAATTATCGACTATGTATCGATTTAGGACGTTGTGGGGTTGCTAATCCTTCTTCACACGTAACCGACTCTCGAACTCATATTTTGGTAACGCATACCGCAAGTTTTCCATTATAATTAAAATTAATGTTTTATTACAATGGCAAAATACGTTTTGGGTGCTCAATCACACCCTAATCAAATATTTGTGGCGAGTCATCGAACCACGTTTTTATCACTAACCAGTCGTTCCAAGAATTATTTTCGAAACGAGACTCCCCTTTTCCCTCTCCGGGAAAAGACCGTTTCAACACACATACATTAGGGTTTTGAATCCTATGGAACAATCTCACAGCATTTGTCTTCCTTTCCGGCTTTACCACATGCATTGCAAACATCATTTGGCGTTGCGACTTTACGTGAATCCCACATCGACTACGTAAAATAGTTGAAGCGAACCGTGTGACACCTCGCCTCATAGAGTCTGCTGGGCAGTTATCGTCCTCCATTTTCATTCAAAAGTGGTTAAACCTTCACAACAGATACATGGATAGAAGTCATTATAGGTAGACTTGTCAATAGGGCACGTCGAATCAATTCTCATGCTCGAATTCAGGTTTATGAAAATTAAATTGAGTTTTCGAGTTTGTTATACCACCTCCGGAGGTAATATTGTTGTTGTCAATCCTTCGTCTATCGAGCATTGAGACCTTTAAAGTTCTTCGAAACTTTTGAAATATTATGTTTTTGGGCAATAAATAATTCATTGAAGTGATTTCAGGTACACCTGTGTAATCTGTAGAGACAAATCTGTTATCTGATATTTAGATTTACTTTGCCCTATCAAAGCTCATCAATGATCTTTCTCTCGTCCGAGCTTTTTTCCTCTCTCGACGATTATTTATCGTCATCTTCAACCTATTTGTTCTTTGTTTCTTCTTCACCGAGCAATTGGTTGCGACTCTCTGCCCAATTTAAAAAGGATGAACTGGTTAAAATCGTCACAATCTCCTTTCTTCCATCAACAAAATTTAAATAAGAATTAATGTTATAATTATCAAAACAATTAACGGCAAATGAATGCAATCGAATAGAAAATTTCATTATGTCGAAAAACTATACGATCTGTTACGTTACAAAATCATATCCCCTACTTTTTATTTATAAAAATCAAACAGATTATACTGCTCAATTAACACAACCAATAAAAAAAATTGGATCATAACTCTAACAATTAACACAATCTGAGCCTTAAAATCAATATCGTCTGGATTTGTATAATCCGAAAAATGGATTTTACCTTAATGTTAACACAGCATCCAAACTTAATGCATCCAAAGTGAGGAACTGAAATCATCAAATTATGTGTTCCTTGGAAGATGACTATCCCTTTAGTAAAATTATCGAATAA
Source organism: Hibiscus syriacus (assembly GCF_006381635.1). Classification (NCBI taxonomy): domain Eukaryota; kingdom Viridiplantae; phylum Streptophyta; class Magnoliopsida; order Malvales; family Malvaceae; genus Hibiscus; species Hibiscus syriacus. The sequence continues at coordinate 1,133,344 of NW_024063176.1, forward strand.
CAACTGTTCACTCCAATAATCCGCTAAATGTAAATAACTCACCCTCAAATTTAACCCATAGTATTTGCTTTATTCACACATCAAACATGGAAGTTGTCTTTAGTCAATGCAGAACAGTTGTATAACAGCATAAGCTCGAGCATTGAGCCAATATTCCTCTAGGAATAAAATCAAACAGTTTCAATGCAACTACGTGGTGTCGAAGTTAGAGACTACCGGACCCAATGCTAGACACTGAAATAATAAAAGAGCTCTTACCCAATCACAATAAAGGTTTCCCGAGATTATTCAAACAATTCGAACGAGGTCTCTTTGTGAAACTGATTGAACTGAAGAAGGTGAAACGTAATTGAGTTCCCTTGAATGAACTCTCACTGGTGAAGTTTTTGAAGTAGAATCCAATGAGAACAGAAGGCCGATTGTTGTGCAGAAAAAGTGTTGCTGAGCCGAACTCTATTTGACAGGTTTATTGGGAAAGATAGTGGCCTCCATTGATGGATTTATGCGAGCTTTAGAAATGAAGGGTTTTTGGCTTTGGAGAAGAAGAGGTTGGCACATTGACATAAATGACGTTTGGTTGGATGAATCTCTTAGAATTGGTAGGAAATGAAATATAATTCCATCAATTTTCCATATTTTTGTTCAAGTTTTTCATACTACCCTCATCAATTCTTTAATAATTTATTCATATATTGAATAAAAATATTTTTTTATTATTTCGATTCGGGTCGGTTTCTAATTCATATATTTAGGTCGAGTCGGGTCGGGTAAAACTTTATTTTGATCGGGTCGGATCAGGTTTTTTTAAGTGAAATATTCGGATTGAGTTCGAGTTTAGAGTGAAAAAAACCGAACTGACCCGAAAATATATATAATTCAGGTCGGATCGATTTAAGTCGTTGAAAAACTCACCTATCAAAGTCAGGTATGAGACACATGTCAATCTGAATTACTTAGGGCAAAACACTAAGGTGGTGTTTGTTTTTACTGTGTAAGGTCTGCAAAACTCTTATGTCTGCGTCGCGCAGACCACGCGCAGACATTGGGCTTCGCAGACCGTTTGTTTTTAGAAGACAGAAGCCCTTCTAACGTCTGCGCGTGGTCTGCGCGGCGCAGACGTGGTCTTATGTCTTCAGACGTCTTCTAACCTCTTCAAAGAGGTTTTATTTAATTTTATATTATATTTTATTTTAATTTTAATATTAATTTTTTAATAAATTAAATATTAATATTTTATATTATATTATAGATATTAATTTTAATATTAATTTTTTAAATAAATTAAATATTAATTTTTAATATTATATTATAGATATTTAATTTTATATCATATAAATTATTTATATATTATTAAATTTATATTTATTTAATTATTTTGATTTAAGTTTAAATATAATATTTTTTAGATTGTTATTTTAATTATATTTAAACTTTTTATACAAAATGTAAGTATTTAAACCACATTGCTTATAAAAAATGATTTCATTGTTTGATAATTAAGATTTTAAAATATAAAAAATTATAAATTATGTTTTTAAAATTTTAAAATATAATCACAATTAAATAAAAAATAATCATAAAATAATTTGATAATTAAAAATATATTTTCTAAAATATCATATAATTATAAAAAAAATTATGAATATATATTTAAAAAAATTAAAGTATTACAGTTGATGGCAATAATAGTAGTAAATATGCCAAAGTTGACTTCTAAGCTCTATGACTCAATCATGGTAGAAAGGTACATAAAATAATCCTAAGTACTACTTAAAAATAGATGGACATCGTCGGTGCTTTAAAAATTTTAAATTATACTTCGATCATCTTTTATAAATCTTAAATTATTTTATATTTTAATTATATATATTTTATATAATTTTTTTTATCTCTATAATTTTACAAGTTTATCCTTTAATATAAAATCATATTTTATTTCTAATATGACCCCTTATTAAGTGCTTAGTTATGATTGTAGATGTAAATTTTCATTGTAATTTAGATATTTTATTTTTAATAAAATTAATTACTTCTATAAAATATTTCATTTTTTTATCTTTTATATATGTCTTAATGTTCTTATCAGATTTTATCATAAAAATAGATAAAATCATTAACCTAAAAAATCATATATAAAATTAAAACAAAATAAGTTATATGAAAAATAGATATAATTCATTTATATTATAAATATATTTAATTTAATTTTTTTGGTAGCAGCATGTTCTCTCCCGTCATAGACGTTACCCTGTCATTGATTTCACTTGTATAAATATCTAATTTTAATATTAGAATATAGAAAAATTGTTTTTCTTTTTAACTCTATCAATTCTTATAAAATTAAAGGAATAATGACAAAATTAGTACCTAACGTTTATACAAATAATTTTTTTCTTTATTTTTTAAAGTATTTTAGTTTCTAGCATTCCAATATTTTGTTAAAATAACTCATAATATATGAAAATTATTAGTTGACTAACGATAAACACATGTTTTTGACGCAACACAGGACATAACACTCAAAGTGATGATGTGTTATGTCATCAATTAAATACATGTGAAAATATCACATCAGTAATATGTGTTAGTCGTTAGTCAACTAACGATTTCCATCCAACAAGAGTTATTCCGATCAAAAATTAAAATGTTTGGAATTAAAATACTTAGACAATAAAAGACATAACGACTATTTATGCAAACGTTAGAAGACTAATTTTATCATTATACGGAAATTAAATAAAATAAAAGTTTGATAGAAGTAAGAAGACTTTGTTGTAGCAAATTAAATAAATTTAGATAGATTAATGTATACTAAATAACATATCCAATTATATCAGCAACATGAAGTCAACATATTGGTTCTATCATTGGACCTCATCAATAAGTATATGATAATTATAATTAATAATAAATCCCAATTGGGTTCATATTTTGACTTTTATTCCTCAATATATATATATGAGAAAAAAATTATTCTTAGTTTCCAATTAAGCAGCAGCAAGTGTGAGTGCAAGCTCACAACCCACGCCTGTGAGAAAAAATAAATGATAATTATTGACATTTTTCCAGGGCAAAATGATTGATATTTGAGAGGAATAATAATACACCATTATTTCATAATTAATTTTGTAAGAATATAAGTGGATTGAATCTTAACTCGATTTAAATTGTTTTTATATATATTGATATAATGTTAAAATCAATATTCAACATTTATCAAAATAATTATTTTGAGTAATTCAAATTCGAATTGAGTACAATATTTTTTTCATTAGTCGCTCGATCCGATATGAATTTAGAAAAATTTCATCCACCCAAAACTCTACCTAATTTTAAGATAAAAATTCATATCCGACTCTACTCAACGCACATACATACATGCATACATATATATCCTTATTTTTTTATTAATTAAATATTTTTTATTTTTATTAAATAAATTAAAGATTTAATTAAAATATATAAATAGAAAGATATTATAGTAGTTATCCCTACATATATAATTGTCAAACATTTTATCATTTTCAGGTTAAATAGATATTCTCATTCTAAACTCGAACTCAACTCAGTCTTTTCTTTTAAAAATTTGATCCTACACTAATCCAACTTTTTAACAACAAAACCCCAACTATATGGGATCAGGTCATGCCAAACCCAACGAGTCCAGGTCAATGTTCATCACTAGACGAGGTTATAGATCCCTTAAATATGACTAGAGTTCAAATTCTAACATTGTTAATGATGGTTAAAATTAAAAATTGTCGTCATAATATCTCTATTCGATTTGAATTAACTAACTACATATCATATATAATTATAAAAAAAAGTAATATAATTACAGCATAAAAGAATAATATAAACAGCAACGAATAAATTTACCACTCGAGGGACAAATAAGACATGCATGACGTGCTTAATTTTAGCCCTATAGTGCTTCGAAAAGACTTTAATTATATTTTAAGGGTCTGGGTAAAAAATAAAACACTTGTTAATTATTGTTTAATTAAATTGAAAGGACAATGATATAAACACTTGATGTATGGGGAAGAGTTTCCCTTTCCAATGTCAAGTTGTCAACTTATCCACAAGTAGTACTTTGTTTAATAATTTGTTTTTTTTTCTCTGTCTTTGATAAAATAATAAATTGTATATACATATATTCTTGGACATGTGTAGGGATATTGGACATGTGTAGGGATATTAATGGGTTGGATGTAAGGAGTTTTATCGATTTGAATTATATATTTAATATTAATTAATTCGGATTTTAGGAATTTTATTTTTATTAGGTAGATACATATTATATATTTTAAGGTAAATGTCGAGGTTTAAATTCACACAAGGTGTGATAATACAAATATCTTTGATCACTCAATCAATTAATAGATCTCAAAATTTTATTTTTTTTATAATGTATCAAAAATATTTCAATCGAATTAAACTCATCAACAATATATTTATAAAATATATAATTAGGTTTGTATTGAAGACACGAGCGGACACTTGATTTATGTAAGAGAGTGTGAACCTTTAAAAAGTTATATTAGAAAGTTAGAGGACGTTAAATTAAATTATCGATATAAAATACAAAGAAAATATTTAAATTATATAAAAAATTAAAACTTTTAAGAAGTGCAATTATCTCTTCCAATATCCCTCCTTCCATTCATGATTGAAATTTTAAAAAATCAATTTATTTATTAAAAAAAATTTATGCGAAAAAATAACTCATAATTAATTATACAAAATAAATCTATACACATGCACCCTATAATTAATTCAAAAGTATCTTAAAAGTTGAATTGCCTTCTAAAGAGATCCAACGGTTCAAATTAATTGGTTACATATATAAATATTTTATTATATATAACTTAAAATGTTAAAAAAAAAGAAGAAAATCAATAGGCACCCCTGTTGTGTTTTATTTTTTCTTTTATTAGAACATTTTACTTATAAATATATTCGAGAATTATATTATTATGTTACTTACGTACAATAAGTTGACGTTCTTAAAACAATATAAAAAACATAAGGACACATAAATGTACATAAAAAAAATTAAATGATAAAAAATACATGCAAATAAGAAAAATTTAATTATAATTGATGCTAGGCTGAACGAGAATTATTCGAGAATACATTAAATCATAAAATTGTATATATATAAAATTGTACGGACATAATAATTCTAATTATATAAATTAAATTAATTTATGTTTTTAGGGGGATTTATTTTTTAAAAAATTTAGTCGAATTGTTTTTTTATTAAATTACATTTTGTGTTTAATTTTTAATATGTACCACTGAGTTTATTATTTATTTGAGTTTGGATTTAGATAATTACTTGGGTGTATGTGTTTGAGTTTAGATAGTATATTTGAATATAAATGGATTTAGATTAAAATACTTTAAAAATATTCTTTTAAAAATGATTTGAAAAATAAATCATATAAAAGTAGAATTTTCAAAATGATATTTCAAAATATATTCAGATAAAATTGTACCGATAGAAAAAAAATAAAAATTAAAGATTAAGATATACGTAGCAGGTGGACTGGTGAAGGCATGATGAAGGCCATCACGCAATTTATAAAATAAAAAAACCATAAAAATAATATAATATTTATAAATAATTATTTAATAATTAATTTAAATAATATTATCTTATAATTTAATTATGTTTATATTAAAAAAAAATCAAAATTTATAGATAATATAATACAACTTCAATTGATTAAAATTTTCTTAAAAATAGTTAAAAAAAACCAGATAACTCTATTTATATAATATAATTAATAATTTTAATATAATTCTAACAAATTTAAATAAGGAAGTCTTTTATTAAAATATCTCATTATATTAATTCAGATAGAATTATACAAAGTCTCAGCTTCTCTGTTGGAGTGTATATAAAAAGCTTAGCCTTTCAGTTTTACGCTGAGGAGAAGACGAAAACACTTTCGGAATCTCTCTCTCTTTATTTTCTGTTTGTTTCTCGGGAATCTGAAAATCTCATTTATTTCATAATTCTCGGGAATCTGAAATCTCTATCTCTCCTTTTACTTGAGTACTCTTTTCTTTGAGCCGCCGTGGACGGTGGTAGTGATCGCCGTGCAAACTGAAACATGGCCAGCAATAAAGGTATCAGCCTTGAAGAGATCAAGAACGAGACTGTTGACCTGGTTAAATTCTATTCACTTCTTAGTTTTGTCTTGCATGTTTTCTTTATCGATTGTTGAAACGAATCGTCTTCTGTATTTTGTCAACCTATTTTCTTTTCTTAGTGAGATCTAGAATGGAGATGAGTGGATTTTTCTCGTCACTTTCCCGAGAAATATTTTTGACTTTGCTATTCTGATAAAGAAGGAAAAATAAAGGAATTTTAGCTCTCACTATGTTTGATAGTCAAAGGCCTCTTGAGTTCGTTATAATCTGAAAAATAATAGCATTAAGAATTTGATTAAAATAAAAAATCATACACTTAATTTTTTAATTAGATGTTTTAAATTCATTCAAATTCTAAAAACATAATAATCTAATTATTGATTAGTTGAAAACTAATACAAGTTTGCACTAATAGTTTGTGTTATATTAGTATAATTTTAAATGTACTGTAATTTCTATATATTTGTATCATATTTATATTATTTATTTAATTTTTTAACAATATATAAGTAACGATATTTAATTTCATTCTGGTTTTTTCACTTTAGCCAAACAAGGCCGTACAATCTAAGAAACAAACTGATTGAAAATGTGAAAACGATGAAATGACATGACAGTGACGGAGTTGGCTACGTTTTGATCTTTTTCCTAGTACGGTGTTTTTGTTTGTGCTTTTCATTTGAAAGCGAGATGTTTGTTTTATTATTTTGGGAATTTTAAGGCACTTGACCACTTTTCCTTTTTCTCCCTTTAGAAATTAAAAAATTCCCTTTTTCTTTTTCATTAACGTAAATGAAAATATTGTTTTTTACAAGATATAGATTCATGTAATTATTTCTGTAAAAATGTATGTTGTTAATAAAAATTTTTTGAATAATATTATTATAATCACTCTAAATTATTAAAAGAAATAATAACATAAAAATTGATATCTAAAGGTCCAGTTTTTTTTGTGAAAATAATATTTTCAAAATAATTTTTAATATTATTTGAATGATTCTATGCAATATATAGTTCAAATAACTGTAACAATGAACAAAAGAGGTGATCCAAATGTCATTTAATTTACTTGTATATAGGAAAAAATCCCGATCGAGAAGTGTTCGAGCAGCTGAAATGCTCCAGAGAAGGACTGAGTTCAGAGAGGAGCCAACAGGCTGCAGATTTTTGGCCCCAACAAGCTAGAAGAGAAAAAGGTCTCATTTCTATGCTTACCATTACCACTGATTTAATTTGCTTGATATTTGGTAATATTCATTATGTTCACAGTTGTAATAAACATAATGTTTAATTATACTTTTAAAATGAACAGGAGAGCAAGTTCCTCAAGTTTTTGGGGTTCATGTGGAATCCTCTGTCATGGGTCATGGAAGCTGCTGCAATCATGGCCATTGCTTTGGCTAACGGCGAGGGCAAACCACCGGATTGGCAAGATTTCGTCGGTATCGTTTGTTTGTTAGTCATTAACTCTACCATCAGTTTCGTTGAAGAAAACAATGCTGGGAATGCAGCAGCTGCTCTTATGGCTAGTCTTGCTCCCAAAACTAAGGTAATTATTATACATTTTCTTCCAAAATAAATATGTTGAAATTGAATATAATGATGTAATGGCCAAGAGATATTGTTATGTTTTTATTTTGAATTTAATGAAATTGATCTTGAGTTTATACCGTTGTGAAATGAAGGTGCTAAGGGATGGCAAATGGAGTGAGCAAGAAGCAGCAAATTCTGGTTCCGGGAGATATCATTAGCATTAAATTGGGAGATATCATCCCGGCTGATGCTCGTCTTCTTGAAGGTGATCCCTTAAAGGTCGATCAATCTGCCTTGACCGGAGAATCACTTCCTGTGACGAAGAATCCTGGGGATGAAGTCTTCTCAGGTTCAACCTGCAAACAGGGCGAAATCGAAGCCGTTGTTATCGCCACCGGAGTGCATACTTTCTTTGGGAAGGCTGCACATCTTGTGGATAACACCAACAATGTAGGACACTTCCAAAAGGTGCTCACTGCTATTGGAAACTTCTGTATTTGTTCGATTGCTGTCGGTATGGTGGTTGAGATCATAGTCATGTATCCAATTCAACACCGCAAGTACAGGGATGGAATTGACAATCTCTTGGTTCTTTTGATTGGCGGTATTCCCATTGCTATGCCGACTGTTTTGTCCGTGACCATGGCCATTGGATCCCATAGACTGTCTCAGCAGGGTGCCATCACCAAGCGTATGACTGCAATAGAAGAAATGGCTGGTATGGATGTCCTTTGTAGTGATAAGACGGGGACATTGACGCTCAACAAGCTGAGTGTTGATAAAAACTTGATCGAGGTGTTTGTAAAGGATGCTGATAAGGAACATGTCTTGTTGCTTGCTGCAAGGGCTTCTAGAACTGAAAATCAAGATGCCATCGATGCTGCAATTGTCGGAATGCTTGCCGACCCTAAGGAGGTACGTAACCATTTCTTCTCTATTTGGATTATGTAATCGATATTCGAGGGGGATTATTTAAGTTCAATATGTTGTAGGCAAGAGCTGGTATTCAAGAGATGCATTTCTTGCCTTTCAATCCTGTGGATAAGAGAACTGCTTTAACTTATATTGATGCCAATGGCAACTGGCATCGAGCCAGCAAAGGCGCCCCGAGCAGGTAACCTGTCTGCCGTCTGTAAAAACATTGCATTAATGCCATAAATTTACGTTGCTTGTGCCATTTGATCATATTATATCTGTCAACAGATATTGGCCCTTTGCAATGCGAAAGAAGATTTTAAGAAGAAGGTTCATTCGATCATCGACAAGTTTGCCGAGCGTGGGCTTCGTTCATTAGCTGTTGCCAGACAGGTTTTATCCAAAATTCATGATCTTCTATTCACTATTATGCTCTTTCAAATTCGAAAGTCCCCAACCCTTGACAACTTTCCTACACTTCCAGCAAGTGCCTGAAAAATCGAAAGAAGGTGCGGGTACTCCATGGCATTTTGTTGGTTTGTTATCTCTGTTTGATCCTCCAAGGCATGACAGTGCGGAAACCATTCGCCGAGCTCTTCATCTCGGTGTGAATGTCAAGATGATCACTGGTAACTGAGTCCTTTAAACGAGTTCATCGATCATTCGTCGTGGCAATTTAGTACTTATATGTTCCTACTTCTGTCCAGGTGATCAACTCGCAATTGCTAAGGAGACTGGCCGCAGACTCGGAATGGGAACCAACATGTATCCATCTTCTTCTTTGCTTGGTCAAAACAAGGATGCGAACATAGCTGCCATTCCTGTGGAAGAGTTGATTGAGAAGGCTGATGGATTTGCGGGCGTGTTTCCAGGTATCCATCTTTCGCATCCGGTCTATTCGTAAAAGGGAACTCCTCATTCGTCTTTGGGGTCTCAAATAACGTAACACCGTATGATACTTGTCTTGCAGAACACAAATACGAAATTGTGAAAAAGTGCAGGAGAGGAAGCACATTTGTGGAATGACTGGAGATGGTGTTAACGATGCTCCAGCTTTAAAGAAGGCAGATATCGGTATTGCGGTTGCGGATGCTACAGATGCTGCACGAAGCGCTTCGGACATTGTTCTCACAGAACCGGGGCTGAGTGTTTGTCAGTGCAGTGTTAACTAGCAGAGCTATTTTCCAGAGGATGAAGAACTATACCGTAAGCCGATCTCCTCTTTGAACATATTTCTACTGATTTATACACTATGTTTTGCAATGCATGACCTCGTATTTTACTTTCGCAGATCTATGCAGTCTCGATCACAATCCGTATTGTGGTTAGTACATAATAAGATGATTTTATATGAATTGATTATAGATTATGTATCCTAAATGTACCGATACATTGTTTCTGATTTTGCAGTTTGGATTTATGTTCATTGCTCTCATCTGGAAGTTCGATTTTTCGCCATTCATGGTTTTGATCATTGCCATTCTAAACGATGGTACGTGGATTTTTACCTTACTTGCACATGACTTCTCGTTTTTCATGGTTTAACCGGCTCAAATTCGAGTATCAACAATTATCAAATCAAACATTACTCCAGGCACAATCATGACAATATCGAAGGACCGTGTCAAGCCATCCCTTGCCTGATAGCTGGAAACTGAAAGAAATTTTCGCTACTGGAATCGTGCTTGGAGGCTACTTGGCATTGATGACTGTCATATTCTTCTGGGCCATGCATAAGACCGACTTCTTCCCGGTACGCAGCGCTGAAAATTTGCACTTCATATTTGATTTCGATTCGGTCTCATAACAGTTTGTGTCGACGAATGCAGGACAAATTCGGTGTTAGGTCTATAAGGGATTCAGAGCATGAGATGATGGGTGCTTTATACTTACAAGTAAGCATTGTGAGCCAGGCCTTAATCTTCGTGACCAGGTCACGTAGCTGGTCCTACGTCGAGCGCCCCGGATTGCTATTGGTCACCGCCTTCGTCATCGCACAACTTGTAAGAACATGTACATTTATCCCTACACTCATTTCCGAGTCGTAAGACATCGAATTGATCGATTCTTTGTGTTGATCAGGTTGCAACTGTGATTGCTGTATAGCTGATTGGGGATTTGCAAGGATTAAAGGCATTGGCTGGGGATGGGCTGGTGTCATTTGGCTTTACAGTATAGTTTTCTACATTCCATTGGATATAATGAAGTTCGCTATTCGATATATCTTAAGCGGAAAAGCTTGGCTCAACCTACTCGAAAACAAGGTACACATATCTCGATTTATGCACATCAGTAAGTCGTTTTTGTGTTTACTAATCCGGCCTCGGTAACAGACGGCATTCACCACCAAGAAAGACTATGGCAAGAAGAGAGGGAGGCTCAATGGGCGCTTGCTCAAAGAACATTGCACGGCCTTCAACCTCCGGAGACTTCAAATCTCTTCAACGAAAAGAACAGCTATCGTGAGTTATCCGAGATTGCCGAACAGGCCAAAAGACGAGCTGAGGTTGCAAGGTAAGACATCAACATACCTAACACCAACACTAATAGCTATTAGCCATTCGTTTTACTACACGATTATGGAATTCCGATGTATGTTTACGACACGAATACGGAATTCCGTTGTATGTCTTACAGGCTTAGAGAGCTGCATACGCTCAAAGGGCATGTGGAGTCCGTGGTGAAACTGAAGGGGCTGGATATTGATACGATCCAGCAGCATTATACGGTTTAGAAAACTGGAAACTGATACCGGAAAAACGAAGGTCGACGACTTGATGACGTTTACAAACGACGACGATGAGAAACGGAGAAAGTAATTTAGTTTTCGAAACGTTCTAACATGTCTGTGGAGTAAATTTTCCGCCATGTAATGTTCCATACACAGTTTCTTGCTTGGTGTTTCTTTTCAAATTTGGTTAAATATTAGGGACAAGATTTGGATTTTCACACTTTCTAATATTTAAATTTGAGTATGTTTGCAAAATGATCTTTTCAGCTCTTAATTTATCCGCCATGTAATGTTTCATACACAGTTACTGTGTTATCCATATTTAAGTATTGATCTTTTCAAATCGAATAATTGAATTATTCGATTTTATATAAATATATTAAATTTATACATTTTCAAACTTAAAGCCACCCATTCTTAAAAGTTGAATAATCATGTGAATTATTCAAAATCCAAATTCAATCAAAATTCTAAACCTAAATCCTTTACCATTTACCAAGGGAGTTTATTAATATTTATTTTTATTACTATCAGCGAATTCTAACTCCATGGTACTTCATATACGAACCTTTAACAATACGTATGTAATGTTCACGTAAAACACATCTAGTAAATAAACACATGTCAATCATTTATTATTTTTGTGAATACACTCGTATAACATTATTGTCCGTCACGTATTGATACTCATGATCTTTTAATCTAAGTCTTCAACCCCTAGGACGTCTATTTAGTATTTAACGACATGACAACTCCTAATCAACATATATCCAAATCATTATAAATACTTGTTTCGTGAAGAGCGCAAGAGTATTGCACAATCCACCACAATAAATCATTAATGTCAATACTTATTCTCACCTGTCAATAATTATTTTATTGATTAAACTAACTAAATGATCGAAGCCAATTTAATCCAACTTAAACCATATTGATTATTATAAGTTTTATAACCAGTTAAATTTCTTTTAATTAATTTGGATAAATAAAAGATGATATATGTTCAAAAATTTTCAACTATTTAATATTGAATGTTTATAATTTTACATACATAATGCTTAAACCCCAAACTCAAAAGTAATAATTGTAACATCCCGAAAGCCGGGTCAGTGACTAAAATGTAAATTTTGGGAAATTTTGTGCTCAATTTTGAAATAAGTTAAAAGTTTTGGGATTTAAGTAAAGAATTTTGATGATGGATTAAATAGCATAGATGGATAATTAAAGGGGCAATTTAGTCTTTTCAGTTTAAAGAATATTTTGTATTTTCTTTAAATACAAGTGATACACGTGGGTTTTGGGAGAGTTCTGGAAGCCTTCTTCTTACTCTCTTCTTCTTCTTCTCGTAGCTCCAACTTAAAGGTAAGTTTGATTTTTAACTGTTAATTTCTGGAATTTATAAGTTGGTTTTGAATCTTTGGGTATTAAATAAGCTTACGGAAAGCTTATATAGGATTTAAACAATAAAGATAAAGGAATTATGAAGGAATTTACAATATGAGTTTTAAGATGGAATTTTGATAGGGTATGGTTGTTGAAGTTTTATGGATGAATTTGACTTGTCATCAATCTAATTAAGAAGTATGAAGTGTTAGAATTGGAACTAGAACACATTGAAAATTTGGTATGATTTTTGAATCTCGTATGGAATATAGGATTTTGAGGTTTAAGATGAAATAAATGAATATAGATTGGTTTAAGTATGTGTACTAGAGTTAAGAATGAAAAGGGGATGATATATGAAGTGTTTGAGTGGAAATGAAGTAATTTTCGGGTTGAAAATATGATTTCTGGGCAAGGGGAATCGGTACCCATTCAAGGGGAACCGATACCCCTTCAAACGAACAAGAATTTCCAGTATGTCATGGGGGAACCGATACCCCCATAGGGGGGGAACCGATTCCCCCCTAAAGGAAAATTGGGAATATGGATTTAATAAGTTTGTTTAAGTTGCTAGTATTCAATTACAAGGTGTAGGTATCTAATGATTACCTCGAAATGTACATTTATGTAGATTCTACGCATAAAGAATTCCGGAACGTTTGGCAAGTAAGATCGATCAAGGGGGAAAGATAAGAGATTGGAATTGACTAGTGAGGCCAGGTGAGTGCATATTAATTAGTTTATGGTGCTAAATGGAAACAAGACTTGCGACAAGTCTATTTCCTCTGTTAGAATGCATGAATATATGATTATACGTATATGAATGACATGAATTGTATGTATGCATGATTATATGTGTTAACATGCTTCTGAATGTAATGTTACGAGAAGTATGTGCTATGTAATGTATATATATGAACATATGTGAAACTGAACTATGTGACTGCATGAGAAAGATATGAGCCATACGACATGATATATGTGAACATGAGAAAACAAAGTATAAGATATGAACTATGTGATCCTATGAGAATATGAAAAGAAGCTATGTGACTACATGTATATGTGAAAGAAGCTATGAGCTTATATGGCATGTGATATGAAAGTGTATATGTGAAATGATATGAAATATATATGTGAAAACAAGTATATGTTATGAGATAAGATCTATGTGATTACATGCAACATATGATATTAGATATATGTTTACACGTACATGTGATACGTGACTGAAAAGAAAAGCTATGTGGTTATAAGAGAACGAATATGAATAAGTAATGTGAACTGTTATAAATGATAATGCCCATGTTATGTGATATGAGAGCTAGGGGTATAGTTGGCATGCCAAGGGTCGAGGGTTTACCTATGTTCTTCGGGACATATGGACTGTTTACCTATGTTCTTCGGGACATATGGACTATTTACCTATGTTCTTCGGAACATACGGACTGTTTACCTATGTCCTTCGGGACTATGGACTGATTACCTAGGTTCTTCGGAATCTATGGACTGGTCCTTCGGGACATTGATCGAGCTGTGGTGACAGCATATGTGTGCACAACCTCAATGTACTCACATACCTTAAGTTCTCACTAGTGTACATGGGCTAATAAAGTGATTAAACAAGCATACTGAATGTGATATGTATACGATGGGTTTATAAGTGGTTTGAAATGTGTTACGTGAACCATATGATGTTGTGTGTGTATAGCGTTTGATTGAAAAGGTTAACAATAAAAGTATGTGATTACATGATAAACTGTTAATGATGAATTATGTGTCTGTATGTATTTATTGTAATTAATCTGATATGATTTTATATGATACGAAGAATGCATGGAATTGGTATAACCTGATAGAACAGCATGCATGTATTGATATATGTTATGAAGTGCATTATAAGTCGTTATGCCTCACTAAGTCTTCGACTTAGCGTGTGATTGTTTCACACGTAGGTTTCGAGAAGAGTAAAGAGTAATGCGGAGCAAGACAGGTCAGTTTTCCTTACCAAATGTGAGATCAGAAAATGTATGTACTGTTTACAGAGTGTAGTTGGCATGTAGTCTAAAGATATAAATGGTATGAACTCTGATATCTGTTGTAAACGTTTTGAAATAATTTAAATGTTATCAAAGTTTTTAAATTACTCACTATTTTATACGAATAAATGTTTGAAAAGTCAATGTGACACTTTGGACTCGTATCCGGGTCGGATACGGGTTGGGGTGTTACATTTAATGGTATCAGAGCTATGGTTTAGCCGATTCTCGGCATAAACCGAAGTCCAAAGTGTCATAAAAGATGTACATACCAACATAGATTGGAAAATTTCTGATCTGATAGTGTAAGGAATATGTTGTCTTGCTAATAGAATAAGAATAGTTTAATACAGTAGAAATCCGATCGTGATAATTTCGAAGTAAGTGAAAGGTGATATTCCTGATTGTGATAGCTATTCACTTGCCCTGGCCAGGCAGGATGAAGAGCGGACACCTCAGGAAATGCCTAGTAAGATCAAAAGTTGATTTCAGAAAGCTGAAATCATATTTGAATAATGATAGAAAATTTTCATCGTTTGGAATCGGAAAAACGATGTAGAGTAGTTTTGCTATTATGTGAATAAGATAGAAGATGGTGAACGGGTGTCACCATAAGAATGTTAAAAAGATCTAATGACGTGATGATTACGTATAGAAGAACTCAAGGATAAGTGCATCAGTGACAAGTGTATAAGATGTATATGTCAGAGCTTATGAGTTTGAAACGAAGTGATAATATTGCGCATAAACAAGAGTATGTTTATGATAAGGGTTTGCAGTTAAGATGGAAAGAGTTAGCATTGGCTAACTAGAGTATGTGATAAAAATGTACTGGAATTATAAGATTATAAGATATTGTCAGGATATGATAACCAGATCTGCAATGGATCTGGATACAGTTGCATATTTGGATCATAGTAATGTGGTATAGTAAAGGAAAAGGAAGTAAGAATTTGTATATTTAAGTAAGGTGAGGATTGATAAGAAGAGTTTGAGAATGTGTATATTGATGATCAGATTATAAGACACAGGAAGTCAGAATGTTGAGTTTGAATAAAAGAAATTTCGGGATATATGAGAATAGATGTGTAATTGATAAGTTGAGTAAGCGAATGTTGAGATGATTTAGACTGGAAAGGATGTATATGATTGGTATATAGGGCTTGTGCCCTAGATTGAACGAATGTTATTATCTAGCTGTCAGAGTAAAAGTGATAGAATTATAAGATAGAAGGAAAAGATAAAGTTGAGTTAATTGATTATGATATGAATTTGAATATAATTGTATATTCTGAGCAGATAGCTATGATGTAGAAACAGAGATAAGTATTTGCATGGAACCTTCAGGAAGGAAAATACAAGTATAAGAAATGATAAAGAATGGAGTTATGGATAAGAAAGGGGTTATCAGAGTAATGAGGATGCAATGAAGATTGGTACATAAAGATGAGTATAAGTGATAAGACAGAGTGTGAATATGAAAGGAAATATGATTTATGTATAAGGAATAAGGAGTAAAGAAATGAAAGGGATTGATTTAAAAGAATCAGATACGATAAGTATGGAAGTACAGAGGACAGTTTTGATATATAGTGATGAGGTGAATGTTACTGTCAACGTGATGAGTGACATTATATAGAATTTAGAAAGGTCAAAGGAAAAATGCATAGTCGAATGAGGGAAAAGAAAACAATGGATTGATATTACTGGTTATTGTTTATATGATAAGCAACAGAAGATGAATGTATAAACGAAAAAGATAGTTAAACTTAAGGATTGGAAAGTAAGTTTCCGATGATGACAAGAAAGAATAAGTCAGGGAAGCAACATAAGAACATTATAAGATATGTTCTTACTATGTTCAGTGAAAATTCGAGGGCGAATTTTCTTATAAGGAGGGGAGATTTGTAACATCCCGAAAGCCGGGTCAGTGACTAAAATGTAAATTTGGGAAATTTGTGCTCAATTTTGAAATAAGTTAAAAGTTTTGGGATTTAAGTAAAGAATTTTGATGATGGATTAAATAGCATAGATGGATAATTAAAGGGGCAATTTAGTCTTTTCAGTTTAAAGAATTTTGTATTTTCTTTAAATACAAGTGATACACGTGGGTTTTGGGAGTTCTGGAAGCCTTCTTCTTACTCTCTTTCTTCTTCTCGTAGCTCCAACTTAAAGGTAAGTTTGATTTTTAACTGTTAATTTCTGGAATTTATAAGTTGGTTTTGAATCTTTGGGTATTAAATAAGCTTAAGGAAAGCTTATATAGGATTTAAACAATAAGATAAAGGAATTATGAAGGAATTTACAATATGGGTTTTAAGATGGAATTTTGATAGGGTATGGTTGTTGAAGTTTTATGGATGAATTTGACTTGTCATCAATCTAATTAAGAAGTATGAAGTGTTAGAATTGGAACTAGAACACATTAAAAATTTGGTATGATTTTTGAATCTCGTATGGAATATAGGATTTTGAGGTTTAAGATGAAATAAATGAATATAGATTGGTTTAAGTATGTGTACTAGAGTTAAGAATGAAAAGGGGATGATATATGAAGTGTTTGAGTGGAAATGAAGTAATTTTCGGGTTGAAAATATGATTTCTGGGCAAGGGGAATCGGTACCCATTCAAGGGGAACCGATACCCCTTCAAACGAACAAGAATTTCCAGTATGTCATGGGGGAATCGATACCCCCATAGGGGGGGAACCGATTCCCCCTAAAGGAAATTTGGGAATATGGATTTAATAAGTTTGTTTAAGTTGCTAGTATTCAATTACAAGGTGTAGGTATCTAATGATTACCTCGAAATGTACATTTATGTAGATTCTACGCATAAAGAATTCCGGAACGTTTGGCAAGTAAGATCGATCAAGGGGGAAAGATAAGAGATTGAAATTGACTAGTGAGGCCAGGTGAGTGCATATTAATTAGTTTATGGTGCTAAATGGAAACAAGACTTGCGACAAGTCTATTTCCTCTGTTAGAATGCATGAATATATGATTATACGTATATGAATGACATGAATTGTATGTATGCATGATTATATGTGTTAACATGCTTCTGAATGTAATGTTACGAGAAGTATGTGCTATGTAATGTATATATATGAACATATGTGAAACTGAACTATGTGACTGCATGAGAAAGATATGAGCCATACGACATGATATATGTGAACATGAGAAAACAAAGTATAAGATATGAACTATGTGATCCTATGAGAATATGAAAAGAAGCTATGTGACTACATGTATATGTGAAAGAAGCTATGAGCTTATATGGCATGTGATATGAAAGTGTATATGTGAAATGATATGAAATATATATGTGAAACAAGTATATGTTATGAGATAAGATCTATGTGATTACATGCATATGATATTAGATATATGTTTACACGTACATGTGATACGTGACTGAAAAGAAAAGCTATGTGGTTATAGAGAAAGAATATGAATAAGTAATGTGAACTGTTATAAATGATAATGCCCATGTTATGTGATATGAGAGCTAGGGGTATAGTTGGCATGCCAAGGGTCGAGGGTTTACCTATGTTCTTCGGGACATATGGACTGTTTACCTATGTTCTTCGGGACATATGGACTGTTTACCTATGTTCTTCGGAACATACGGACTGTTTACCTATGTCCTTCGGGACATATGGATGATTACCTAGGTTCTTCGGAATCTATGGACTGGTCCTTCGGGACATTGATCGAGCTGTGGTGACAGCATATGTGTGCACAACCTCAATGTACTCACATACCTTAAGTTCTCACTAGTGTACATGGGCTAATAAAGTGATTAAACAAGCATACTGAATGTGATATGTATACGATGGGTTTATAAGTGGTTTGAAATGTGTTACGTGAACCATATGATGTTGTGTGTGTATAGCGTTTGATTGAAAAGGTTAACAATAAAAGTATGTGATTACATGATAAACTGTTAATGATGAATTATGTGTCTGTATGTATTTATTGTAATTAATCTGATATGATTTTATATGATACGAAGAATGCATGGAATTGGTATAACCTGATAGAACAGAACATGCATGTATTGATATATGTTATGAAGTGCATTATAAGTCGTTATGCCTCACTAAGTCTTCGACTTAGCGTGTGATTGTTTCACACGTAGGTTTCGAGAAGAGTAAAGAGTAATGCGGAGCAAGACAGGTCAGTTTTCCTTACCAAATGTGAGATCAGAAAATGTATGTACTGTTTACAGAGTGTAGTTGGCATGTAGTCTAAAGATATAAATGGTATGAACTCTGATATCTGTTGTAAACGTTTTGAAATAATTTAAATGTTATCAAAGTTTTTAAATTACTCACTATTTTATACGAATAAATGTTTGAAAAGTCAATGTGACACTTTGGACTCGTATCCGGGTCGGATACGAGTTGGGGGTGTTACAATAATAGTCCCTTAATTATTAAAATCGTTTAATGTTTATATCATTGGTTTGATGCTTATAGTCATTAGATTATACATTTTTATTTTAAAATTTTGTATCGAATCAATCAAATCACCGATTACACTAACCAAGAACTCGAATTTGAATTGTAGGTGTAGGAACTTCATCGACTTTACAATGTTCAACAGATGTTGATGGATGAACTTAAAACGGAAATTAACACAAACAGATTGCGGGCAACTTCAACGACCAGCTCTAGGGAGAGGAGCGAGAGTTTTCCGGCGATCAAATTCACGCCATTAAAAAATCGAAGGAGCTTAGATTTGGACAGATCGACCGGAGAAACCCCGATGAAGATGAACTGAAACTGAACATCGGCGGTGGTTCGAGCATGAGAATATTAAGAAATTATTTGAAGAGTTTATTGTTATGGATAATGTTGAGTAATTAATAGTTATACATTAGGAAAAGAATAAACACATTTTTTTCATAAGAATTGGGGTTTAGGGTTCATTTGAAGAGTTTAAAGATGGGTGGAAAGAGCTTTACCATCAATTTATTCCTCTTTATTTCCTCTACACAAAAACGTGAGAATTGGGGTTGGAAGGGGCTTTGAATTTTTGAAGATTTTAGTAAGGTTTCTATCTTTTTCAAATTGGTCTATCTATTTTTAGGAGATCAGAACATTCGAGGGAGGAAGTGAAATAAATAAAGGTAAGGATTGTTGAAGAAAGATGGTCTTTTTATGACATTCAAGCATGGTATAGTTTGTTGGGTAAACTACACAACGGTCCCTTATGTTTTCAATCTATCCGATTTTAGTCACCGGTTCAAAAACAGCAATTTGTACATAAAGGACAAAACCACTTTTTTTTAACTGGTGATCAAAATTAAATGGACCGAAAACATTAAATGACCACCAGTGTAGTTTACCCTAATTTGTTTGGTGATTGTAATTAGTTATAATTTTGTAGAGTGATCATTCTAAGTTAATTCTAAGATTCTAATCATTGATTTTACTTAAAGAAATATAACATCTCATCCCTTTTTTTTATCTCAGGCTACGTTAGTAATATTAGGATGTAAATTTAATTTATGCAAAAACCCTATAAACACAAAATAAAATATAATAAAATAAAAAGATTTAAAATATAAAAAATCCAACTCAAATTGAGAAAGGAAGTTCTTACAAAATGGGAGCAGGAGATGAGACAAGTCAAAAGACAGCCCATAGACAAATAAAAGCTCATTCATAGCTGAAATAAAATGGCTTCAATATCAGCAAGAAAGCAATATTGTTGTTTGCTAACAATGTGTAATTAACAAAGAGTAATAACATTGTTCCACAATGTCCTAAGCTCATTATTTGCATGTGTAATTAATGAAACGGATTTATCGACTCGATTATTGCAAGACATCGACTGCGTGATTTCATTGAATCACATCAAAGAAAAAGAACTATGATGCATGACTACCTGTACATATAACGACCACGGTAAGGGATCTTAAATTACCCTGGAGGTCTTTCTGAGGATCAAGTTGGCCACTGCAGTAACTTGACGGAACAGCAGAGAGTTCTTGCCTTCCCCTCCACTCCTCGCCGGGTTTCAATGTGATGGGTTTCTTAATAGCAGCAGCCTCCACAGACGGCATATACATGTACTCATCGTCTCCGAAATCAGGTATAGTCTTTGCCATTTTATCCCAGGGGTTCCACACCACTGCATGCACAAGAAATAAGAATATTAAAGCAAAGAACAGCTTTTTATTAATATACAAGAAACAGGTATGTCTGCAAAAGCTGACGAAATCTCAAGCCCGAGTTTGCAATACCTATCAGAGAAAGTAGTTCACACAACTACTTGAAATGGTCCAACAATAGTCCATAGTTCTGTTATAAACGGCAATGAACAACATAATATTTTCCAGCTGAGTGGGTAAATATGAAGTACTCTTGTTTGTGTATTTTAGAGTATCAATAGAAGTCTTAAACATAATAAGTATAAGGCTCCATATATATATATATATATAGCTAGGGGTGAACGTTTGATCGAGTCGAGTAAAAAAATTTTGAGTTATTCAATTTGACAGGTCTTTTTTATAACTCAAACTTGATTTGAATTTTTTTTTGAGTCAAGTTGTTCGAGTTTCAGTTTAAATTTAATTGTAAATATTTATAATATTATGATCCTATTTAATTCCAATTTAAATAGTTTTTTATAACTATATACAATATATATATATATATTTCTTCATATTTTTTCATATGTGATATACATATATTATACAAAGTCAAGGGACTAGACTTAAATTTGAAAATAAATCCACTAATTACTAAAAATTTCGAGTTATTCGAGTTGTATTTTATAACTTGACTCGAACTTGAAATTTTCTCGAGTCGAGTTGAGTTTATGAAATTACAACTCGAAGTCAATCTGAGTTGAGTTTTGCTCACCCTTATATATAGCACAAACATCAATAAAAATGATGAAGAAAAATAAACCTCACCAGCATCAGGGAGCCCGTCTTTGCGTAATACAAGGGTTCTCTTCTTTTCATGATCCAGAATTGCAATTTTTGTAGGAGTACTGAGATATATCTTGTCCACCTTTTAAGCAGAAATAAGAATATTTTAACAGTAAACCAAGTTAAAGTGTGAGCAGACCGAGGGGAAAAGCAATCATCAACTCACTTGTCCTTCAAATGTTATCGCATCTCCCTGTTCGGTAAATCACTCCCTGTTCTGCAAATTATCCAGATAATCGAGTGTTTCTAACCCCTCAACACGAACTTCACTGTACACAAGGAACTTAGTTCTTTTACGCCCTGATCATATGAGCTACTGCTCAATAATAATGGTATAATCATGACATGAGAGTGAGAAAACGCGGAGTTATTGACTAAACAAGCAAAATAAATAATATTAGAGAACCAATTACATTAGCACCCATATCGATAATTAGAAAGCAGTTAAATTTAAGAACAAAATAAATGATTTTATATACCCAAAGTTGACTTCCGGAATATAAAATTTCAAGATAAAGGTTCAAAAAAACAAGCAAATAAAATCTATATCAAATGAGAAATTACGAAAAATAATACTTTTAAGTGATCTAAGCCTAAGAAATGTTCTTTTTGTGGGTGGAAAATAAGGGCTGTTATTGTTAGTTACATTATCATAAATCTTGTTATTGACACTGAGAATTGTGTGAAAATTCATCATTGAAAAGCAAGTGGCTTTGGATAAGCAGGCAGAAGAACATTTGCTGGAAATGGAAATTAAGATTTTTTAATAGAACACACAAATCCAAAGGGGCAAATTAGGCAAGGATAGATAGACAACATTCTCCATCTGCTATACCTTCCAGACAAACAAAACCCGAACTACACAATCATGCTCAATTGCTCAAACACAAGACACGCTTGAGTAGACAGAGTTTTAGGCCATGACATAAACTAGAACTAGGAAAAGGACAGACGTTACTAGTAATGACAGTTTACTCATTAGAATTGAATAACGATGACGTAGAATATAAAACAAATCCTTAGATACCTGATATCAGAAACAGAAAAATATGTGTGATATGCGAATGTGAAGGTAAACGGTCTCTCATCACTATTAGTATTCCTGATACGAGATGTTAACATTAGATCTCCTCCAGGTCCTAAAGCTACCCTCAGGCGGAACTCATAACTGAGACAGAAGAAAGCCATGAAGACAAATTAATTGGTCAAGAAAACAATGTCGCAAAGATTTGAATATGGATCTCTCTTTGTGAATTGAAATTAAAAGATTAAAAAATGATACTACCTGTGAGGCCAAATCTTCATATCTTCTACTGAAGGCTTCAGGATCAAATCAATATAAGCTTTACTGGATTAGTTTGTTGGAAAGGCAGGTGGGTCAGTGTCAATGCTCCAAAATTTATTTCTGGCAAGCCCATGTGACTCAAGAGGACCAAGATTTGAAAACTGCAAACATAGAGCATGCTCTTCATGACCAGGATGATCATAGTCTAAACAAGCTAGGACAATTGAAGATCTGCACATACTTGGGGGAAACATAAAGGAATTCCTCCACGAATGGGCTTTGGAGGCTTGAACAATGCCTGCAGAAGAAATGTATCTGGTAAATTAGAAAAAAATGCACATAACTTCCAAGTGTTGTCTTCTTAAACACTTGCATTTACATGGCAGCTACAGATTAATGAATTCTTGTTACTTGTTAATCACATTCATTTTATATCTCATTAAACCAAAAAAAAAGTGTCTTCTTCTTGTTTAACTTATTGGTCACATAATGCGACAAAAAAGAAAGACAAGCAAAGAAAATAAGTTACTAAACAGTATTTTTTCCTAAAAACATCTGAAGTACTTCATTTCATAATAGAACAAGGAGTTTCAAACAAATTAACACAAGTTAAATCAATTTCTTTAAACATGACATCACTAACTTGTTTTTTCTGAACAGTTAATCTATGGGTTCATGCAATTGCAATAACGAACGAATCAGTTATTTATGTTCTCAAAATCGCTGGAAATGTTTTCAATCTAGAAAACACATAATCTGTCTAACTTTCGCCATTGCTCACACTAATAAAACACAGATCACAGGTTGAAAAAGGCAACAAGGGAAGCATAAAGCGTCCACTAGAGGATGAATTAAGTAGCCGTGAGATGCCAATCCTTTAGAACAATTTAAACTAAATCTACTACCCAAATGCTATTCCATCTCTCTCACATCTACGTATTAATAAAGTATAAACGCATAATTTCAAGGAAAAAAAGATTAGGTCTAAATTAATCATCGATTCAAAGGATTTGAACAATATACTTTAAACATTATATATCATATTTAGCCAAGAAAATTACAGTCACTGGAAAGCACCTTACTACTGACGAAAAGCAACTCCTCTCCATGCTCATTGCCTCATTCTTCCAAGATGTCACATGGCCTCCATACAAATACACCTAAAAAAGAAACAATATTAAATAGTCAAAGATATATGGAAAATAACAAAAACATAAATTCAAAGAAATGAAAGGAGAATAAAGCAGATCAGATTGAACAGATCCATAAATAAAAAAATCTAAAATTCCAAAGAGAGAGAGAGAGAGAGAGAGAGAGAGAGAGAAACCGAAATGCTTGTAAAATTACCTCGGCAGAGCTGCCACGAGACTCGCGGAGGATGATTTTTTCGAGGCTATTAATGCCCTTAGCTAACTCAACAGCTGCCATCTCTCTCGACAAAGAACCTCTCGCGAAGAAATGGAACAACAAAATTACAAAAAAAAGATCTAAATATGAAATCATGCGAGACAAAGATAGAACAGAGATTGAAGAAGAAATCTAAGAAGAACAGAACTTGAATCAGAGAAGAACGGCAAGAGGAACTAGAGAGAAACGGTTAAAGACGAATCGTCTTGAATCTAGAACACAATTGAAGTTCGGCGAAACCGTTAAACGGCCACCATTGGCCCAATACCCTAGGCCTGCCCAATTAGGGAGGGTATGAGTTGTATAGGATTTCGATCAATCCGACCCGACCCGAAAATTATACATCTTCCACCCGAATCCGAGCCATTTTTTGAGATAAAATCTGAATCTGATCCAAAATAATATATTTATTAAAATTTATTATTTTATTCAATAAAAATAGAGATCTAATTGAAAAAGATAATACATAAAGGGGTACTATTGTAATTATCCATAAATATAAAGGTAAAATTATATGTTTTTCTCAGATCAGGTCAAATATTTTTTGCCCAAAACTCAAATCCGACCCGACCCGACCTAAATACAATCTCTAAAAGAAAACTGACCCAACCCAAATTTAAATTTAGTTTAAAAAATTGATCCGATCGGATAGGATAGGGCTGAAATCTGTCGGATTCGGGTCAATGCCCATCCCTATACCCAATCCACTCTGCCTCAATGTTTGACAACGGTTTATCTGTACTAAAGGTTATCATAGTCTTAAAATTTTCAAATTTAATCTTTATATTCTAATTTTTCGACATTTGATTTTATTATTTTAATTTGAAAATCATGATTCATTTTTTTAAAATTCTATTCTATTTTACTATTAATTATTGTACTGATAATTATATTAAACAACAAAATAACATACGTATAAATATGTACTTAGAAATAAACACATACTTATACCGCTGTAAGTATATTTTTATATTTTTAAATATATTAAATTATTTGTGTAAAATTTTAATAAATATATATAAATTAAAAATAATAAATACTATTTTTTGAACTCTCATGTAAATATATTCACTTTAATTTTGAAAATTTAACTTATTAAAATGAAAATATATCTCAAGAAAAAATTGTAAAATATATATTATATATCTCTTACATTTCTCCAACTAAACCGAATAAAATGGTACAACAATCTTAATAATATGCAAAGTAATGTTACATTTCTTTAATTTTATTCCCATAGATAATCTTACATTACGTAAATTAAACGATCCCTTATTCTTATATTTAAGGGTCAACTGCATATTTAGTAACCCAACTATCACTTCTGTTATATTTTGATCATTCAACTATTTTTTATTTCAAATTCATACACAACTTTATGTTTTAGTTTCATTTTAGTCACCCACCGTTAAAAATTAATAATGATGTTGATGTGTCACCATAACAACAACAACAACAACAACAATACCCTATTCCCATATGCAATGGGGTAAGGGGGAGGTAGGGTAGTAGGCTGCCCCCAAACGTCAGGTTTGAGAGCAGCTTCCGTGTAAGACCTCCAACAGTAAGAAAATTAAAAAGAAAGATAAAATGCAATGCATGTATAAATAAATAGAATAAATACATAGCTGAAACATGCATCATATGCAGTCCACGTATGCGCGTCTTTAATGGGAAGTAATCCCTGCAAATAAATCTCTGCGTGAAAATCTCTGCATATAGATAGAAACGTAAGACCCGACTAAATTTTAAAAGATGAAACCTGAAGAGAATGATACACAATAATCAACGATAGCAAGCTACAAGAAGGAATTAAGTCAAATGGGTTAAAACCTAAACTAAGGCAACACTACTCCGCTACCCTAGTTCTAAGCCTTCAAAAATTCTAATGACAGAAACACATATAAAGTAAAAGTCATTGGAAATTATTACAAAGGCATTAAAAGGAAGACAGAGATGTTACACCCTATGTTTGTGACCCGTACTACTCGGCTACCCTAGTCTTAAGTCTCCATACTTTCCTATCAGAGGTCATGTCCTCGGTAATGGCTAAATCCTTCAAATCATATCTCAAGCAGTCTTCCCACTTCCTCCTTGGTCGTCCTCTCCTTCTGGCACCGTCAACTGTAATCGACTCTACCATCCTGACCGCATCCGACGGTTGTCGCCTAAGGACATGTCCAAACCACCGTAATCTTCCCTCCCTCATCTTTTCGGATACCGGCACCACCCCCAAGGACATCCTAATAGCAGAGTTTGGTGTCATGTCCCACAGAGTCCTACCACATGTCCATCGAAGCATTCTCATTTCTGCGGCCTCCATCCTCCTTTCGTGATCCTTCTTGATTGCCCAACATTCTGTTCCGTACAACAGTGCTGGTCTTATTGCCATTCTATAAAATTTTCCTTTAAGTTTTTAGGCACCTTCTTGTCACACAAAACTCCAGTAGCAGCACTCCACTTTATCCATCCCGCCTTTATACGGTGTGTAACGTCATCATCTACACCCCCATCTTTATGTATCATAGACCCGAAGTACTTGAAACAATCCTTTGAGGGGAGAACATGTCCTTCTATGCATACTTCCACATCTGCATCGTTTTGGTTCCCACTGAAGTTTGAACATAAATACTCTGTCTTTTCAATATTGATCCTGTGACATTTTCATTTCAAAGCAGTTTTCCAGGTAGCCAGTCTACTATTCAACTCAGTTTTTATTTCAGCAACTAGGACAATGTCGTCAGCGAAAAGCATACACCATGGGACACCGTCTGGTGTCGCCAAAAAGATGTCGTCCATAATTAAGGCGAAGATGTACGGGCTAAGAGTTGACCCCTGGTGGAGTCCGATTTCCACCGGGAATGCCTCAGTGTCGCCAACTGTAGTCCTGACATAAGTAGTAGATCTACAGTACATATCACGAATTGCTCGGATATAAGCGGTTGGGATCCGTCTCGTTTCCAAGGTTTTCCAGATCGTATCGCGTGGGACGCTATCATACGCCTTTTCAAGGTCAATGAACGCCATGTGAAGAACTCTATTTTTTCCCTATATTTCTCCATAAGCCGTCGAAGTAGATGAATTGCCTCCGTAGTCGACCTGCCTGGCATAAAACCTGTAACATCCCAAATTATGGGTTAGTGACCAAATTGTAAAGTTTCATAATTTGATGACTAAAATAGAAGAATGAAATAGTTCTATGATTATTGGATACATATGATGAAGGTTATTTTGTAATTGTTAAAGGAAATAAAGGGTAAAATGGTCATTTGATCATTTAAGGAATTATATACACGTGGGAAATGGGAGAAACATCCAGAGTTCTCTTCTCCTTTCTTCTTCTTCATGCGTGGGAGAGCAAGGCAAAGGTGAGAGTTTTATTAGTTGATTATTATTTGAATTTTTAAGCTTGGTTTTGATCTTTAGTTGATGGATAAACATAAGGAAAGCTTGGGTTACAGTAAAAAATCAAAGAATGGAGGGGTTAAGAGAGATTAAAGATTTAGAGTTTTTATATGAAACTTTGGAAAAGAATTGATAAGTAGAATTTGAAGTTAAATTTGACTTGTCAATGGTTAAATTAAGAGATTTGGAGTGATAGAATTGGATTTTGAACATATAGAAAATTTGATATGATTCTTGAATTACATATGGAAGATAGGATTTTGAGGTTTAAGATGAAATAAATGAATATAGATTGGTTTAAGTATGTGTACTAGAGTTAAGAATGAAAAGGGGATGATATATGAAGTGTTGAGCTGAAAATGAAGTGATTTTTGAGCTAAAAATATGATTTCTGGGCAAGGGGAATCGGTACCCATTCAAGGGGAACCGATACCCCTTCAAACGACAGAATTCCAGAATGTCATGAGGGAATCGATACCCCTATAGTAGGGAACCGATTACCCCTAAAGGAAAATGTGAATATTGGTTTAATAAGTTCGTTTAAGTTACTAGTATCCAATTACAAGGTGTAGGTATCTAATAATTGTCTTAAAATGTATAATTATGTAGATTCAGAGCCTAAACGAGTTCCAGAATCATTGACAAGTAAGATCGATAAAAAGGGAAGATAAGAGATTGGAATGGACTAGTGAGGCCAGGTGAGTGCATACAAGTTAGTTTATGATGTTTTATGGAAATAAGACTTGCGACAAGTCTATTTCCTATATTAGAATGCATTAATTTATGATCATAGGCATATGTTTGATTTGGGGTATGTGATATATATTACAATATATGTTAAATGATTGTGTGAATACATGTATTGTGATAAGTATAGGAATTAATATGAATGGTCTATATGATTGCATGGGAAGGTGAAATAGGTTATATGATAGGTGACTATACATGTTAATAGTATACGTGATCAATTATAAGAATTTATATAATAGATTTATATGACTACATGAGAAAGGTGATGAGTTAAATAAGATTAGACTATAGAGTAATATGAGAATAATATATTAGTGAAGGGAATTGAGTATAAATGATGATACCAAACCATAAGATAAGTATTTACTTATAGGATAATATGATATTATATGAATATAATATATATCTTTATGAGGAAGAATTGGGTGTTATATGATTTAGGTATGAAAATGATCTATGCGTAAGTAAATTACGTGATTATGTGACTATAGGTGAAACAGAGTAAACTAGGTAAGTAGAAGATAGGTAAATATATGGCTATGGAACAAAGTATGTAATAATACAATGTTATTTGATTTATGATTTGGATATCTGAATGGATACATGAAATGGATATAGGCTATTATATATGTTACATGATTGTATGCATGTGTGATATATGCTAAGCCAAGTGACTATATGAAATATGTGATTATAAGATCAATGATTACACGTACATATGGTACGTGACAGAAAGGAAATGATATGAATAAGTGAAGTGAAATGATATAAATGACAATGCCCATGTTTTGTGTCTTGAGAGCTAAGGGTATAGTTGGCATGCCAAGAGTCGAGGGTTTCATAGGTCCTTCGGGACAACTCATAGGTCCTTCGGGACATATTCACAGGTCCTTCGGGACAAATTTCATATGCCACTCAGTGGGACTTATACGAGCTGTGGTGACAGTAATAGTGCACAACCTCAATTTACTCGAATACCTTGAGTTCTCAGTAATGTACATGGGCCCATAAAAGACATTGAAAGTATTTATAAGATTCATATGTGATATTGTGTGCATTCCTAAGTGAAATGTATTTGTTATATGAGATTGGTAATTATTTATGCAATAGTGAGATTTGAAGTTTATATTATATGCTGATATAGTATATAAAGAAATTAGTGATGATCAAATGAGAAATGATAGGTACAAAATCATATGATAAATAGAGATTATGATGATGATGGTATATGAATATGTATGCATTTTATTTTATGAAATGTTATATGGTTTTCATATATATTTTATATGCCTCACTAAGTCAACGACTTAGCGTGTGATTATTTCACGCGTAGGTTTGAGAAGAGGAAGATTGGTAAAAGTTATGCCAGACAGGTCAGTTTCTCCTTTCCAAAGATCAGATCAGAACATAAATGTATAATATGTATTTTGTAACAATGATAGTGGTTGGCATGTAAATAAAGGTTTAAATCCGATGTGTTTTAATCGGTTTTGTAAAATCATATGATTAAGTTTTGTAAGGTTCATATGTAAATAGAGATTTTATACGAATTTATAAGTATTTTACCGAAAGTACTGTAGCAGGTAATGTTCATACGGTACTGTTCATACCGTATTTTACTATTCATAAATATGTTTTTATCTCATACTTTTATACCAAACACAATTGAACAATATATGATCACTTTTTCTTAATATAAGTTCAAATGTTTTGATATTTTGTAAGAAAAAGGTTTTAAAAAGTCAATGTGACATCTCAGACTCGTAGTCGGATCGGATACGGGTTGGGGTGTTACATTAAATGGTATCAGAGCCAAGGTTTAGCCGATTCTAGGCTAAAAACGAAGTCAAAAGTGCTTTAAAAAGTATACATGCCAATACTAAGTGGAAAATTTTCTGATCTGATAGGGTAAGGAGTCTGCTGTCTTGTAAATAAAGTTAAATTGTTATGTTATATAAGATAAGTGAATACTGAGAATGATTTATGAAATTTATATATATGTTTATATGATATGATGGATGACATGTGAACATGTGTAATTGACATATGTTATACAATATGAATTGGATGAGCATATGCACACGTGATATCTGATAGAAGAAATGATATGAGCACATGAAAATATGAGAGTTTCCAAAGTAAAATACAAGACGATAGACCTGAAGATAATAGCATTCACCTGCCCTGGCCAGGCAGGTAGAAGAGCGAAAACCTCATGGAATGTCTGTATAATATTAGAGAATGATTCATGATGTTGAATGATATTCCGATGTGTTTTAAATTGTATACTTCGTTAACTCATAGAATGAATGTATCGAAATAGTTAAAAGAGTTATGAACACCCGATCTCAAGGGTGAATTTGAGGAAGGCTCTGTTGTTACAGACCTTTGGATATATGATATGAAAATAATGCTAGAAGATGTTCATTTCTCCATAGTGGAGAAATTAAATTGAGAAGTTTGTTATTATGTGGATAAGATAGAATATGGTGAACGAATGTAACCATAAGAATGTTAAAAGATCAAGTGACGTGGTTATTGTTTGTAAAAGAGTTTGTATTCTAGATGAAAAGGGTTAGCATTGGCTAACCAGAGTATGTGATAAAAATGTAATGGAATTATAAGATTATAAGATATTGTCAGAATATGATAACCAAATCTGAAATGGATCTGGATACAGTTGCATATTTGGATCATAGTAATGTGATTATAGTAAAGTAATGAAGAAAAGGAAGTAAGAATTTGTATATTTGAGTAAAGTTGAAGATTGATAAGAAGAGTTTGAGAATGTGTATATCGATGATCAGATTATAGGACACTGGAAGTCAGAATGTTGAGTTTGAGCAAAAGAAATTTCACGATGTATGAGAATAGAGGTGAAATTGATAAGTTGAGTAAGCGAATTTTGAGATAATTTAGATTGGAAATGATGTATATGATTGGTATAATAGGGCTTGTGCCCTAGATTGAACAAAAGTTATTATTTAGCTGTCAGAGTAAACGTGCTAGAGTTATAAGATTGGAGGAAAGATAAAGTGGAGTTAATCAAATATGATATGAATCTTGATGTGGTTATGTATCTTGATCATACAGATATGATGTAGGCAAAGAGATAAGCATTAGTATGTTTTAAAAAGTGGCTTTAAAGAAGAAAATATAAATACAAGAGATGATAAAGAATAAAGTTCGGTATAAGAAATAAGGATATCAAAGTTATGAGGATGCAATGAAGATTGTTACATAGAGATTAATATAAGTGATAAGACAAGAGTATGTGAACATGAAAGAAAAGATATGATTTATGTTTAAGGAATAAATAAAGGAAGAATGGAATAAAGAAATGAAAAGGGATTGAGTTAAAGGATCAAATATGATGAAGGTTATATGGAATGTAGATGATAATTTTGATATATAAGTAAGAAAAGTATGTAAGGTTATATGAAGAGATTAGGTGTATCGTAATACAGACAAAGATGAAAGAATGAATAAAAGTTTAGATTGTGGTGAATTAATTAGAAAATGAGGAAAGAAATCAATTGATTGATTTTTGATTTTGAGTGATAAGAATTGATGTTATTGTCTACAAGATAAGTAACATTATATGAATGAAATCAGAGTTATGAATTTGAAACAAAGGGATAGTATTGTGTATAAGAAAGAGTGTGGAGATGATAAGGATTTGTACTTTAGAATAAAAGAGTTAGCGTTGACTAACAAGATTTTGTGATGAAATTGTATTGGATATAGTTGTATATTTTGATTACGTAAATGTGATATAGTGAATGAAGTGAGGATTCGTATGGAAGTGTAAATGATAAGTTCGATATAGAAACACGAAAAGTGTGCAAGGTGATGTGAAAATATTGTTTGACTCCTTAAAGTATATGTTTAATCACAATTGAAGAAGATTTAAAGTTGTGTTTTGGTCAAATGATGACGAAATACAAGTTGTTATGGTTATAAGGTATTTAGAGAGTTATGAAGAACTGGATGGATTTATGATATAGAGTGATGAGATGGATGTTACTGTCAATGTGATGAGTGACATTATATGGAATTTTAGAAAGGTCAAAGGAAAATGCATAATTGAATGAGAGAAAAGACAACAATGGATTGGTATTTCTGGTTATTGTATATATGATAAGTAACAGAAGATGAATGTATAAACGAAAAAGATAGTTGGAAAACTAAAGGATTGAAAGTAAGTTTCTGATGATGACAAGAAAGAATAAGTCAGGGAAGCAGCATGAGAACGTTAGAATATATGTTCTTCTCAGGATTTGCAGTGAAAATTCGAGGACGAATTTTTTTTAAAGGAGGGGAGATTTGTAACATCCCAAATTATGGGTTAGTGACCAAATTGTAAAGTTTCATAATTTGATGACTAAAATAGAAGAATGAAATAGTACTATGATTATTGGATACATATGATGAAGGTTATTTTGTAATTGTTAAAGGAAATAAAGGGTAAAATGGTCATTTGATCATTTAAGGAATTATATACACGTGGGAAATGGGAGAAACATCCAGAGTTCTCTTCTCCTTTCTTCTTCTTCATGCGTGGGAGAGCAAGGCAAAGGTGAGAGTTTTATTAGTTGATTATTATTTGAATTTTAAGCTTGGTTTTGATCTTTAGTTGATGGATAAACATAAGGAAAGCTTGGGTTACAGTAAAAATCAAAGAATGGAGGGGTTAAGAGAGATTAAAGATTTAGAGTTTTTATATGAAACTTTGGAAAAGAATTGATAAGTAGAATTTGAAGTTAAATTTGACTTGTCAATGGTTAAATTAAGAGATTTGGAGTGATAGAATTGGATTTTGAACATATAGAAAATTTGATATGATTCTTGAATTACATATGGAAGATAGGATTTTGAGGTTTAAGATGAAATAAATGAATATAGATTGGTTTAAGTATGTGTACTAGAGTTAAGAATGAAAAGGGGATGATATATGAAGTGTTGAGCTGAAAATGAAGTGATTTTCGAGCTAAAAATATGATTTCTGGGCAAGGGGAATCGGTACCCATTCAAGGGGAACCGATACCCCTTCAAACGATAGAATTCCAGAATGTCATGAGGGAATCGATACCCCCATAGTAGGGAACCGATTCCCCCTAAAGGAAAATGTGAATATTGGTTTAATAAGTTCGTTTAAGTTACTAGTATCCAATTACAAGGTGTAGGTATCTAATAATTGTCTTAAAATGTATAATTATGTAGATTCAGAGCCTAAACGAGTTCCGGAATCATTGACAAGTAAGATTGATAAAAAGGGAAGATAAGAGATTGGAATGGACTAGTGAGGCCAGGTGAGTGCATACAAGTTAGTTTATGATGTTTTATGGAAATAAGACTTGCGACAAGTCTATTTCCTATATTAGAATGCATTAATTTATGATCATAGGTATATGTTTGATTTGGGGTATGTGATATATATTACAATATGTGTTAAATGATTGTGTGAATACATGTATTGTGATAAGTATAGGAATTAATATGAATGGTCTATATGATTGCATGGGAAAGTGAAATAGGTTATATGATAGGTGACTATACATGTTAATAGTATACGTGATCAATTATAAGAATTTATATAATAGATTTATATGACTACATGAGAAAGGTGATGAGTTAAATAAGATTAGACTATAGAGTAATATGAGAATAATATATTAGTGAAGGGAATTGAGTATAAATGATGATACCAAACCATAAGATAAGTATTTACTTATAGGATAATATGATATTATATGAATATAATATATATCTTTATGAGGAAGAATTGGGTGTTATATGATTTAGGTATGAAAATGATCTATGCGTAAGTAAATTACGTGATTATGTGACTATGGGTGAAACAGAGTAAACTAGGTAAGTAGAAGATATGTAAATATATGGCTATGGAACAAAGTATGTAATAATACAATGTTATTTGATTTATGATTTGGATATCTGAATGGATACATGAAATGGATATAGGTTATTATATATGTTACATGATTATATGCATGTGTGATATATGCTATGAGACATGGCCAATGTGAAATGAAATAAGCCAAGTGACTATATGAAATATGTGATTATAAGATCAATGATTACACGTACATATGGTACGTGACAGAAAGGAAATGATATGAATAAGTGAAGTGAAATGATATAAATGACAATGCCCATGTTATGTGTCTTGAGAGCTAGGGGTATAGTTGGCATGCCAAGAGTTGAGGGTTTCATAGGTCCTTCGGGACAACTCATAGGTCCTTCGGGACATATTCACAGGTCCTTCGGGACAAATTTCATATGCCACTCAGTGGGACTTATACGAGCTGTGGTGACAGTAATAGTGCACAACCTCAATTTACTCGAATACCTTGAGTTCTCAGTAATGTACATGGGCCCATAAAAGACATTGAAAGTATTTACAAGATTCATATGTGATATTGTGTGCATTCCTAAGTGAAATGTATTTGTTATATGAGATTGGTAATTATTTATGCAATAGTGAGATTTGAAGTTTATATTATATGCTGATATAGTATATAAAGAAATTAGTGATGATCAAATGAGAAATGATAGGTACAAAATCATATGATAAATAGAGATTATGATGATGATGGTATATGAATATGTATGCATTTTATTTTATGAAATGTTATATGGTTTTCATATATATTTTATATGCCTCACTAAGTCAACGACTTAGCGTGTGATTATTTCACGCGTAGGTTTGAGAAGAGGAAGATTGGTAAAAGTTATGCCAGACAGGTCAGTTTCTCCTTTCCAAAGATCAGATCAGAACATAAATGTATAATATGTATTTTGTAACAATGATAGTGGTTGGCATGTAAATAAAGGTTTAAATCCGATGTGTTTTAATCGGTTTTGTAAAATCATATGATTAAGTTTTGTAAGGTTCATATGTAAATAGAGATTTTATACGAATTTATAAGTATTTTACCGAAAGTACTGTAGCAGGTAATGTTCATACGGTACTGTTCATACCGTATTTTACTATTCATAAATATGTTTTTATCTCATACTTTTATACCAAACACAATTGAACAATATATGATCACTTTTTCTTAATATAAGTTCAAATGTTTTGATATTTTGTAAGAAAAAGGTTTTAAAAAGTCAATGTGACATCTCAGACTCGTAGTCGGATCGGATACGGGTTGGGGTGTTACAAAACCAAATTGGTTTTCCGAAACCCTAGTAACATGTCTCAACCTAGCCTCTATCACTCTTTCCCATAGCTTCATGGTATGACTTAGTAGTTTAATACCTCTGTAGTTGCCACAACGTTGGGGATCTCCTTTATTCTTAAAGATTGGTATCACCGTAGACTCTCTCCACTCCTCTGGCATCTTGGCAGTCTCTAAAATAATATTAAAGATGTTGGTCAACCACTTAACTCCCTCTTCCCCTAGGACCAACCACACAGTGATAGGAATTAAAGAAAATGTCACATCAACAGGTCCATTAATTTTTTAAAGCCTAGTGACTAAAATGAAACCAAAATATAATGTTAGATATAGTTTAAAAAATAATTGGGTGATCAAAACGGAACAAAAGTTATAGTTAAAGTACTAAACAATAGTTTACCCTATATTTTAATATATCATGAAAATGGTAAAAGCATGGATTGATCATTGATATGGTGGAAGGAGTGAACAAACTGGTGAATGACAAATCAAAGGGCGTAAAGTAAAGGTCGACTACTCAACTCACTAAGCCATGGATTTATAAGGTGGCCACTGGATAAGATTATAGCTGAGAAAATAGAGAAATTAAGTGGGAAGGAGATAAGAGGAGGTGGAGAGATGGGGAAGAAGACGAAAGGTGGTCGGAGTAACATTAACTGTAAGCAGAGGTGGCGTGTGTTAAAATAGAGGTCGAGAGAGTTTAGAAGAAAATTTGATATTTTATTTAAAGTTCAGGAATCAAATTAAAAAATTATCATTTTTAACACGCCTCGTCATTAAGCTAATGAGAGTTAATATCAGTGATCAAAATGTAATAAATAATAATATAAGTGACGAAGGTATAACTGTTTCAAAATTAGTAACCAAAATAAGATAGATAAAAACAAAAGTTACATTGGGTGTAGTTTACCCCAAAAAATATAGGATAAACTACATATTTAGGTTGCCCATCTATTCCAGTAGTTTCGCTTTCGTCTCCTAACTGTTTTTTTCAAAATCATACCTTATATTACATTTTTGTTTCGTTTTAGTCATTTGTTATTAAAAAATAAATATAATTGCTAACATGACAATTCTTTTATTTTTTTAACGATGATATGGTATTGTCTTATAATGACATATAAACATCATTATTAATTTTTTAACAGTGGGTGAGCAAAACGTAACGTAATGTATGATTTTAAGAAAAAAATAGTTGGGTGACCAAAACATAACTACTGGAATTGGTAGATGACTAAATACATAGTTTACCCATTATTAAAGTTAGATTATTGAAACAAAAATATAAAAATATATGGGACACTAACAAGGTAATTTATCCTAAAATGTATAAACGTTTGACCTAAGTTAAGTGGAGAACATTTTCCAAGATAATTTCACGTGAAAGTGCGTTGTTAACATTCAAAAGGTAAGATTTGGGACTCCGTTTTCCATCTCGTCGTCTCAAACTCCACTACTTGAAATCGAAGTCTGCATTCTCTGATTGGGACTTCAACAAAAGGTTTTCGTGCTTCGCTGATTCTTTAAGAGCAACAGTTTTCGAAGTTAATCAGGTATGTAAACTTCTTTACCTCTCCCTTTTCTCTTTTGCAATTTGATTTTCAACAATCGATCTCGGTCTGAGTTTTGATCTCTTTGAATCATGGGAATTGATTACAATTTCCGGTTCTAAATCTGGTGAAATATAGCAACTCTGCTGGAAACTTTCTGATTCTCTGTTTACTTGTATACTGTTTTATTCTCTTTTTCATTGCAAGTATGAAGCGCTAAGATTCTTTTCGTCGTTTTGATTCTCGAGAAAAAAAGTTTATGTTGCATTGTTTCAATAGATTCAATTTAATTTCAGTGTCATTATTTAGATTTAGATTTTGATTATCATATATATATATATATATATTAATAATACAATATTCTTATTCGTCGAATAGGTATTTTAAATAGCCAAATCCCAGATGGAGTTCACTTGGCAATGAAGTAAAATAGATGAGGAGAGGTTACCATTTGAAAAGCTCAATTGCTTTTGTGTTCTTTGTGGTGTTTCTTTGTTTTATTTCGTTATTGATCATTACGATGATGAAAGTTCCGGACATTATCACCAGCAACGGTTCAATGTCCTTTTACAACAACATGAACTCGCTTAAAGCCTCCGATAACTACAACTCAATCGGTTCTTTTGGAAATATGATGATCAATATGTTACCTGAAGATCTCACTTTCACCGTTTTTCTCCCTTCGGAAACGGCTTTCGAGCGTGATTTGAGGTTAAACACGAGTGATAGTTTGGTAGGGGAAAAGATGAACGATACGTACGCACTCATCTCTCGTGTGTTGGGTTTCTCAGCCATTCCTCGAGTTCTCGACTCAACTATGGTGTCGGCCGGCAAAGAGGTGTCATATGATTCGTTGTCGGGGTTTGAGTTGTTTGTTTCGAAGGATGAAGGTGGAGTGTTGGTGGTTAATGGAGTGAAGTTGGAGAGGGTTGATATAAGGAGAGGGAAGCTTGTTGTGCATGTTATAGATGGGGTTATTATGGATGCCGAGTTCGAGCAGTCGGTTCAGCCTGATTTTGATGAAGATGATTGACTCAAACGAGGCACAATTTCATGGCATTAGAATTTAGATTTTAATTTTGAATATGAATATATGTTTTTTTAATTTATTATTAATATTTAATATATTGGTCAATTAATTAATATCGTATTTTGCATAGATTCATTGTGGAATGACCATCCTAACTCAATTTATTTCATTCGTATACATTAGTGTTCAAATTCTTAATCTTACTTAAGAAATCAAATGTTTCGTTTCACTAGACCAACTGATTGTTAATAAATATAAATATATGTTTTGATACGGATATATTCCATTTTTAAAATATTTTGATGTTAAACCAAAATAAATCAATTAGTTTATTTGTTAATGAAGATCGTTGTTAACATATTTAACAATTAAACAAAAGTAATAAAATGTATTCCAACTGAGTTTCTCTATATTTCTTGTTAGATATTAGGGTAAATAACACATTTAGTATTTAAATGATCACTTTTTATTCATTTTAATACTTAAACTTTATTTATTTTTAAAATTATACTAACATTTGATTTAATTTTCAATTTCATATCCTACCATTAAAAATTAACGGATGTGAAACTTTTTTTTTTCTATATTCCACGCGTCTTGTAATATAAATTTCACATTATTAATACCGTTTAATTTTTAACAACAAGATATTAAATTGAAATCTAAATTAAAAAGTTATACACGATTAAAAAAAATTAGATATTAAAATAGAACAAAGCCTAAATATTATTAATGACACATGTCTCAATAATCTGATAACACAGAATCTTCCGAAAAAAATATAAAATAAATGATTAAATTATACTTTTTAGGTGTTTAATTTTTTTATCCAAAATAGATATTTAACGCATTATCATTTGATATGTTTAATTTTCCACAAACGTTAAAAAATATATCAACCATTCAAAACTTGACACTCATTATATATTTTTGAAAATTTATTTTAGAAGAATTAAAATTATTTTTTTAAAAATACTATGTTTTTTTCAAATCTCAAAAGCATCTGATAGATCCTGCTTACATATTATTGATCAAATGAATCTCAATGACACATTATTTATTATAAGTATAACAATAACAAAACACACTTTTATTATCCAAAATAAAAGACAAAATGAACTAGTTCCGGGTTCTTACACTCCTCTGTACAAACTTTCATCCTCAAGTTTACAAGATACAACCTAAATTGTCCCAATTACTGTTCTACTTTTAATCATTTGCAAACCCAAAAAATAAACAAAAAAATAAGTTAAAAAAAATGCAAACCTCGACCATGAAGAATTCCAGTAAGCTAACACAACCAAAAACAACAAAGAAAAAAAGGAATAATTTTTCTAGACATCCAAACAACCACATGAGGGGAAAAAGGGGGTTGAAATCCAAAAACTTCCTAGGGAAATCGGGTTCGATTCACCCCACTGCAGCTGAACAAAATGTGTGCAGTTAGACCGATTCGCGGATTTGGTTTAAGATATAAAAGCAAACTTGATGATGAAAAATGGAAAGAAATTGTACAAATTTGCAAGCATGTTGTGTTCCACCTGCACTCTCATTTGCAGGGGTGGTTTGTAAATCAATAGCAGAATCAAAGGGGGGCTTAGAACAGTTGAAGAGCCATTTTTAGCTTGTTTTGTTTCCACTTAGGTAACTTATAGAATGCATCCTTTTTCATCCCAAACTTCTCCTTGAACTCCTCGAATGACAGGTACGTCTGCATATTTCAGATATAAGAGTCTCGGAGAAGAAATGATCATAAATGCCTAGAACAACATGATACCATCTTAAAAGCATACCTCTCGCTTGGTCACATCTACTTCAGAAACAGGATCGGTTGATGTTGTTTTGAGATGTTCATAAGGGTATATCGGAAGGCCTTCCTCGTCTTCAGCCTCACCCTCTTTTGCATCTTCTTGTATAGTAAGAGATTCTAGTTTTCTGCTAATGGAATTCTCCTTAGAGTTAGGCACCGGTGTTGATTTGGGTGTCGGTGGGCTCACTTCACAAAGAAACATACTTATGGCTTTAAGTACAAACATGAAAATAACATAAACTCATCTCGAAACACAGAAAGCATATACCTTTCACAGATCTAGGTATGATGGTCTCTCGAGCTGGTGGTCGTTGTTCGAAAGATGCAGTGAGAGCTGCTATAGCTGCAGACTTTTTCGCATAATCAGGGGTCACAGATTTTGGATACAGTTTTTTAACCATGGGTGGCGGAGTAGAAAGGTTTCTAGCATTAGGATTCTCATATGCAGCTGCTAGTGCATTGAATGCAGGAGACCTTCCCCTCACACGAACCCGTTCAGGACTGAAGGACATACTTCTTGAACGTTGTGATCTGTCTGGCACACTACTGGACCTTCCACCATGTGATACCGGTGTTCTCCGCTTGGGTTTCTAAACATGTAATATGATGGTATTAAGAGAAATAACTCTAAAGACGACTGTTGAAGTAGTAACAAGAACACAAACATACACACATGCTATGTTACTCCGACTCCAGTTTTCATGTGAATGTTGAATATGGGGTATGTTCATTTTTTAAAAATGTTTTTCCATGTAATTAGAAAGTCTTTCGAGTCATATATCTGGATTTGCTTTGGACACGAGTGTTATGCATGAATACTTCAAGAAAAACGAAGTGTCTGTGCAACATAGATTATGATCACTCAATATCGAAAGCAGAGATAGTTCAACTACTCCGAAAGACTAAAGTTGAGTCTTACATCAATTGCTGGTGTACCCCCGGTTTTCACAATGATAAGTTTCCTTTGAAATGAGTTTCCATGCATCTGCAAGAAAATAAAGACATTAAGATCCTTGCAAAGATATCAACCACGAGCACTTCAAATGTAGTAGTAAATATACTTACCGCGGACTTCACAGAATCCCATGTGTAAAAACGGGTGAAGAAGGGTGGCTCGCTCCCTTCCATGACTATGTAGACCGGAGCTTCACTGGATAAATTTTCTAAGAGAACATCCTGTTCAAGAAATTTCTGAGCAACAACAGAAGGAAAGGTAAGAACACAACTTCCTAAAAGATATTGTATGAACCAACCAAGGACAAGTCCATATACATAAGTTTTTTAAGTTTTATGATTTAAGCATATGTAGCGGCACTCATGACTCGACATCCATAATTTGTTGATAATGAAAATAGTACCCTTAAAAATAGAGTGCAACGACATTCCACCTTCTATACTAACTGTTTGATCTTACCTGGCCAATAGTCAAGGCCTGCAATTTATTCTTGGTATTGACCTGTTGTCCAACCCAGACAAAGATATCCGAGTGGCAATCTAGGATGAATATGTCTTCCGTCATCAAATCATCCTGGGTGAAGTTAAATATCTCGATCACCTGCATAAGAACTTCAGTTGAAGCCAACAGTGCAGACAAAAGACAATAATGTACAAAATTGTTTTCTTTTCCTTATTTTAGCTTGTCATTTTCGGAATATAATGTCAGAAGCTCAAAGCACTGTTTCATAAGTATCATTGTGATATGATAAAAGTCATGCATACTTTTAAAATTTAAAAGCATGCTAACATGATCCATATATGGATTGAACATATGAAGTTACGAAGAGATTAGATAAAACCCTTACGTTTTAAGAACCCACATACGAAAAATTAAAAATTCAAACCATATTAAACGTGGATTTATGCTGCGGTGTTTAGGAAGTAGCAGAAACGTAGATACGAACCTTAAGATTCCCTGCAGATTGCAGTACAATTTGCAATTAAACATGATGATGAAGAAGGAAAAGGAATTAGAAAATTATAATATTGAATAAACATTTTACTTTTCTAGAATTAGGAGACCATGAATAACCTTGTAACCATTAAAGAGTGTCCAATACCTTTCGAGAACGTGCAGGAGAATAGGTGGGGATCACCTTCAGGTTCCCTTGCAATCTTTTGGCTTGGGTATTCAGATTTTCCTCCGAGCAACTCCCAAAACTGTTCGGATTCCGAACCTTCTTTTTGTGGCTTGGATTGTAAATTAGGCTGGAGAGAACCATAAGGGTAGCATAAGCCAATAAAAAACACCAAGAAAACTCAATTAGAAGTGAACATGAATCAGAAGTTAAAGAATCAAATAAAATAGCTCAAATAACTGAACCCAAAATGAATCATAATATTCAAAACAATGAAGGGAAACTACCCACTTAGCCATACTAACAAAAAGAAGTTCAGGGAAGGAACTTGCTTCAAAATATAAAACATACCTTTATCATATCCAGTTGTCGCTCAACAAGCTCATGGTCATCAGGGGAAGTTAAGTTCCCAGCCCATGTGAATATATTGGAACCACTATGTAATATATAACAGTATGAGGAGTTCAGAGATGACGCGACCTGATATAAGTCAAATAAAGGAAAAATGGAGAAAAACATAAGTTCTATCCAATAAGCAATAAATGTCCTGCAGAACAGATTATATTTTTGTATCTATACTAGCAACTGTTTTAGAATTCGTGCTTTTACATTGTCTGGTCATGGAAAAGGCAAAACACAGTCCATTCACCTTTTAAAAAACAATAAAAACAAGTACCCAACCGTAGTCAGATGGAGATTTTTCACTTCCCATAAAAATTAGTTCTAACAGGATAATCGTGTAACAATTTCATAAGGAAACAAAGATGGTAGATGAAACTTGGTACATACTGCTTCAAGTTGTATTGCTTGCATATTATCAGGTCCAGAACCCTGTACTCGAAACAGTGCAAGACCATCTTCTGTGTATGTTCCATCTGGGATTTCCTTCTCCACAATATAATTCTTGTATCCCTCACTAAGACCACCCTGATGAATTTTACATAATCGAACTAGTCATCTAGGGAAAACCTAAAACATGAGTAACCATTGAAGGAAGTTATGAATCAAAATTTCTCAAACCTTAAACACAATAAAGCTCTGGAAGATAGAAAAGAATTGAATGGGTTCACTTCCCTCGTGGATGCAAGCCTGTTAATCAGTTAAGATATCATCAGAAGGAAAGTAGAAACATACAGCAAAAGAACAATGCTCTAGTTAAAAGAAAGCTACCTGGGTAGCCTGGAACTTCATTGCTTCAACCATTTTGGTCGCTAAAGAGACTGCGGAAACTCTTTCTTCCTGTTAAGCAAAAACTCATGATCAGTAAAGTAACAACACGAACACAAGCATTGTAAGAAAAGGTATCATGATAAAGACACACATAGTGAATAAGATATAGGTATAGGAGGAAAATTCAAATCCATGGTACATGTGTGTTTACTGTTCCGGACAAAAGATAGTTGTCACCAGAAGTGAAAGCATTATGTCACTCAAAAGTGTTGGGAATTGAGAGATAAAAGACAGTCAAGGAATAATTATTCACCTCAACACTCTGCTTTCCAACCCATGTTCCTATGAGATACTCTTCTTTGTCTTCTCCAGGATAAGAATATTGAAAAATGTAGCAATCCCCGCTGTAAAATTTTGACTGATCAGAAGCTGGAAGGAGAGCTTTTTTCTGGCCATTCACACGCCAAACCTGCGCAGACAAATCAATACTATCATCAGTAAACTGGCTTCAAAATGCTGAAATCAATGTGTGCATATACTATGTCCACAGAAAGGAGAGAAAAGCACCACTGACACCAAATCCAATCACAGTTAGCATAAGAGAAAGAGGGAGAGAGATTCCCCCATTCAATGAAGTCCAAAAACCTCATAGAGCATTGCAAAGTTAAACAGTAATTTTCCATGAAATAAGATATTAGTATCACACATTAACTGGAAGAAACATAAAATGTTGCTTAAGTGCATAACATTTTGCTATATAAGGGGCTGGTTAGGGACATCCATCCCCC
The DNA here is from genome assembly GCF_006381635.1 of Hibiscus syriacus. NCBI lineage: Eukaryota > Viridiplantae > Streptophyta > Magnoliopsida > Malvales > Malvaceae > Hibiscus > Hibiscus syriacus. The sequence continues at coordinate 1,177,536 of NW_024063176.1, forward strand.
TATATTTTGAAGATTCAATAAGATGTATTCCCAACTTCTCAATAGGTAAAATTCGATCCCCATGTGAAATTTAATTGACATAGTAATTCATATTTGTTCATACACAATTACTGACTTCATTTTCCTTCAAAAAGAAACTATTAACTTCATCCTTTTACCTTCTTTGGATAGGTAAAATGTTCATTAATCCAAATGCAGCAGGAAGGGAAACTGCTAGAAAAGAACTAAGCTTGCTATATGTTCAAGCGAGATAACATGTCTATAGACAGAACTAAAGAAATTCTTAACATTGATATAAGCCCATCATTGGAACCAAAAAGATAAGTTCGTAATGTTATTCAAGAGCTTGGAATGGCTGTAGGTCATCAGTCTAACAACCAAAAGGTAACCTTTTTGTACATTTGTATATTATAAATATTTATGCACATGATCTTTCAACTTATATCATGAATTTTTCTTTCCAATAGAAAAATAAACAAATAGATGTCAAATATTTAGGCAGCCAGTTTCTTACTATTTTTTTTATAGAAAGTTTCTTACTAATGTTAGTAACAGAAAATGTTACCTTATATCTTATTTACTTCAGTTTTTACTTTGAACTTTAATCATATTCAAGTATGTATTACTTTAATGTAAGTGCAACATCCCCCAAGATAAAATTGAGAGCTCCACTGTTTGGGAAGCACAGCAGTAAAGGATCACGATATACAAAGATTTAGCACATAGGAAAATATACATAAACAACACAAGTACAAACATACCTGCAAATTTCCAGTGCAGTCAATATACGGTTGAGGTTCTTCCTTCACTGGAGCAGCCTTTGCCAGACCCTTGACATTCAGCCCTTGGCGTCGTAAAAGAGCTAAAAATATGTTTCAAGTTGACAGATAATGATTTTGATGGCTAAAATAGTAAAATTATTAAGCAAGGATAATTTGTACTGCAAAAACAACAAAATTGCAAGATAATTCAATTACTGACCAGCAACTTTGCTTCTACCATCCACAGTAACAGCAACATTAGTGGTCTGGGGCCAGGACTCAAACTTCGACTTAAATAAAACAGTCTCAAACCCCTCAATTATACGAATTATTTGGGATTTTGGTCGATCAGAACCACGGGTTAACTCCTGGTCGGTAACATCAACAATACAAAAGGGGTTAATGAGAAATCCTAATAAAAGTTGGTCTAAATCACCTTAGAAGGCAATTACCTCAGATGCTCCACTTGCGCTCTTTCTTTCATCAAGAGAAGTATTTCTTCCCATCCATACAAACACTTCTAATCCACAATCTAAAATATAGCATTTATTTGTGTCCAACAACTCGCTTGTAAAGGAATCGGTATCAACAGGCTTTGTCTGCCCCTTCTCAACACTTGAAAAGCAAACATAATCGAGGTGAGAGCATTGTTCAAAGTATGAAACAATAGGACCCAAAAGAAGGTCCTTTACCAAATGCAAAAGTATTTTCTTTCCACTCAAAGATACTAACTGATCTATTAAGAGAAAGAAAAAAATGAATTTGTGGAGGTAATCAACCAGACAATGATTGACCATAATCACCATCCCCGAACCAAGAACAAAAATTTACCTAAGTAGTTTGGCTGGATGAGACTCAACAGGTCTATCCTCACCACTAGCAGTCTTCCTTGGAAGTGGAGCAAAGCCACCAAAGAATCCCCAAAATTCTCCAGTTTCAACATCAGCCATCAGCTTTCCATCCTCTGCATAGAGTAATAAGATAGAATCTATTAGTTTATATACAACTATCCACTTCTTACTCCATTTATCTTATTCTCCCCTTCCTTCCTTCCTTCATGAACTGTATCTGTTGGTTTACTCACCAATGGCAGCTACCTCACATTTCCCATCATGATAAGTATCTTTAATGTATTGGACAACTTCTAGGGCTTTTGCCCTCTCTTGAATGGATGAATTGGACCCATTAAATTGAAATATTTTAGACTTTGTATCCAGAATAAAGATGTCATCATGATTAAGTGAGGATCGAGCAAATGGAACCTGCCATACGACACAAGCCATCAACTTCTTGAAAGAAAAGTACTGAAACGCACTCAACAATGAGCATTGTTAATCCTTAGAAGATAATGAGGCCGAAAGACTTGCCTCTTTTACATGGACAACATGTTTGCCTCTGCATACAAACAAGCGTATCTTATGTTCTTCTTCCTCAACATGTTTGAATCCAGATGCTACTCCACCTTCCTGGGGTATAATACATGGCTTAAAATAGGAAAGAAACTTCTCAGTTTCATGGCCCTGAACTTCACGATATTGAACAGCACGCCCTCCAAGGGCAGCATCAAGTTCAACAGTCTTGACTGCAGCAGCACCTGCTTCATCCTATGTTAAAACAAGTTGTGGTCACAAAATTGATCCAATAATTCTTTCTAATTTCAAATCCAATCTATACTAACTGACATGTTAGGAGTTGAACAAGAGAAAAGACGTTTGTGGGAACAAGGTTTACCTGGGATGTATCTTTACCAAGCCAGTAGTGGATATCATGACGCAAAGCACCACTTTTTAAGGCAGTTATCTGAGCCAAGAAAAAATAATAATATTATAGAACATTGTAAAAGTTAGATGCACCTTAAATCCTCAGATTAACCCAATGGAAATGAAATGAGAACATCAGCCAAATGCTTAAAACCTGGCAAAGTTTATCATTAAAAGCCTCCAGCAGACTGTTTTCTCCATTACCATTGCCTTTTAGTGTTGCATTAAAAATAAAAATAAGTCCACAGGCTTCAGATTCAGGTGCCGATAGAAGCATGCAATATCTAAATCTAATATGATGCTTCTTGACAAAATAACTTGCCTTCAAAATAACATAAGAATCGCCTGTGAAAAATTTGCCATGAGATGACTTCAGAGCAGGAACAGGGCGGAAGTTTTCAATGCGCCATATCTCAATTCCACTTCACACTGTTAAGGAGAATAGTTCATGAAGATGCGCAACTCAAAAGCAGACATACCCAAGATTAAAACAGCAGCTGATTGCTAACTATAATTTTTGTCACCCTAGACTATACATAGAACCTAAATTACTATGAAAAAATTATTTCACTGTCAATCTGAATAAGAGTAAACACTCAGGATGATTGCACATTTAAAAAATTTAAGGATACGCTTTTTGTCCAGCTCCCTGAAAAGCTGGATCTAAATCTCTCATGGAAACTGCCATAGTTCTTATTCAGCTTTAAATTTATGTTTTGATCTTCTGGGTCTTGAGCTTGAGCCAAGTAATAGATTTAACCTGAACATAATTGACACCATAGATATAAAATTACTACAGCAATATAATATAAAGAAACAGAAAAAAAAACCTCTCTCGTGACACTGTTCATGGTATTGCTATTGAAAAAGGGATCAAATTTATTGAATAAAAAAATATCAAACAAGGAGATTGTACAACCCAGATTGCACTAAATTCCTAATTATGTTGGAAGAGATGTTTTTAAGTAACCATCCCATCACACCTGATCTTGATACATATGATTTGAACATGATTTTGGAAGAAAAAATTTAAGCATCGGTTATATTTGGAATCTGTATTTATATTAGTTATTCATTAGGTAGAAGAAGTCTTGCACTACTCTACAAAGCCAATTCTTACATGTACAGAATCTATCATTGTTTTACATCTTCACAACTCTAAAATCTGACGCAATTGCCAGGAAAGAAGCATGTAGCTTGATCATTCTTTCCTTCTTTTTCTTTTGCCTTTCCTGAAAAAGGTGAAACTTCTACAAAATTCTTCATTATGGACCCAAAATCTGGTAAGAGCGTCGATAATTAAATCTTAAAAAGTTAGTACTAGTTCGGACATCGCAAACTCATAATCCCAAGTTCTAACTGCCTCTAAAGCCATTTCTTTCTTCTCCTAATCAGCTATCTTGGAAATTCATAGTCGCATTTTAAACAGTAGAGCTAATTTTAGCAGAGGTAGCTTACGAATTAAATCTTAAAAATGTTTAAACTAGTTTGGACATCGCAGAGTCATAATCCCACGTTCTAACTGCCTACAAAGCCCCTTTTTTTTCTTCTCCTAATCAGCTCTCTTTGAAATCTTAATCGTATCTTAAACAGTAGAGCTAATCTTAGCAGAGGTAGAATACAAATTAAGTCTTAAAAAAGTTTGAACTAGTTCGGACATCGCAGACTCATAATCCCAAGTTCTAATTGCCAATAAAGCCTTTTTCTTTCTTCTCCTAATCAGCCCTCTATGAAATTCATAGTAGCATTTTAAACAATAGACCTAATTTTAGCAGAGGTAGCATATGAATTAATCTTAAAAAGTTAGAACTAGTTCAGACATTGCAGACTCATAATCCCAAGTTCTAAATGCCTACAAAGCCACGTCTCCTTCTTCTCCTAATCAGCTCTCTCTGAACTTCATAGTCGCATTTTAAACAGTAGAGCTAATTTTAAATCTTAAAAAGTTAGAACTAGTTCAGAAATCGCAGACTCATAATCCCAAGTTCTAATTAACGCCTGCAAAGCCCCGTTTCTTTCTCCTCCTAATCAGCTCTCTCTGAAATTCATAGTCTCATTTTAAACAGTAGAGCTAATTTTAGCAGAGGTAGCATACAAATTAAATCTTAAAAAGTTAGAACTAGTTCGGGCATCACAGACTCATAATCCCAAGTTCTAAATGCCTAAAAAGCCCCATTTCTTTCTTCTCTAATCAGCTTTCTCTGAAATTCATAGTCGCATTTTAAACAGTAGAGCTAATTTTAGCAGAGGTAGCATACAAATTAAATCTTAAAAAGTTAGAACTAGTTCGGACTTTGTTGACTCATAATCCCATGTTCTAATGCCTACAAAGCCCCGTTTCTTTCTTCTCCTAATCAGCTGTCTTCGAAATTCTTAGTCGCATTTAAACAGTAGAGCTAATTTTAGCAGATGTAGCACATGAATACAATTCAGTCGAAGGCAAATTCTTAAAACTGCAAACAGGTCAGCTAAATAGATGACCTAACACCAAGAAGACTATTTGTTTCGTACTAGATCCATGTTAAGAATACCCAGAAAAAAGGAATTTATTTTTTGTTGGAAATTCAACATTCCATCATTGTGTTTCAGAATTTACAGTTCCCCATATATCGAAATTCAACGTCATGAAAATGACAAAAACGCCATATTTTTATTGAAAATTCACATCGAAGGGAAAAAAAAACATAGCTAAAATCATGCTCCCTAAAATCAGTTCCTACTCAGCAAAAATCCAGTATAAAAAAATGAAGCTAATTCATCAAAGATGAGCTGCAATTTATAAACCCTCCAGCACATCATCAAACAATAAGATCAAATCGTTAAACTCCAGAATCCAGAAAATACCCACTTCAAGCTAATACTTCTTCTTGAATTCGGCAGATGGAACTGTGATTCAAAATACCCAGATTCCAAAATCAACAAAAAAAATTAAAAATGATTTAAAAAAACAATTACCTGCCGTTGAACTTGAAGCCGAAGATGGTAATCTGAAAGCAAGCAGAACCCAGATCCAAAAAACTAAACAAAAACAATATGAAACTGTTTTTGAGCGTGAAAAAAAAAGTAGATTGAAAATGGAGAAAATAGAATTGGAACGGAAGCTTTAGACAGCGAAACAAAGCATGAATTGTAGAGAGAGAGAGAGAACAAAAGTTAGAGAGAGAAAGTGTTTGAGGGAATTGAAAAGGAATGATGACTGCCAGTCGTGCTTATCACTAATTTGCAACCCAAAAAGTTTTTTTCCTTCAAAATGAACTGTTAAATCTGGCTAATAATTAATTAATAATGTAGGTAGAAATATTTAAAGATGAATTGAAAGTATAATGATAAACAGAGCAGAAGTATTTCAATGGATTTTCTGAGGAAAGTAAAATAACTAAATTAAAAAATGAGGGTTGCCTTTCTTTACGGCTTCTCAATCGGTTTACAAAGATTTTTGATGTTTTTGTTACTGTTGATGTCTCCGAATCCTCGTGTTGGGTAAGAACACGAATGGTTTTTTATTAAAAAATAAATAATTATATATTTTAATTCACTAATCACTGATTAACTGTACCTAAGCAAAATAATAAAATTAATCTCAAATATTTGTATAAATAATCATTTTACTCTTAAATTTTTAAAATATTTTAACTCTTAATATTTTAATTTATTGTCAACATAATTTATGTTGGAAAGAAATCATATTGCTAACTTAATAAATTTTCATATGTGTTCAATTGATGATGTTAATATATATTATGTCACAAAGTAATAATATTACAAGTGTCATATCACTTAAAAAGATGATATGAACCTTTTAAAAGTTGATGAAAGTACATTTTCAATGGTAGGAGTAGTAGTTTAGAGGAGTGCAAGATAGTGAGAGCATTAGACATCAAGGACATTGAAATGAAAAAATAAATAAGAAATTAGAAAGTTAAAAAAATCAAATAAATGAAAAATATTTGAGTTTAAAAATAGAAAATGAATTTTTTTTGGGCAAATGGTATGTAAAGTTTAATGGACAAATAGAAGATGAAAATTTGAGTTAAAAATCAAATAAAAAACGAGTTATCAGAGAGAATATCACGTCATCATTATATTAATAAATTAATGGACAAATGATTCGAAAAATTATTATATAAAGTTTGGTTATTACATGATTTTTTTAAAATTTAAGTGATCAGAATAAAAGTAAGAAGAAAATTGAGTGATGATTTCTGTAATTTATCTCTTTAATTGTTTGAAGGAAAAAATGGAAATTAAATATGATAAACTACATTTTATTAGGTGTCTTAATCTCGTGATATCCTTTTCCTCGAGGAATATTCTTCTTCCTCACTTTTACTTGAAAAGGAACATAAGGATATAACGGTAATTTTCTGTTTGAAATAATGAGAAAAGGAAGTAGGAAAAATTACAAATTCCTTTTTTTGGCGGCATCGAATTGGTCCAGGTCCAACCACCACCGCCAGGCCAGCGCCGTCATCACCGACCACCACCGCCAACACCGGACAGGGTGTCGAAGTCTAAAGTTGGATTCTAATTTCTTAAAGGCAAAATATATATGGGAATTGTTTAGTCCTCATTCAACTAAATTATAAGTATTCATGTTCTACTTTCAAAAAGAACAAGTATTCATGTTGAATCTATAACTTATTTTAAAATATTTTATATTTATATAAAATTTAATAGTGGATGACGTACATGATTTTTTCTTGGAAAAATTAGATTAATATTACGAAATTAAAAAAAATTTAATAATTTCTCTCAAATCTAAATATATATATAGTAAACATGGATCAAATGACCTCAGTGATTAAATGATTGTTGTTATCTTTAACGTTCTGAGTTTGACAATCGCATATACAAAGTTATAAGTGTTCATCTTCAAATGGTTGTCTTTAAACTGATATCAACTTGTATTCACCTTAGAATTATCAATATATAAAACAATCTTTTTTATCAAAATCGGTATAATTTTTTTATGATTCCTCGTATTTTTAAACTCGAGGAGAGTTGATTATAACTTCTTAAAATTATATAAGATCAAATAATAAAAATAGATTCAAAACATAGAGTTTGGATATTACATACAAGTTGGGGGTACGTTACTTTAGTAACTACATGCCCCAGACAGATATTACATAGATAACATTTAACATTATTCAAAACATAATATGAACTGGTACAGCACCGAAGGTTAGGCCATTGGGTGTTTATATACATATTATGGTGGTTAAAAGCCATTGGGTGGTTAAAATTTTCGATTTGTATGGTGATAGTGTATGCTTCTTGTACTTTTGACCAACATGTCATGAGATTAAACTGTGTATCATTATTTAAGGGCCCATGGTACGTTGAGGTGGATATTTTATTATTGTTTTGACGGTTTATTCTTTTTAATTTAGATTGAGAGTCGTAGTCGGTGGTTTAATAAGTTGAAGGAGATGATTAACAATAGTGTGGTAAAGCCCAAGAGAGAGATTTTGCATCCCTTCCGTTGTGCATGATGACTTATATAGTGATTTTTAGTATTGGTGTCAAGTCTAAGGTCATGATAACTACTAATAAATTGACAAGTTAAATAAAAAGGGCTGTCGTAGATCATGTCACGGTGAAATCGAGCCTAAGAGAGAGACTTTGCTTCCCTTTCACCATGCATAGTGACTTGTATGGTGACCCTTGATGACTACTAATAAGTTGACAAGTTAAATAAAAACAACTATCTAATATCATGTTATAGATCATGTCGGTTTGCTAAAGGTTAAGTTAAAGATTTATAGTTATGCGGAGGACATAAAATTCCGGAGATTTCAATGAACTCTTTTGATGCTGCTGTCTTTTAGGCGGGTTTGATTGCAAGTTTGGTGCACTCTTTGTGCCTGTTTTAGGCCTTTAGTTGCTATATTTTTATTGACTACTTCCTAGTATTGCCATTTCTTACAATTTTAATCAAGCAATTCCATGTTTTCCGAGAAAACAAGAATGCTCTAACTTATATATACGTGTGAGTTTGAACCGAAACAACAATAAGATAAAAGGGAATAAAATTTGATTAGCCACCATGTGTGTCTTAATAAAGTTTCTAATCACGCTCATCTTTTTAATTGTGTCCGGTATTACGCAAATTTCAGTAGCTTCTGCAAATCGTGAGGGCATCGGGTTAAAATCGCTGACTCTTTTGAATGACGCACCCTCTCCGTCGCCCTACTTAGCCCCGTTCGGTGTTTTCGATGTTCTCGGTTTAATGTCACCCTGTTGGCGCTTCTTTAACGGAAGAGATTCCGAGCCGTCGTCGAGTTGCTGTGCAGGTGTTAAAACTCTTGTTCAACGAACGAAAACCAAACAAGACGAACAAGAACTATGCTTGTGTCTTAAAACGTTGTTGTCGCAATATGGACCGTATGAACCTAAACGAATTCCTCTACTTGGCGAGGGATGCCGTGTTAATTTGCATATTCCTCCGATTACTAGTAATACAGATTGTGCCAATTAACCATTCAATTCCTTTATCCTCCATATTTCATAAAGTAACATAATCCGGGCGAAGTAAAAAGTGTAGACGTGACACTTGTATTTTCGAGTTAATCGAGTTAAGTTCAAATAAGAAAACTCAAATTTGATATGTTTATTATCATGTGGGTTCGAATAGCTTCAATATTTATTGAACGAAATAAATTTAAGTATCTTAATACATGACTCGAATAATTCATGTCTATTTTTTTTCATTTTGTAATCATAATTCTCGATTTGCACTTAAATAAACTTGGGTACAAGAAATTTACGTTTAACTTAAATAAACTTGGGTACAAAAAAATTTACGTACGCCACTAAGCTCGCATATAATATCGGATTTTCGGTAGTTAACTTGCCATTAAGGTCACATAATATAATATCACCATTAAATCATATATTATAATGTTATCATTGAAGTCACAATATAATATCGTCACTAAAGTTGCACAATATAATATAATCATTAACGCCACCTAATAATCAGGCTCTCAAACAATTAAAGTTCATTGCATCTCATAAGTTAGTTGCATGGAACAATCATAGTATGAATATATACGAGTCATGCAAATCTTCTCATGACAATCATTTATGTAGAATTAGCACGAATTAATCGATTTTGGTGATTAAGAAGGTGGTTGTTATCTTTATATGTCTTGGATTTGAGCATGTTATTTGCAAGAGTGTTTGAGTGTTCATTGTCAAAGGGTTAAATCTTTTAAACAGATATTACCTTATAATCATCACAGACTAATAAAAATACACAATTGATCATTTCCTCAGAGTTATTCAAAGAGGAACAATCTTTTTTTTAGTTGTCCTCCCGGTTCTCAGGACTTTGCCCTAATCAGTCTGGACTAACCTGTGTTGCACGTCTAATTTTGGTGGGTGAATCTCCCATCAGAGATCTTTTGCATACACAAAACCTCAAACTCAAAAACTCATTAAATGATAATAAGTTGCTTACCACTTTCTGTTGGAAAAAGATTGAATTTCATTGATGAATTATATTTCTTTTGAATATTACAAATTAAAAGATGTTTTTAATTTGAATATTAGTAGGATAATTATCCTTTGAATATGTCAAATTAAAAATGTATTTGTTACCTAGTTAACTTTGAATATTTAAAGATTATATTCTTTTAAATATTTCAAATTAAAATAATATATATTTAAGTTTGAATAGTAAAATGTGATTTTATCTTTTGAATATTTCAAATTAAAAGATATTACTATATGTTTAAATTTGAATATTAAAAGATATCTAATTAGAGTAAATCTCTCTTGAAAATCCCCTATAAATATTGAGTTAATCTACTAAGTTAATCACAATTTTAGAACAAGTTTTCAATAAGTTTTTGACTAGTTCAAAATAAGAAAAGTTTTTCTTTACTAGTTTTCCGGTGATAGATGAAGGCAAGTATATTTTGTGATCTCTACAATTGAGCTACTATAATTGATCATCTAGTTGTTGTATCTTGGGAGACAGACGACCAACGATCTCGAGCACCAAAGGAGTGGCTAAAAATATGTCTTTAAGTAAATTATGTAACAATAGGCATCAACTGTTTTCGATCAAAAGATCAATAAAAAAGTTTTTTTTTTCTTTCTTTCTTTCTATTTATTTTATTTTATTTTTAAGAAGTTTAATTTGGTTTTTTTATCTTCTCATGTAGGGGTGTTCATTCGGTTAAAATAGTGGCCGGCCGAACCGAATTATCATTAACCGAATTAATCGATTTTTTTTCTTTAATCGTTAACCGAACCAAACTTTTTTTTTTTGAAAATATTAATTGAACCGAATAAATTTCAGTTAATTTGGTTAATTTTCGAATTAACCGATTTTTTTTAAAATTTTATAAATTATATAAAAATTGAATATTTTTTAATTCATAAAAACAATTTACAATTAATTTAAATAATATATAATTATAAAATAAAAATTTGTATGAATTTTTTAATTAATTAATATTGATTTAGGTTTAAAAGTTATTGGATCTTAAATTATTAATTGAGTTTTAAATAGTTTGAGCTGAGCCCATATGTTATATATAATATATTTAAAATTAAATTTTGGTTAATTTGGTTAATTAACCGATTTCAAACCGAATTAACTGTTAATCGAATTCTAAAAAAATTATTAACCGCTTCTCGACCGAACTAATTCGATGGCCGATCGAATTAATCGAACTAATTAGGTTCGATCGATTAATTCGGTTAAAACCTAAAAATAAACACCCCTATTCTCATGTGTGATTATAGTATTGGATTGTTATACTTTCAACAATCCTATGACATAGTAAATTCGTTCTTTATCATTATTTTTTTACAATGATATTTGATCATTATTATCATTATTTTATTTATCTATATTATTTTTGGATTAACGACTTTTAATCCAACAATCTTAAGACATATTTTTTTTTTTATTTTTTTTCGAGATGATATATATTCTTTTTAGTTTAATCCTTGTTGTATGTAAAGAAAGTGTTAAAAATTCGACAAAATGACATGGTTTCACCAATTTATATGTAGGAATTCAAATAATTAGATTTTAAAATCTTTCCAAGATCTTTGTGGTTGCGAACTTTATGGGGGCACACATTGAATTTTGATAGTTTAAATTTTTCATTAACAATGATGAAGTAAATCAGGTAGATGAAATTTTAATATTTTTTGTTGACTGTAGAGGAGTAATTTAAACTAATTTTAGTTAAAATCACTATATATGTATTATTCTTAATATTTTTAAGATACCTCAATCTATAAATAATAATTAGTATTATTAGATTATATTTTTCAACCAAATAAGGTATCTAATTGGCATACCATTTGCACACAAATTATTTCCTAAAATATTTCAAACAAATAAGGTATCTTCTTGCCACATCCTACACTACCACATATGATTTTTTTTGAATTAATCAATGGTATTCGATCTATTGACCGACTAATCCAGATCGGGTATTGCAGAGGCGAGGACGACCTTCCCAACCCAGTTTGCTCTATTTGCAAACGTCAGGATTCGAACACCTGACCTTGCTTAAGAGACCTAGTGTCTCATCCCAAGTGTTTGCTTAAGGACCTATGAAAAGATCATCCATCAAGATTCTTGAAAACAAAAAGAACTGAATATTCTAGAAAATTGATCAAATTCTTTCAAGTGTTTTGTATTCTTGCCATCCTTCTCCTATATACCTCAGGTGCTGTTCACCTTTTGCTTTGAAAATTATCTTGAATTTTATTTTTACATATGTTTTCTTACCTATTATATAGGTAAAAATAGAGAAATAGTTCATTTGCAAAAATTTAGAAAATGAAAATGGTCTGAAATTAATCAGAGAAATAGGATTCTTGTTACAATGGATGTCGGAGTCATCATTTCTTTCCGATGATATTGTAAAAACCGTTACGTCATGTTGACCTCGTTTGATTAAAGGGAGTATTGTTTTGGTATACCGTCTTCAAGACAATGTGTTTGCTGTTGTAATTGTTAGAAACAAAGCATGTTGAGCATTTGCTTGCACTTACTATTTTATAATGAAATAAAATAAATATTGTTCGATGGATTATTCATAAATATTTGGAGTTATTTATATTTGATTATATTCAGTTTTTTAAATAAAATAAATAAGAAGAGCCGGGGCTAGGACGTTAGAAGCCATGTGTAAATTCTTAAAAAGAGGCATTTGCTATTCCGGGGCCCTTGCAAATTTTCTTACTAAAAATTGTAAAGTTTGAATGCATTATATATAGAGAGATTGGTGATATTACTAACTCAAATCCTAACGATGTGGGATAGGGAGATCATGAAGATGAACTCATTTCTCGTAAAGTGAAGTTAAACAAAAAAAATGAGATTTTTATTGTAATAAATCTAATTTTTTTTGGGCCCTTGCTATTTCGAGACCCTGTTCGATCGCTCATGTTGTTCACCCTATAGCCCCGCCCCTATAAATAAGTATGAATATAGAAATTTATTTATAAAACATAAATAGCAACATATTAATTATGTAGAACATCATAAAGAATCGTATGAAATCATCACCCTAGTACTATATTATCGTGTAATTATGAGAGATTTTATTTGTCTAAACATGTTATTTGACATAACGTAACCCTATATTTATATTTAAGTATAATAATTTTCTTAAAATTCTCTAAAAAATACCCTTTGAGGATTCAAGTTTGAGCACTTGCGTGTGCAGAGGATGTGTTTATTAGGAAAAAAATCACATCACAAATTATTCAAAAAAAATCATTACGTCAATGACCTCTAATAATATTTTAAATTTATTATTATTTTTAATTAATCTAGGATAATACAATGCAATATTTATTCAAAGACAACTCTTAACCATTTGACATTAGATGCTCACACCCTTAATATTTTTTGGCGCTCGAACTTGAGACCTCATTAGGATGTCTGTACTAAATGTGTAGTTTACCTTAATAACTAACCTAATACACATATCCAACCTAACCTAAAATTAATTTAATCCAATGTAAAACCCAATTTTGCAAATAAAACCCCCAAACTAATAAATTCAATCAATTAACTAATTTTTAATGTTAAATATTATCGATTTTTTAGATATTATTATCATATGACATTTATAAATTTTAAATATATACGTGCTTTTAACAAAAAATTAAAATCTTTAAATAAAAATAAAAATATCACGATAGCAAAGTGATAACATCATGAGACGCAACACGTACCATCATATGAATTAAGAAAATTTTTATTAAATTTAAAAGTCGACGTTGATAAAAAAAAAGATAAATTAAAATAGCTTAAAAGCTAGAATCTTCAAAGTTTGCATCCAATACGTTCCGCTACATCAATTGCTGTACAAATGCAGATAGTTTTGTAACATTGGTAGAAATATCAAAAAGCTGAAAGATGAACATTCTTTTCGACACGAATCCATGTCGCTATGCCATGCCATCTAAATCGAACATCAGCAAGATAACAGCACCGGCTTGTTGCAAAATCCGGGTAGTAATTATTTATCGACGAAGGTCGGACGAAGAATTGCAGTTAAATTTTTATACCGGAGTGAATGGCAACCACGCCCCCAACAAGATTCTCGTACTTGACCTTCTGAAATCCAGCATCTGCAATCATTGAAGCGAATTTTTCCTGCATTCGAAGATTTCTCATGATTAATTTATGGCAACACTGTACACTGGAAAAAAACTGAAGTAAATCACTTCGAATGAAAGTCCTAGATTTTTCACATTTCATGTTCCGGACTTCTAGTTGGTTTTATAGGGCTATATTCGTTTCAAATGAAAATCCGAGATTCTCTTACCACATGTTTTAGAAGCAACACTAAGAACCGCCTAGCTTTACCATACCAACTACCAATTAGTCTATCAGGATATGGTGCCAGATCCCTTAAGCAAGATCAGGTTCAATTCCCAACATTGTGAATGGAGCTGCCTTTGCGGTATTCGATCCAGATTAGTCAACCAAAGGGTCGAATACCGGTGGTTATACCATAAAAAAGAATCACCTAACTTTCCCAAAAGTGAGTATACAACTAGAACACTTGGTCTTTAAGTAACTAATTGTATATTACTCACCTGTGGTGGAAAACGGCGGATGCTTTCAACTAGGTACTGATAAGATTCTCTATCACCCGCAACGACCTCTCCTAGTCGCGGGATAACAGAGAAAGAATAAATGTCATACCTGCATAAAGGGCAGAAAATTCATAGAATAAGGCTAAAGTAACCTGAATCTCATAAAATATGAACTTATATAAAGTGAAAAAGAAAGATCCACTAAGATTAGCGGTGCTTTCTCACATTAACTTTTAAAAGCTACCAAAGATTGATAGCCATCTATCAGATCTCGAGATAAAATTCTCAAAATGCTTCTCATGTGTGTCAGCATGTGCACTATTTGTGTGTAAAATACAAACAGAGATCACATCTAAATTTCAAATTGACAGGCACCAGCTAGATGAAGCATATTCGTAGTCCTGCTTTACCACTTAAGCGGTTAAAAGAGAAAAAAAGAGTGATCACTTCAGTAAAAAATCAAGAAGAGGAAGGGCTGGATTTCTAAGTAAAAAATAGACAGAAAAGAGTCGGGGAAACAGGAAATTTGTAGAAGAACATAATGCAAAAATCTTAAACACTATGCCTCCGTTAAGTAGTCCATATGTAGTGGACAAATCTGCCAATACAAATATCTAGTCCTTAGGCCACTTGCTTATTTCCTATATACATTATAACATGAACCATATTCAATTATGAAAAGTGTGAAGGATACTCACAATTCCTTAAACACAGGAATTTCAACATGGCTCAGTTCGAGACAAAGGAATCTTCCTCCCCGTTTCAACACCCTGAAAAAGAGAGAGAGAGAGGCACTAGCATCATATATGATATAACAAAAACCATATTCAGTTATATAGAAGAGCCAAAGTTTCATTTGAAGCAACAAGGACATATATCTGTTCCAGGGAAATTGGAAAATTTAAGGACATAGAAGCAAACATAGATGTTCTAGGGAAATTTGTTAGCCCCATGAATTCAAGCCATAATCTGGAACTCTGTCTACCTCCTTACTACTCTGAGTACGGTTGTAAAGCTAAGTGGATATTCTACAGTTTCTTTAACCAAAAGTTGCAGGATTTACAGCTTAAAAGGTGAAAAGGTTCTGAATTCCTTAATCACTTATTCATAGCAGTAACGAAACTCATGATTAATGTTAGTCACAAGAAATCAAATGTCCGCTTTCTGAACAAGTTATATTTTTTGTCTCTCTAGTTTCTCTACAAAGGCTTGGTTTCGTATAGTAATTAAAATATAATAGATAAAAGGTCAAAAGTTGAAAGCTCACCTATAAGCTTCAGTGAGAACTTTCTCTATGTGGGTGACATTTCTAATTCCAAATGCAATGGTGTAACCATCCATTGAATTATCTTCAAAACTCAGGGCTTCTGCATCTCCTTGCACCCATACAAGGGATTTGGCTTCTCCAAGACCTAAAAGCACAGGGAAACAAGATATATAAAAAAATAATTCCAAATATTGGGCTGAAATTCAAATTTCCCCTCCCAAAAAATTATTCTCCTTTGGGAGATACAAATACTCCCTTCAACAACGAGCTTATTCTTTTATTTACCTCTCTCTATGGCACGATTTTTTCCAATGTTTAACATGTTTTGGTTGATGTCACATACATATATCCGAGTTTCTTCCTGTAAGTCATCGTTGATTGGATCTTGTAATGCTCTGCGTCTGATGCTGTTAACAATTTCCAGAATCCTGAAAGCAACATCACCTGCAAAATCAGCAATTTTAACCTACGAAACATACGTTCATTTTAGATTAAAAAAAAGGATGAAAAAGCATAACAACACCCCACACTTGCCTCATTTGATTTTTCTGTAGAAAATGACAGATAAATATCTTATTGAGGAGCTCAGATTCACATTAATTAAATTCAAACGTACATCCTATTATGAGCAATATTCAATGTACTTACACTGGAAAATTAATTATCCAGCCATTAGAACTATACATGCTAATGTAACTCTTTATCACTTTTGTAGTTCTTATATTTTCCAAGTTACCTCACCAAATTTACTATTTGACAATGTTTATGCTTTCTCCACTACAACCAATGCACATATGCTATGTTTAACAAAGAAAGCCTACCAGTTCCACCAGCTACATCAAGATGTTTCATTCCTGGAAATGGGCTCAGTTCGGAGACCAGTCTGATAAATTGGGAAGCAGACACAAAGAAGATAAGAGAAAGCAAAGCAGATGATAAAAATGAAACAAGTAGAAAGATCCATAGAAAATCCAACCTATCCTTCCACAGTCTATGTAGTCCAGCACTCATAAAGTCATTCATGAGATCGTAGTTTGAAGCAACATTGCTAAAGACTTTACCAACCATTTGGCTTTTTTCTTCTTCTCGTACTTCTTTAAACCCTGAAAATTTAACACTGCAAGCCTTCATTCTATAGAAGTCAATGATTGTGGAACAGGGAAAATAGTAGGAATTCTGATACATGAATAGGGTGAAGTATTTCAGCATCAAGAGCAAAGAAAATCATATAATATGTCTGTGGTTTATGGATATCTAATATTCATAGTTGACCATTGCATTATAAGAAATAATGACTTCCTAAACCCAAATTTTCATGGTTCCATCTTTGGATATCGTATTAAGCATCAGCCATCTATTTTACAATTTGCGCGCTACAAAATATAGTGTGAGTGTCACATTTCAAACTAAAGTGAATTTGCTTCATGGCAAGACAGAGGAAGAAAGAAAAACTAAGGAATAGATCCAGACATAGAAAACAAGCATAAAGATGATCTAAGCTTATCAAGTAAACTGATGGGCAAAATTGAATTAATGAATTAATAAGCAGGAATCTTTGTTTTCATGTAGAGAAAGAAAAAAGCAGAGAAATACCAAAACTCGTGGCGTGTGAATGTAACAAAGATGCAGAACATAGCTTAGGCGAAATCCTGTTCCTGAGATTCCTAGTTACCAGCCTGAGAGCCATTCCCGGTACAACGATTTGCCTACAAAACAAAGCTCATTTTCACTTTCAACTTGCAATAGTATGATCTATGTTACCCGAATTCTTCATTTTGTGCAAAGTACTTATGTGAGACATATTTCGACGTGAACATGGGATATGCATATGATCCTTGAAATATATGGGGAAAAAGCTTATACAAAATTGAGCATATACACTTGTTCCTGAATCCTAGTAACATAGAAAATGAGTCCTCTACAATGAAGATGATAAAACAAATGGGAAACAATTAGAACCCACAAATCCTTGAAAGTAAAAAACAAAATCAAACATACAATTCCAAAAGATAAAATTGAAAGAAACAAAAAAAGAGAAAGTGAGTACGAAACGGGACCTCGATCTCGGTGATAGAAGCAGTCGGTGAGTCAGTCCGACGAGTATTGTGAAACGTCTTCAAATGGAAGTAGATTTACAAAGAAACTGAAAGAAGGCATAGGTGAGTTAGAGGACACGGGCAGGTTTCGGAATGATTACCCCGCCACCCGAATAGGAAACCCGAACCCAAACCATTCCATCCAAATATGAATTAATCCTACCCTAAACTGTTCATGGACCGGGTAGCCAGCACTGTCCGGGTCTGGATTTAGATTTTTATTAGGGTAAATTGTATTTCCTTTTACTTCCAAATTCTCTTTAAAATCCCAATCTAATTTTATATATTTCAACAATTCAAAGCTTCAGTTGTCAAAAAATAGTCGATGAGTTAGTCCGATGAGTTTCGTGAAACGTCTTCTAATGAAAGTGGGTTTATAGAGAAACTTAATGTAAGTTAGAGAACACAAGCATAATTTGAAATAATTACGCCGCCACCCGAATAAGAAAACCCTAACCTAAACCATTCCATCCAAATATGAATTGATCCTACCCTAAACTGTTTATGGCCCGGGTAGCCCGTACTGTCCGGGTCTGAATTTAGATTTTCATTAGGGTAAATTACCCATTTAGTACCTAAATTATTACTTTTGTTCTATTTTAATATTTAAACTTTATTTTTATTAAACCAATCTAATATTTACTTTAAGTTTTAATTTGATATTCGTCTTTAAAAACTTAGTGGCAGTAATTACGTGATTTTTTTCTTTTTTGATATTTTTTGTTTCTTGTAATGTAAATTTCACTTCATCAGTGTTGTTAAGTTTTTAGCGACGATGTACTACATTGAAACATAAACTAAATATTATATATAATTGTAAAAAAATTAAAATTTAATTACTAAAATGAAACAAAAATAGTATTTAATGCTTTCTGTAGTCCGTAACTGATAATTAGACTTATAAAGAGACATGTTCGACACAATATTGATATTTTGAGAATTTAATTAGAATATCTTAAAATTTGGATCAATTTAGAATTTAGATTATAGTTTGAGGATATATGTTAAATTAACCTTAAAGTAACAAAGTTAACTAATTCTAGGTTTTAAGGTTTTAAGCCGTCGCAAAAGGTTGTATTCATTCTTCTTCGTATTTCACTCTCTCTAGCGTCGCTGCCGCCGCCGGAGTCGATGCCTCTAGTCTATACTTTTTTATCCGTTTCTCCCTCTATTTTGTACTTTACTTTCTCTCGTTCTCAACACTCAACAGAAATTTCCGCGTTCAAAAAGATCTAAAAAGAAAGAAGAAATTGAGTGAAATAAGATGTCGAGTCGGCCTGAGTTGCAAGCCCCGCCGGAGATTTTCTACGACGATTCGGAAGCTCGAAAATATACTTCCTCTTCTCGTATCGCTGAAATACAGGTTCAGTTGAAAATTTAATCCTCTTTTACTTTCTGTTGGATTGTACAAAGCATTAAAATTTGGCATTTTGTGAAAAAAATAGGCAAAGCTTTCTGAGAGAGCACTGGAGCTTCTCGCCTTGCCTGATGATGGAGTCCCGAGGTTGCTCCTTGATATCGGTATGTATATTTCATTCTCTGCTCAAATAAAAGGGAAAGTACCTAATGTTATGATTATCTGATTAGGAACATTTGATGTTATTTTTAGGGTGTGGATCTGGGCTTAGTGGGGAGACAATAACTGAGAATGGTCACCAATGGATTGGTTTAGACATTTCTCCTTCAATGCTTAGTAAGTTTTTTTAACTTAATTTTACGTACCAAGGTGTAAATGAATAGAGTATTCTATGAATTGTTCATAGAATGTTCATTTATGTATATTTTTTATTCTTTCCTAAATAAATGAGTATGAACAAAATTTTTATGTTCATTTAGTAATACATAGGTGTGTTTGGTTTGTTTTTGATCGTTTATGTCCACAAACAAACTCTTTGAAAGCTTGTTTACTGGTGTAATTTCACCAACATGTTCATCAAACAAACATATTGACGAACGCTGAACGAACATGTTGACGAACAGATAAACGGACATGTTCTCGCAAACATTAAACGAACCGAACATAAACACAATAAAAAATAAACAAACGAACACAACCTTGTTCGTTCAAGCCCAATTCATTTACACTCCTAATTTTATGACACATTTATAATGTATGATTTTTTAAGGGTTCCCCCCATTTTTGTTGGTTTTGATTCATAGATGTTGCTTTGCAAAATGAGGTTGAGGGTGATTTGTTACTTGGTGATATGGGCCAGGTATTTACCAATTTCTTAAATCTCTTCAAATTAAAACCGATGGTATCGTTGTTGTTTCCTGACATAATGTTTCTTAAATGACGACTTCATTACGCTATATTTACGTTTCAGGGCTTAGGACTTCGACCTGGAGTTATTGATGGTGCTATAAGTATTTCTGCTGTTCAGGTATACTTTTGGTGCTTATTTGAGATTTATGTAGTTAAAAGACTGTTCTTGCTCATGATTTCCCCCCCTTTGTTGCTTTGGCATGCAGTGGTTGTGCAATGCTGACAAGTCCTCTCATGAGCCAAGATTGAGGTTAAAGTATGTCGGGTTCTTACTTCTTACATGCCTATCTTTTTGATAAATTAAACTGACATTTGTACATACATGCAAATGGAAGATGTGATTCTGTAGATGTAACGTGTGATGATTCTCGTGACCTTTTTAGGGCATTTTTTGGATCATTATATAGATGCTTAGCTAGGGGAGCAAGGGCAGTGCTCCAAGTATATCCCGAAAACCTAGCCCAACGTGAGCTAATTTTGAGTTATGCAATGCGAGCTGGATTTGCTGGTGGTGTGGTTGTTGATTACCCGCACAGGTATGCCGTTATTCTGTATGAACAATTTATGACTGTCTTTAAAATTGCTTCCTCTGTTTGTGTATTATACGTGTTTGGTGAGATGGATGCCCAAGTTAATGACAGTTATATCATCGACTGTTTGTGTGTTTTGCTGGACCATCTCTTCGTGTTCGATTCTTTTTACCTTATTAATTAGCTCTCGTACTTTGCATTTGCATTTTCGTTTTTGTTTATATTACAGACGTCCATCTATTATATTCTGTGTTCGTAAATGTAGGGAAGGTGCTATCCCTCCTAATGCATGAAATATAATTTTGGTGAAAATATGCATTCAGGAACATAGAAGAGTTCAAGAGAATAAAAATGAATTCAATTGACATCTCATGATATCTTTTAAACACCCTAACATGAACTAATTGTCTTCCGCCAGTACCAAAAGGAGAAAAGAATACCTTGTCCTCACTTGTGGCCCGCCATCCCTCAGCACCGCCATTCCCAGCGGAAAAGGTGAAGATGGAGAGAGTTGCTCCGATGACGAGAGTAGTGGAGATGAAGAAAACCAGACGGTGAGCCTATATATATCGTATCATATTATTGCTCTTTTCTGGTCAAGGGCTTTCACATTTTTCCGAAAAAGGAAATAAATAAACAAATAGATAAACGGTTTGGAAGGTTTAGTACTTTGCTCATTGTTGCTTCAGCTGCCGCGACACTGCCATTTCCACGACTGCAACTACTAATATTATCGTTGTATTCTTCGGGAATTTGCAGGTTAGCATTTCGGACAGGCATAGACCCAGGAAGAAGCAGAAAATAAACAAGAGAGGCAAGGGCAGAGAATGGGTGTTGAGGAAGAAGGAACAGATGAGAAGGAAGGGGAATGCTGTGCCCCGAGACACCAAGTACACGGCTCGAAAACGCAAAGCTCGCTTCTGATGGCTACGGTGTAATAATCTGGAATGCATCCGTCGAGGAGTGTTTTATTAAGTTTTGGCGATGAACTAGTTTGCATGGTTCATGTTTTATAATCTAGAACTCGTGGAAACCACAACGAACCACACCATTTGAAAATCATAGTAAGTTGTGGCTAATGCATGGTTTTTGTTACTGTTTTGATTTTACGAAAATACATATATATTATTAGTTGACCATATTCTCATATGTAATGGGGTAAGAGGGTAGGATAGTAGGCTACCCCCAACGTCATGTTGAGAGTAACTTTCGTGAGAGACCTCCCGCAGTCAGAATTATGAATTGTTCACCGTGGTATTCAATCTCACGACCACAAGGTTAAGAGTCTTGCGTTCTTACCAACTGAGTTGGACGGACAATTCATTTTATTTAGGTATAGGGATCGTCAAATATTATAATCCGATGAGTTATGATCTGATTATATAAGATTATTATTTTTAACTTAGGGTCTGTTTGATTCACTGAAAATGTTTTACAGAAATGTAAATCATTTTCCAGAAAATATTTTTCAGTGTTTGGATGGTACATTGTAAAATGTTTTACACTGTTTGGGTAAATTTTTTGAAAATTATTTTCAAAATCTGTTTTTAATAAAAAAAAACTGTACATATTGAATATGTTTTATTATTTATTATTTTTAAAAGTTTTATTATTTATTATTTTTTAAACGTTCATTTTTTATATATAATTATATTTTGTAAAACGGTTACTGATTGATCCAGAGATCGGAACACAAGTACATTTTGAAAATCTTGAACTACATCTTTAGACAGGTATGATTATAGAACCTATTAGTTAACTAAACTGAAACAAAACAACATTTGAGTTTTCTTGCTGCATGTGTATTCCATTACAACATCTCAGAAAACATATGCAATCATATGTTTCAAGCAAAATAATATGTATCCAAAATTAGGCAAAAATTCAATGCCAACAACAAAAGGCAAGTACAGAAAACTGAGTTTTATTAGAAAACATACAAAACACCACGTCGGTAGAACACCAGATTTGCTGAAGTGATAACCGACCAGACGAATACAATCCACCAAGCCATGAACACGACCACTTCTTTAACAAAAGCAGAGCAAGGCAATAAACCACAAAGGAGGTTGTATCTATCAAATGAATCAATGTCAATTTGAGATAAGTCAAGGAAGAGAAGTACCAACAGTGATGGTGCAAAGAATTGCAGAACTGCAAGGCATATGTAGTGATTGTGCATGAAAACCTTGGCTCGGCTGAAATCCAAATCTGGAACCTTGCTAGCATGCAATTTTTGATACCAAGTCAAAACTGCTTCGTTCAAAAACATCTACAGGTTCGAATGTACTGCGATGATTTGTGCAATTCCGGAGAGCAATAAGCAGAGAAGCCTAAACCTAGTGAATTTTGAATTCGAAAACCCAACATTTCTAACAAGTTCCTCCGCAGCTGATCCACCATGGAAACTATTCTTGTTAACAAGGATTTCAGCAAATGGATTGATCCAAAGTAAAGCAGTGAAAACTGTTAACATGTAATTGGTTTATAGAATCATTCTAGCAAACCATCCACAAGAAATTATGGACAAATTATATCTAATCTGATCAGTCCCAAGCCAAAAGAACCTTGCATTTTTCCGCATATACAGAAACCCAACAAGCAATCCCATGAAGATGGCAATAAGAATCCTCCAAGACCCTTCGATCGAATTGAAATGGAAATCGAAAACCGAGGGTCCTATTCCAGAACACATCATAATCCCTATAACAAACCCTAAAACACCAAAAATCACACTAAATTGCTTCTTCGACCTCTTAGAAGCAGATTTCTCAAATGATATCTTCGCAAGAGCTAAAATGATTTAGTTAAACTAATGAATGCCAGAATAACCGAAATCAAATTCACATTCCCATAACCCTCAGAGCTACCTAAATACTTGTAAAGCAACAAACAGGAAATACCCACAAAGGAGAAAAGAAAGGAATTGTGGTAACCATCGAGTCCGAGACCAGAATTCGAGCCAGAAGGTCTACTAATGGCAGCTCTAACGCCGGTGATGAAAAGAGGTCAAGCAAGATAAAAAGGGAGAAGATGAAAAGAGAGATACCTGAGAAGACGACCGTCTGCCTCGCCGGTGACAAATATTCCAAATAGTCGATCGATTTTCCAGTGTGAGCAAGGGACAGGAGAACAAAGTTGTTTTCTGTGTGGAGAAGGGACGAGAGAAAAAATGGAAAACGACCTACCCTTTTCCAAACGGTAAGTCGAAATACCATGTTTTCCTCTCACTTTTCCATTGACCGTAAAACCAAATACATTGACCTGAGTGTTTTCCAGGAACCAAACACAGGAAAACGGGGGAAACATTTTCCGTAAAATGTTTTCCCCGTTCCAAACAGACCCTTAATTTAGGTTTAGGGTAGTTATGATTCTTCTTTAATTTTACTGTGTCGGTATATGTCTGTCTCCATATAATAAAAGAGGGTAAATTACATATTCCTTATTGAACTAGGCTCTCTATTTCTATTTTCCTAACTTAATTTTCAATTTTTCTAATTAACTTATTGAACTTTACAAATTGAATTATTTTGCTTATTCATTTGTTATATCTTTAACGTTTTGATGACATGTTATTATCTTTTTAATTGTTTAATATAAAACAATTGAGAAAATAAAAAAAAAGAAACTGAAGGTGAGCGGATGTCACTATAGACCATCGTCGATGTAGATGGTGGTCGTTCGGTCTCAAATTTCATGGGTTGTTTCATCTCGACACCTGAGTTCGAATCCAATCTCTATTTTGTCGAAACTTGCTTCGAAATTCACGAATTTGAAATTGAAAATAAGGAAGCCGAAACGTTTTAGTCTAGATTTACGGGTTTTGAGGCATATTTCGATGAAACAACTATGGGATTCGGACTCAGGAGGTTACCGACCCATGAAATTTGAGACCGAACGACTACCATTAACGGCGATAGACAGTGGTCGGAATGAAAATGACTTGTGTCCAACGACGGAAATCGGTTGCAAAGTAGAGAGAAAATAGGGAGAAAGAAAAAAGGAAAAAATAAAAAAAAATGAAGAAGAAAAAAAGGATTTTATAATGGATTCGAAACGACGTCGTTTTGGTGTATATTTGTGTTTTTCAAAACGATATCATTTTGATGCTTATGTAATTTATTGTGTGAAGTCATAATACTGTTAAATAGTTAAAGGCAGAGTGAGCAAAATTATTCAATTTGTAAAGTTCAGTGAGTAAATTAGAAAAATAAAAAAACAGGTAAAGAAAATGGGAGAAAGAATATAATTCATTGAGAAACGGTGTAATTTATCGAATAAAATATCATGTGACAATTTTAAAGTTGATGGCTCTAATAAATTGACAAATAGATAAAATCAACTGTCAAATAATATTTAACCAAATAATCCATTGATGATTATTGATGGCTATTGTATCAAAAGTCTCTAAACATTTTTGTATTAATTCTGTTTCCTTCTAAAATAATCTATTCAACCAAATAAGAAGAAATCAAAAGGGCAACGGGAAACATACTAACCTTGGCATAATCGAAAAAAGCAACTAGTAGTGGAACTTAATTTATAGAGAACAGAAATGATAAGATCATTTTCTAAAGAATTAGACAAGGTATAATATCAAAATTAATCCTCAACATTTATCGAAATGATCATTTTGGCTTATGATTTTTTAGTATTTTAGCTCACAACGTTTTATTTTAGAGTAAAAAAGTTTCTAACGTTTGACTAAATAGTCACTTTGGTATTTTAGACTTTTATTTTGAAACATTAGTCGTTCATTAACTAACGATTTTCATCAATACAGAGACCTTTTATTCAAAAATAAAATGTTAAGAGTAAAAATCCTCCAATAAAATAAATATGAACCAAAATAATTATTTAATCGAACATTATGATTTTTTTCTGACATTATACCTATTAAAAAATCTCTCTCCTCGACAATCTCTTGTCAGGAAAATAAATAAATAAATAAATAATATTTTATCTCCAAATTATGATTAATATTTTAAATTGATTCTCAACCTTTATAACATTTAAATTCATCCTATGTTATGACGTTCCTTCTAATACATCGTTAGTGGAAGGTACAATCGAAGACATAATTTGTTTTAAAAAAATCCGCACAGCTTGTTACGAAAGAAAGCGCAGGCGCTCATAGCCAATTCTCTCTCGCATCAACGCCGTCGCCAGCCATGGTCTCCTTCCTTCCCTTTCCATTGCTTTTCATCATTGACGTATTCTCTCTCACTTCATTATTTTTTTACTGTTTGGTTTGAATCCGCAATCTCAGCAACCGGATACGAATTTGACTGAAGAAGAGCTCGAACGAAAGAAGAAGAAGGTTCCTTTATTTTCATTCCGATCTTTTCTCCATTCTACTTGAATCACGTCTAGAAGCATGGATTTGTTTATTGTTTACTTAGAGTTAGTGTTTTACCTCTCTCTTTTTTGATAGGCGAGGGAGAAGGAACTGAAGAAATTCAAGGCCTCAGAAAAAACTAAGGCAGCCAAACTTAAGGTAAACACAATGAAGAATCTGCTTTAGAACTTGAGAATCTGCTAGATATAATTTTGTTTTGATTTTAGATATGTTAAAAACTTAAAATTAGTGAGTGTGTTATTTCTTGTAATTCTGCACAGGCACAACAAGGATCGAATGCTCCCAAAAAGAGTGCAAAGAAGAGTGCCACGCGAGAAGTGGATGATGAGAATCCGGAGGATTTTGTGGATCCAGAGACTCCTTCAGGCGAGAAGAAAAGACTCTCTAGTCAGATGCCTAAACAATATAGTCCAGCTGCCGTGGAGAAGCCATAAGTGTTGAAAAAGTGGATGATTTGTAGATTTGATATGGTTTTTAGTTGGATTTTTATTTAACTTTTGCATTTTTTGTGTCTGTATGTTTAGATGGTATGCTTGGTGGGAGAAATCTAGTTTTTTTTTTTCATGCTGATGCAAGCAGCTTAAAACCACCGTTTGTGATTGTACGAGTCAAATTGGAATTCACACTTTGTGTTCACCGTATTTAATAACTTAACTGATTTTGCAGGTTCTTTCTCCACCAAATGTGACTGGGGCTCTACACATTGGCCATGCACTAACTGGTGCCATAGAGGTTGTGTATTATAATGCTGCTGCCGCTGCTGCCATATTTGATCATCGACTTTTACATTGAATTTCATTTACGTTTAAATGTTATTGCATGCAGGACACTATCATTCGTTGGAGAAGAATGTCTGGGTATAATACATTGTGGGTAACTGGCATGGATCATGCTGGGATAGCTACACAGGTTGAGTTCCTTTAGTATTTATTTGGACCAGTCAAATCTAGGGATGGCAAACGGGCGGGTCGGGTGCGAATATCTCCTCCTCTATCCTCATATTCATCTAATTATTTTCAATCAACCACCCTCCCACCATCCATATTGGGTAAAAATTTTCAAATCCACACCCGCCCACGCGGATACATTCTCAAATCCATCCCCACACCCACTACCTACTGGAGACGTATCCGGCTAGACCATACTGAAAACAAACTTAAGTTATACATAAGCAACAAACATAAAACAAACACATCTATTAAGAAACATAATAAAATAAACCAATGATTATCTGAGTTAAGTGTTAATATAGATCTTAAAGTACATAAAAACATCATAATAAAAGACATAATTAAAGTCTAGAAACATAAATGACAAACACATAATGTTTTTGTTCTTTGGCACAACATTCTAAAATTTCAAGCAATACTTGTGACATCTGATACTCCATTATTACAATCATCATTCTCATAAAACACCATAATAAAACACCAGTATTGCAAAAATACTCGGTTGAAATTTGAATTTGAAAAAGTCAGTTTCAATGGCGTTAAAAATGGAGGTTTGAGAAGCACAAGTGAAACACTTAATTCTATTCAGTGGCGTTAAAAATAGAGATTTGAGAAGCAACGATCTGACTCTGTTAGCAAAAAACGTGGGTGTTCAGTCACAAGATACTGATTTGTAGAACATTAAGAAATTAAGCTTAAAACAAACATTAAGATGAATCTACAAAATAATTAAAAATCAGTACGAGCAAATAAAAATTAAACTCTTAAAACGAAATACAGAGGAACTTAAAACGAAATGATTACGGAAATGACTCTAACAAAAATTAAATTTCAAATAAAAAGGGAAGAAACATACATGAATAAGCTAGAGAGTGAAGACAAGAGGTTTGAAAGAAAAAAATTTATACATAAACTTATTCCTAATATTTGATTAAATTACAAGTTATATCTTATACAATATTAGGATTTATAAATTAGTCTCTTAAAATTACATCTAAATTTATAATGGTCCAAAATTTAATGGATATTTAGTTGGGAGGGCGGTTGCGGGACGGGTAAGGTCTCAAACTCATTACCCGCCTACTACCCGCGACGGGTACCACTTTCTAAATTCACACCCACCCACTACCCTCTAAAATTATACCCATCCCCACTCCAATTAGAGGTACGAAATCCACGAAATTATAACCGTTTCAAATCCTAAGTTTCATTTCGTAATATTTGGTGTTATCTTTAACTTACTCTGTCTTTTGCTTTTATAGTTATTATTTTTCTTTGCATTTTGTATTGAAGTTGCTCTAATGTCTGAAATTTTCAGGTGGTTCTAGAGAAAAATCTAATGCGTGAAAGGCTTGACCAGACATGATGTCGGTCGCGAAGAGTTTGTAAATGAAGTGAGCTTCAACCCTGAAGTGTCTCCAAGTTTAAATGTGAAATTAAGTTGTAGATTATTGATTTGTTCTGCAAATATAACGTCTCACGGTCTTCTATTGATGCTGCTATTATAGGTTTGGAAATGGGAGAATGAGTATGGTGGTACCATTCTGAGACAGCTACGACGTATGGGTGCCTCCCTTGATTGGTCGCGTGAGGTAAGATATAAATGGCACCCTTTAAGCTCCATATATTGGTTAATGGTTTTGTAGTTAAATACATCTTCAGCTGTGCTATTAATAGCTTATCATGTTTCTTGCTGTTTTTTCATTGTTATTATATTATTTTATTTACCTCTCCTAGTGCTTTACAATGGATGAGAAGAGGTCAAAGGCTGTGACAGAGGCTTGCAATCGGCTTTATAAAGAGGGTCTTATTTATAGGTATGTTTTACATGGTGAAATTTCTGTTATTATGTGACCTGATGAATTTATGTTGTTGACAGTAATATGAATAGTTTTGTAGCATTTAGACTGATACGTATCCTTTAAACATTATCTTTTGTCTTTTTTAATTAAATTCTTTCTTGTTTTCTCCATGCATTTTACAGGGATTTTCGATTAGTCAATTGGGACTGTGTCTTGCGAACTGCTATCTCTGATATAGGGGTAAGTCAATTTTTAGGTGATTCTTTGTTTTTGCATCTTCTGCTGCATATCTTGAAGTTGCTCCATGTTTCTATGTAGATTATACAGTCATCAAAGAAAGGACTTTGTTAAAGGTGCCTAATTATGAAAAACCAGTGGAATTTGGAGTATTAACATCATTCGCGGAAACAATGCTAGGTGATACAGCAATAGCTATTCATCCAGAAGACAAGAGGTACAGTCATCTGCATGGGAAATTTGTAATTCATCCTTTCAACGGCAGAAAACTTCCAATAATCTGTGATGGGATCCTAGTTGATCCGTGTTTTGGAACTGGTGCAGTAAAGGTAAGAATTCTATCATAGATTTTGAGATCCTGTTATTGTCTTTCTCTCCTTGATTTGTTTATTTTTCTTGTCATGGCCTTCAATGTTCCACAGATAACTCCCGTTCATGATCCTAATGATTACAAGGTGGGCAAGCGCCATAATATTGAATATATAAACATTTTCACAGATGATGGGAAAATAAATAGCAATGGTGGAGCAGAATTTGCTGGAATTCCACGGTTTAAGGCTCGTGAGGCTGTGATTGATGCATTGCAGAGGAAGGTATTCACTTTCATTGATATGCATCTAGGATGACTTACCTTTCAAGGTGAGGTTTTTCTTTGCTTCTATGGTATTGATAGTTAAATTTCTTTATTATGGGTGTGTTTCGCCTCCCTTGCACCCCATCTATGTATGTAGCAAGAATTAAACCTGCCTTCATTTGGTGTAAGAGCCCAATGCTCTACCCCAAACTTCAAGGTCTTTCCCAGTATGCTGGATCCACACGTGATGATATTTCATAATTGTGCTCTTCTTGGGATCACAATTTGATTGCATGAAGAGTCTTTCGGTTGTTGACTAATTGTTGCCTTTTACACTTTTATATGTGTTGTTTTTTTGGTGTTAAATGATTTCTAATTTTCATCCATGCATGATCGTAAATTCATTAACTTATTTCTTCACCATTAGAAATTGTATAGAGAAGCTCAAAACAATGAGATGCGCCTTGGCCTTTCCAATGATGTTGTGGAGCCACTGATAAAGCCCCAATCGTATGCAGCCCGGTCCTGACATTTTAAGAGCCCTAGACCAGAAGGTGATGACAAGAAGACAAGTGGGGACCCATATCTAGATTTCTCCCATAATTAAAATGGGACCAACTGAATTACTATATTTTCGAGTTTTTTAAATAAAAAATGATGTTTAAAATATTTTTTAATTATTGAGGCCCACTAAATTACCATATTTTAGAGTATTTGAAATAAAAAATATGTTTAAAAATATTTTTTAATTATTAAATTTAAAAATAATTTAAAAAATGAGCCCCTCCAAGCTTGGGGCCCTAGGCGGTCGCCCCCTGGTCTATGCCTCGGGCCGGCACTGATGGTATGTTAACTGTAGTAGCATGGCAATGCAGGCTCTTGATGTAGCTATGGATGATCAAAACAGGAAGCTTGAGTTCATTCCAAAACAGTATACTGCAGAATGGAAAAGGTGTTCATTTTCTTTTACTTTCTGCCAATATGTTGTAGAATAATGATCTTGCTCGAGTATTGTGACTATTTTTATTTTGGGTGTTGTCAGATTCTCATATTTGACATAGATTGATACGTTCTAATTAAGCAAAAGCCTGAAATTTTTCATTAAAAAAAGAAATGAAGAAAAGATGACAGAAACCATTGCTTTTAGGTTAACGAGTCTTGTTGGTTTCTATCAACTGCTTCGTGGCTTCACTTTTTTGTATACTCTTTCAAATTTATGTTATACTGTCCAGGTTTAATGGTGGCCTAACCTAAGTGATGTTCCAAATGTTGCAGGTGGCTTGACAATATCCGTGATTGGTGTATTTAAAAGCAGCTTTGGTGGGGTCACCGTATTCCTGCATGGTATGTTACAGTTGTAGATGATGAACAGAAGGAACTCGGTGCTTATAATGATCACTGGATAGCTGCCAGAGATGAGGAACAGGCTCTGGCAGAAGCTAGGAAGAAATATTCCGGGAAGAAGTTTGAGATGTCTCAAGATCCCGATGTCCTTGACAGCTGGTTTTCGGCTGGTCTTTTTCCGTTATCTGTGTTGTGATAGCCTGATGATACGGCTGATCTAAAAGCATTTTATCCAACATCGGTCCTTGAGACAGGGCATGATATAATCTTCTTCTGGGTTGCTCAGATGGTTATGTTGGGAACTAAATTGGGAGGTGATGTACCATTCAGTAAGGTTGTGCAATCCTTTTCCTAAATTATATACAGCACTCTTGTGAGGCTGCTTTAGGTTCTCTATTGACCCTTGATGGTATTGATTTTTTCAGGTTTACTTGCATCCCATGATCCGAGATGCACATGGGCGTAAGATGTCGAAGTCTCTGGGGAATGTAATCGATCCTCTTGAGGTCATAAATGGGATATCACTCAATGATCTTCATAAGAGGCTCGAAGAGGGTAATTTGGATCCTAATGAGGTTGCCACTGCCAAAGAAGGCCAGGGAAAAGATTTTCCTAATGGTATTGCTGAATGTGGTGCTGATGCTCTCCGGTTTGCTCTTGTTTCCTACATCGCACAGGTTACTATCTACGTGCTTATTCTGTTACGGTATACCACTCGTTAAACTTATTCCTTCCATTCATCTCAAGGATCTTTGCATCTCTCAGCTGTTTTTTGTAAAGAAAAATTCGTTTCAGTTGGATAAAATTAACTTGGATATCCAACGAGTGGTTGGATATCGCCAATGGTGCAACAAATTATGGAATGCTGTTCGTTTTGCCATGAGCAAACTTCCAGATGACTGTACTCCTCCATCCACCATAAATCCCGAGGCAATGCCTTCCAGCTGTCGCTGGATACTCTCGGTGCTGAACAAGGCTATATCGAAGACCGTACTGTCATTAAATTCATATGAATTTTCAGATGCAACCACCGGTGTCTATTCTTGGTGGCAGTATCAGTTCTGTGACATTTTCATTGAAGCCACCAAGCGCTACTTCGCTGGTGATAAATCAGCCTTTTCCTCCGAAAGGAAATTCGCACAAGACACTCTCTGGTCTTGTTTGGAAATCGGCTGCGTTTGCTTCATCCGTTTATGCCATTCGTTACCGAAGAACTGTGGCAGCGCCTTCCGGGAGTAAAGAGCCACACAAAGAAAGAATCTATAATGATATGCTAATACCCGTCACCAGTAGAGGTAAGTTCCAGTTTTCTTAATTCAGATAATATATTTTGGTCTGCTATACCGGAAACAGGAAAAAGCATGATAGCTGTCCTGAAAATTTGTTCGAGTTAAACTTTTAATTTTGGTTTTATGCTATGGTTGTTATATTTTGTGCCCTTTGCAGAGCTGGATAAATGAAAGGGTGGAATATGAAATGGACCTTGTCGAGTCAACAGTAAGGTCTCTTAGGTCACTTCGAGCTGAGCTGCTCGCTAAGCAGAAGAATGAAAGGTTCATACTGAAGAATATTTATTTATATATATATATATATATATATATATAATATTATTTAGTTGAGTCTCTCGACTACTAAAAATTATAAAATGGTCACCGGATTATTTATTATGTTCTAATTCATCATTTTTTATTAAAAAATTAACGGTCGTCTGAGTCGGACGCTAACTTACGGACTGAGAGATGATATCCTTTTGAAATTATGAGATCAAATTTTATCATATCTCAGTTAGTAGGTTAACGTCCAGTTCAGACAATTGTTAATTTTTTAACAAAAAAGGACGAGTTTGGAACATAATGAATAGTCGAATGACCATTTTGTAAGTCGGTGACTCAACAAAGCAACTCCATATAGTCAAGAGACTATTTTGTAACTTTTAATAGTCGAATAACTCAACAAAAATAGTATCCTATAGTTGGTAGACCATTTATGTACTTTACCATATATATGTATATATTGTTATCTTCGATTTGCGAAGAAAAAAGTCACAGGCACAGCATCGATTTAACTAATTGCATTGCATTGATTAATTTTGTTTCAGATTACCTGCTTTTGCATTCTGTCAAAACGACGAAGTGGCGAAAATCATGAGATCCTGTGAATTAGAGATCATAACCCTTGCCATTTTATCGTCTTTGAAGGTATTATACGAAATATTCAAACATGTTTGATTAATGTTCAAGTTTGATTTTTAATGTTTTCAAATTACCATTCTCCAGGTTCTACTGAGTGATGTAGATGATGCTCCAGCTGGAAGTGCAGTTGAAAATGTTAAGGAAAACCTTAAAGTTTATCTCAAGGTTCAAGGAGCCCTAAATAAAGAAGCAGAACGCGAAAAGATGAAGAAATACTGAAGTAAGTATCGTTTCCGAACTCTTCATTTTTCTTTGAAATACTCGATTCATCCGAATTTGAGCACGGAGATAAAACCCTCCGAATACTCTCTAATACATGAATGGAAATCTTAAAAAAATGAATGTATTCGTATCGGACACGTTTATATCTGACATTCATATTTGAGTTTGAGTCACATAGTCCGATAATATATCGAGAGAGTTGCCGGAACTCACGGGATCAGTTTTTGTTTTGGATTGAACAGGCAGCAGGAGAAGTTGAAGAAGATCATCAATGCATCGGGATATCAAGAGAAAGCCCCATCTCATATTCAAGAAGAGAATGCGACAAAGCTGGCGAAGCTCCTCCTGTAATTCGAGGTTTTCAAGAAAGAAACCGAACGTCTAGAATCCGAATCGCAGCATCAACCATAGGGGTAAATCTCCTACACGTTTCTTCTTCTTTTAATGATTGTTTTCTTGTTGCTGTCTAAACCTCACCAATACATTGCTGGATCTTTGATGTTTGATACTTGCCATGTTTATCATGCATGAGTTAACCCAGTTAGTTAAAATCCCATAAAAAACTCTCCACTTTGCTAATCCTATCGCAAATGGAAATGAAATGCTTAGAGTCCAGGAAGGTACATTTGATATATATATATATATAGGTTACGATCCATTACATAGTGTAAAACTCTTTTAATGTTACACATATTTAGGACTGTTGGATGAGTGAAAATATAAATTAATGTGATTAACTCGTATTTTCCTAGTAAATATCTTCTCATTTTCTAATGTTAATCTCAACCGTTTATTTTCATTCATCTAACAGTTTTAAATCTGTGTAATAAAGAGTTTTACATTGCATAATAAGATATTAACTTCTTATTTTTTTTCCCAGTGAATATATCTTCATTTCCTACTGTTAATCTTGACTTTTGATTTCTCCCATTCAACAAATTCCAACTCTATAAGATAACCGAAGGCAATTGCAATAATTCATTTATTGCTTTAATTACAATATTTACGTTAATTAAATGTTTTATAAATACTATATTTTCACGAAAAACACAGACTTAATGGCGATGAGAATATCTTGTGAACTTTCAGCTCTATTTAGAAGTATTATGCTTTATCGATACATTCTGATTGTAACTTTTCATATAGTTTTAACCGTAAACATTGTTTTCATATCATGTTTAAATAAGATTTTCATAACTTTGTTAAACTTTTAGTTTGGTAAAAAAAAAATTGTTTTTGGACCTAAAACTGAAAATATTATCAAATTTGACGTCATTATCGATCAAATCTCGACATAAAAAAATTATAGATATGATAACTCTCATCTCCTTAAAGGATAATTGTCCTCAAATTTAACAGGATAAAATAGGTTTAGATATTATTTTCTTGTCGATTTCTCTCTCTCACGTAGCTTCTTTAGTCTCGTGATTCTTTTAAATTATTGGTTCTTCTGCGTAAGTCAGGTTAAGCTCAAACTTAATAGATTCAAAAGTGATAATACAAGATGAGTCTCAGCAATATTTTCAAATATCGATGTATGAACTTCATTATAGACTTGATTCAATCTTGATGATAACTCAAGCTTATATAAGTCATATGACTAATCTTTTTAAGTAGGGATGGACGTAAAATTTTATGTTAGGAGGGATAGATTTTTAAAATTTTAGGATATGATGAACTTATAAAATTCAACGAAAATAGATTTTCGATAGAAAATACATAAAAATCTAAAATATATAATAATTTTAAATTTTCAGGGGACGACTACAGTTAACCAATCCGATTTTGTAAGGTCTAAAAAAAATCGAGGACTTTTAATTTGACATGTTAGTAATTTATACATGTTTTATATATTTTGACACATTGATATAATATATTTCACTATATTCTTTATATCGTATATTATTTACATCGAGTTTCTATTTTTATGTATTTCTAGCGTCTCTAGTAGACATCATTGAAATATGATTTTATCATATTCCAGTCAATAGGTTAACGCTCAGCTCAGACGATCGTCTATTTTTAAACGAAAAATGACGAGTTTAAAACAAATGAATAGTCATGTGCTCATTTTATAACTTTTAATAGTAAAATTTTGTAATAAAATAATACTATACCGTTTATGTACTTTACCTTTGGTGATTTTCTCGAAAAATCACCTATTTTGTAATTATTTACGTGTCAGACACCGTTATAAAAAATATTACAGATCTAACACCCTTTGTAGAAAGGCACGACCCATGCACCGAGTCTTACGTCACGTGTTGAAATGCGCAGCCCATTCACCGTCTCAGGCAACGTGTAAAGACTGGATGTTAGTTTCATAATTTTTTTTATAATGGTGTCTAATATGTAATTAAATTCTATTAGGGTGATTTTTATATAAAAATGTCAATTTTTTTTATTTCTTTGTGTGTGCAAAAAAAACTTTTTGCATTAAAATATTTAAATATTCTTTTGCAAATTATTTTATAACTCGATAAGTTTTGATTTTTTTTGCATGAAATACACAATACAAATAATCTAGTATAGAAAAAAATTGAGGGTAAGTAATTTAAAATCTGAATAATTTTATAAAAGTTTTATAACTAGTATTTCTTTTATAAATGATGATTAATATGAAAAGTATAAATTCTTTTTTATTGTATTTTTAAAAATATGAGTTTTAAAAATATGAGTTTTGTATTTACAAAATGTTTCTAAAAGAAAAGTATAAATTCTTTTTTATTGTATTTTTATTGTAAAATGTTTCTAAAAGAAAAGTTTTAACTCATATATTATTCAAATGTATGTATTTATACTTTTCTTTTAGAAACATTTTACCATAATTTTTCTTAATTAATTTGAATAATAGCAGAATAAATGATTAATTTGAATTATAATTCATATATTTAAAATTCAATAAAAATACAATAAAAAATAATTAAAAGTGAATAAAATTCAATAAAAAAAAGTAAAACTAAAATATATCACCTATGTACTTAAAATATTATTTTTAATATTACTTTTAAAAAAGATTAAATTCTAATTTTATTAAAAATGAATAAATATTATTAACTGTTGTTAAAAAATAATAATTAATGAATTATAATTCATTTAATCCCTCAATTGTAATTAAAAGTTTATTTTAATATTTTTTAATATTTTTTAAATTATAAAATATTTCTTATTATCATCATCATCATCATTTTTTAAAAGAAATACTAATTATAAAACTTTTTTAAATATTTCTTATACATATAATCATATGTATTGTGTAATTTCATGCAAAAATCAAAATTTATCGAGTTATAAAATAATTTGCAAAAGAAGATTTAAAAATTTTAATGCAGAAAGATTTTTTCACACACAAAAAAATAAATAAAAAAGTTGACGTTTTTACACAAAAATCGGCCTAACAGAAATTAATTACATATTAGCACCATTTTAAAAAACATTTACGAAACTAACATCCGGTCTTTACACGTGTCCTAAGGGTGCATGGGTCACGCCTTTCAACACGTGGTACCACATCAACGTAAGACACAGTGCATGGGTTGCAAGTTAATTTCTATTATCAGTTAATTCAAAAATATCAATAAAATATAAGGATTTGATAAAAAAAATTATCAATATATACATGTTACCTAAACTACCTACCAAACATGATCTGGATGACGTGTACAGAAAAAGTTGCCTAAAAAGCCTATCAAACTTGTACAAAATAAGTAAACAGTAAGGATATTTTTGTCATTTTACTCATCCAAGATAATAGAACCCTCGTAATCGTAGTATATACTTCGATTCTGAAAGCAACATGTATGTTGGAACATGGGACAAAGATAGTTTCACGCGCTCTTGTCTCGCGTGCTTTGCATGCCATTGGCTCATTATTTATTATTGGAGTAAGTGATAAATTAATATGTAGTCCCTTAATTTAACAACATTTCTAAGTTGATCTCTGAACTTTTTCCTAATCCACATTAATCCCGAAACTAGGCAGCTTTTTAAATTCGGTTCCTAAACTTGATATTCATGAAGGTGTGGTGACATGGCACACTGATATTGTGCCATGCCGTCCCCAATTTTTAAAATAATATTATAAAATTTAAAAATAAAAATATATTAAACGAATTATAAAAAAAATATTAACAATGTATCTCTATAGAAATACTAGATAATGATGTAGTATAAAATTAGAGTGCCATGTCATCACACCTTAACGTAATCCAAGCTCGGGGACCAACTTTGAAAAATTGCTATATTTTGGGATTAATGTGAGCTAAAAAATTTCAAGGACCAATATGAGAAAAAAATAAGCTCAATGGCTAAATGTTGCTTATCCCTAAAATGTAACTTTACTAAGTCTTGTTTTTTATTTATTAATTCGAGATAAGTATAAGGTAGTATATGTTTAAAAATAACACTCAATCATTTCACATTGAACGCTCACACCACTGATATTCATAATGCTCAAACTCCATATCTTAAAAAATAATAATAATCTCTTTATCACCGAGGTAACTTGATTGATCTAACTTTACTAAGGTAATGTTTGTTTTTGCAGAGGTAAAATGTCTGCAATCTGCGAACCACATCTACAGGCATCTGCAGCAGAACAGGTAGACCAAAAGTCTGCAGTCTGCAAGAAGAAGATTGTTTATTTTTTAATGTCTGCATACTGCTAAAATAAACTAAAATATAAATAAACAGATTTTTTAAACTTAAAAGAGTTTTGCAATACTGAGATTTAAATAATTTTAATTTTACAATACTGAAATTTAAATAATTCATACAACTACAATAAATTTTTTTTAGAAAAACAAACATCACCTTATTAATTCTATTATAAGTCTCACATAATCACATGTATTATTAGTTTTATAAGTTTTATAGAATAAAATTTATAAATGATCATTAAATTATATGATGTTTTAAACATTAAATTATCTAAAGTTATATAATAATATTAAATTTTGAATTTTATTATCATATGGCACAACAACATTAATTATCATTAAACTATTATTAATCAATGAATCATACACCTCTCTTTTTTTAAACATTAATTATCATTAAACTATTATTAAATATGCAATTATGTAATACTTTTAATTTTTTTAAATATATATTCATAATTTATTTTTATAATTATATGATATTTTTAGAAAATATTTTTTAATTTATCAAATTATTTTATGATTATTTTTTATTTAATTTTGATTATATTTTAAAATTTTAAAAACATAATTTATAATTTTTTATATTTTAAAATCTTAATTATCAAACAATGAAATCATTTTTTATTAAGCAATGTGGTTTAAATACTTACATTTCGTATAAAAAGTTTAAATATAATTTAAAAATAACAAATCCAAAAAAATATTATATTTAAACTTAAATAAGAATAATTAAAATAAATATAAAATTTTAATAATATATAAAATAATTTATATGATATAAAATTAAATATCTATAATATAATATTAAAAAACTTAATATTTAATTTATTTAAAAAATTAATATATATAATATAATATTAAAAAAATATATTAATTTATTTAAAAAATTAATATTTAATTTATTTAAAAAATTAATATTTAGTTTATTTAAAAAATTAATATTAAAATTAAAATCAAATATAATATAAAATTAAATATAAAACCTCTTTGAAAAGGTTAAAAGACGTCCGCAGACATAAGGCCACGTCTGCGCCGCGCAGACCACGCGAGCAGACGTTAGAAGAGCTTCTGTCTTCTAAAAAACAAACGGTCTGCGAAGCTCAATGTTTGCGCGGCGTAGACATAAGAGCTTTGAAGACCTTAAACAGTGAAAACAAACACTACCTAAGTCTTGTTTTTACCGTACATGTGAGAATTTTCTATTTCTAAATTTATTTACTTCAAAATTGAGAATTTAAATAATCTACTTTAAATTATTAAATTTTATTTTTTGGTAAATTATACAAATGGTCCATGATTATAGGACGTTGTTTTGTAGAGTTACCTGACTATTAAAAGTTACAAAATAGTCATTGATTATAAGGCGCTACTTTGTTGAGTCCCGACTATTAAAAGTTACAAAATGGTCATCCGACTATTCATATGTTCTAAATTCGTTATTTTCATTAAATAATTGACAGCAGTCTGAGCTGAACTTTAACATGCTGGTTGAGATATGATAGAATCTCAAACGATTATCATATCTCAATCAATATGTTAATATCCAGCTCAGACAACCGTTAATTTTTAACGGAAAATGACGAGTTTGTAACATATGGATAGGCGAATGATTATTTTATAATTTTTAATAGTTGAGGGACTCAACAAAGCAATGTCTTATAGTCGGAAGATCATTTTATATTTTTTAATACTTCAAAGACTCAATAAAACAGTGACCTATAGTTATGGGACCATTTGTGTACTTTACCATTTAATTTTTGTATGAAATATAAATCTGAGAAAATTATTTGATATAAATATTGCTGTAAACTTTATTTTATACAAAGTATGTCTATTTAAAGGTTCATGGGTCTTATTTAGAGTTTAGATATTTAGGTTTTAAAATTTTAAGAAATATAGTTCAGATTTATAATTTATCGTTTACGGTTTAAGATTTAGAATTTAAAATTAAAACATAAATATGTTATATAAAATAAATTTTATATAACCTCACTATTAAATAATAAAAATTTATAAAATTAAATAAAAAATAATTAAATGACACATGTATTTGTATAATATTGTATTTAGGGGTGTGTAAAAAGATATGATCTGATTTGTTGACCCGATGATCCAATCGGGAAATTCATATATTCGATCTATTTTTTTATTTTAAGATAATAGGATCGGATAAATTTCAATTTCAGATTATCCAGAAATTCAAATTAAATTTTGTATTCAAATATTCGATTTTTTCGGATCAAATACTAATTACTATTTTAAGTATCTGAAATTTTTGAATATACAGATTTTCGGATCGAATCGGATCTGATATCTAAATTTGTACACCCCTAATTAGTTTAGGGCAAACTACACTGTTAGTATCTGAACTTTCATTTTTGATCTGATTTAGTACCTGAACTTTCAATTATTTTAAAATGTACCTAACTTTTATTTTTGATTCATTTTGGTACCCTGCCCTTAAAAAATTAACGGCAGAGCTGACGTGAAATTTTTAAATTATTATTTATATTATTATTTAATTAGTTTTAATTAACTAAAACGGTGGTGACACTTGTACTAAATGCCATCTGAGCTCCAACAGACCATTAGTCCTAAATGCCAAAGTATATATTTAACATATACTAAAATATCACTATAAAATGCCAAAATTATTATTTAACGTATAAAAATTTTAAATTAAAATTAAATAATTTATCATTTAGAAATAAGAAAATAATTAAATCAATATTTAAAATTATTATTTGTATTTATTTATTTGATTAAATAATTATAAAAAATATTAAATTAAAATTTATATTCTATCCTTAAAATTGTTAAAATAATTATTTATATTTATTTTCATAAATGATTATAAATTATAAGTTTATATTTAAATTTTAATAATTAAACAAATAGAAATAATTTTAAATTATATTTTTAAATTTTAAATAAATAAATACATATAATTCTAAACTACTTATAATATAATCCATATAATTTTTAAAATAAAATAATATTTATTTTATAAAATATATAAATAATTATTTAATTATCTTAAATTAAAATAAGAAATTTTATAATTTTAAATTAAAATAAATAATAATTTTGGTATGTATTAAATTAATTCTTAATCTGAATGATTGAATATTTTGGGAGATGTCCTAAGTTCAAATCATATATCTAACCATTTTCTTTCATTTTATAGTGACAGCTTAGTATAAGTTAAATATATACTTTGGCAATTAAAAATTAGTGTTCTGCCCCAGCGTAGATGGTTGAGCACCTGTCTTCCTCCCAGCAGACTCGGTTTCTTGTCTTGATTGTTATGCTCCTTTTTGGGAATTAAATCTTGGTTTTGTATTTAATAACCACCTTATTAGTTGAATAAAATTGATTAAATAATATAAATAATAATTAAAAAAATATCACGTTAGCTCTGTTGTTAAGTTTTTAAAGGCGAGGTATTAAATGAAACAAAAACTAAACGTTAGGTATGATTTTAAAATAATTAGAAGTTTAGATACTAAATCGAATCAAAAGTGAAAGTTTAGGTACTAACCAAATAGTTTATCCTTACGTTTATAGACACATTCGTTCTAAATTTAATATATATAGATATATATGCAATAAGAAAAAGGGATTTTTTTTCTTAATAAAAATGTGAGTAAACTACACGAGAGACCACTAAACTTTGGTCAAAAATCAATTTGACCACCGAACTTTTAATTGAATCAATCAGAACACCAACTATTTAAATGTTTCAATCAATCAACCGGCCGTTAATGTAACACCCCCAACCTGTATACGACCCGATCACGAGTCTGAGGTGTCACATTAACTTTTCAAAACCTTTACTTGTATAACATAATGAAAATTTTCCACTAATATTAAATAAAACTTCATATTATTCCAATAAAAAGGTTTACAAAACTTATCAGAGCGTGTACAGTTCAAATCTTTTATCTTACATGCCAACTACATTCCAAATAACAAAATACATATTAATAATAGACTTTTCTGATCTGATATCCGGAAAGGAGAAGTTGACATGTCTTGCTCCTCAATCTTCTCGAAACATACGTGTGAAACAATCACACGCTAAGTCGATGACTTAGTGAGGCATATAAAATGAATACATAAACTTTAATTATCTAACTATGCACAAACAATGACACTCTCATATCATGCAAAAAATCATATAACAATTCATATGATCATTTCATACATACATATATTTATATTATCGTTATCATTATTCACACTATTGTTATTAACAAAACTATTTGTATTCATTCATTTAATCTTGTGATATATCCTTAACAATTATGCATATCATATAATACATCCCATTACACAAGGTTTCTTATGTTATATATTTTATTCGCCCATGTACACTTGTGAGAACTAAAGATATGTGAGTACATAGAAGTTGTGCACATATGTTGTCACCACAGCTCGTATAAAGATTCATTGAGTGACATGTGAAATTTGTCCTGAATGACCTCATGTATGTCCCGAAGGACCTATGTATATGTCCCGAAGGACCTATGTAACCCTCGACTTTTGGCATGCCAACTATACCCCTAGCTCTCATAACAAATAACATGGGCATTATCTTTTATATTTGTCACGTGTACACATTCATATCACATAATCATATAAGCTTATGTCACATTCTCATATGGTCATATAGCTCATGTCACATTCTCATATGGTCACTTATCATATCATGTATCACATATAACTCATATCCTTTCTCATATACTCACATAGGTCATACCACCTTTTCATATATTCCATTAGTTTATATATATAACTTATATCATATTATCATATGGTCACATATATCACATAACGCATATATCATGGTCACATAGCATGTATCATATAGACATGTATCCTCATGGCTAATAATCACATACTTAACATACAAACATATGCATGTATTCATATCCACAGAAATCATATCAATACTACATTTATATTAATGGACTCTTACAATCTGATAGTGAAAATAGACTCATCGCAAGTCTTATTTCCATAAAACATCATATACATAATAACATGCACTCACATGGCCTCACTAGTCAATACTAATCCATTTCTTGATGACTATTACTTGGTCGACTTGTCCGGACTTTGCTCTCGATCGTTATCTACACAAATACACAATCCAACAAATATTAGGATTCATATTACTTGAAAATATTCTTACTATTATCAACTAAACAGAGCACTGATTCCTTAATTTCTTCTTTAGTAGTATCGGTACTATAAGCACATTACCGATACCTCTATGCTTATAGTATTGATACCCCTCCACGGTATCGATACCCAATTTCGATTCTGTGATCTTTATTTTTAAAATGGTACCGATACTTGCTTAATGGTATCGATACCCTCAGTATCGATACTACTCCTTTGGTATCGACACTCTTTGAACAATTATATAAATTTATGCCTTATGGTATCGATACTCATTCAACCAATATCAATACCCAAGCCCCAATTATCACTCATTTTCTCTTTGAAGTATCGGTACTTGATGAATAGTACTGATACCCCTTGCCCAGAATTCATTTATCTTACCCGAAAATCTTACCAAACTTACTTAATTCCTCTACCATAACCTTCTTTTAGTCCTTTAAGCTTAACTACACTTATTTTAACCAACTTAGATCACTTTAACTCATCCTAATATCCAATATCCCATATACATACTTGAATTCAATAATCAAGCCAATAAATCAACATGTTCTAAATTTGTTTCTAACACTTTGAATTTCTTATTTCAACTTATGACAAGTCAAATTCAACTTCAAAATCCACTTACTCCTTTTTCAATAGTTCACTTAAAAACTCCTTTTACTTTATCTTTCATAACTTGTTCATCTTTAAGTTTTAAGCCACTAAAAACTTTCCTTAAGCTTTCTTATCACTCTAAGAATCAAAAGAAACCTTAAAATTAAAGAAACAATCAAATTGAATTCAACTCACCTTAACACTGAAGCCACGGGAGGAAGAAGATAACTAAGCCTCCAAAGTTTTCTTCCTTTCCCTCTTAACTCCACATGTTTATCTCCTTATAAAAGGAAAAATAAAATAAAAAAATTATAAAATGACCATTATACCCTTCCTTCACAAAATATTCCTAATTTAGTCCCTAAACTTTTCAATCTTTCAAAATCAAACCTTAAAGTTTCAAAACTTCCATTTTAGTCACTAGCCCTGATTTTGGGATGTTACAGTTAATTTTTAACGAAGGTGATGACGTGTCTGTTAATAAAATTAACATAATTCTATATTTTATGATTAATATTTACATATTCTATCAATTTTGTTTTCCTTTCTCACAACAAACCAGAATTCTTTTTCTTGGGCAATACTAAACTAGAATTCACCCATCACGTGAACCCACTGCAACAAACCCATACATACAAATATCTACATTCGTTTCCCCTTCACCACATTGTCGACAACAAGTATTTCCAGCCATTAACGTCGTTTGCATTATAGTTTGCCCCGGTAGTCTTCTCCACCAAAAGATTACCTGAATATC
Organism: Hibiscus syriacus; assembly: GCF_006381635.1. Lineage (NCBI taxonomy): Eukaryota > Viridiplantae > Streptophyta > Magnoliopsida > Malvales > Malvaceae > Hibiscus > Hibiscus syriacus. The sequence continues at coordinate 1,222,188 of NW_024063176.1, forward strand.
CCGGGTACGAACCCGACCCGAACATCTCAGTGCAAGCTGAAACCGCCTCTAATGGAGCGTTGGTCGGCCCTTGGAAATACCCGTTATTAAACAGATTGGTAACAGTGTTAGCCAAAAGGGTGGCCAAGTAAAAGATCATTCCATCAACCTCAATGTCTCTATTGGGAGCAACCAAATGCGGTGTTTGGGGACCATAAATAGGCTGGTGAAACGGCCAGGCGCATTGACCGAGACACTGAGTCTCCGAGTTCCCGACCAGATAAAGGCACTACGAACCAGACCATGGGTAGACCCGTGAGCCCTGCACCTCATGCTAAAGCCTTCGACAACTACATCTTTGGTCGTGAGGATGATGCTGATAGTATTGACGCCGTTAAATTTTTCGGCCAAGGCCGACATGTGTGGGTTCTTAAGGGTTTTACCGAGTGGGTAGTTTTCGAAGAGGACTTGATTGTCCACAACTAGGTGGATGAACCACTCTTGTATTTCTCAGTCGTTTTCCACCATGAAGATGCCGAAGAAAGCTTGAGGTTGGCGGAACTCAACGAGTTGATGAAATCGACGATTATGGAGCGTTGGGAAGGGGTAAACTTATCGTACCAGATGAGATTGACGGCGATTTTGCCCTTTAAAAGAGGGCCATTGTGGTACTTCAACACCAGAGGCTGCTCTTGAACCAGCTCACAGAAGGAAGAAGGGATGATACATAATAAGAAAAGAGTGGCAAGTTTGTAAATAGAAGCTGCCATTGTTTTAGTTATAGGAAAATCTTGAGAAATATATCGACCGGTGGCTTGATTGATAAAACATGTAAATATTAAGGATCAAATATAGAATTATGCCGATTTTATTAACGGACACTTCATCACCCTCGTTAAAAATTAACGGCTTGTGGCTTGATTGAAACATTTAAATAGTTGGGTGATCTGATTGATTCAATTGAAACTTCGGTGGTCAAATTATTTTTGAGCATAGTTTAGTGGTCTCCCGTGTAGTTTATCCTAAAAATATTTCTTCCCCATTTTATAAAATATAAAAATAAATACAAAATATTAATAAAAAAATGTGTCAAAAAACATTAATTTAACCCCTAAAAGGAAGGGCTCAACTGCAAATACAACGATACCGTGACTTGCACGCGCTAATGGTGCGCATGGGCATATACATTATGATCCTGTAATAGAAAGCACGCTGCATTAAAATAAATCGCCGGCTCTGTTTTATGCTTGGAAATTAGCTAAAATGCCACCCCGCCAGCTTTCTCCTTCCCCATCTCTTCTTCTTCTTTCACAAACAAAAATTATATAAAATCACCCAAAAAGAAATAAAAGAAAGGATTTAGATATATTCACATCGTCAAATCTCTGAATTATTGCCTTTTTAAAAAAAATATTCACATACAGAGAAATCCATTTATATATATATAAATCTATTCTTATTTGTTTCTTGTTTGATGCTCTGCCTTCCTTTTAGATCTTCATTGTCTTATTGTTCTTTGGATCTTTCAAATTCTGGGATTTCAAGATCTCTTCCGTTTTCTTCAATCACCTCCATTACTCAGTTAAGTTTGCTGAATCATCTCTCATTTTCTTCAAGAAAATACATTGTTTCATTCATTCATTGACTGTTGAATTGGATTAATTGTTTATTTTTGTTGTTGTCTGGAATTGAAAAACGATGGAAATTCAATGCTACAAATGTTCCTTTTTTGTTTTTTGTTGGGTTTTGAACGAGTATCTTAGCTTTGGTAGGTTCGATCATCGAGGTCTTCGATTTGGGTTGACTTTTTTGTATTGAAATATGCCTCTGTTTGGTTTTTATTAGTTGGGAAAATCCAAATGTTTAACGTTTCTGGATTTTGCATACGTTGAAAACCCGTTTGAATTACCCAGCAGTAACAGATTAAGGGTGAATTTTTTTTCAGTTTTTTGTTTTTATTAATTCTGGAAACGTTTGGTTGATTTCCTTTTCTTAAACTATAATTCTTCCCTGTCTGAAGCTTTAGCGTTAAGGGGGTGTTTGGATGGGGAATGTGGGATTTTCATGGGAATGAAATCCACATTCCTTGTTTCGTTAGTCCAGGAATTTCATTTCTGGTAATGTAAGATTATCAATAGTAGATTTTTGGGGTATATTACCGGGAATGTCATTACCTCCCTTTACTTAGGTATTATTGTATTACCGGCGTTTTGGACTAAAAAGCCCTTAAATTTTTCTTTCTTTCAAAAATATATTTCTCTGTCATTGAATAATAAAATTTTACGAATGTTAAATTACAAATTTATCCTTAAACTATTTTAGATTTACAAAAAAAAATCTATAATTAAAATTTTATATGAAGTTCAGGGGTTAAAATAAAATTTTATCCTTTCATTAAACCTTTTATATTTTCAATTTTGTAAAAAAATTATATAAATTTTATGAATTTAAATTTTTTAAAATATATATAAATATTTTCCAACTTGTTAAAAAAACAAATATATAATAAGGACAATTTGGTCAAATATACATTCTAATAATCTTTTATTCCTTTAACCAAACACGGTATTATTACATTCCTGCTAAGCAAACCAAACACAAAATACAACATTCTCAGTAATCTTATTCCCAGGTAATATTACATTCCCACCGGTAATCTTACATTCCGTGGACCAAATGCACCCTAAAGATATGGTCAGGTTTGCCTTGGTATTGAAGTTGACCTTTTCAGTTGAGTTTTGTTTTTCATTTATGATGGATGCTTGTGTTACAAACCAAGTGTTGTAACTCCTTTTTCACCTATGGTTTCACTTTTCCAGATCACATTACTTTGATCCATTGAAGAATCTGTTGTTTGTTGGATATTAATTCATTACCTTAAGGAGGAGACTGGAAACAGAGGAAACACATGAACATAGCTGTTCTGTTTATACCATAGATGAAGGAAGCTAAGGGGTGGCGACTAGGCGGCATGGGTGATAACAAGATCTTGCCTGGTTCTCGCCATCGCACTCCATTGAAGAGGCCGATATGGATTATTCTAACGGTGTCTATCATCAGCATTCTTCTACTTTGTGCCTATCTCTATCCACCGAAAGGCGATGTGGCATGTTATGTATTTTCTTCTATAGGTTGCAAGGCCCTTGGCGTTTGGCTTCCTCCGGCTCCTAAAAGGGAATTTACAGATAAGGAGATTATATCACGGGTTGTGGTTAGGGATATTTTGAATATACCTCCTGTCCAATCTAAAAATCCTAAAATTGCATTCATGTTCTTAACTCCTGGATCACTGCCATTCGAGAAACTTTGGGATATGTTCTTCCGTGTAAGTTATTTCTTTTTGGGCACCTACTTTGTTTTTCCTTTCTACGATCTATCATCTTCATATGCTTCCTGGATTTTGTTTAGTCCATTAAATTTCATGATTATTATCCTTGAACTTGGCTTTCATTCGAGGATTGTTCCTATATAACAGGGTAGGATAGATTATATACAAAATCTACCATATGATAGATGTTTACTAGAAAGAAATGTCATATTTGTGCAAGGCCTGAAAGTACCCTGCCTGTTCTGTGTTATTTCCTTTCTCCCGAAGTAAACTTTATCTGTTTAGTCGTTAATGTAGCTTTGTTGGTACTGATACAAAATTGAGATTTTGGTACTGGACCATAGTGTTAATAGGGATGAAGTAAGGACTCTCGGTAATAAAGGTACTATTCTGTGACATACTTAGAGAGGGGTGAGGCCTGCTTAGCCATAACATTGCATTTATGCAGATGGGAAAACCTGGTAAAGATATTTTGCCAGGAGCATTAGCATTAATAGGGGGTGAAGCTAGGACTTGTTGTAATAAAGGCGCTATCTTATATCTGTAGCAATAGGTAACCGGGGAGATGATGCTTTTGTATTTTGGAGTAGTCTACCTAGATAGTTTGATCATTTCTTCAGGTTTTTCTCTTTTTCTCTGGAATTCTTTTGCTGCCTTTCAAGGTTTTGATACATGTCAAAATGGCGAAATTTATACCATAGTTTAATGATATTCACATTTGGAGGTTTCTCACACCTTGGTCTGTTTATGTTGCACAAGAATGCAGTTTGCCTGTATGATTTGTTAATTAATGATCATTATCCGCAGAGAGTGCCAATATTTGTAATTTATAACCTTAAGCTGGGAATTAAGAACCATTTCAGGTCTACATTAGATTTAGAAGTAGAAAAATAAAATAGTTTATTTGTGTGAGAGACTGGGAGTGAAGCTGTTTTATGCTATTGCATGCTGAGTAAAGTTGGACTACTTTTATTACTATAATATAGAATTTAGTCTCTTTGAACTAACTAGAAACTTAAAGTGACTGAGTATAGGCTATTAGGAGTGTTTTATAGTGGAAAAGCTGTTGGCTGTATGAAACCTCTTTGTGAATCAAATAGTACTTATGTTTCTTCAGATTGATTCAAATAAAGTAATCAAATAGCCTGTATGATAAAAAGAAATTGCTCAATTTTCATGGCAGGGACATGAAGGAAGATTTTCTGTTTATGTCCATGCATCAAAAGAAAAACCAGTGCACATGAGCCGTTACTTCTTTAACCGGGAAATTCGCAGTTCTGCGGTATGTTTCTTAGATTTAAAATCTGATAGTTTTCTCTCTGCCCTTTTATATGATGTTTCTATCATACATGAATTATGTTCCATACTTTTATTCCAAGCATCCTGATTATGTAATGGTTGTTATAAAAATATACAGTAATTCATTCATTGTGGACTTGTTAATGGTTCCTGCAGACAGCCTAATAGTTTGCTTAAGTTTAGCATATCAGAAGGAAAAGGGCGGACCGCGGACCGCCCCGTATCCTTGTCTGCAATATCAAGAGTCTGTCTCATTTTACGTTTCTGCAGTCTGTCTTAATTTACAGTCTATTTTTTGTTGGCCAATATGCAATATTCCTTATGGTCTTATGCCTGTATTAAGAGCATTTGGTGCGATTTTGAAGGTCCAATTGAGTGCGTTTTTCGTGGAGGGTCTAAATTGATTATTTGGTGCGAGTTCAAGGGCTAAAATACCCCTTATATCTATTGATTTATTTACTGACACTGAACTTGCAGGTTCAATGGGGAGCATTTAACATGGTTGATGCAGAGAGACGGTTATTGGCATATGCTCTGAAAGATACTGATAACAAACACTTTGTTTTACTCTCTGACAGGTAAAATAGTTCATCTCATTACCAAACCCCCCTAAACCCTTATATATATACACACACACATATACATTTATCAAATCTGAATTATTGATGGTGACATTTGCAGTTGTGTTCCATTGCATAATTTTGATTATGTCTACAATTATCTGATGCATGCTAATATGAGTTTCATAGACAGGTAAGTGAAATTTTAGAGTATTAAAGATGCACACACGCATTATGGCCTTCTTGAACCGTTTCTCATGTTTGAAATGTATCCCCTCCACCTTGTTTTGCCAGCTATGTGGATCCTGGGCCTCATGGAAATGGCAGGTATTCAGCACGCATGTTACCAGAAGTAGAAGAGAAAGACTTCAGAAAGGGTTCGCAGGTATGTCTTAACTGATACTCAATGCGATAGATTGATTCGAATAGTAAATTCATGGTTGGGACATGTGACTAAACTTTACCGCCATGAATGAAGGGCATGCATCACTGCTAATGCCCTATACTTGTCTGTATCCTTTTCATTTTGAATGCTTGCTGTATCCTCCATCAATGGAGTCTCTTATTATGAAATATTTCAGCATTCAGCAGACCTCGTTGGGCAAACTTATAGTGTCTTGTTACTGCGAAGTTTAAATTGCTGAATTTTATGCAGTGGTTCACAATGAAGCGGCAGCATGCTCTGATCGTTATGGCTGACAGTCTTTACTACTCAAGATTTCGGGATTACTGCAAGGTGAATTTGATCCTAAAATGTATTTTGATTTACTGTATCATGTTGCTAACACATGTTCATGTTTACAGCCAGGTTTGGATGGCAAGAACTGCATCGCCGACGAGCATTACTTCCCGACCCTTTTCAATGTGAGAATCATACTCTGCTCCATCTTTCATGCTGTTCACTTCTGCTTCTTCTAATGTGTTTTCCTTTACGCACCACCTCCAGTTGATTGATCCTGGTGGCATTGCAAACTGGTCGGTAACGCACGTCGACTGGTCCGAGAGAAAATGGCACCCAAAATCGTATAGGGCTCAGGATGTTACCTACGAGTTTCTAAGGAATATTATGGTAAACATTCTCATCTCTCTGGTCTTGATGTTGATGAAGTAACAGTTGTAACGTAGTACTGCCAACTTTCAACAACTTACCACTTCGTCGTTTAACGGATTATGCTGAATACGTATGGTTCTCTTTGTATAATAAGTTTATATTCTATGACAAATTTCGATGTGTATTTTCGCAGTCGCTCGACCAAAAGACCCATATAACAAGTAAAGATAAGGTATGTGTTTTCTTGTGCTTCAAGGTATTCGTAAACTTAACTGAATTCCAAATATAATGTTGACGGTAGTCTTCATCCTTGTTATAGGGTGATGAGCTGCTACAACCTTGCCTATGGAACGGCATTACACGGCCATGTTTCCTGTTTGCAAGAAAATTCTACCCAGAAACCTTAGATAAACTGGTGACACTCCTCAATTTTTGAATGAATTCTTCGGTTAGATCGGTCGTATTTTCTCGATCCTTTCATTCCCATCTTGGTTTTACATATCGATTTATACGTTTGTACATTGGCCACGTTCCACAATTACAATTCTTGCGTGCAAGGGTAACCGGAAAAGCAGCAGGGATAGCAATCGAACGTAGCCGGAGGCTAGGAGTTGCTAGGGTTGTGTCCTTCGAGACGACAGGTAATTTCTCATCTAACCCCCCACCACCATCCATTTGTACCATTGATACACAATCATATATGTGAAAGAACATTGGGGGATTCATTTATTAAATCCTTATGAAATTATATTGAGAGAGGACCACTCAACTAGTCATCTGTTCATAGTTATTTTCTTTATCACTTCTCTCGTACTCCCGAAAAGAATGGGCGTTTGACATTCATGTTCGACGCATATACAGATGCCAAAATATAGGGATATGACTTATCCTCTTAAGTCTTCACTATGGTTTTTCCATTCAAACCTCGATGCTTTGGTATCGATTAAATTGATACAACCATTCAGTACGATCCGATTCTTTAAAAGCTGCTCCAATAAGCGAATTTGAATATCAAATTTCTAAGATTTGTATTTGAACCATTGCGGATAATAAATTTAACATCCGAATCCGGAAAATAGAAAGAAAAAAAAACACAAGACGATACTCGATGAACATGAAGCTTAATCCAGTTAACTTATACAACCTCATATGTCGGTTACATGTATGCATGCATGTGTATAATAAATACCAACGGCACAAATGTGGGGTGGGGGTTGGACGAGAAATTACCCGTCTGGAAGGGATGCGCCACTCGAAAATCGTTAGCCTCCAACCTAGTTCTAATCCGGCTGAAGATTCTGCGGTCGGAAATTAGGAGCCTCATCAATTTATGAGTTTCTGGACAGGATTTCCCTGCTAAAATTGGTTAAAGAATTTAGAAATTTTACCAACTCGTCCAAATCCAGTCTACTACGGTATTCCAAAATGAGAAATCATGCAAGAATTCTTCATGGTGAGCATATCCGTTGAGAGCGAAGATGGTAAGTTGTCAAGTGTTTGCCATTTTCCCGTTTTCGTGGCGGAAGAGGAATGTATGTTTTCTTAATGACCTTACTACCTCATGCTCATCGGCATCAAGAACAAAGTGGCAAGTCATTATTGCAATGGGATTGCTTGAAGAAAAAAACGTCTCAAGGACATGTACCGTATCATTCTTCAGAAACTTGTCTGTAACATCCTGAGCGAACATGATTCCGAATGCCACTTTCTTGCAGGCCAGTAACTAGACCTTCCGAGGGTACGGTAATTAGACCACTTTAGAAGTTAAAAGTGAAAAAAAAACAGGAAACTTGATTCCAGAGTATGATTCTTAAATGGAAAAAGGTCAGCAAGTAATGCTCATCAGCAATGCAATCTTTGCCATCGGACCCGGCTGTAACAAACAAGAACACAAATTCTCATCAGGTTCAAACTTCCACAGATTATAATTAGCAGAAACTTATAACATTATAGAGATCATAACAATGATGAAATTCAGTCACTTCACATGTAAGAATCTCATTTTTCTTATACAGATGTAATTATCATTATTCATTACTGATGGGTTAAACCATGAAATTTCCGGCAGAAGGTTTGAAAAACATGATGATGATGATAAAACCTGAAGAAAGCATCCAGACTATCTAATTGATTCAGTTAAAGTAGGTAGACAACTCTGAAACAAAACCAGCTTCTCCCTTTTGTTACCTAATGGCTATGTTGCTTCGACTCTTCAGTTTACTTGAAGTAACCCGGCACCCATATCTGACACCTATTGGAATACAGGGATATGATCGTCCAAAAACTCTCCAAATACATGAAAATCTTGAAAAGGAGGAGTGTGACCAAACACAGGCAGAGCTGCACATAAAAATGGCGGTTTCTTTTTTAGCAAACATTCTAGTTCACGTGCATCCATAGATAGGGCGGCAAATAATGAATACACGATGGGCAAAGGGGTAATACGTCATACGTAATGTGCAGAACAAAGAAAGCAAGTTACCTTCTTTAAGAACAGAAGAAGTTTATATAGCATCATATCATTTGGCTTTAGCTTGTAACTGCGTGGCTTCTTGTCTTCATATTACGGCAGAGAAAGCTTTAGATTTTAGTCACCGAAACCAAAATATCAGTAATTTGACTACAGATCTCCCTGCAAACTTGAAAGCATTTCATTCATAATTTTATTCACTTTGTGCAGCTCCCCTTTTGAACAGAGTGAACTTAGTAAGGAATAGTAAAAGCCAAAGTTGCGAAATTTAGATTTGTCTTTTCCAACATCATAATCTTCCACTAACTTATGTGTTTGCTGTGGGTCATGCGTTGCGCAACATAAACCGGATATTTTGTTGGATCCTGCTGACACTGTAAAGACTGCAGAAGGAACTTCACTCTTCACACCATTGTTTGGCGCTTGAGACTCTTGTTCGATGTTGGACCACTTTTGACTAGGAACGAGTATAGATGCAATTTCATTAAGAACAACCAGAGCTTCTTGGATACTTCCTTGCTCACATAAAAATGCAAGAAAACTTTCTATCGATTCCGACTCGGTCTTGGTATCAATGTTATTTATCAACTCTACAATGGATTTTGTCTGAAGCATTTCTCTCAAGATATTCCTTGCTTCTTCCATCCTTCCTTTGCACAAAGACCTCGTACCATATGAATATAACCCAGGAAATCGGGAGATGCACCTTTCATTTTGAACTCGGAATAGAATGTAAGAGCATCTTCCATGTCACCCTTCTTGCAGTAGCCATAAATCAGAGCACTAACAGTAAATTCATCAGGTTTAACACCCTTGATCTCCAGATCAGATAGAAGCTTCAAAGCTTCATCCATTTGACCAAACTTGCAATAATTGCCAATGAATGAATTATACACACGTATATTTGGTTTACAACCCTTGTTTATCATAGTATCAAATAAATTTTTGGCTTCTAGCAGTAAGCCTTGCTTACATAAATTGTCAATTAGTGTCGCATATGTTACTGTCGAGGGAACCAAGCCAATTCTTTCTAATGAGTTAAATAGTCGAAGTGCTTCAATAAGACACCCTTGATGACACAATCCACTTATGACCGAATTGTATGTGACAATGTTGGGAGTAATCCCCTTAGTTTTAGCAAAAGTACACAGATCTAAGGCCTGGTTAGGGTATCCTTCCTTGCAGAGTGCATGAACCAGGATAGAGTAACCAACCACATCCAAAGCAGGGAAACTTTCGCTGGCTTCTGAGACAAGTTTATATGCATCCAATAACCTACCCTCTTTCACAAGGTTTTCCAAAACCGAGGGAGGCAAAATGACTGTTGATACTAGCCCTTTCATTTTCTTGAGGAACCGTACTGCAATGTCCATATTCTTAAGACACAAGTATTGTGCCAAAATCTTGCCAACAATAGGCTCAACAAGGCCATACTCTTTTAGGAAGAAATTAAGAAAAGGACCAACTAGAGATGTTTTCCCACCGTAAATAAGATTTTCCAATACGAGATTATAGGAACTTTTCATCAATATTAAACCCTTCGACCTCATCACAATGTAGACTTCGCTTGCAGCTTCAACAAAACCTCTTTTGCACAAGAAACATATAGCATCATCGCATAAACTATTGTAAGCATCTGACCTGAAATTCTTGAGCTTGTAAACAAAATTCATAACTCCCACTGCACCTGTTTGAGCAAAAGCTGCCCGGATCAACATCATAGAGATACCCATGTCCAAAACCAAACCTTTATCACCAAGTTCAATAATCACCTCAATGGCCATATCAACCATTCCCTCTTTGCATAGCCCACTAATCATGCAATTATAGCATGCAACAGAAGAAACTAATGACATCCTATACTCATCAAATACCTCAAGTGCTTCCTCTAATCTACCCGCTTTACAATAGCCATCAATCATTGTGCAATAAGTAATTGAATCTGCATTCAAATCTATTTCCGGCATTGCTTGGTAGAGTGCATGGGCATCTTCAAATGCACCAACCATAAAGAGTGCTTTGATCAGTATGTTACATGCAACGACGTCCATACAGAGCCCTGATTCTTCCAATTTTCCTTTCATCTTAAAAATCCCTTCTACATTCCCTTCTTCAGTGTAACCATGCAACAGAGTACTGTACGCTATAATATCAACACCTGCCTCTTTGAATACGTTATCTGCTTCAGGTGTCCTCCCAACCTTACACAAACCGTTAATGACTATGTTATAAGTAACAACCCCCGGCTTAATTCCCTTCTTCTCCATTTCACCCAACAGATGGAAGACGCAATCAAAATTTCCTTTCCGACAAGCTCCATCAATCAGTGTTGCGTACACATACTCATCCACTTCAATACCCATATCTTGAACTTCCTTGAACAATGTAAATGCCTTCTCCAACTTCCCTTCCTTACAAAATCCTAACATGATTGCCGTATACGTAATCACATTGGGCATCACCCCATCTTTCGACATCTTCTTCAGAAGCCCAACAGCCTTTTCCACGCTGCCTTCCCTCGAAAATCCACCGACAAGAATAGTGTAGCTTACAATATCCGGGTTAATTCCTCTGTCCACCATCTCTCTATGCTTTTTCAAAGCCTCCATTAAACACCCATTTCTAAAGTACCCTAAAATCCAACAGCTATAAAGAACAACATCCAAAGCCAGCCCTTGTTTTTCAATACCAGAAATCAAATCACAAGCCTCGTCAAATCTACCTAACAGATTAAAAGCGTTTAACAGAGCCGTATAAGTAACAACATTAGGCCTTAAAACTCCTAACTCTACACAATTTTTGAAAAATTCAAGCGCAACATCAGGTTTCGCAGTCTTACAAAAACCGGCAATGACCGAACTACAAACAAAATTATCAAAAGGGTATCTAACTCTATCACCTTTCATCAACTCCAATACCTCAATTGCTCTATCCATATTCCCTTGAGATGCAAAACTATGAATCAACGAACAAAACGTGAAAGAAGAAGGCAAAGTACCAGAATTCGTTAACCAATCCTTTAACAGCAAAAGACCCTTTTCTGGGTTGTTCCGGATAATACCAAATCCTTGAATTAAAGAATCCCAAAATCGATATCTGGGGAAATTGGAAGATTTTGAAGTCTGGGTATTGATGAAATGCTCGGCTTCTTCGAATTTGTGCAATTTAGGAGAGACCAAGTGAGGATTGAGTGAGTTTGGGAATCGGCATTGATATTGTTGGATTGTAACTGGGAGTAGAGATGGATAACGGCGTTGAATCTTCTGGAGGAAGAGAGGAAGAGGAGTAGTCGGTTGATGGATTTGAGTGTGGGAGTGAAGCCTCGTTTGAGCAGTTTTTGGAGAGGTGGGATTTTAGGAAGGGAAAGAAGAAGAAGAAGAAGAAGAAGAAGAAGAAGAAGAAGAAGAAGAAGAAGAAGAAGAAGAGAACTTTTTGGGAAAAGACATGGATTTTGGTCTAGTGATTGTTCAATGGTCTGGACTGGACCAATTGTTGAGCAACTGCAATTTTCTTCCAGTTCTAGTGAGTTTTTGTTGTTGTTAAATTACATCATGGATCACTCAGTTATTAGAAATATTATAAATAGGTCACTCAGTTGAAAAAGCAAAGTTTCGTGTTAATACTTCAAAGTTTAAGATTGGAGTCTTAAATATAGGGATTATCTCCGGAAATGTGAATTAATATACTGTTAATATACGGCGTTACTGGATATATTAAAAGATATTTGATAAATTTGGTTTAGCGCTATCGGAAATATCGAGTAATAATAATGTAATAGGTGGAAATAATGAAGAAATATTAAAAAATTTGACAAGCGGTAAACTTAGCTTGTCGGTTTGTGTCGATACTTTATAAAAATATATTGATCCATAACAATATAACAAGTTAAAAAATGACAAAACCGGTCTATAAATGACAAAACAGGTAAAGCGCTACCGGATATATTGAAAGTGTCGATACTTTATAAAAATATATTAATCCATAACAATATAACAAGTAAAAAAATGATAAAACCGGTCTATAAATGACAAAACAGGTAAATCGCTACTAGATATATTGAGAGTGTCGATACTTTATAAAAATGTATTTATCCATAACAATATAACAGGTAAAAAAATGACAAAACCGGTCTATAAATGACAAAACAGGTAAAGCGCTATCGGATATATTGAAAGTGTAGATACTTTATAAAAATGTATCGATCCATAACAATTAAATAGGTAAAAAAATGACAAAACCGGTCTATAAATGACAAAACAGGTAAAGTTACCGGATATGTTGATAGTGTCGATACTTTATAAAAATGTATCGATCCATAACAATAAAACAGGTAAAAAAATGACAAAACCGGTCTATAAATAACAAAACTATCGATCCATAACAATAAAATAGGTAAAAAAAATGACAAAACTGGTTTATAAATAACAAAACAGGTAAAGCGCTACCGGATATGTTGATAGTGTCGATACTTTATAAAAATGTATCGATCCATAACAATATAACAGGTAAAAATATGACAAAACCGATCTCGAAATGACAAAACCGGTAAAGAGCTACTTGATATGTTGATAGTGTCGATACTTTATTATAAGTATCGACACTTTTGGAATTTAAAAGAAAAGAAGTTATAGCGTCAATAAAGTGTTGATACTTTATAAAATATCGATCCATAACAATGAAACAGGTAAAATATGACAAAATCGATATCGAAATGACAAAACCGGTAGTAAAAAAAGTGTGCTTGTGTGATCATTTTTATTTCAGAATTTTCATTTTTTAATACAAAAAGTTGGATATTTTAAGCAAAACTCAGTAAGAAAATAACAAAAACTTTGCAGTAACAAAAGAATAATATTGGGAAATCCACAATGTTATCAGTTTCTCAAAGAACAAAATCGGTCTAAATTTGTAATGTTACCGGTTTAAATATACATGTTTAGTCAGAAAATGGTCAATATAAGCGCTACCTATTACATTATATAAGCGCTACCTAATAAATTATTGTACTTAATAATATTTCCGGTTAAATGATATAACATAATCGGTCTAAATTTTAACCGGTCACTTGTTTAACTGGTCACACCATTTTTAACCGTTTTTAGGCGCCGCACAACAGAATCACCCCTTAAATATAATGTCCTCTTTCAGTCTAATAATATACTAAAGATAAATGGTATTTATATTTGATAATCGTTCAATTATATGTATGTTTCTATTTTAATTACCCTATGTTACATAATTATAAAAATAATGAACACATTTAATTTTAATTTTAAATTTAAATAAATCAATAAGTTTAGTCTTTCATATTTATAGATTGTATTAATTTATTCTAATTCTAAAAAAATTAAATATATAATTATAAAAAACTAAAATATATAAATTTATAGTAATTTTAATGTATGTATGTATATATATATATGAAAATTGTAAAATCTTTTTAACGTTTCGAAATAATTATTGGGAAATATAAACAAAAACCTGTGTATTTGTGAAATTATAAAATGTGTATATATACATGGATTGAAATGGTGATAAATATTATATTTAATTCTCTTTGAAATTTTAAAAATATACAAATGACAAGACATGATTTAACCTTAGAAAAATATTTATTGATAATTTATTAAACAATAGATTTTTATAACCACAGATAATTATTTATTAACTGAATATTACAAAAATTCGTTATGAAAATAGCCCTTTTAATCTAATTTATTTCATTTACAAAATTTTCGTGGTCAATCTAACAAAATAGTAAAAGGAAGCATTTTAACCTTAAACTATTCCACATCTGTATATTCAGACATACATATATTATATATAATCTAAAGCTCATATCTTATTAACCACAAATTACAAAGAATAACAATACCAGACCATGTCCATCTACAATCACTACAATACAATCAATAAATCACAACCCTGAATCGGATCAAAAGTTGTAATTTTTAAACTTGTGAACCGAAAACCGTTATAATTCGGTGTCTGTGATCGAATACTAGCAAGGATGAAGTAAACCGAAACGTTGCAGATGAAATGCTCCCCCTAATTATACAACCATAAAACTTTAATTTCAGCTTACCGATTTAATCTATCGCCAGTGTACCATAGCCACCACCGGGATAACTACCTTGTGCCCTCTGCTGCCTTTCATGGTGATCGATCCAAAGCTGTAACTTCCCGTCACTGATCGCGCGGTAAGAATCACGGAGAACTTTCTTGATGCACCAGGTCTCAGTGTCATGGCTGAAGGCCTGGTTTCGATGGCAATGGATGGATGCATTCTGGCTGTGATGACATAGGTTTCTTCCTCTGCGACATTTGTGACGGTACGAGTAACGGTTTGGGTACTGACCAGATGAGAGATCGTGATTGATGGGGTATTGAAATTCGAGGGGAAACCAATGGTGGTATTGCAGGGAGAGTTAGTGTACTTCTTTATTTCATGAATGTCGATACCGGGTGTTGTGCATAAGAATCCCAGATAATCCTGATAACCTACAAAAGGCAAGAGGAAAGCAGATTAAGACTCCGTTTGATACAATGCAAGGAAAGAGTGCAGTTTCTGGTTAAAAAACCAAAGACTTCGGGTTCAGTTCATCTGGTTGGAGCAACTAATTCAATGTAAAATAAATATAAAATATAGTTGACAAGTAACAAAAATAACCATTTGGCTTAATGTTACTGTCTCTAATATAAACCTAAGAGATTAAATATTCATATCTCATTAATTAGAAATAAAATTTTGAGAAGTTGAATATATAATGTATATATGATCGTTTTTTAGTGGTTCCATCCATTTTCTATCCGTTTTTACCGGTCAAACATGTATAGATAGTGAGCCCATTTAGACCATCCTCTTTCCTATGTAAGAATGCCTGCAGGATAAAATTACAAAACAAAAGAAAGAATACCTGCATCAAAGATGAGTCCGGGATCCAAAGCAGATCTCGGATCGACATGACCACTGCCATAATCGAAAGGAGATGCAGTGACAAGTTTCATGGCCTCTGTTTCGGAATACTGTTGTTCTTGAAGAGGCCTCCCCCCTCTGTCGAGCTTTGTTGTTGTAGTCATCAAGGCTGATTTTATAGCAGCGGGGCTCCAACGAGGGTGTTTATGCTTCAAAAGAGCGGCTATCCCTGCTATATGTGGTGCAGCCATACTAGTTCCGGATATCAAAGCAAATCCTTCTCCTGTTTGAAATAAGGAATTGATTAAGATTTCAGAATTTCCATCAGTAGAAACATGATGTTATCTTCTCTTCCTCATAACATGTGAAAATTTTCTAAGAGTGATGGTTGAGAATACGAGGAAGAGGAATGAATATAAAAACCGAGCACATCTTTACCAACGAAATTAGGCTCATCTGTTCCATTTGGAGACCAAGCAGCCCAGATTAGAGAACCAGGTGCCAAAATGTCAGGCTTGAGAAGATCAGCATCTTGAAAGTTGAAATCTTTTATGTTAGGCCCTCGAGCAGAAAATAGTGCAACCTCTGGAGCAGATTTATGGAGAATTGGCATCAAACCATCCCCGATGCTACCAATAGCTTCAAAGCTCTTGACTCGTCCGGTCCAGTCTCTTGGTGTCGAAACATTATAGTAATCAATAAGATCCTGCAAAAGAGATTTCCAAGAGACTAATCATAAAAATTTGCATTGTCAAGTTAAAAATGTTGAACGAAATTCTATCAAGCAGTGAGATAATGTTGCAGATTCTGCCCCGAAGCTATCAGCTTGAATGATCATATCAAAGAATAGGTAATTTGCCCAAGGAGAATTACCATTGTCTTTGACACCAGTGACAAGGATTCCGGGTATACCAACAGGGACAGGATCAAACTTCGCTCCAGGAAAAACATTTTCCACTGCAAGAACAAAACCAACTGCACCAAGAGACTCGGCTGTTTCAGAGACTTTCTTAATCGATGCAGTTCCAACAACAAAGTTGAAGGAATAGCCCAAAGAAGAATATTCCCCTCAACCAACTTCTTGTTCAAAACTTCTGGCCTTTGGCAGTCCGAGGGACTATACTTCGATGCAGAGGAATCTAGTAACACATCATTAGCAGCAACC
The DNA here is from genome assembly GCF_006381635.1 of Hibiscus syriacus. Classification (NCBI taxonomy): domain Eukaryota; kingdom Viridiplantae; phylum Streptophyta; class Magnoliopsida; order Malvales; family Malvaceae; genus Hibiscus; species Hibiscus syriacus. Next base: position 1,238,956 of record NW_024063176.1, read on the forward strand.
ATGGTGTAGGTTTGATTTGGATGAGTAGAAGCTGCAATAATCCATAAGTTACACACTTCAGCAATAAAGAACACAGATTTATCCAAAGACACTAAAAGGAGGGGAATAGGAAAGTCGGCAACCACGCTGAAGATGAGACTAATGGCCAATCCATTATCATGTGCAATTGATAAAACTGGGCACTTAATTGATCAAAACTAGAGATGGAATTATGCATCATATATTCAAGGAAAGTTTAGACCCTAAACTTTATTCCAAATTAGTTGTCACGCCTTTCTTTTAAGCTAACTTCAAACATGAATCAAAAATGTTTGTAGTAGAATAAAAATTTATTTGTATGAAATTGTCAATTCTGATTGCTTAAATTTCTAACTAAACCTTCTTCCCTAGAAAATTTTATTGCACCCACATTAGACAATTTAGTTAAATCAGACCAGCAATAACCAGACCGAAAACTCAAGCAGAGAAGTTTACTGTTAATGATCTCTATATATGCACAATTTGCCACAAATGCTGAAGGCATTAGCTAAACAAAATCATTAACTAGAAAAAGGAACGTCCAAGTTGTTCGAATCCCTATCCATTATAGATTAACAAAATATGCCATCCCGTGTAGATCCCAAATCATTTTCATCTACTGTTCTGGAAAAACATTCTCCAAAGGTTAAATGCACCTTTCTACTCTTTCCTGTGGGCTACCAGATCAGAACAAATAAATTGCCAAAGTTGAGTTAACTTACGGGACAATCCAATTCCGGCTAAATTTTTTCCATTTCCCAAGGTCAGATGGTTTTTGTATATACGATCATCGATTGCAGCTGCAACAGATGTTATCCATGGGCTATAAGAAACCAAAGTTTTAGGGAAAGGAACTCCATTTCCAGCTGCCTGTGCAACAAAAAAACCAGCTTTGACAGCTGCCAGAAGCGTAGCATCAAAAGGATTTAAAAATGTGGTATTTGTGGTTGTTGGCGAACTATTTGGTCCCACCGAGAGACTGAGAATATCAACACCATCATGAACAGCCTGTTCATTAAGTCGTGAAATCACAAGTTTTTGACAAAAATAATACAAGACTGTATAACTGATTGGTAAATAGGCACCTCAGAATCTCATTGATAGCAGAAAATATAGCTTTTCTAAAGAAAATTTTTGCTCTATTTTTCCTTTCCTTGCTTATTTTTACACGTTCAGAATTCAATTAAAATAACCAAAACAGAATCACTCTTTTTTATTGACAAAGGAAGATGCCAATCATCAACATCTCCAGTTCAAAGATAATCATCAAAGAAGTGTTCTTTATACAAAAACATATCCAAGTTTTGTATCAACTATTAGCAAGACGAGACACTTACAGGACAATAGCCAGGAAGATCTGTTATCTGGCTATCTAGAGTCCCAAATATTAGGTTTAAAAGGAACATATTACCTAAAATAATGTTGAATCTGTATCTCAGGCAAAAACAAAGCTCAAAAAAGATGGGAAGGCATGTAAACTTAGCAATAATTTTAAATTAAAATATATAGGAATCATAGAAATAACTATCCCGAGTAAAAATTGTAGCACACCTGGTCAATTGCAGCGACCACATCAGCTACAAAGCCTCCAAAAAGCCTTATAGTGCCTTGTAGACAGCAATTCTAAAACAAAAGAAAAATGTCAATTTCCATATCAAAGAAAATAATACAGCTTCTAATTGCATTTAATCTACGTTGATATACATAATCTCCACCTGGCACGAGGAGCCATTCCACTTGCTTTTCCAAATTCATGGCCACGCACTCTCACAGGAATACCATTATTCCCAGCTGCAATAGCTGCCGTATGACTGGTAACCAGTGACGTGACAAAGAAGGGGAACTTGTTAGAATGAAATAATAGATACATTTTTTTCTCACTCAATATCGGTAATTTTATATAAAAATATTCTATCAAATGCCTAATATTTTGCAGAAGTGAGACGAATAAAAGCTCTATAATAAAAAGTTTTATGCTGCTTAGTTTTGCCCAGAACTGCAGCAAGAAATTAAGGGGAGTTGCTTCATTTTATGCTCACTAAACATATTTGTTTACAGTTTAAGATTATACATCACCCTCTTTCCAGCACTTTCCTTCTTGCAATGTAGCAATCATGTAAAAGTTAGACCTCTCTCTCGATGTATTTGTTAAAGATAACATAGCATATGGTTTCCTATTTAAATCATAACAGCAACTAAGTATGGAAACTAACCTTCCATGTCCATCACCATCCATGGGAGATGCAAAATCAATAGCAGGATTAAAGGCACCAGCTGCTTTTGCTGCTTCAGCAAAATGTTGGGCTCCAATGATCTTGCCATTACAGAAGTCTCTCTTGGTATCAGGATCAATTTCGCATTTTCCTCTGTACTTTGGAACAGGCCCATATGGATCAGTATGAAGGGCAGCAAAGCTTGGATGATGTGGATAAATTCCTGAGTCTACAAATCTTATCACGATGTCCTCTCCTGCCCTGTCACAACCACCTCCTGTTGGCCATCCACCAGGAGCACGTCTTATAATTTCTGCCTACTAATATATTGTCAAAGTGTAAGGAATGAGAATGAAAGAGATCGGATTTGGGGGAAAATGCAAGTTATTCTGCTAAAAATTATTTCAAATTTAAAATCACAATATGTGTAGAAGCTAAAATGTTATTTCACCTGTTCAGGGGAAAGGTGAACCGAAAAGCCGTTTATAACTGTAGAGTTTCTTGTAACTCCCATGCTCAAACAGCATGCCAAGAAGCATATCATGTTTCTTTTCAAGATGACTAGCATAGGATGTTACTAAGTCACTGAAACAACAACCAAAGAAAACAGAAGGGAATAATAAGCAAAGCACGCGTTGGAACATCTTGATCAACTAAGAGTTGGATTGTGTGCGTTCATCCACTTGAGTGAGAAAAAAGTCAAAATCATTCATTTCAAGGTGTAACCGCGTTATTATTATACCAAAAGACTTTGCAACAGTAGAATGAACCACATTATTGTGTTACATATGAGATTTCATTAATCCCATAGCTAAGTAGGGTAAAAATTTGCTCAAGTAGTCAAGTTCAAAAATATGGTTGAAAGCATACAATTACAAGGTCTTTTTCCAATAATCTAAGGTAGCAATAACACAAAATAGGAGATGAACCCGGGACCTGTGGTTTCCTTCTAAGGCCTCACAGCAACCCTCCTCAACATGTGCAGGAAAATAGAACAGAACTTCAAACTTGACATTTTATTCACTTCTCTTTTCTTTAAGAAATACATTCACCGTTTTTCAAAATTCCCCTTCAATTAATAAAACTCTTACTCCCTAGCTTTGTTTTATTTCTGTAGCAGGTTTTCACATACACATGGTAAGCTAGAGTTCACTATGTAATAATTATTATTCAACAGAAAAACAGGATTAACTCATCATTAAAGTTTACAGTAAAAATATTGAAAATATTCCATTAGAACGATAAGCACAACAGAGTAGCAGCACTGAGGTGAAATAACCAAATTTCCCAAGCAGCAAATATATGATTTATGGCTTCCTTCTTTAAAGACGCTATTTATACAGAATAGAGAGGAGTGGACAAAAGAGAAGAATGTGCAACTCTAATCACTAGACTAAATGTAATTAAGAAACTATCAAGTATATGCAATCAGCTACCTACCTTTTTTGTTTGCAAGGGCGCTACTATTATAGAATATTTTATATGCTACTCGGACTTTTCACTTTTTATACTCATATTCTATACGTGTTCCGCGCTTGATAAAATATGGTTGGAAGCATGGATTACTAAATATAAGAAAAAGCATTCAAGAAAAATTGAAAAACTCTTGAACATATACCGACTACCGTACAGCTCCTACGTTCAATGCATATTTGAACATATGAAAAGAATTTTAAAAATATTAGTTATATATTCATATTGAGCACCTACTCATATTCAATATTCGATTTTAAATGCAAACAATATAAGAAATACTATATACTAACAAAGTCAAGTCTAATTCACAGTAATATTTGAACAACCAAAGACGTCAATTGCTCAACAAGATATCCAATAAGTCAAGACCCCACAGCGGAAACTGACAAAACAATATTAAAATGGGAAAAAACCAATGGCGAAATATACACTAACAAAAATTTCACCTTGTAGTGTCAAGCTTCTCATCCGACTCTACGGCCGTAGCTTCAAACCCATTTTCACCACCTTTGTAGCTAATAATAGGCTCTCCCTCAACCGTCACTATGTAAATCTCTGCTTTCAAACAAGCCACAAGACTCGATAGCAACTCCAGGAAAACCCACCCAAGCTCCACCGCCTTCATTTTTCTCGCTTACAAGATCTGCTTCATATTAAGACTAGTATTTCAAGAAAAAAAATCCAAGACTTTCCCTTTTTTTTCCCTGCTTTTTACAGTCAGTCTTAACAGCAATTACATTCTTTTTTGCTTCTTAAAAAGGCAAAAACTACAGTTCTTATACGTAATGATAAAGACTCAAGTAAACGCGATTATTTGATATTGACATTTATAGGGAGAAAAATAAACTAACTTTGGTTCAGATCTTTCCTGCTAAAAATAAACTTATCCCAATAGAGATTAGATTTAGCTGATATTTATTAAGCTCATTTCAGCTACATAAGTAAACTATTTCCCGGTTTTCTTTAAGTAAAAAAAAACAGTACTTAATCAGTAAAAAAAAGAAGGAAAATAATACTACCTCGAAGAGACAATAAAAAAACCCGATCCAATCCAACCGGAAGCTTGCTTTCTTAGTTACATTAACGTCAATCTGCGTCAACGTCCTTTCATAGCAATATCACTCGAAAACCAAAAGGAAAGAAGAATATAAAACGAAAAGAAAAGGGGAAGGAAAATTTAGACTTACGCAAGTAATAAAGAAGGGAATCAATAGAAGCTTTTATAATACGATTATAATCAAAGCAAAAACAAAAGGGAAACAAAGTGAAAAGCAGAGGAGAAAATGATTGGATCAGAGAGAGAGAATGAAATCATTCACATTTGCAGAGATTTTAATAAGTTCGTAGAGATCTTTTTCATTCAAATGAAACAAAGAAAAGAAGACGAGAGAAAATTGCTGGGGAAAATCAAAGATTAAAAAATAAGAAAAAAAATGGAGATCTAAGCAAAGTGAGTGAGTGTGGTAGGTAATTTTGTTCTTTTTTGTTTTTTTTTATTATGTAAATTAGATCGATTAATTTAGATTAAATATCGACGTATTCAGAATACATATTATTTAAGTAATTAATTTTTTATATATTTAAGTTTAAAATGGATAAATAATTTTTAGTATAAACCACGTATTAGTCACTCAACAATTTATATAGTTCCATTTTGGTCATTTAATTATGTTTTTTAAAATTATAATTTTGATTAATATGGGATAAGTATAAGGTAGTATTTGTTCAAATAATACTCTCAATCATTTGACATTGAACGGTTGTACCCTTAGTATTCTTGGTATTCGAACTTAAGACCTCCAGAAATAACAACAATTATTTTACCACTAAGGCTATTGGATATGATTTCAAAAATATACTTAATGTTATATTTTGATTTCATTTTTGATTATTTATCGTTAAAAAATTAACAAGCTATTGATGTGGTATTTTTATTTTTTTCAACGATGATGTGGTATTATCTTATATTAACACTTCAAGATTATCATTAATTTTTTAATGGCAAATAATCAAAAACAAAACCAAAACAAAACTACACTAATAATTTAGTGACTGAATATGTAGATTCTGTATTCTTCTTATCTTTAATTATTGTGTGCTAGAGAAATTCGCGCCTAAGCTGTTGGGGTGATTGTTTGATTGAAATGACTCAAATACCCTGCAAATTAATCGTGAATACAATGGGGTCTAATTCTAGTCTTAGTCCTTCTACTATTCTCAAGATGATATTTTAATTGTCTAATTAAACTTGACATAATTGGACCCATCCACTTTTATAATGTCAGTAATTAGTGGTGTTCAAATTTCTAATATTACTTCTTAAATTGTTATTGGTTGACATAAAATTTCTCATCCGTCTCTATTACTCATATAGCATGGTTTTCTCTTTTTTTCATAATTAGATTTTATATCGCATCTTTAACTGGCGTTTATTTGATCATCTTTTTATCCATCCCTTATATAGAGTATGACGGATTTCGACTTGATCCAACATTATAAGATCAATTAAAAAATTAAGTTCAGATCGAATTTAAATTTATGGTGAAAAATTCTGACTCGACCCATCCCCAAGATAAGAGTTTAATTTACTTCCATATATTTAGGGATGACCGTTACAATATCATTCTTTATTTTTTCAATTATATCCTTATTTTATCGAATAAAAATATATTTTTTATATTTGTGTTAGCTAAAAAAATTATACTTATAATTCAAATACACCATATGAAACATCTTCGAATCCAATGAGTTCCGAATGAAAAATAATGCTTCTCGGGTCGGGCCATCCCTACTCACACGTCACACAAGCTAGTTTTAGGTTTAATATAAAAAATGTCGAAATTATACATCTTTTCTCATTTAGAAACTTATTTTTTTGACAAATTTAAGTGTCTAACATTTTCAATGTTATCACTTAGGTGCCTCAGCCGTTACAAGCGTTAAAAAATCTCGTTAACCACTTAAAATGTCACACTTGACATCTTTATAAATTTTAATTTTTTATTTTAAAGGAAAAACTTAAAATTATTATTATTATTCAAAAAATTAAAAAACAAATTATAAAATATCAAAAAAAAATCCCTAAATCGTTAATCCTAAAGCATCTACCCCACTTATTGACCGTCCACCACCACTGCCGCCCCCCACCGACTGCCTTCTATCCATCCAGCAACAGCTATCGTGGCTTCAAACCCCTAAAATTCCTAAACTCAAACCCTAAGTCCCAAAATTCCAACACCCATCCATCACAACCGGTGAATGGATGGTCAGTGGGCTAATGGCCGAGAGGTGAGTCAATGATTGTTGACGGTGGTGGTGGTCCGCACCCAAATTGAAAATCTTGAGATATTTTATGAAAAATAGAAAAAAATCTATTTTTTTAAATATGAATTTTATTTTTTAAAAAATTAAATAAAAAAATAAACCATGTGTCAAATACTAATTGGTTAACTTATTTTTGACGAAATTTTTTAACGGTTGTTACGACGTAGGCTGATAATATTAGAAACATTAGACACTTAAATTAACTAAAAAAAAAGTTTAGATACTTACCTGAAAAGTGGTCTAATTTGGGCAATTCATTTTATATTAAGCCATAATTTTAATAAAAAAATGTTAGTTATTTAAAAAAAAAATATGAAAAGGAATAAGAAAATATCAATGGTCAGAAAGTCAATGTAGAAAAACAAGACGTAGAAGTCAAAATGTTCCCACGTGCATGAATATATTATAATATATTCTCATCTTTCATGTGATCCAGAGAAAAATGACAGTTATATTTTCCAATTATTTTTACCATTTTATTGAATCAAAAATGGATTTGATATATTTTGTAAAGAAATCATAAAAATGAATAATAATTGAGATTTTTAAAAAAGTTTTAAAATATGTAATTTAATAAATTTAAATTCTCTAATTTAGGTAATAAGATAAACATTAAGAAAATTGAAAATTAATAATACCACAAATTCAACGGCACACCAAAATTCACAATGTTTTATGAATGTTTCTAAAACTACACTTCAATTTTTAACGTTTGAAAATTTAAAATCCGTTAGAATTTTTAAATATCAATAATACTATAATTTTCTATAAGAGGGATTAATCCAAAAGCGAGACACAAGACCTGAACTCGATAATTTATGATCTGACCCGACATAATATAGTCGGAGTTCTTTTTAAAGTAATTCGAGTTCGGATTCTGTAGAATTTTTTAGATTATAAGTTCGAGTTGGATCGGGTTCTTGTTTAAGGTAAAAAATATCCGATCCAAAAAATAATGTAACTATATAATATATTTAGAAATAATTATAATAATTCTACTCTATATACTATTTCTTTTCAATTAAATACTTATTTTATTAAATAAAATTAAGAATTATATATATATATAGTTGTATCAAATCGGATCTAATTTGAGTTTTATCTCAAATGACGGATCGAGTTTTGAGTCGAATGAAGTTATCATAAACCTAGGTCATGTTGAGTTTTAAATGAAATGTGTATTTTTATCAAGTCGAATCGAGTTATCAAAAAATTCAATCCAACCCATTTCTATTTCTAACCATCACATCAAAATTTATAAGGTATGTGTACAAACCCATAAAAACTTTTGTAGGGTTTACATATGTATATCTATCCTAAAAATATTTATAGATCTATCATTATTCACAATTGTTTGATTCTTTACAATTTGTTTTCTTCCTGACAACTTCTTTTCCTTTATGCTAGTTCTCATACAGGACGATAAGTTTAGATAATTTCCAAATTCCTTATATTTTCCTGTAAAATTCGTCACCTTGAACCATCATCAGGTTTCCGAACCATCACCGACTAAACCCCACCATCATGTTCTTCGGATGCTTTATTGTAATGGCACAAACCATGTTCAGTAAATTACAAAATATTCGATTCGTTTGGCGTCACCGGAGCATCACTTCTGCTGACATCAAAGTCGGAGATCCACAGTCGATAGCTTTAATAACTTGACGGCAGCGTAATCTACATTGAATTATCATCTAAAAGTTGAACCTATAATCAACAATGGGCATCATCAGAAATAATAAATGCTTAAAAGGTTTCAAAACAGAAGATTGCAACAAAGTATATAACATATTAAACATAATTTTTTCAGTCTTAGTGACTTAATTGTTACAATCAATAAATTGATCAACCTAATTATAGCTAAATATAAGAATATATGTTTCATTTTTAGCGGTGACCTAAATGTGGCTTGGGAGTAAAAAGGGGATCGGGGGTCGCCGGAGGAGACCGGAAAAGGGAAGTGCAAGCGAGGGGAAAAATTAGATTCATCGTTATTTTTTTTTCTTTCATTGATTTTGGAATGGACGCATGTAGTTGTTTTATAGTATTTTGGTGCCCATTAGCCGGCAACAATTCTGTTACATGCTATAACTAATCTCTATTAAAGCCATGATATTAAACCAATTTTTTTGGTGCCTTGAGTTAGTTTTCGTTATATCTCCCTACCTTTTTATTGGACACAATCCTTAAAAGGTCAATTTAAGTTCGAATCGGATCAAATTCGTATTTAGAATGAAAAAAATATCAATCCGACTCGAGATGATGATATATATATTTTTTATAGTATATATTACCCCCCAAAATTCAAGTCAAGCTTCGAGTTAAGTGAAAATCCCTTTGACCTTTGGAGAGGAGAGGACAGAGAAGAGAGAAGAGGTATTATGCTCGTCAAAATCCCCTATTTATAAATTTTAGTGGTCATTAGATTGTTGACACATGCTAACATCTTAGCCATTTAACATTACAAATATCTAGTTTCTTCTAATAGATAATTTTAGACATAATATTAAATAATATAAATATCTAGATTATTTTATGGATATATCTACACATATACTCTTTCTATATTAATCTAAAATATTCCCAAGATCTATATCCTAAATGATAATTATATATTTACCTATAAGTTGTATTGGATTTCAACAACAATGTTCAATCAACCTTATCTTCAACTATTTAATCTTTTAGTCCCTAAATTTAATATGATCATGCTAAAATGCATTAAATACCTAATAAACTATCATATAACATGCTTAAAACAAAGTATAACATGTATCTAATCTATGTATATAACACATGTATCCATCATGTCTCATAATATACCATCATTAAAATGTATTTATCCATTTATTTTGAAATTCCATTCTCATTCCTATTTCATTTATGTCAATAATTTTGGGCATGCAATATTACTTATAGCTCTAGAAATTTGGGTGATAAATTTTATAATTGCGTCTATAGCAAAGTTAGATGATAGTACACTTGCTTTCGACTTTTTTCCGGTGGTACTCCTCATGCTTCTTCAGTGTTTTTTCTAGATCCTCCCTAAGCTTGTGAATTTCCTCATTTGATGCCTTTTGGGAAAACTTAACATGTATTTTAGCCTTTTTACATGCCACTTGCTCCTCTTTCAACTGCCGTCTAAACCTCGTAGTTGATTTCTTTATCTTTAACTCAACTATGAAAATACTATTATTCATTCATTTATGCTTACAATTTCATGAATAAATTATACACGTTAACAACAATTTATAAAAATGAGATGTAAAAATAGGTTAAATAAGCATCATCAAAATAAGATTTTTTTTTAAATTTTTCTTAATTTTGAATTTGAGTAAATTAATATTCCTTAATTTTTTTAAATTTTATATATAATTTATAAGGGTAAATTACAACTCTAGTATCTCAACTATCATTTTTGTTTTGTTTTAGTGACCCAACTATTATTTTTTTTCAAAATTATACATAATATTGCATTTTTATTTCATTTAAGTTATATGACGTTAAAAAATTAACAAAACTGTTGACGTTTTATTTCTTTTAAAAACTTTCAATGATGTCATAACATTACTTTTGAGTGGTATGTCAGCATCACCGTTAATTTTTTAAAAAATTATATATAATCAACATTGTAATCAACTGTCTATAACTATTTAATTTTGAAAATAATGGGAACTAAATTAATTCTCTCATTCTTTTTAAGGGAACCATTTAACAATTTAAAAGGGGCCTTAAGAAATTTGAAAAATAATGGCACACCAAAATTCACAACGTTTTATGAATGTTTCTAAAACTACACTTAAATTTTTAACGTTTGAAAATTTAATATCTGTTAGAATTTTTAAATAACAATAATACTATAATTTTCTATAACAGTGATTAATCCAGAAACGAGACACGAGATCCAAACTCAATAAGTTATGATCTGACCCGACATAATATAGTCAGAGTTCTTTATAAAGAAATTCGAGTTCGGATTCAGATCGGTTTTTAGAATATAAATTCGAGTTGGATCGGGTTCATGTTTAACGTAAAAAATATCTGATCCGAAAAATAATGTAATTATACAATATATTTAGGAATAATTACAATAATACCTCTCTTTGTATTATTTATTTTTGATTAAATCCTTATTTTATTAAATAAAATTAAGAATTATATATACATATATGTAGTTGTATCAAATCAAAATGAATATGAGTTTTATCTCAAATAACATATCAAGTTTTGAGTCGAATGAAGTAATCTTAAACCTAGGTCAAGTTGAGTTTTGAACGAAAGATGCACTTTTATCAAGTTGGGTCAAGTTAACCAATAATTCAATCCAACCCATATCCATCTCTAACCATCACCCCTACTCACATTCATCACATCAAATTTTATAAGGTATGTGTACACACCTATACGATACTTTTGTGTTGTAAACACATGTGTATATTCACCCTAAAAAATATTTATGACTTCATCATTATTCACAACTGTTTAATTCTTTACAAATTTTTTCTTTATGTTAACTTCTTTTCCTTTATGCTAATTCTCATATATGGCGTGAAGTTTAGATAATTTTCAACTTCCTTATTTTTTGCGTAAAATCCGTCACCTCAGGCCATCATCGGGTTTTCGGACTATCACCGACTAAAACCCACCATCATGTTCTTCGGATGCTTCATTGTAATGGCACAAACCATGTTCAGTAAATTACAAAATATTCGATTCGTTTGGCGTCACCGGAGCATCACTTCTGCTGACATCAAAGTCGGAGATCCGTGTCTTATGGCTCTAATATCTTGATGGCGGCGTAATCTACATTGAATTATCATCTAAAAGTTGAACCTATAATCAACAATGGGCATCATCAGAAATAATAAACGCTTAACTGGTTTCAAAATAGAAGATTGCAACAAAGTATATAACATATTAAATATAGAAAATATTAAAAATCACTAAATTATTAGTAAAATTATAAATGAATCATTTTAAATTAAGAAAGATTACAATCATACTTACAGGTTTTTCTGTCTTAGTGACGATTGTCACAATCAATAAATTGAACAACCTAATTATGACTAAAAAGTTAATATATGTTTCAATTTTAACGGCATAGTAACTTATTTGTAATTTTTTAAAATCTAATAACTCATTTGTAATCTTACAAAAAATGAGGGACTTACAGTGTATTCCACCCTTAATACAATCGAATAACCCAGCTATAGCCTATAGTGATACTCCTCTTCCTTGTTATTTTTTCTCGTTATAATCATATTATATATATATTTTAACAAGTTAATAATTTATTTTCTCAATTTCTCAAATTTAAGGAAAATATTAATTATAAAATTGTATCAATCCTGATATGTTAATAATTTGATTTATGCAAATTTTACATGTATTTGTATCATATTATATAATTATATTTTAAAATAGCCATTCAAAATAATTACAAGTGAACCGTTAATAAAAATTATTGGTATCTTTATATTTATCTTGTGGAAGTGCTAAAAAAATATGCTCATTTTTATCTTAATTTATATATATAATACGCAAGTAGTGACTTAGATTAGTTATTAAGATTATATTTATATTATTTTATCGACATTTTACTCTAAAGATTATCTTGAGATATTTTACATAATAATAATAATAATAATAATAATAATAATAATTTCTTTGTAATTTAGATTAAAAAATAAAAAAATGTTTTCATTAACATATTCCATGCATTCATACTACGAATAGTACTTTACCCGAAGTTTTAACTGGACACAATTATCATAAGGTTAAGTTCGAACCGGATAAGTATGAAATTCTCAATCCGACTCGAGACAATGATATACTTTTTTTTTTATATATTTAGTGATAACTACTATAATATCCATCTATATATTTTTTTAATTAAAATCTTATTTTATTAAATAAAAAAATCATTTATGTTTTTTAATTAAAATCTTATTTTATTAAATAAAAATAAAAATCATTTATATATGTCGAATATATGTTTTTACCAAAAATTCAAGTCGAACTTCGAGTTAAATGAAATCTCCTAAACTAATATTGGATTTCAATTGAAAGAAGGTTTGCTTCTCAAGTCAAACCTAGTTCAGATTATTGTCTAAATTAAGATTGCGTTTTACAAATCAATTATCACTTAAATTAACTTTGGGGGTTGTTATTATAGCTAATTGGTGTTGCGGAAGACGGCTATCGGATAGAGCAAAATCGCAACTGATAATTTGAGAAAATAAAAATGATGATAAAAAGAGACACAAAATTTACGTGGAAAACCCCTAAATAAAATAGGGTAAAAACCACGGGCAACGGTAGAAGAATTTCACTATGAGAAAATAGGAATTACAACTTCTCTCGATCTACCAAGGAGAAAACAATGATAATTCTCTCTTGATAAAAAAAAGGAGAAAACAACTCTCAAGAAACTCTTAAATTCTCTCTAGTATTGGAAGAAAGCTAGAATGCTTTGGGATGGTTTTGAAGCTAAATGAGCTAGGGTATTTATAGTTGAAACTTGAGGACTAATCTTGTAAATACCCTAAAGTTTAGGGACTCAATTTGGTAGTTATGCCTTTATTATTTCAACAATTTGCAGTTACTTTATTGACTCCACAATTCCACTTGCACACTTGCACATTCGGTGCATTAATGCACCGAATAATTGGTTAAATTTCAACAATCTCCCACTTGAAGATTTGATTGGAGCAATCATATCTTCACACCATTTTTTTACCTTGTACCATCATGTTGCTTACGTCTCTGACAGGCCACAAGAGGATCGACACCAGGTAAATTTATCAGCGTTGATCGCCTTCGTCATGAAATCTGCTATGTTGTCTTTGGTATGGATCTTCTGCATATCTACCGTCCCTTCTTCCACCTTTTCACGAATGAAATGGTACTGAACTCGTATGTGCTTTGTCCTTGAATGAAATGCTGGATTTCTTGCTAGATGCAAGGCACTTTGACTGTCACAAAACAGAGAGACATACTATTGATTGTGCCCAAGCTCCTCCAATAGCATCTTCAACCAAATTGTTTCTTTACTGGCTTGTGTAGCTGCTACATATTCTGCTTCTGTTGTGGATGTAGCCACAACTGACTGCAATTTTGAAACCCAGCTTACAGCTCCACCAGCAACTTTGAACACATATCCTGTAGTAGATTTGCTTTTATCCAAATCCCCTACATAGTCAGAATCGACATACCCATTTATAAGTAAGTTTGATCCTTCGTAACATAATGCAACATTTGAGGTCCCTTTGATGTATCTTAGGATCCTCTTTACAATATTCCAATGCTCTTTGCCTGGATTCTCCATGTACCGACTAATCACTCCCACTGCTTGTGCAATGTCTGGTCTTGTGCATATCATAGCAAACATTAAACTTCCCACTGCTGATGCATACGGCACTCGAGACATCTCCATCCTCTCTTCTTCACTGCTAGGACTCATACTGGAGGATAATTTGAAGTTAATAGGAAGAGGGGTAGAAATTGGCTTACAATCTTGTATGTTGAATCGTTACAAGATCTTCTTCAAATAATTCTTTTATGAAAGCCAAATCTTCCTATTACTTATGTCTCGGTGAATTTACATCCCTAGAATCTTGTTTGTCGATCCCAAGTCCTTCATTTAAAATTCCCTAGCCAATTGTGCCTTCAATTCTTCAATATGATCTTTGTTGGGTCCTGCAACCAACATGTCATCCACATACAACAACAATATAACAAAATCGTTATCACCAGACCTCTTGAAATAAGCACAAGGGTCAACATTAAGTCTGTTGTATCCAAGGCACATAATGAAGGAATCAAATCTCTTATACCAACACCTCGGCGCCTTCTTTAGACCGTACAGAGATTTGTTCAACCTGCAAACCAAGTTCTTCTTTTCTTTTTCTTCAAAACCTTCAGGCTGGAGCATATAAATTTCTTCTTCAACATTTCCATGAAGAAAAGCTGTTTTAACATCTAGCTGCTCTAGATGTAAGTCCAATGTAGCACACATTGCCAAAATTACTCGAACTGTTGTTAGTCGAACCACAGGAGAAAATATTTCATTGAAATCAATACCTTCTTTTTGAGCATATCCTTTGACCACCAGTCTTGTACGATACCTCTCAACTTGATCGTCACCATTTCGCTTGATTTTGAAGACCCATTTGTTACCAATTGGCTTCCTTCCTTATGGTAGTGGCACAAGGTCCCATGTATTATTTTTATGAAGGGCTTCGATTTCTTCTTGCATCGCCATCATCTACAGTGAAGCATCTGAGCTGTTTATTGCCTCCTGGTATGTTGATGGCTCACCGTCCTCTGTTAAAAGACAGTATGCAATATTACCTTCTATAACATAATCTGAGTGCCAATTGGGACGTCTTCTCACACGATCTGATTGACGAGTTGTTGGAGCTTCAGAATTCTCTGGTTCTTGTTCATCTTGTGTTAGTTCTGCTTCAGAATAATCTGTGTAGTCTCTGACTTTTCAGTGCTATCATCGTCTTATTTTCTTTGTAGCTTATCTTCTACAAAGATGACATCCCTACTGATGATCACTTTACGGGCAGTGGGATCCCATAAGCGATACCTCTTTACTCCATCAGCATACCCCAAGAATTTGCATTTCCTGGATTTTGGATCCAACTTTGAGATTTCTTGGGAGTTGTACATCACGTACACAATACTTCCAAATATATGGAGGTTTGAATAATCAGCTGGTTTACCAGTCCACATCTCTATTGGTGTCTTCAGCTCTATTGCAGTTGATGGAGCTCGATTCACCAAATAACAGGCGGTATTGACTGCTTCTGCCCAGAATGATTTTTCTAGGCCTGCATCCCTCAACATTGCTCTTGTTCTTTCTAACAAGGTTCCATTCATCCGCTCTGCCACTCCATTTTGTTGAGGAGTGTTCGCCACTGTGACCTGTCTTTTGATGTCTTCTTTCCTACAAAAGTCATCAAATTCTTCGCTTGTGTATTATCCTCCATTATCTGTTCTGAAACACTTGATCTTATTTCCAGAATCAAGTTCCACCCGCGCTTTGAAGATTTTGAAAGTGGAAAACACATCTGACTTCTTCTTAATAGGGTACACCCAACATCTTCTGGAGTAGTCATCAATAAATGAGACAAAGTATTTTGCTCCACCTAGGGATGTAACTGGTGCTTGCCATACGTCAGAGTGAACCAATTCTAGAACACTTTTGCCTCTAGAATTTGATGTGTTGAATTTCAACCGGTGCTGCTTACTTGTTATGCAATGCTCACACAAAGGAAGTGATACCTTTGTTAAGCCTGTAAGTAGATTTTGCTCCACAAGGACTTTCATTCCTTGTTCTGACATGTGTCCAAGTTTCTGATGCCATAGCATTGCCGAATCTGAACTACATGAGGCAACAGAGGCTTCTACTTCTACCAAAGTCTCTCCCTTCAGCATGTACAAGTTTGCAGCTATCTTTTCACCTTTCAGCACCACAAGCGCTCCACGGAACATCTTCATGATTCCTTTCCGTGTTTCAATCTTGCTTGCATTATTATCCAACAATCCGTAGAATAATAAATTTTTCTTCAGGCCTTTCACGTGCCGCACATCTCGAACAACTTTAATTGTTCCATCATACATCTTCAATTTGATGGTTCCCACGCCAATGATCTCTAAGGCATGATCATTGTAACTATACACAGATCCTCCTGAGACAGGTTCATAATGATGGAACCATTCTCTTCTTGAGGTTATGTGATATGTTGCTCCCGAATCAATGAGCCATATGTCTGCATATCTCTTTCTACCTTCCACGGTTGTTGACGCTTCACAAAATAGAGCATCTCCATCATCTGAAGTGTTTGCGGTATTGCCTTGTGGATTGGAGTTTTTATTTAGACTCCAACAATCCTTCTTCAAATGACCATTCTTTCCACAATTGTAACACTTTAAATTCTTCTTGCTCCTCGACTTCGATCTACCATATTTTTGACTGCTGCTTTGGCCACGTTCTGTTGATCTCCCTCTCATCGTTGTCATCGTTGTCAATGCTTCTGCTTGTTGCAGATTTACTTGCCTGTCTTCCTTGTTCTTGCGCCGATTTTCTTCTTGTAGAACAACAGCTGTAACGTCATCGAAGACTAGACTGGTGACATTACTATTTGTCAAGTTGATGATGAGTTGATCATACAAATCCGGTAGACTTTGAAGTAGAAGTTCAGCACGTTCTTGTTCTCCTATTTTACAGCTTAAGGATGTAAGTTGAGAAAATAAAGTGTTCAGCGTGTTTAAGTGCTCCGTCACTGAAGTAGATTCTGGCATCTGGAGAGTGTACAATTTCCTCTTAAGGAAAATTTTATTGTGCAATGATGTGGCCTCATACAATTTGGTGAGATGATCACATATCTCCTTAGATGTCTTCTTCTCCTCGATGCTTGACAATACTTCATCTGCTAATGCTAGATGAAAGTTTGCCATAGCATTCCCGTCCATTTCGATCCATTTGTTGTCATCTGTGAAATCCACCGGCCTTTCACTAATAGCTGCTAGACAACCGTCTTTCCTCAGGATGGCATTCATCTTCAATTTCCACAATGAGAAATTTCTCCTATTGAATTTTTCAATATCAAATTTCTTTGCCATAGCTTCTTTTACGGATAGCTCCCACTATTTCACTATCGTGAATAGTTCTCTAGAACCTTCAAAAAATGGGTAATAACTTCTTATTTTCTTATGTTGGATGATCCACCTTTTGGTGGCAACCACAAAGACAATAAGCAGATATTACACACTCAAATCTGGCTCGGATACCAATTGTTGCAGAAGAAGGCTATCGGATAGAGCAAAATCGCAACTGATAATTTGAGAAAATAGAAATGATGATAAAAAGAGACACAAAATTTACGTGGAAAACCCCTAAATAAAATAGGGTAAAAACCACGGGCAACGGTAGAAGAATTTCACTATGAGAAAATAGGAATTACAACTTCTCTCGATCTACCAAGGAGAAAACAATGATAATTCTCTCTTGATAAAAAAAGGGGAAAATAACTCTCAAGAAACTCTCTAAATTCTCTCTAGTATTTGAAGAAAGCTAGAATGCTTTGGGATGGTTTTGAAGCTAAATGAGCTAGGGTATTTATAGTTGAAACTTGAGGACTAATCTTATAAATATCCTAAAGTTTAGGGACTCAATTTGGTAGTTGTGCCTTTATTATTTCAACAATTTGAAGCTACTTTATTGACTCCACAATTCCACTTGCACATTCGGTGCATTAATGCACCGAATATTTGGTTAAATTTCAACAATTGGTATATCCATTCATTATTTAATTGCACTAATATCAATGGATAATATTCTAAATGATAAAATCCATTACCAGATTCTTTTTAAAAAATTAATACTCGAATCTTAATTTTTAAAATTAGATTTTCACCCTATAATAAATATGCAAAAAACGATAAATTATATTTGACCCTAGAAAATTAAATATTATTAAGACTTTTTCTCAAGTGAGAAAAACATAACATACTTCAACTTTGATATGTCATGTGAAAAGGCTAAACCTAAATTACTTAATTCTAAAATATCAATATTTAACAATAAATATTATCTTTGGCATCATTATTATATAAAAATAATAATTAACTAATTAATCTAAAATGTGCTCAAATTATGACACGGGATAAGATTCACTAACTCGTCAATTTTACATGAAAATGTACTAATTAGATAAATCTAAATAAATGGTTGAGATTAAAATTTTATTATTTCATTATTTTCATTGGATAATACTAATGCACACGGTTTTAATCTCAATCATTCATTTAGATTCATCTGATAGCTATATTTCGTGTAAAACTAATAAATTTTACAGTGTAAGTGAATTTCACCCCAAATGACATTATTATTATTATTTTACTTTTATCGGATAATTCAAGTAGAACTAGCAAAAAAGTTCAAGTTTTAAGTTTTGTCAAAGTTGGATATAAAAACATTACATCTAATAATATCCTACTACATCAAATGTTATGAAGAAAGCATTCATGTGAACTAATAATTTTACATATATGTTATATATAAGTTTTTTGAAACTTAACCTGAGTATGCACTCCTCACCCACTCCCCCCCGTTGTAAATCCCAAACAGAATAACACCCAGACAAATTCATTCCAACAAAAGAGCCTGAAAAGTCTAATAAGGTAAACGATAAGTCTCTTAAAGCCTAAAAGTAGAGTAAACACTTACACTAGAAGATCCTCCGTATCCGCCATAGGGTTGGGACGAAAGTGAAGATGTGCTGTTGCCCAACTGCGAAAACGGGGACCTATAACTCGAGTCTGTGTAGTTGCTCCTTGTAATTGGATACTGGTGAATGTTCATGAATTCCTGCATTAACCAAAAAATCATGAATCTTAATATCTAAATAAATCCATCTTCGTAAGTCGAACTTGTGTGAATGTTATAAACAATTATGTTTAATTTTTCTCAGGATTTCCTGTATCCAGAAAGTTCTAAGATCATATATCAAGAACACATGTCCAGGTGTGCATCAGACAGAGATGGCAAACACAAGTCCTTTAGTTTAAAAAAATGAAGCCTTTGAGTCATAGAAATCCATAGAGATCAAAAACCCATTGAAGAGAATATAAAGCAGACAACTTACAATTAAATTAAACAAATAGGTTATTTCTTACTTGAATCAGTTGTTGAGCCAACTGAACCAGCATCGAGGTGCCTTAAATTTCGACGGTTATTTCGTCAGATAACCCCCCACTTTCTAAATATATATAAAATTGAAAAAATAAAAATATATATATATATATATATATATATATATATATAAATCAGATGAAATGATGATTATTCTAAACCTAATCATTTAATATAAAGTGTAACACCCCACCTGTATCCAACTCGGATACGAGTCCGATGTGTCTCAATGACTTTTCAAATCATATACTTGTACAAGATAATGAAAATTCCAACTTTTATCAAATAAAACTGCGTAATTTATATAATTTCCACAAAAAGGTTTACAAAACTTATCAAATCTTTTATTTACATGCCAACTACATTCCATATAATAAAATATATATTAATCAAATACTTTTATGATCTTTGGAAAGGAGAAGCTGACCTGACTTGCCTATCTTTGCTCATCTTCTTGTTTCTCGAAACCTACGTGTGAAACACTCACACGCTAAGTCTATGACTTAGTGAGACATATAAAACATATAATGGAACTTTAATTACTTAACAATGTATGAACAATCCACATTTCATATAAGAATATTATACAAACATCATATAACAGTTCATATAACAAACTATATACATGCACATATATCATCATTATCCTAATCAAATCATTGTCATTATCGTTATCATTAATCCATTTAGGACATATAATCTTGTAGTTAACCTTTGTAAACTTTATACCATACATTTCACAAACAAAGCACATAACATCACACAAGGTTTCTTTATGTTATCTCTTTTATTGAGAACTAAAGATATGTAAGTACATTGAGATTGTGTAGAAATGTTGTCACCACAGGTCGTATAAATTCTCACTGAGGGTCATATAAAATTGTTCTGAAGAACCACGTAGAAATATCCCGAAAGACCAGATATATGTCCCGAAAGACCACATAAAATTCTCCTTAAGGACCATATATATATTCCAATGGACCAAATAGGTATACCGAATGACCGCATATATGTTCCAAATGATTACATATATGTCTCGAAGGACCACATAGTACCCTCGACTCTTGGCATGCCAATTATACCCTTAGCTCTCATCTCACATAACATGAGAATTATCATTATATTTGTCACATATTCACATATTCATATCACATAGGCATATAATCTCATAGCTTCTTATCATATAATTCACGTCACATGGCTTATATCTTGTGATCATGTAATCACATAACTTATTATCACATAGCTCATAGTCACATGACGTATCTCATAGACATGTATTTACATACTTTATAATAACATAGCTTATACCATTTCAAACATAGTCACATAGGTCAATATTTAGCTTATTTCACTTTTCATATATTCACATAGTTCATTATCACATAACATGTATCATATAGACTTGTATAACAATGTATATACATAATTACATATGCATGCACTCATGTACAAAAATAAATCATATTAATAATTGGAAATATACTCATCACAAGTCTTATTTCCTCCCAACATTATATACCCAATAGTATGCACTCACGTTAGCCTCACTAGTCCAAGTCATACACGTATCTCTTTCTTGTTCGATCTTATCTTGTTGACTCATCAGATACTCACTTTCGATCGATATCTACACAATTATACGACTTATATGAATATCGGAGTTCAATCGCTTATAACTAATCAATATAACTTAGGCTGAAAGAACCACTTATTTTACCATTTCAAGCTTAATAATATCGGTACTCTAACTATAGTATTGATACTACCCTCTTATGGTATCGATACCCCCTAGGTACCAATACTATTTTGACATTCTATATTTATAACTTGATAATGGTACCAATACTAAACACTTGGTATCGATACCCCCTTTAACCAATACCGATATTACTCTTTAGGTATCGATACCTCTTAAAGATTTCATCCGATTTAATCTTATAGTATCGATATTGTTCCTTCAGTATCGATACCCCAAGCTCAAAATCTACTCATTTTGCTTTGGAAGTATCGATACTTGATGAACAATACCAATACCCCATGCCCAGAACTTATTTATTTTGACCCGAAAATCAACCATACTCAGCTAAATTCCTTATTTTACTCTTCTTTCAAGCCCTTAAACTCAACCACACTTATTCAAATCAACTTATCTCACTTTAACTCATCTTAACATCCCATATTTAACTAGTACTCTTCGATTCAATAATCATGCCAATTAATCACTTATTAATCCACACTGTCATATAAGAATCAATATAAACCACAATGACATATTAACATGCAAACCTGTACACACCGTTTATATCTATTATAAGCCCATGCGCTCTATTGAGAACTTAAGGTATACGAGTACTATGAGGTTGTGCACACATATGCTGTCACCACAGCTCGTATAAAATCCACTAAGTGGCATATAAAATCTATGTCCCGAAGGACCTATCCATATGTTCCGAAGAACATATGTAACTGTCCATATGTCCCGAAAGACATAGGTAAATTATCCATATATCTCGAAAGACATAGGTAACCCTCAACTCTTGGCATGCCAACTATACCTATAGCTCTCATATCATATAATATGGGCATTCTCTTTCGTATCATTTCACATATTCGCATATACATTTCACTTTTCATATGATTTTATAATCATATGTCACTTAGCTTATAACACTTCTCTTGTGTTCATATGGCATGTATATCATTGTCATCTCTTGTTCACATATGATTCCCATACAACACAGATCACATAACACATTTATATCACATATTATGTAATATTCTTATGGAGCCTCATATTTCATTATCATATCTCTCATATCACATGGCTCTTAGTCATACTTTCATATGTTCATATAGTCACCTAGTTCATTTCACATAACCTCTTATGTTCATCTCATATAATATATAAACTCCTAGTTTCTTATCCAGTATAATATAATATGCGGGTAAAATCTCATAATCAAATAACATTTAATAAGTTTAGGCCATAATCCACTTAAGCATATCAACTTTCCTATATAACTTATTTGACACATTTGTATACTAATTTATGTCAGTATCTTTTAACTTATATTCTATTTTCCTTTTTCATTTAATCACTTAGACTTAATTCATATAATTTATACATTGTTATCATATAACTATTTATATATCCTTATCACACCAATTAACATATAACCTTTATTAATCTATCCATATGTTCATGCATACATAATAGTCATGTCAACCACATATACTAACATTTATATATTTATATAATCAAATATTGGAATTAGACTCAATGCGAGTCTTATTTCCATACACATCATTTACAATTAGTATGCACTCACCTTAGCCTTGTTTGAATTGAATCGATTTTAATTATTTGATTCTCAGGAAGAAATTTACGTTCAATATCTACATAATTATACATTGATATAAATATATCAGTATTCCACTTGATATACTCTAATCTTCCATCTCTTATACTAAAACAAAAGTTGATTTCATCTTTTATTTAAGGTATGCATCGGTACATTCCTTAACATGTGTATTGATCCACTAACTATGCATCGATACACAAATTACATTCGATGTATTCATTTTAAGGGGTACATCGATACACTTCCTGTGCATCAATACACACTGAATAATTTTTGAAAATTTACCCTTGATGCATCGGTACATGTTGAATGTGTACCGATGCACACTAGCACAAAATTCACATTTTCTGCACGAAAATCACTCAACTTAGCTCAACTGTGCCATATTTCAACCCATTTCATATCCCTAACTTACATGCTCTTACTTAAACCAATTAATACCCATTTATCACATCTTAAATCTCAAAATCTTATCCAACCTTGGAATTCAAAAAGTAAACTCAATTTTTCATCATGTTCTAAATCCACTTCTAACACCTCATATCTCTTAATTCATTCATTGACAAGTCAAATTTAATCTCCAATTCTTATTGTGAACTCTATTCCAAAATTCCATTCAATAGCTCCTAATCTTTAATCTCTCCTAACTTCAGCATCCTTTGATTTTAAGATAACTTAAGCCTTCCTTAGGTTTAGTTATCATCTAATGATCATAACCCAAACTTAAATTCAACAAGAAATTAACTAATCAGAAAACTCACCTTATCAAGCTTGAACTCACGACAGGAATAAGGAAGGAGAAAGAAAGCTCTGGAGGCTTGATGTTTTTCCTTCCCCTTTACACGTGGAACCATATATATATATATATATCCTCTCTCAATTAAATTATATTTCCTACCAAATGACCATTTTGTCCTTCAATTCTTCCCTATTTATAATTAAATCCTATACAACATTTTTCATATAAGTCCCCAAACTTTTCAATTTATATACTTTGACCAACAAATTCTGAAATATTTCAATTTAATCACTGACTTGATATTGATGATGTTACAAATTTCCCTCCTTAAGAAAATTCGTCCTCGAATTTTCACTGTATTAATATATTAAGCCATTGTCTACGCATCTCCTTTTCATATTCACATATTACCTCTTTAGTTGATCTCTCTGGTTATCATAACCTGACTTCCATTATTTTTTCCTTTATACATTCCCTACTCTTTTCATATCACTTATAATTATCCTTAAGCAACACTCTTATTGTAATTTCAATAGTTAATACTATGTACACTAACTTTTCCTTTGTAAAATCCTTATTCCAATCATAAGATACTTATCCCTTTCTATTATCTTAAAAAAAAATTAGCTGACCCTATTCCCATATATAATGGGGTGAGTGGGAGGTAAGGTAGTAGGCTGCCCCCAACGCCAGGTTGAGAACAGCTTCCGTGGAAGACCTCTGGCAGTCAAAATTATTAATTGCCTACCATGGGACTCGATCCCACGACCACAAGGTTAAGAACCTTGCGCTTTACCAACTGAGCTGGACGGGCAATTTTTTATTATCTTAAACTTTCATGTAAATCTTTAACTTCCGTCAAACATACAAATCCTTTAACTTTAATACATTCGCTATCACATTACTTTGTTATTAAACCTAATTCTCTAAAGCAAAACGTAAACCTTCGTCAAATCATCCACATATATATCCTTTCTAATCAAAATAACTCATCATTTATTTCCTTAACTTATTAAACCTTCATTTTTACTTATCCCTAATACTATTTCCTGGATTCACATTCAAATATTCCATCTACCTTTATCTTTTAAACTACTCACTAATATACACATTCTTAAACTCTTCCAAAACCATATTCTCATCACTTGCTCTTTTAATATTTTTCCTCATAACAACTATCCTCTAACACTGACATTTCTAATTCGTCTAAGCTGATTAGTTGTACCCCTTTCTAATTTACAATCATCATTTGCATACTAACTATATAACTAGTCCATTTCCAATATTACTTCCAATCCCTTGAAGAATAACTCCATTAGATTAACAGAGAATTCAATTCCCTAAATCCGAATATAACACCTCCAACATATCTTGTTTACTTTAGCACTGTGCCTTAATGGATTTGTTACTATAATATTACTACAATTGACTTCTAACTAAATTCTCAATTCTCTTTCCCATTCTCTACTCATATATGGGTATGCAAGCTCAAATCAACCAATAGCATAACATATTTACTGTACAATAAAAGATACTACTATTATCTCTGGATCATCACAGTCTTCATTGATCTTGAGATTATATACTCTAGCCGTAGAGCGTATTTCCTGTTGAGTAGAAGATTCTGTCTGATTTCTTCCTCTACTTCTACCCCGTCCTCTTTTAGATATCAAAACAGATTGTTCCGGCTGTACAGACTCTTTTGTTCCTAATTGAAAATCTCTCATGAAATGTCATGTTTCCCCACATCGGAAACAAGCTCCAGATTTAACTCTATATGTCCCACCATGATATCTTCCACAAATCTGACAATGTCTTTGTTGTGCTCTTTCATCACCAGACCTTACTGATTGAGTCTTCCAACTCTTATTTGATTTGATCCTCTAGCGGACGATGCCATCGATTTAGACCTTACTTAGGATCGAAATTCAGAATCTCTTCCTTTCTTGGGTGGTGCAGAACTTGATGAAGTCCCAATTCTTTTAGACGGTTGGGCTCTTTGCTCCCCAAATTATTCATTTTAAGCTATCTCTAGAGCTTTAGCACGATTGATCACCTCTTGAAATGAGGACATGTTTAACACGATTAACATTTCCTTAAGCTTTGGGCGCAAGCCCTCAATAAACCACTCACATGCATATTTTTCTGTAGGCAATATATCTGTTGCAAAGCGACTTAATTTATTGAACTCATACTCATACACGGTGCGATTCATTTGCTTCAGGTTCAGAAATTCTTGCTTCATTTGTTTGATAAATTGATCTCCTATGTACTTGTGCTTAAACTCATCAAGAAACAGAGACCATGTTACTTGATCACTGGTCATCCTCATAGTAACATTAGTTCACCAAATTCTTACTTTCCCACGAAGCAAGAAGACGACTCCGTCTAACTTCTCCACATCAGAACAGTGGAGTTCCTCTAACATGATCTTTACATTGTTGAGCCAAAGGTCCGCAGCAACAGGACCTTCCTCGACTTCACCTTTGAACTCTGGAGCTCCTAATCCCTTCAACTCCTTCGCAATATTCATTCTCGGAGTTAAAGTAGCAAGAGGTTGGAAATGCGCTAATACCGCGTCTAACGTCCTGAAGAACATATCTTGATTACTTACAGGCACTCCAGAAGGTGCATGTTCTTCACCTTGCCTGGCTAGGGTAAGTGAATTATTGCTCTCAGCTAATCTCTCATCTCCCGCTTCACTTCGGGAGCTATCTTGTCCGGACATCTAATAAGACATAACCAAATATCTCTATTAGCTAAACAACATACTCATTACTCTTATCAGATCAGAAGTTTTTACTACTATATTGGTAAGTACACTTTTTAAGACACTTTGGACTTCGGTTTATGCCGAGAATCGACTAAACCGTAGCTCTGATACCATTAAATATAACACCCCAACTCGTACCCGACTCGGATCATACGTAAATCTACATTTGTTTACATACCAACACCTTTAATACAACAAAATACCTACTGTGCAATTTATAACTTCTGATATGATCTCTTGAGAAGGTATGTTGTTCTGCCGGTCTCAAGTCTGGTCCTCGAGCTTCTTAGTACCTATGTGTAAAACACTTACACGTTAAGTCATAGACTTAGTGAGGCATAAACATATAATAAAGAATTTCTATAATCATAAACATATAATCTAGTATTTAATAATAATTGTGCATATTACCTTATAAATCCACACTGTCATATAGGAATCAATATAAACCACAATGACATATTAACATGCAAACCTGTACACACTCTCTACATCTTTTATAAGCCCATGCACTCTATTGAGAACTCAAGGTATACGAGTACTATGAGTGTAACATCCTCAATACCGGGTTAGTGATTGAAGTGTAAGATTTTTAAATTCAATGACCAAATTAAATAAATTAAAAAGTGAAGGAATTAATTAAAAGATGTTCGTGTAGGATGAATTAATAAGTGAATGAGAAGTAAAAGGGCAAAAGGGTCATTGAGCAAATAAAAGAATAAAATAATAATTAGTGGGTATTATAATACCCATGTGAATCATAATTGAGGAAATAAGTTTCCAGAGACTTATCTTATTCATCTTCTTCTTCTCCCAAGCGTGAAGCACCCAAGCCCAATGTAAGTTTGATTTCTTTTGATTAATCCTTCAAATTCAAGCATGGTTTTGATTAATGAAGCTTTAGGAAAGATGATGGATATGAAAAAGGTCATAAAAATCTCAAAGATTTGTAAGTTATGAAGGATTAAAGATAGGAAGTGGATAAGTGAAATTTTGAATAAGGATGTATAAATGGATTTAGAAGTTGAATTTAACTTGTCATAGGTGTGAATAAGAAGTTATAAGTGTTAAATCAAAGTTTGGATTACATGGAAAATTTAGTAAGATTCTTGGTTTTAAGAACTTGGATGAGATATGGGAGATAATAAGATGTTGAGATGATATAAGTTAATTAAAATGGTTGTAGATGAGTGTAGTAGCATAATAAGGATTTTATACATGAAAATTTAGGTGAAGTATTGATGAATTTCGGGTGAAAATAGTCTATATTAAGCCAAAAATGATTTGGTTAGTTTAAAGAAGACGGCCGAAAATTCTTATCATTGATTTATGAAAATTTCTTATTTTAATTTTATAATATCATTTATTTACAATTTGGTATTAAAATATACGAAAAAATGGAGTAACGTTTTCGGCAATTGTTAGCGACTTTGTCACAGTTTTCCTCGTATTTTACCAAAGTCATCATCATCTATCGACAAATTTACCAATCACTATAGAAACATCTCTATTTCCTTAATTATTTCAATGTCACTATCAAATCCTTAATTTATTTTTTCAGCATCCATTTCTCCTTAATTTTACCCCCCAAAAAATTATGTACCACGTTGAAAAAATAAATATAATTTAGGTGGTGATTTTTCAATTGAACTTTTATATTATCATAGTCACAAATTGAACTAGTGTTACTGGTAGTGTTTTTATTTTTTTAATTTTAAATAAAATAATTATAAATTATTCATCTAAAGATTAAATTCATGTTAAATAAAGTTATATATAAATATTTTATACTTCACTAATAATTACAATATATATATATATATATATTGATATTAAACCCATAATTATGATATGGTGGTAGACACTAAAAAGAACTCTATTATAAAGAATATATATTTATTTAGCCCATATGTTTAAAATTGTGCAACTTAATTGTGATTTTTATATTTGTTCTCTAAATTTATATCGCGAGTCAATTATATGACAAGTTTATATAATTAAATATAATAATTTATAATTGAATAATTAAATTAATTGATTATAATAATTAAATCATTATAATATTAAATCAACGTTATAATGTTGATTTAATATTATAATGATTTAATTATAATATTAATATAATAATGTTGATTTAATATTATAATGATTTATTATAATTAAATCAATTATAATATCAATCAACACTATTATATTAATAATATCCATTTTAAAATTACTTATGTAAATAGTAAATAGAAGTGTTTATTTTCGAATATCAGATATTATTTGACCTGAAATTTCAGATATCGAAAAGTTCAAATCACTAAAATTGTGATCAGTATTTGATAATAAAAAAATGAATGTATGATTTTTCAGATATTCAGAATTTTATATTAAATATCTAGATATTTGAATCCGAACATAAACTTAATTTGATAAAGAATTTAAATTTAAATTTTATATTTACCGACTGTATGCAAGATATAATAGATATTCTATACAAAATATAGATATAGGATTAGAGGTTTAGTGGGCTACTCACTTATGGAGTTGAAGGCGCTTAAATTCTAAAAGCATTATTAGAGTTTTGGATAATCTAAAATTAGAATTTAGACGAGATGTATCTAATTTAATTATCCAATTTTTATATTTAATTCAAAAATATATATCCAAAAACGAATCAAATATTTAAATTTTCAAATCATATCAATGAATCATTTAATCAAATGGGTCGAAACAAATTTTTTACACTTCCCTAATAATAATGGTAAAGTTAGTTTTTCAACAAACCACATGACGTATCTCTATAAAAAAAGTATTAATTTCTTAAATATTTTTTCAGATATTATTTGCAAAAATAAATTCAAAAACTAAAATTAACTTAATTACAAAATAATTAATAAATTAATTTTTTTAATAATCTGAAACAATTACAAAGATAATATCTATTTAGAACATTTCTTAGTAATTGACAACATACACTTTATAGATATAACTATTTAAATCTACGACAAAATTAATTTTAAATGATATAATATTTTTATCTTGGTTTTTTCATAGATTCTTATAATCTTAGGTAAAATACACAAATGGTATACCAGCTATGAGATGTTACGTTGTTGAGTTCCTTAATTATTAAAAATTATAAAATGATATCTCAACTATTAAAAGTTATAAAATAGTCACTCGACTATTTACATGTTTGAAACTCATCATTTTTCGTCAAAAAGTTGGCGGAAGCTAAGTTGTAAGTTAATATGTTGACTGAGATATGATAAAATATAATCCTAGAATCTTAAACGACTATCACATCTTAGTCAACACGTTAACGTTCAGCTCAGACGATCATCGATTTTTTAACGGAAAAGGATGAGTTTGGAACATATGAATAGTCATGTAATTATTTTATAACGTCTAATAGTCGAGAGACTCGACAAAGCAATGTCCTATAATTGAAGGATCATTTTGTAACTTTTAATAGTTGGGGACTCAATAAACAGCACACTATAGTCGGGGGACCATTCATGTACTTTATCCTATAACTTTTTGGCGGCCTAATGACGTGGAGGCCGGAAGTGTCTACTCCACTGACTCCGACGAAATAGATCCTTTTGACATCCCACGCAGGAATGTTGCCAGCGTTCGCCTTCGCCTCTGGACGGTAATCCCCCAATATCTCACTTGTGGAATTATCTTTGATTTTAGGGGTTCCTAAATATGAATCAAGAGGGACAGTGAACTGTTTTTTTTCTTCACTTGTTCCGTTTCATTTCAGAAATTTTAATTTTGTTCGTCCTGTTGATTTTTCTATTTGCTGTCTGTTTTGTTTTTTTGTTGGCTTATTAAAAGGCAAAAGAAAATGGTATATTAAACATTAGGGTAAAGTATAGTAATGGTCACTGAACATTTCTGAAACTTGCATTTAGGTCCCCCAACATTTAAAACTTGCAATACAGTCCCCCAACATTTATTCCGTTTGCAATATGGTCCTCAACTTAAACCACAGTTAGAAAATTAGGATAAATTATATAAACGGTCATTGAACTTTTCAGTCACTTGAATTTAGGTCCCCCAACTTTTAAAACTTGCAAAACAATCATCAATTTCATTCTAAACCCCAATTTCCAAAGTAATTCAATTTTATTCTAAACCCTAAATTCCAAAATACTTAAATTAAATTCAATTATGTCAAAGTTATTATTATTTAATTTCATCTTATTTCATGTGATACGTATTTTTTATATAAATATAATAGTATAATTCTTATCTGTTGAAGACATTTTTAATTAAAAAAAGTAGTTAGGATATAAAAGAGGTTGAAAATAATTCGAATTTTAAATTTATAAAATGTTATTTTGACGTATAAATAAAAGTGTAAACTACTCGGTTGACAACTTAACTATCTAGCCCTTTTTACTTTTGTCATCGATCTTTTAAATTTATCAATCATACCACATAATTATTTAACTGTTTCAACTAAGCCACTAGTCGTTACCAATTGATAAAAATGATGATGTGGCAGTTAAAAGGAATTGACATTATTATACATTCAGTCTTTATTATTTATATAATCAATTTGGTCCTAAATTAAATAAAATTTAATAAATTAATCATTTAATTAGGATCTGACATGTGTTAGCACATGATCATGACACGTGTCATTGGTGACACGTGTTACCACCTAATTATTTATATATGCTATCAATTTGGTCCTAAATTAAATAAAATTTAATAAATTAATCATTTAATCAGGATATGACATGTGTTAACACATGATCATGATATGTGTTATTGGTGACACATGTCACCTCCTAATTAGAAGAAAATTAAGTTACAAAGAAGTAAAATTTGGGTCTTGGGCAAACTCAAACCTGAGTCACGCAAATGAAAGATATAGGGTGGAGCCACTAAGCTAACACCATCGTTTGTGTTAAGAGATATACAATAATACATATACTAATAGTATGACCAATGCCAGAAAAAAAAAGAATATAATGTAAAATGGAAATAATGAGATTTGAACTTCGGCAAAAAATTTGAAAGCAATAAATGATGGGAAAATATTATATTTTTTACAATAAAAAATATTATATTTGATAAATTGTTTGATAGATTTAATATATTTTTTAAATATTAGTTGATACAATATTTTAAAAGAATAAATTTAAGATTTATATATTTTTAAACTAAATTTAATAATTATATTTTTCATATTTATAATTCATGATTATATATATAATCTTAAGTTGAGTATTTCTAATATAATTAATAATTTTAATTTCTTATTAAAAATAAAATATTCAAAAAATATAAATGATTCATACATTAATATATGAATATATTTTTTATTTATACATCTAAATATAAATATACATTTATATAAATATATTTTTATTCGTTGTGTCTGTGCCTTGAACTCTTTCTTCAAGCCTATATTACCTTAAATTGAAGTATTTTAGAATTTAATTGAAGTATTTTAGAATTTAGGGTTTAGAATAAAATTGAATTACTTTGGAAATTGGGGTTTAGAATGAAATTGATGACTGTTTTGCAAGTTTTAAAAGTTGGGGGACCGAAATTCAAGTGACTTAAAAGTTCAATGACCGTCTATATAATTTATCCTAATTTTCTAACTGTGGTTTAAGTTGGGTTCAGAAATGTTCAGTGACCATTACTATACTTTACCCTAAACATTATGATTGATTAAAATGTATCACCAACTTTAAACATTCGAAATGACTCAAACCAAAATCACCCTCTCTCTTTTTTCACTCTGAAGTAATGCTCCTATCCCAAAATTTTGTTCTCTGCTCTATTATGTTATGTTTGGGCTTCTCCTCTGTTTTTATTTTACTACTCTGAAGGTGATAATTCTCATAGGTACTGAAACTCAACAGTATTTGATTTCCTGTTTATCTTTTGTAGCAAGCTGCACTAGTGCTTAATGCATCTCGTAGGTTTAGATACACCTTAGACTTGAAAAAGGAAGAAGCGACGAGGCAGACTCAAAGGCGGATTAGAAGCCACGAGCAATGCATACGAGTGTGCTATACTGCTATCCTTGATTTTGGGTTTTCTCTCATTGGATTGAAGTTACATCTTTTTCCTCTTAACCTTCTGTTTTGCTATGCTAGGCTGCCTGGCTTTTCCACCATGCTGGGGTACGAGTATGCAGAAGGTTGGTCTTTAAGTTTACCTTGCTTTTTCCTCTTAAACTTTTGTTTTTGGCTATGCTAGGCTGCCGATCTTTTCCAACAAGTACTAAGACGGCCGGTCTTTAAGTTTACATTCAGAAGGAAAAAAAAAGGGTAATTTATCCTACTTATCCTATCCTTGGATTTGTGGAATAATGTTTAAGGATAATGCTTATATTTTACAACTTCGGTTTGATGTTTGGCCTTTTCTTTTTAACTTGGTTATACGGTGTTTGAGAGTCATTAGACAGATGCAGCATGTATTGATAAACTGAAATGATTATATGGTTGCAAATTTCACATCTTACAAAACTGCTCTATGGGTATTATATCTTTTAATGAATGTTTATGTGAAACAATCTTTTGGAGGAAACATTACTAACTGGTTATTATCATGCTACTTATCAGACCTTTCTTTACCCCTTACCCTTTCAATAAACGTCTCAACATTTGTTCAATACAAATGTACCAAGTCATTGATTACGTTGGTCTTTTTTTATCAAGTTGATTTTTTAGTAGTTGTACAATTAAATTCATACAGTTCACTGTTAGGTCTTTTGTCTTTTTTTTTTTTTTTTTTTTGCATGTATCCTGTCTCAGAAATTTGGTAAAGTGTTGAATCATATGTTCCATTCAATGGTTTCTTGTGCTGCAACTGCTTATAAAAGCTCAAGATTTCTTGTGCTACTTCCCAGCGCAGATTTTCCTATTGTACCAGAGCATCTAGCTTTGGTGACTAGAGAACACAATTTTGAAGCTCTGCAGGAATATGGAGGGGCAAATTCTTGAAAATAAAACTTGTTGCTATTATATTTTGGTGTTATTTTTTTCCAGATGACTGTGGTTGAAGCTTATGTCGGTGGAAGAAAAATTGATCCTCCAGACAGCAGTTCAGAGTTACCCGGTACAGTAACTTCATTGCTTACCGAGGACATTGCTGTGAATGCGAATGGAAGTGTCTTCACTCCAGAGGTATGTCTCAGTAACTTGCATTTTTCCTGAATTATGTTTATTAAGTTGTCTTTATTAAGTATCTTCTGTTTTCATTTTATTTTGTTTCATTAGGGAGGTGGAGATGTAGAGGTCTCTGGATCGCCAACAGAAAAAGCAATTCTTAATTGGGGAATGAAGGTTACATATCCAACTTTGTGTTATCTTCTTGTCCTTGCTTGTTTCTAATTGTACTAATCTTTATTCTTCGAATTTTAGTTTATGTTTTAACCCATTTGACTTCATTCCTTCACGTAGTCTGCTATCGAGATTTACTTCCAATTACAGATGCGCATATGAAGACTGCATATGAAGACTGTTCAACCATGTATTTATTTATACATGCATTGCAGTTTATCTTTATTTAAATTTTTTTGACTGCCGGAGGTCTTCCACGGAAGCTGCTCTCAACATGGCGTTGGGGGCAACCTACTACACTACCTCCCCCTTCCCATAGCATATGGGAATAGGATTTTGTTGTTGTTGTTGTTTATTCTTCGAATTTTGTAGCTTGGTATGGATTTTGATGTTGTTAGGTGTAGCTCGTCTATTCTACATGTATTCCCCTTCAACACAAAGAAAAAAAGAGGCGGTGTTGCAATAAGATTGGTAGTGTTACTATATTGTTAGCTTTAATGGGCAATTTTATTATTGTTGTCTGTATTTTGAATGTTGACTCCTTTTTGTGTTTGATTTTCAAGTAAGGATAAAATTAGAAATTCAATGATACGTGACCCTTCTTTTGGATGGATATTTGTTATCTTCCTTTAATATCTATTTGTACTCTTTTCTTTTGAGTTTTAATATGTGCATGCATATAGATTCAATTGGAGTTCCATTCAGATTGTTTATGTTGCTAGTTTTTATTTTTATTTGATTTATTCTTGTTTATTTATCTGGGTGGGAGGGGGTGGAGTTTCTGAAGCTCGGTTAGTGTGGTTTCAGTCGAGTTTATGGTAATTGTTTGAGAAGTCTCTGGGTAACTG
This sequence comes from Hibiscus syriacus, assembly GCF_006381635.1. Lineage (NCBI taxonomy): Eukaryota > Viridiplantae > Streptophyta > Magnoliopsida > Malvales > Malvaceae > Hibiscus > Hibiscus syriacus. The sequence goes on from NW_024063176.1 coordinate 1,273,722, forward strand.
GTGTCACAGCCCAATTTTTTAAAAGAAAATTAGAAATTTAATAAATGAATTAATTTGGTTAAAATTTGGGGACCAAAATATAGGATTTCAGAATTTATAGGCTTTTTAAGAAGTTGCAGGAAAATCCAGGGACGTTAACCCGAATTTACCCAATTTTGTTATCCAATGAAAAATAAACCCCTATCAGCAACCCAAATTAAAAGAACCAAAATTAAAATCTCTAATCCCTAATTCTCTTTCCCGCCAACCCTTTTTTGAAGCCACATTTCGTCGCCATCCAGCCATCCCAGCTTGAGCCATCGCCACCATTAGGCTCACTTCGAACGGTGTATCTTCGTCGTTTCTGGTCACGTCCGACGTTGTTTCGCCTCACCGCCGTCTCCACTGCACTCATCGGTGTCGTTCACTCAAACCCGACCAGTTTTGTTCAGCGTTGACTCACCGTCGCCGATCGCCGGCGTGGGTAAGTTACCAAATCGGTTTTTGGTAATTTGGTATGATTTAAGTGATATTGGATTAGATTTAGATGTATTTGAGGCCATGATAGTGTCGGGAGTGATCGGCCGGTGAAAATGGCCCCAGTCGTCGCCGCACACGCTGCCACGTGCCGGTAATGCGCGTTGGGGTCTTCGTCCGGTCTAGGAAATTTCTGGAACCGATTCGGGCAGAATCGACCCGCCTGCCCGACCCGTTGACTTTGGTCATAGTTTACCGTTGACTTTGACCGGTATAACCGTTGACTTTGATCGAAAAAGTTAAAATTTTCAAAAAGCTTTATTTTATGTTTTTAATGTCTTGAGCTTTGAAGTTCGTTTTGTCAAATTCAAACCCGAAAGCCTCCGAATTGACCCATAAACCCAAAAACTGCATATTTATTTAAGTGATTATATTCAATTAATTTAATCAAAGGGTCAAAGACTAATTATTGTTATCGTATATTTAAGGTACTCGGGGATATCCAGACCGTTCGACTACTCGACCCGGTTCCTCCCGATCCGCTCGTCCGCAAGAGGCTGTGAATACCCGTATAGTTCTACAACCCTGTTAGATATTCTATTTATAATATTAATCCGTATATGACCCTGTTCTGATATGGCTTAGGTTCCAATTTAGTCGAAGAGCCTAGTGAAGCCAGTGCTTGTTAGATCTTCCAGACTGATCCATTTTTGCGAGGTGTGTTCCTTGTGTGCAAAATAAATGTCTTAAATATCTGTTTGAAATCTCATGTGCACATGATTGTTTTCTCTGATTTGAAATATAATGTTTGATCTGATTTGACTATTGTATAATTTACACGATTTGAAGCCTGATTCTTGATTTACTGAGATTTAAAACATGATTGCTTGACTTATGATCTATGGTTATTGTTTTACTGAATTGATTATCTGTCTGAACTCTGATTTCCTGCTATCACTGGTTACTGTCTGAAAAATGTTTTCTTCAGGGTACTCTGGGATCTGGTATAAAGACTCTGGCAGGTTCAATCGCTACTGGTAATTCCTTGTATAGGTTCAGCACTGACTGGTAATTCCTTATGAACTTAGGACGACTCTTGGGTGAGCTTCTGGGCCTAGTTGTAAGACCTTATGGACCCTAAGGTACTCCCTTAAGGTGACTCCTCTACTGTGTGCATTGGGTAAGTCCTTATAGGCCTGAGGGCACTCCCCTTAGGTGGGCACCTACGTTTCGGCTAGGGTAAGACCTTATGGACCCAAGGTGCTCCCTTAGGTTGGCACCTACGCCCTTCGGACCTAGGGTAAGTCCTTATGGATGCACTTCTGGGGAACTGCATATAGTGTTCGGTTGGAGGGCAATAATGATGTTTTCACGATTTGAAACTAAATTGATTTTGGGAACTTTACCGATGTTTCATGATTTTATTGATGAACTGATTTTGAAATCTAAAATATATGTTTTATTTCTACACGGTTGGAACACACTAAGCCCCTAGCTCACTTTTCAAACTGTTTTACCCTTTTAGATATACTTGGATTGGCACTCCGTATCAGACACTTGGAGGATCGACACATTTAGTACAAATCCTTTTGTTGTAATGTTTCTATCTTCCAAACTGCTTTAAATTACAGTGACATGTGCCTTTATTTTGAACTATTTATCTTTTTATAATGTTTACTGCTTTTGCTACTAGTATTCAATTTATTGTGCTTCAGATTTATTAAATGTTTTATTTTACTTAGTCGTTTTTAGTTTTATATTTATGAGTTGGGTTTTTATGGTTATTTATTATACTTATATAATTGTTATTTGTAAAATGATTTTAAGAATCTTTAATGTAATCCGTTAGACTTAGTCGAAATTATAAGCTGGGTCTAGGGGGTTACAACTGGTGACCGTCAGGTGGCTTTTCTATCAGAAGTCGGTACAAACCATTCTGGTTTAGTACTGGACCAATCGATAGTGAATTGAAACATTACTAGTGTTAATGATAAAGACAGTTATAGGAAGGTTGGTGGCAACAGCTGCTGAAAAAAATAATTCATTTCTTATCTCGAAGGGTTATTTTATTTTATTTCAAAAAAGACTTAGGACTTCAGATTAAATTTGTTAAGAAAAATAATGCTGGATAGATATTCTTTCTAGATCTTTTCACCTTGTATATCAATATATCATATTAGTTAGAACAACATCAATTGTGTAAATGTAGAAAACACATTACAGGCTGTAACTGTATCTAAAAGTGTATTGGATCGGAAGATAATGGAGAATGCTTTAAGAAATAATTATTGATAACTCCGTAAAAAGGTCATATTTGAGACCTTTTCACTTAAGTTATTGATTGTCTAAAAGCCCATTTAGGATCATATAGATGCATTTAGGAGCATATAGTTGCATGTGGTAAAAAAATTTTTGTCGCGACATTTTATTTTGTAATCAGTGTTGCATTATGGGGAAGGTGTTTTGTTTAATGATGTGTAGGATTTGGGAACAAGGAAAAGCAAAAGGGAAATTCCATGAAATAAGGAGACTACTGAGCAAAATGCGATTGTCGCGACATCTCGGACGGCATTTCTGGGAAGAGAAAGTCAAAGAATATATTTTTAGTAAGAGCCATCTGTCATGGCATAAAAAGTGCTTTCTCCAATCAGCATTAAAAGAGGGGCCAGATACCATCTTTGCACCAACTCTTGCATAAAAGGAATGAACTTTAGGGTGCAAGGGTAATTTTAACACAAAACCCTAGGTTCATTCTCCCCTATAAATAGAAGAAGAAGCCTGACTTTTTAAGGAGATTTGGAGATTTTTAGACAGCCACCAAGAGCCTAAAAATTCTGAGAAAAAGTTCTCTTTTTCTCGTCAATCGTTTTTGTCGTGGCATTCCTCCATTGATAGGCTATAGGGAATAGCGAACTAGGCGTCCGAGATGAGCTAGATCACTGGGATTGTTTGTGGTGGCCGAGGGAAGCTCCGACAGTGCACGTCGAAGGCTTTTCCTCCTTCCCTTTGCTCTTTGCTTTCGTTATTTATTATTTGGGTTGTAAGGAACGAATTAACTTGCTTTGTGCTTGCTTATTTCGAACCCCATCATGAACTAATCCTATTTGGTGGGAGTTTATTTTGGATATTTAAGATTTGCTTTAATAAATGATTGTTTTTCTATGTTATAATCTGTTTTGCTTATGAATTTTAATGCCTTAAGGTTGTAGGAACTATGAGAGTAACCATTCCTTAGGTGATTACTTAGTGTTCGAGAGAATGCCTAAGTAGCATATCCTTAGTATTCGAGAGAAACTAGGGAGGAACCACATAAGCAAGGGGTTCTAGATAGTAACTAGGCCTAATCTACCTTAGAGATAAGGCTAGGATTTCATTCGATTAAAAGGAGTTGTGCATGAGCGATAGGTTAGATGTTAATGCTACCGCAAAAAGGTATTGCCGAGACATATCCTGTTATCTGGACCAATATGATCCCTGCAGTAGCTAACGCCAATCGGTTTTGCCAAGGCATCTTCAATCTGTCGAGTCCCTTAACTAGAGATAGCATAGGGAACCCTTAGTAAACTCTGTCGGGCAGTTAAGGCATAGAAGTAAAACCATTATGAGAAGTGGACTTAGATTTTCCTAGGTAACTCCCATCACTCATTCCCATAGTAGCTTGTCGTGTGAGGAGTCTAAAGTTCTTATAAGCAAATCCAATATTTACAGTTTATTTTGCCTTTATATTTTTATTTGATCGCACTACACACAATCCATTTTGCCACAACATATTCATCTGCTACCGCATTGCCATCGTTCCATTTCCATATCATCCATTCATTTTGCCACAACATTATCATTTGTATATATACCATCTCTAACTTTACTTAGGTGACAGAGTAAAGTCCTGTGACAAACTTATTTGATTTCCCCCAATCCCTATGGAGAACGATACTCACTCATCACTTTATTACTTGTTCGATTGTGTATACTTGCACACATATCCGCACCATTTATAGTACTCACAAACAGCGGACAATTTTTTGGCGCCGTTGCCAGGGATTGGCATCTGGAAGTTAAATTATTTTGTCATAGCATTATTATTTTACTTGTTTATTTATTTATTTAATTTTTTTAAATAGTTTTACTTTTTATTTTCCTTATCTTTTTCAGGTTTTTATGCGGTGTATGACTATAAGACATTTGGACGAGCCATTAGAACCGGTTGAACCTGAGATCGAGAGGCTCTTTAGGAGAAAAATACGTGATCAACGTGCAAATATGTATCAAATCAGAAATCAAGGCATTGGTCATGAGGATGATCAGAATGTCGGGGCAATTCCAAATGCTGGGAATGCAGCCAGACCTCGTGCCATTCGTGATCACTTAAACCCGATCTTAGATGATTTAAATCTTGGAATTGTGGCACCAGAAATTCAGGCAGCCCACTTCGAGCTTAAACCTGTCATGTTCAATATGCTGAACTCCATAGGGCAATTTGAGGGCATGCCAAATGAAGATACCAGGCATCACATTCGTAACTTCTTGGAGGTTTGTGATTCCTTTCGCCAACAAGGAGTGCACGAAGATGTCTTGAAATTAAAGCTATTTCCGTATTCTCTGCGTGACCGAGCAAGGTCTTGGTTGAGTGGCGTTCCAGCGGGTTCAATAGAGTTATGGACTGATCTGTGTAAAAAAAATTTGCTACGGTATAATCCTCCGAACATGAACACCCAACTGAGGAACGACATAGCTTCTTTTCATCAAGCTGATGACGAATCAATGTATGAGTGCTGGGATCGATACAAGGAATTGCTTCGCAAATGTTCAAATCATGGTTTTCAAGATTGGATGCAAGTGGTGATGTTCTACAATGGAGTTAATGCACCCACGAGGATGATGCTAGATGCCTCGGCAAATGGGGCGTTATTTGACAAATCACCAGCAGAGGCATTTGACATTTTGGATCGGATTGCCACCAACGATTATCAATTTCCATCCACAAGGCTTGGACTTGGGTGAAAATCTCATGGAGCTTTCGAGCTAGATTCCAAAGATACGGTGTCCGCCCAACTTGCTACTATCACGAACATGTTGAATAATTTGCAAAGGCCAAGTGAGGTGAGAGAAATGAAGGCAGCCCATTCAGCATGTTTATTATGCCACAACAATCACAATGAGAGTGACTGCCCGACTAATCAAGAATCCATCAATTATGTTGGCAACTTCAATCGAGGCAACAACAACCCCTATTCCAACACATATAATCCTGGATGGCGTCAACATCCAAACTTTTTATGGGGAAATCAAGGATCCAGCAATACTCATCAACCAGCTCAGCAATAGAATTTCAATGACTCTCAGGGATTTCAATCGAATATGCCATGGCATAATTCTCACAAAGGAGGGTCATCTTCATCAAACACCAGTTCTTTGGAAGCCACAATGCAAGAGTTTATTGCAACAACAAAGACAATGCTGCAAGATCATACGACCTCCATCAAAAATCAAGGAGCCCTGCTTCAGAGCCATAGTTCGTCATTAAGGGCGCTAGAGAGTCAGGTTGGTCAAATTGTCGCGGCATTACAAGAACGCAGACCAGGACATCTACCGAGTGACACTGAAGTCACAAAACCTCATGGCAAAGAACAGTGCAGTGTGTTAACTCTACGAAGTGGTACACAAATTAATGTTGAAGATAAGTTTGGGGGAAGACCAAAGGATGATTCACCCCCTGTAATCGTGCAAGTTGAGCAAGAAGTGCTGGAAGAAGCACCAGAGGAAGAGGACAAGGCTGAGGATTTATCAAGTAAAGAAACTGAAGGGGAAAATAAAAATGCCAAGGCAACTTCTGTTCGCACCCCGTCAGTACAGGAAGCCTGACCCCTATCTCTTTTTCCGCAAAGACTGAAGAAGCATAGCGAAGATATCCAGTTTAAGAAGTTCGTTGACATTCTGAGTCAACTTCAAATCAATATTCCTTTTTTGGAAGCCATTGAACAAATGCCAACTTATGCTAAATTTCTTAAGGAGATTGTTACTAAGAAAAGAAAGGCTGAGCAGTATGAGACAATTGCCACGACAAAAGAATTTTGCTCTTCCTTAAGCAAGCTGCCACCGAAGAGACATGATCCGGGCAGTTTTATCATCCCATGTTCGATAGGAGATAAATTTGTTGGGAAGGCACTATGTGACCTTGGCTCGAGTGTAAACTTGATGCTTAAATCAATTTTCGTAAAGCTTGGGATAGAAAATGCGAGACCCACATCTGTCATTTTGCAATTAGCCGATCGTTCACATGTGCGTCCTGAAGGGCGAGTTGAAGATGTCATCGTGCGGGTTGACAAATTCATTTTTCCTGTCGATTTTCTAATTCTGGACTGTGAGGTTGACGCCACAGCACCCATCATCTTGGGGAGACCCTTCCTAGCTACCGGTCGTATTCTCATCGACTGTGAGAGGGGCGAGCTGACTATACGAGTGGCCGATCAACATGTCACTATGAATGTCTTCCGATCTCTCAAGTACATGGATGATTCTGAAGAATGCCAGAGCATTTTAGAAGTGGATATAGTAATCACGAAAGAAGCAGATCAATTTTGCCAGGACAATTTCATTCAGCTGGAACCTGATGAGGGGCTAATCGAAGACTTAAAGGTTGGAGAACCTAATGATTTTTTATCCGAGTAACATAAGGCTAGCTTCCTCAAAGCTAACCTAGGTACGTGCTTTGAACCTCTTAATTTTGAAGAGTTTGTTCCTCCCAAGCCCTCATTACAACATGCTCCTACCCTAGAACTTAAGAATTTGCCACGACATCTTAAATATGCTTATCTGGGTAGTAATGAAACTTTACCTGTGATTATTTCCTCTGCCCTTACTCCTAACCAAGAATCTAGTTAGCTAAGTGTTTTGTCATAGCATAAACGAGCGTTAGGATGGACGATGATAGATCTGAAGGGAATAAGTCCAACAATCTGCATGTACAAAATCCTGCTGGAAGGATGTCACAGCAAATCCATAGAGCCACAACGCAGACTAAATCCAATCATGAAGCAAGTTGTGATGAAAGAGATTCTCAAATGGCTTGACGCTGGTGTAATATACCCTATTTCTGATAGTTCTTGGGTGAGTCCCGTTCAATGTGTGCCAAAGAAGGGAGGCATGACCGTGGTGACGTGTGAAGACAACGAGTTGATACCTACTCTCACGGTCACCGGGTGGCGGATTTGTATGGACTACCACAAGCTCAACAAGGCCACCAAGAAGGATCACTTCCCTTTGTCGTTCATCGATCAAATGCTGGATCGACTTACTGGCAAGGCATTTTATTGTTTCTTGGACGGATACTCGGGGTATAATCAGATTGCCATCGCATCGGAGGACCAAGAGAAGACAACATTCACGTGTCCTTATGGCACGTATGCTTTTCGAAGAATGCCTTTTGGACTCTGTAATGCCCCGACAACTTTTTAGCGTTGCATACAAGCCATATTTTTAGACATGGTTGAGGACTTTCTGAAATTTTTATGGATGATTTTTTCAGTTTTTGGAGATGATTCTCAAAAATGCCTCAGCAATTTGACGAAGGTACTGAAGTGATGCAAGGAGGCCGATCTCGTGCTGAACTGGGAAAAATACCACTTCATGGTGACCGAGGGCATTGTTCTTAGCCATAAAATTTCTGCAAAGGGCATTGAGGTGGACAAAGCAAAGATCGAGGTGATCGAGAAGTTACCCCCACCAAATTCTGTCAAGGGCATTCGGAGTTTCCTTGGACATGCTGGATTTTATCGAAGATTCATTAAGGACTTCTCCATAATATCCAAGCCCTTGTGCACCCTGCTACAACAGAACCAGTCGTTCGTTTTCGATCAGAAATGCCATGGAGCATTCAAAGAGCTGAAGCAAAGACTTACCTCTGCACCGATCGTGGTTCCCCCATATTGGACGGCACCGTTCGAATTGATGTGTGATGCAAGTGATTTTGCCGAGGGAGCTGTACTTGGGTAACGTAGAGGTAAAATTTTTCATGTTATATATTATGCTAGACGTACCTTGAATGAGGCACAATTGAACTATACTACCACTGAGAAAGAATTACTTGCCGTAGTATTTGCATTTGACAAGTTTAGGCCATATTTGATAGGGACCAAAGTCATTGTTCACACTGATCACTCAGCTATAAAATATTTAGTGAACAAGAAAGATGTCAAGCCTAGACTTATTAGGTGGATATTACTATTGCAGGAATTTGACTTAGAGGTAATAAATATGAAAGGTACTGAGAACCAGGTTGCAGATCATTTATCTAGGCTAGAGAACATTTCATAATGCCATGACATTTTCGATATTAAAGAAGAATTCCCTGATGAGAAAATTTTATATGCCATGGCAATTCTGTGGTACGCTGACCTTGTCAATTTTCTTGTTAGTGGTGTTTTTCCTTATGAACTAAACAACCAGGGCAAGAAGAAGTTTCTGCATGATGCCAAGTTCTATTTTTGGGACGAGTCGTACTTGTTCAAGCAATCTGCCAATCAAATGATTCAACGGTGTGTCCCCGAAGAGGAGCAACGTGATATCTTATATCATTGCCACACCGCAACCTGTGGAGGGCATTTTAGAAGTGCAAGGACTGTTGCAAAGGTCCTCCAATCAAGCTTCTATTGGCCATCACTATTTAAGGATGCCCACGCATTTTGTAAAGCGTGCGACAGATGTCAGCGCACTGGAAACATTTCCAGATGAAACGAAATGCCGCTGCAAAATATTTTGGAGATAAAACTCTTTGATGTTTGGGGCATTTATTTCATGAGAATGTTCCTATATTCTTTTGGAGACTTACACATTTTGCTTGATGTGGATTACGTCTCAAAGTGGGTTGAAGCGATTGCCACACCGAGGAATGACTCTAAGACGGTGCTCAAGTTCCTTCACAAGAACATCTTTACTCGATTTGGAGTACCGAGAGCCATCATCAGTGATGAGGGCACCCACTTTGATAACAAGCTAATTGCCAAGGCATTACAGAAATACGGAGTGCGACATAAAATTGCCACGGCATATCACCCACAAACAAATGGGCAAGCTGAAGTGTCCAACCGTGAAGTCAAGCAAATTCTCGAGAAGGTGGTGAACCCTCGAAGGAAAGACTAGTCCCCAAAACTTGATGAAGTGCTCTGGGCATACCGGACGGCATTTAAAACACCTTTGGGAATGTCGCCGTTCAAGATGGTATATGGAAAAGCTTGTCACCTGCAAGTTGAGCTAGAACACAAGGAATACTGGGCAATCAAGAAGCTAAACTTCGATGCGCAACTTGCTGGGGAAAAACGACTGCTCGATCTGAATAAAATGAAGGAGTTTCGAGCACAAGCATATGAAAATGCCAAGCTCTACAAGGAAAAAACCAAGAAGTGGCATGACAAAATACTTTTTCCTCGACATTTTAAGGTGGGTCAAAAAGTGTTGCTGTTTAACTCTAGGCTCAAACTCTTCCCGGGCAAATTAAAGTCACGTTGGTCGAGACCATTCGAAGTCCACCATGTTTACCCGTACGTCGCTGTTGATATCAAGAACATGGACGATAAGTCTATCTTTAAAGTCAATGGACAGCGCCTGAAGGCTTACCAAGGAGTCCCACCATTGCGTGACAAGACTGCACTTCTCTTGCATGAAGTTAATATTGGCCCAACATCTTAAGGATGCCGTGACATTTTAGTTTTGCTCATGTGCGTAAATAAATGGTTATTTTGTTACTATTTTTATTCAGTTTCCTTTTAATTTATTATTTTATTTTTCTTTGCAAGGTTAGGGTTCATCCAAATTTCAACCGTACCAGTATCAAATCATGAATAGTCCAGCTCTACACAATTTCAAAAGCGCACACGTCGTACGACCGCCGTACCACCACAAGCGTAAAGTCAAGGTATCTTGCATTGCATTGCATGTCATAACATGTAGTTTAATTTTCAATAGTTTTTTTAAGCATTGAGGACAATGCTTCTCTCAAGTTTGGGGGAGGTAGGTTTCTTAAACCATTGCATGATAGTATTAGTAGAATGAATATGTCATGACATTAGTAAGTGGTTGAATGGGTTTTCTGGAATAAATTAATGATGCCGATGATGATGAACTCTTGATGGATAGGATTGAATGTACATGACTGTTGAGGATGATAGAACCAACTCTAGGATTTGCTTCTTTGAAACCTTTGAATACACGATTGTATATTTTTCATGCTTAAGGAACTTGAATTTTTTTTATAAAAGAACTCTTGCATGTCTTGGCATAAACGATGAAAACCCCACTTTGTAAAAAAATGAAGCTGTGAATAAATGCTTCGGCATATCTGTAGAGGGACACTCCGCTATGCCATGGCATTTCCTGGAAACTACAAATAAATAAATGGCATCTATGGTATATGAGTGAATGAAAGTAGTCACGAGATGACTCTACCTGACTAGCTTGGGGGTAGAAGGTATGCTCCCTTTCACTTAGAGTGTGGAATGGTAGGTGTGATGGCCTAATGGGCTGACTCCTCTCGTAGTAGTGTTAAAAAAGGAAAAAGGAAAAGAAAACAATGTGGGAGTAAAAATTGTAAATGTCGTGGCAAAACAAGAAAACTTGCGTAGAAAATTTTTAGGTTTGTTAAGCATGGACTGGATACAAACACGCACATACCACACAAAGAATCTTGCCCTAGGGGACATTACTTGATTTCTCAAACTAGTCTAACATGTTGAAGCCAAATGTTCTGAGGGCTGAAATTCTATACCATATAACTATTCTGCTTCTGAACTTGCCAGTGTATTTTTATTTTGCTTAATACTATCCATTGCTTGAGGACAAGCAATAGCTTAAGTTTAGGAGTGTGATAACTCCATAAAAAGATCATATTTGAGACCTTTTCACTTAAGTTATTGATTGTCTAAAAGCCCATTTAGGATCATATAGATGCATTTAGGAGCATATAGTTGCATGTGGTGAAATTTTGTTTGTCGCGGTATTTTATTTTGTAATCAGTGTTGCATTATGGGGAAGGTGTTTTGTTTAATGATGTACAGGATTTGGGAGCAAGGAAAAGCAAAAGGGAAATGCCATGACATAAGGAGACTACTGAGCAAAATGTGATTGATGCGACATCTCGAACGACATTTCTGGGCAGAAAAAGTCAAAGAATATATTTTTAGTAAGAGCCATCTGTCATGGCATAAAAAGTGTTTTTGCAATCAGTATTAAAGGAGGGGCCAGTTACCATCCTTGCACCAACTCTCGCATAAAAGGAATGAACTTTAGGGTGCAAGGTTAATTTTAACACAAAACCCTAGGTTCATTCTCCCCTATAAATAGAAGAAGAAGCCTGACTTTTTAAGGAGATTTGGAGATTTTTAGACAGCCGCCAAGAGCCTAAAAATTCGGAGAAAAAGTTCTCTCTTTTTCTCGTCAATCGTTTTTGCCGTGGCATTCCTCCATTGACAGGCTATAGGGAGTGGCGAACTAGGCGTCCAAGAGGTCCTAGATTGCTGGGACTGTTCGTGGTGGCCGATGGAAGCTCCGGCAGTGCACGTCGAAGGCTTTTCCTCCTTCCCTTTGCTCTTTGCTTTCGTTATTTATTATTTGGGTTGTAAGGAACGGATTAACTTGCTTTGTGCTTGCTTATTTCGAACGCCACCATGAACTAATCCTATTTGGTGGGAGTTTATTTTGGATATTTAAGATTTGCTTTAATGAATGATTGTTTTTCTATATTATAATCTATTTTGCTTATTAATTTTAATGCCTTAAGGTTGTAGGAGCTATGAGAGTAGCCATTCCTTAGGTGATTACTTAGTGTTCGAGAGAATGCCTAAGTAGCATATCCTTAGTATTCGAGAGAAACTAGGGAGGAACCACATAAACAAGGGGTTCTAGATAGTAACTAGGCCTAATCCACCTTAGAGATAAGGCTAGGATTTCATTCGACTAAAATGAGTTGTGCATGAACGATAGGTTAGATGTTAATGCTGCCGCAAAAAGGTATTGTCGAGACATATCCTGTTATCTGGACCAATAGGATCCCTACAGTAGCTAACGCAAATCGGTTTTGCCAAGGCATCTTTAATCTGTCGAGTCCCTTAACTAGAGATATCATAGGGTACCCTTAGTAAACTCTGTCGGGCAGTTAAGGCATAGAAGTAAAACTATTCTGAGAAGTGGACTTAGATTTTCCTAGGTAACTCCCATCACTCATTCCCATAGTAGCTTGTCGTGTGAGGAGTCTAAAGTTCTTATAAGCAAATCCAATATTTACAGTTTATTTTGCCTTTACATTTTTATTTGATCGCACTACACACAATCCATTTTGCCACAACATATTCATCTGCTACCACATTGCCATCGTTCCATTTCCATATCATCCATTCATTTTGCCACAACATCATCATTTGTATATATACCATCTCTAACTTTACTTAGGTGACAGAGTAAAGTGTCGTGACAAACTTATTTGATTTCCCCAAATCCCTGTGGAGAACGATACTCACTCATCACTTTATTACTTGTTCGATTGTGTATACTTGCACACATATCCACACCATTTATAGTACTCACAAACAGCGGACAATTATACATATACTTTTTATATTCATAATACTTTCCTTCTAAGCCAATTAAAGGGTTTTTCTTATGATTCTACCATTTTTAGGGATTTATAAAGATGAGTGAGAGAGAGAATTTGAAAGAAAAGCTAGTTTTCGATGAGAGTTGGTCGGTTTTTGTCGATAATCTCAGTAGGAGGGTTTCTCGACGTACTTTAAGGGAAATATTCTTAGTACATGGTCCTATTATGAGAGTCTTTATTCCCAAAGAAACTAAAAATACAAAATACAAATTTTTCACCTTTGCTTTTGTTCATTTCAAGAGTGAGGTTGGTTTGAAGAGGGTTGTGGATGATTTGAATGGTATTGTAATAGATGAAAGGAAGATCACTGTTAGTGTGGCTAGATACAAGGATGGGCGTCCAAGGTTTGGGGGGAAGCATATTTATTCAAACAAGGTTTATAGTCAGAATAATGCAGAGTCCTCAACGTCAAAAACAGTAGGAAACTCTAACATAAGCATAAGGGATGACAAAACTTATAGAGATGATTTGATGTCACATAGAGATGCAATGGGAAAAAAAGGCATGCTTTCCGATGATCACCATAGGAGGAGTGTCAATAAAAATATTTTGGAAATGCATATTCCATCAGAAAGTTCAAGTTGGGCAAAGAGGTCTTTAACGAGGATTATCAGACATTCTTTTCATGTTGAGTTTATTCAGAATGAATTAGTTAAGGATGGCTTTGATGTCCAAATTGTTAGATGGGGATATGTATGGAACTCTTGCGCTATAGTTTTTAAAACTCACGAGGAGATGCTGGATATTTGGGAGAACAGGGAAGAGGCTTTTCTACAATGGTTTGATTGAGTGGAACCATTAATGAATGATGAGGGAGTTCCAATGGCTTTCTGTCTGGTGGAATTATTAGGGGTTCCTCTGTTATACTGGAATGAATCTTTCTTCGAGAAGACAGCTGGTAGATGGGGTAATGTGGTTGATATGCATGATGCAACAAGAAAAAATGAATACCTCACATTGGCAATAATTTTATTAAGGGTGGCTAGCCATTTTGATGTTCCAGATGTGATCACTCTTGGATCTTATGGAAGATCTTTTGATGTTAGTATCAAGGTCGGATCGGCAAACGAATACTCAAGTTCTTTCTTCAGCAATTTTCCGGTGAAAGGTTCCGATGGGGGATTTTTTGAGACGACGTCTGAGGAAGAGGATGACAGAATGTTGTCAGATAGTGGGGTAGGTGCAGCAGGTGAAGTAGGGAAATATCGTCTGACAGTGGACAATTGGATTGACCAGGGACTTTTTCCTAGTTCTGGAGGAGTTGGTGAAGATATACAGCTATCAAGACTTTCCTTAGAGAGGAAATATATTAAATGTGGGCTGCTAGAAAGTTAACATGTTGGGAGTATAAAAGTAGGAGAGTTTGTAGGTTTGGGGATAAGAAATTCAAATTTTTTGGATGTTGGATCTCAAGTTCAATCTGAGGATTCTGGGCAATCTGTGTAACATCCTCAATACCGGGTTATTGACCAAATTGAAATATTTCAGAATTTGTTGGTCAAAGTGAAATAGTTAAATAGTTTAATGATTTATTTGGGGATATTTCCTGAAAGTTTTTAGTAATTATCCAAATAATTAAAGGGCAAAATGGTCATTTGACAAGAAAGATATTTTTCCCTTATATGAATGAATCACGTGGGGGAAGAGTTATCTTCTTCTTTCTCTTCTTCATTTTTTTCTCCAACTGTGGAAGCTAGACAAAGGTAAGAGTTTTCTATTTTGTTGATTATTTGTTGAATTAAAGGTTGGGTTTTGATCATTAGATGATAATTAAGCTTAAGGAAAGCTTAATTTGTTCTAAAACAACAAGATGAAAGGTATAGGAGAGATTAAAGATTTTAAGTTCTTGAATGAAATCTTGAAATAAAGTTGATAAGTTGAATTTGACTTGTCATCTATGAGAATAATAAGTTAGAAGTGTTAAAATTAAGTTTGGATAATATGGAAAATTTGGTATGATTATTGATTTCTATATGGAGAATAGAATTTTGAGGTTTAAGATTAAATAAATGGATATAAATTAGTTTAAGTATGTATATTCAAGTTAAGAATATGAAAGGGGATGAAATATGAAGAATTGAAGTTGAAATATAGAATTTTTGTGAAATGAACAGTGATTTTTGGGCTTGAACGAAAATTTCAGATTGTGCAAGGGGAACAGATTCCCCCTGGGGGTATCGATTCCCCCTTAATGAAAAATAGAATTTTGGTTCATTAAACCAGCTTAAGTTATCAACATCAAGTCTCAGGTTTAGGCTTTTGATAGTTGTTTTGAAATGTTATATTTATGTAGATACTGAGCCTAAACAAGTTCTGGAATAATCAAAGGATTAAGATTGAATCAAAGCAAGGCTAAGGTGAGTTTAATTTAATTGTACTTATGCGATCGAAAACATTGGCTTGCGATAAGCCAGTGACGGAGTTACTATGGTAAGAAGTGACTCCTAAAATGTTATATGATTGATATGATTCTTATGAGTGCATTTTAGTTTATAAGATTATAAGGAATTGGACTTGTAATAAGTCTATTTCCAATAGTTATAGTGTATGGAGTATTGATTATAAGGATGTGAATGACATGAAATGTGTGTATACTTGATTATATGAACTGATATGTGCAATGTGATTTATGGGATATGCCATATGTGAAAATAAAATATGAACTATAGAAAATGATTATATGATGAATATATGAACATATGTGAACAAAATATAACATGCATGTTTACATGAACGCATGAGATATAATATAAGTTATATGATACGATTTATATGATTACATGCACATGTGATATATGTTATATGATATGAATCTATGTAACTACATGAGAAAGAATATATGTATATGAGAATACATAAGAACAAGGTATAAGCTATATGACATGTGAATATGAATCATATGGAAATGTTCTACGTGTAAGTGAACTATGTGCCAATATGAATATGTAATAAATATGAAAGATAATGCCCATGTTATGTGTAATGAGATCTAGAGGTATAGTTGGTATGCCAAGAGTAGAGAGTCTACGTGGTCCTTCGGGACAAATTCTACGTAGTCCTTCGGGACATATATGTATTCTTTGGAACATGTATGAGGTATTTTGAGATACCTACTTGATCCTTGGTATATGTATATGATTCTTAAAGAAGTTATATGTGGTCCATATGGACAATCTTATATGGCATTACGGTGCATTTCTACGCGGCACTTCAGTGTAAATTCAACGTGGCACTACGGTGTAAATTTATACGAGCTGTGGTGACAGCATAGTGCACAACCTCACAGTACCCACATACCTTGAGTTCTCAGTAATGTACATGGGCATATAACAGACATTAAAAGTATTTATAAGATTCATATGTGATAATGTGTGTATTCTTAAGTGAAATGTATTTGTTATATGAGATTGGTAATTATTTATGCAATGGTGTGATTTAGAGTTTACATTATATGCTAATATGGTATATAAAGAAATTAGTGATGATAAAATGAGAAATGATAAGCATGTTAATGATGTTATGTTACATAATATGTGCATGTATGTATATATTACAGAAAAGAATATATGCTTTGGTATGATAAGGTAATATCAATGTTCATGCATTATAGAAGTTACAATTAACATATAATTATGTTTTATATGTCTCACTAAGTCAACGACTTAGCTTGTGATTGTTTTACGCGTAGGTTTCGAGAAGAGGAATGTTGGTAAAAGTTATGCAAGACAGGTCAGTTTCTCCTCTCCAAAGAAAAGATCAGAAAAGAAATGTATAGTATGTATTTTGTAATAGGATAGTGGTTGGCATGTAAATAAAGGATTAAATCTGATATGTTCTAATTGGTTTTGAAAAGTCATATGATTGAGTTTTGTAATGTTTTAAATGCGTATATGTAATTGATAAATTTTATACGGATGAAAACTTAGGTTTTTATGAAGTTATACGTATTTTACGAAAGTACTGTAGCAGGGTATCAGTTCCCTGTAGCAGGGGAATCGGTTCTCCTCTGATATTCTGGAAAATTTTAACATTCGGGTACTGTTCATTATTGTTCATACGGTACTATTCACTGTTCATAAAGTATTTTTACTGTTAATAAAATATATATTTTCTTAAATTGGTTATAACAAACATGATTCAACAATATATTATTGTATTTTTCTTAAAAAGAGTTCAAATGTTCTGATAATTTGTAAGAATATCATTTTTAAAAGTCAATGTGACATCTCTGACTCGTATTCGGGTCAGCTACGGGTTGGGGTATTACAGTCTGGGTCCAAATGAATTATGATTTTACCTTCTGTGCCAGCATTTAAAATAAATAAGTTTGGGGAAATGTTTCATAATCTAGACTTAAAAGAGAAAGACAGTAAAAAGATTGAAGTTTTTGAAAAGAGCCCAATAGAAGTGCAGTTGGTTAATGCTGAGATAGAAGTAGAAAAAGAAGAATTAAGGCCGGTTGAATCAGTTACATCTGATTCATGGAATAATTCAAGGGGGAGACAGCTACACCGATCCAGAAGACAAATTAAATCAAAGAGTGATGTGTTAGAAACTAGAAGCATGGGCAGGTGTAAAAGGGTCTATAGAAGGTCGAGGGAAAGGAGATATTGGTATGAGGATTTGTTGAAGTTTACGCCTGTAGCTGATGGGGTCAGAGCTAGTTAGGAAAAGATTGATGCGGTTTTTAGTGCTAATAAACATCTTTGTTTACCACCAATTTTGATTGCAAATGGGAGCAAAGTTTCTAATATTGTCAGTGGTACAGTGGATGTGAGTGAGGATAGGGAGATTGATGGCTATTTTTCAGAAGGAGACTGTTTAAGATTCAAATCTGGCTTGTTAATTAGAAGGACAAAATGGAATTTATTACGGGATGCCCTTGAACAAGTAAGCATTGATACAGCCTCCTCTTCAACCTTCTCAGTTCTAATGGAAAAAGCTCTAGCTACTTGGGAGGTGAGTGAGCTTCTGGGGGTGTCTTTTAAGGAATGGAAAGAAGCATTTCTGGAGAAAACCATGCCTTTAGAGAAAAGTTTGAATGGGGTTAATTAAGGTGATGTTGGTAGAGGTTTTCAGTTTGTATTTTTCTCTTTTATGATGAAGTCAAAGTTAGTAATTTATTTATGGAATGTTAGGGGTTTAGGGAAAAAAGAAAAAAATGTTGTTCAGAATTTAGTTTTTAGTATATATCTCACTTTTCTTTGGCTGTAAGAAACCAAGTCAAAGAAAATCCATAGGTCTTTTTTTCAGAAGAAGTGGGATCAATAATCTAAAGGGTGTTTTAGAATCCCCTTCGATCGGATTATCAGGGGGTTTATTGTGCTGTTGGGACAACAATATTTTTGAGCTGGAAAAACAGTATGTTTGCAGGAGATTTATAGCAATTTTTGGTAAATTTCGGGATAATAATTACAGTTGCGATTTCATCAATGTTTATGGTCCATCAGTGGAGGAGGATAAACCTAGCTTCTTTGAAGAATTAAGCATGTTCCTTAGAGGGCAGAGTTATCCTCTTTGTGTGGGAGAGGATTTTAATGTTTATTTACAAGAATATGAGAAGGTGGGAAGAGGTCAAAATAGAAGTTCTATGGAGAAATTTAGTCAGTTTATCCTTCAAACTAGTCTAATTGATCTTCCTATGAATGGGGGTAGGTTTACTTGGTGTAACAACCAAGATAATCCCATTTTTGTAAGATTTGGATCGGTTTTTGGTCGAGAGTCAGTTCTTGGTTTCGTTTCCGGATATTATCCAGTCATTACTCCCTAGGTCTGCGTCGGATCATAATGCTATAGTTCTTGTGAATAAAGGTATTGAGTGGGGTCAAAAACCGTTCAGACTTTTCAAATATTTGATGGAGGATAAGGGTTTTGAGGATCTGGTTAAATCATCAATTCAGAATTGCAAGAAAGCTTATAAAAAGGTTGGTGTGTTCAGTTTACTAAGAAGTACAAAACATGCAATTAAAAAGTGGGCTAGGAAGATAGGTCAGTATCCAGCAACCATGATTTCTAAATTAGAGAAGAAAATTCAGCCGATAGAGGTTGATATTCAGCAACAGCAAGGTGTTATTGACAATGGAGTTTTAGCAGAATTGTGGAATCTTTATAAAATTCAGGAGCAGATTTGGTTTCAGTACTCTAGATCGAAATGGATAGAAGATGGGGATCGTAATAAAAAAAATTTTCATATGTGTGCTACAGTCAGAAAAAAGAGGAATGATCTGGTTTCTCTTAAATTTAGGGGTGATTCAGTTGAGGACCCGACAACTATTAAGGCCATAGTAAAAGATTATTTCTTTAAGATTTACAATGAGAGATCTACATCAGAAATTGATGATATAAGGCTGGATTTCTCCAGAATTACTGTGGAGCAGAGTTAGATATTAGAAAAGGAATTTTCTGAGGAGGAAGTTTGGGAAACTTTGAAGTCGTGTGACAGCAACAAGGCTCTAGGGCCTGATAGTTTAAATCTGAGATTTTTCAAGAGGTTTTGGCAGGTTCTTAAGGAAGATATTATGAAATTATTTCATAATTTCTACTTGGGGAAGGAATGGGAATATGGAATAAACTATACTTTTATCACTCTCATTCCAAAGAACTCTAACACTGGTGGCCTAGAAGATTTTAGACCTATTAGCTTAGTTGGTGGGCTATACAAGATCTTATCTAAGTGTCTATCGAGGAGACTTAGGAGCTGTATATCATATTTAATCAGCCCTTCTCAATTCTCTTTTATCCCCGTTCGACAAATTTTGGATTTCTCCTTAATATCTAATGAATGGATCGATTTTTGGAGGAAGAATGGATTAAAGGGCGGTGTTTTCAAAGTTGACTTCAGAAAGGCTTATGATACAATCGATTGGCCTATTTTGTTCAAAGTAATGAGGAAAATGGGCTTTGGTAATACATGGAGAGGTTGGATTTCGAAATGCATCACAACAACTACTGTTTCAGTATTGGTGAATGGGGTTTCATTTGAGGAATTCCCAATGGCTAACGGTCTTCTCCAAGGTTGTTCCTTGTCTCCTTTACTATTTAATATAGTGGGAGAACTTCTGAATTTATTGATTCTTAAGGCATTTTCAAAGGGGCTATTTTCAGGTCTGGTCATTAGCAGGGAGGAGGGGAATTTTAATTTAACTCATCTTCAATTTGCTGATGATCTCATTATATTCTGTGGTGCATCGAAAAAGCAGATTTTGAATGTGAAGAGGGTGTTCCGAGTGTTTGAAATTATGTCTGGTCTTCAGTTAAATTTGAAGAAGTGTAAATTGTTTGAGATTAACTCGAATGAAGAGGAAATTAAGGATTGGGTAGCTGCGATTGGATGTTCAGTGGGCAACTTTCCTTCAGAGTATTTGGAACTTCCCCTTAGAGCACACAAAAATTCTAACCAACTGTGGGATACAAAGTTTTAATAAAAGGTTAGCGGGTTGGAAATCATCCACTCTTTCAGTGGCAGGGAGGCTGGTTTTAATTAAATCAGTCCTATGTTCTCTCTCTACATGTTTTTTGTCATTGTTCAATGTCCCAGTTTCGGTCTACAAGTCCCTTAATTCAGTTATGTCTAATTTCTTATGGGGAGGAGGAAATGGGAAAAATAAGATTCATTGGGTGAGCTGGTCAGAGGTATGTAAACCAAAGATTGAAGGAGGATTGGGGATTCCTAATTTAAGTGTGGTAAATAGAGACTTATTAGAGAAATGGGCTTGGAGGTTTGCTAAGGAGAGGAATGTGGTTTGGGGGGAAATGATTTGTACTAAATACAAAATGGACCCATCTTTAATGCAGTTTGACAGTAATGTTTCCTCTAAGTTATCTTGGATTTGGAAAGCTATGGTGAGTAATCATTATAAAGAAGATTATGTTGGCTGTAAAATCAGGAGTAAATACAGTTATAAAATTGGTAATAGGAGAATTATTCGATTTTGGCAAGACGTTTGGGCTATGGATAATCCTTTAATGGTCATTTTCCCTAGATTGTTCGCTATTGTAGTAAATAAAGCTGGTAAATTATTCCAGTTTGGGGAATTTAGCACGTGGGGCTGGTTTTGGAATGTTCAATTGAGAAGGAATTTGAATGACTGGGAATATGAGCAATGGACAAATTTAATGGTTGTCATTTTGGTCTTCTCTATTTCTGATGACTCTGCTGATGGGCTGATTTGGAAGGGCTTTGGAGATGGGGTTTTCTCTGTTAAATCTTGTGCTAATTTATGTTATTCGGGGAGTTCAGATTCGGAAGAAGCTCATTTTTGGAAGACTGTTGTTTGGAGGGGTCTGCTGCCTCCAAGAGTGGAGACTTTTCTATGGCAAGTGATTTTGCAGAAACTGCCAGTGAAGACAGCTTTGGTTAAACGAGGAGTAAAGGGCATAGATGATATGTTATGTCCTTTATGTAAGTTAATGGAAGAGTCCTCCTCCCATTTATTATTTTCTTGTTCGGTTGTTTGGTCAATATGGAAAAATTTCATGTGCTACTGGAATATTCAGTCTGTTTTTCAAGTGGATGCTAAAAGTTTTCTTCTAGCCTGGGTAGAATTGAGGTCTAACTCTCTCATATGGTCATTTATTCCTGGAGTGGTTCTATGGACAATATGGAAAACTAGGAATTCTATTGTGTTTGAAGGAGGAAAGC
Organism: Hibiscus syriacus; assembly: GCF_006381635.1. Taxonomy (NCBI): domain Eukaryota; kingdom Viridiplantae; phylum Streptophyta; class Magnoliopsida; order Malvales; family Malvaceae; genus Hibiscus; species Hibiscus syriacus. The sequence goes on from NW_024063176.1 coordinate 1,295,462, forward strand.
TAGATCGAGCTGAAATTTTCTTTTTAGCAAGGTTCATGCTTGCTTCATGGTTTTTAGCAAAAAATTTCTCAGATTTATATCTCTAAGGATTGTCTTATTGTTGATCCTTCCTTAGGGGATTCTTGCTTATCTTATTCTAATCGGATTTTATCAAAGTTTCTGTGGTCCCCTCCTACCAAGGGATTTATTAAACTAAATGTGGATGCTGCTACTACTAGTGTTTGGAAGAGGAGTGGTTTAGGTGGTGTTCTTAAAGACGTATCTGGTTCGATCCTAGCATCTTTCAAAGAGTCTGCTGGTCCAGGGCCTCCTACATTGATAGAATCGAAAGCTATCCTAAAGGGTCTGGTTTTCTTTGAATCTATTCGACAGAGATATAAGGAACGTTTGATTATCGAGAGCGATAGTAGGGTGACTATCGACTGGGTTAAGGACGTTGTTCTATGTCCTGATGTTTATGTTCATATTGTTAAAGATATTATTCAAAAACTCGGAGATTGTGAAGGCGTCATTAGATGGGTTAATATGACTGCCAACCTAGAGGCAGATGCCCTAGCTAAGGCTGGTATTGGTTAATCCTCATGTTATTTTTAAAAGGATGTTTCCTTTTGGGTTTTTTATCTCCTTAAGGGAGTTAGGTGTTGTATTTCTATGTTGATATTGTTGTTAATGAAATCCTAGGACACTTTTTCCTCCTTCCGCTGATTAAGGAACTATTTCTCAAATTTATTAAATCATGAAGGGGGTTTTAATGAGGCCTAATATTCTCATCAAAAAAAATTCTACCATTTTTTATGATATTTTGTCTCCCAGCCGGACTCTAAAGTTCGTAATCACTGGAAAGGGGCTGCTGAAATAGTGTTAGCTGCATGCACTTGGTACATTGACACTAATGGTGAAACTGTAGCAGTGGACGAAGAAAAGGTTTGAGAAACTCTGTCTGTGGGGAAATGGTGTTGTTTTCCTTTTTCTTTAGTCACTTCCTTTTGGATCATGGTTACTGTATTGTTTTATTTCTTGAACCTTTTTTCTATATTTCAGCTATGTAGCTTATAATGCTTGTAATTTGATGCCGTTAGGATTGCGGTTGCTAACTTTTGGAGCATTTATGTTTCTTGAAATTCTCGACTTCAGGTGGCCCTTTTTGAAAAGGCAATTGAAACTATGTCTGCTGGTAGTATACGTTGTGTAGCTATTGCTTACAGATTATATGAAAGTGAAAATGTTCTAACTAATGAAGAGGAGCTTGCTCGATAGGCTCTACCTGAAAATGACCTTGTTTTATTGGTTGTTGTTGGTATAAAGGTATCTATGTCAGGCAATAATTATGCACTGTTTTCATGTCTTCATTTAGTTCATATTTTACTTATTATTTGCATGAGGAAAGAGGTTAGTAATGGTCCTTATTGTTTAAGGTAGTTTATGTTTACTTCAATGCTCATATATGGACAGATTAGACGATGTGATAGAAGCACCAACATTGCCTTATCATTCTCTACTGATTATCTTCTTGAAATGTTTGTCCATTGCCCTCGATATCATTCTTATTGTGTCTTCATTTTCTGCAGATCTTTTTCATTTCTCTCGATATATAAAGTACTTTTCCTTATAATAGTATGTTTCACTCTTTGTCGATTTTGCTTTTCAAGGAAAACACCCAAATTCGTTAGCAATTAATGAAGTCTTTATGCTATGTTCTGATCTTTACTACTCTCTGCAGCATCTTTTTTTATCATTGATTTTTCTATTTAAGATAATGCCATTTTTTTTCTCATTTATGGTATTTATTTCCTCAACCTGCCTTCATTTTTGAATTGTTTATGCAGATTTTTTCATTCCTCTTGATGTATGAAATAGCTTTCGCTAAAATAGTATGTTTCACCCTTTGCCAATTTTACCTTCAATGGAAAACACCCAAATTTGTTAGCAATTAACAAAGTCCTTATGCTATATTCTGTTCTTTACTACTCTCTGCAGCTTCTTTTTTCATCATTCTTTTCTTATTTAAGATAATGTCTTTTTTTCATTTATAGTATTTAGTTTCATACCCAACCAGTCTTCATCCTTGAATTGTAAATTTATGTCTTGTTGTTAGTGATGTGCTGTCTTCACCTGAGCTAGATTACAAATGCAAGTGTTAAATGAAATGGAAACAACTATGAGACCAACAATGCGTATGACTTTGAATGTTGGATGGCTAAGTATTAACATTCCCAAAAAATGAGCATGGTGGAGGAGGTGTAGTTAGGAATAAGTGCACAAGGAAGAAACAGTAGGTTGTATCCACTGCTGACCATATCAGGAAACAATTTTATTTTGTTGGAAACTGTAAAAAATGACTTTATCTTTATTGATCTTACTGAAGATATTTCTCTGAGTTGAGTTGGCCTCATATGATTCATTTAGCTAACCCTATATATCGACAAAGGCTTAGATTTTGTGGACTTGTAGCTTAAAGTGTATAAAATAGAGATATAAAACCTATGTTTTCTTTGTTCCAACTGTGAGATATTTTATGTTTTAGATTATTATTATTTAAATAATAGTGTTTTACCTTATCACTAACTCTAGTAGTCTACTTCGTAGATAAAGATAAATTTTAAATTATCTAGTTGATCATCACTAGTATAAAACAAAACCTCTGTTGTATCTTTTCCTCATTGATGTGAATACAAGTTTATTTCCAGAAAACTCTATTTCTACATTGTATCAGTTTAGGTTCTATCCTACCTTGTCTTCTCCCGACCATAATGGTCATTCCCACCTCTTCCGAGGTTCTTCCCGAGGCTCATCAGCTAAAGGTATTCAAACAGGTTTTTGGTCAATTCCAGTTTTCTTTTGAGCCCAAACACGTCTGTATTGTGCATGAAGGTATCCCTAATTTTACTCCATTATCTTCTTCGCTTGGTTTTGTTTCTTGGATTGTTGATTCAGGGGCTAACGATAATATGACGGACGATTTCACACTCTTTCAGATTTTTAATAAAGTTGTTTCCTCTTGTAGTGTCCAAACGACTGATGGTTCACTTTCGGCTATTGCGGGCAGTGGCTCTATTCGAATAAATCGACATATTGTTTTATCATTTGTTCTTTACGTTCTGAATTTCACTTGTAATCTTCTTTTGGTTAGTAAATTGTTTGCGGATTTTTCTTGAACTTCCCGTTTTAACTATGATCTTTGTGAATTTCAGGATTTGAGCTCGGGGATAGTAATTGGCAGTGCTAGGCGTCGTGGTGGACTTTACATCCTTAAAGCCCCTCCTCCAGTTCCAACCCAAACAACCTCTAGTATTGTGTCCTCTTTTGTTTCGATGTCTCCATATCCTACTGATGTGCATGTTGAGATTGTTTTATGGCATTTTAGGTTAGGTCATCCTAGTTTTATTTATCTCGCAAAGTTGTTTCCTAAACTCTTCACAAATAAAAATCCTGTTTTTTTTTGTGATATTGGTCATCTTGTCAAACACATTCGCAGTCCATATCATTCTCCATATCACTCTTCCCAACCTTTTTCAATTATATATAGTGACATTTGGGCTCCCTCTCGTGTCAAAACTTAAATGGAGTTCGTTGGTTAGTTTTTTTATTGATGACCATTTTCGTACTACATGGACTTTTTTCATGCAAGATAAATCTGAGGTTGGTAGCATTTTTAAGCACTTCCATAAAATGATTAAGAACAAATTTCATAGTTCTATTGTCATTTTTAAGTTTGATAATGGTAGTGAATACTTTTCTCGCTCGTTAGGGTCTTTCTTTTAGGAAAAAGGTATTGTCCATCTCACTTCTTGTGTCGATACACCTCAACAAAATAGGGTCACCGAATGTAAAAATCGATATCTTCTTGAGGTAACCCGGATACCTTTTTTTTCTACTAATGTTCCTAAATATCTTTAGGGTGAGGCTCTCTTAACTGCTACTTATTTCATTAATTGCATGCCCAGTAAAGCTCTTGGCTTTAAATGTCCTCGGGATATTTTTTTCCAATTTTTCCTTAATTTTAAACCATTCACTATTAGTGTTCATCTTCGTGTCTTTGGTTGTACTACTTTTGTTCATGATCATAACCACACTAAGTCTAAGCCTGATCCCCGGGCAATCCGGTGTGTTTTTGTTGGGTAGTATTCTCTTCAAAAGGGTTATCGGTGTTACTCCCCTTCTACTCAGAAATTGTTTACTTCTATAGATGTTACATTCCTTGAACATAAACATTTTTTCTCTAAGTATGAAATCTAGGGGGAGAGTGAGTGTGAATTTCATCTTTTACCGATTAATATTGAACTTGTAACACCACAACCCGTACCAGACCCGGATATGAGTCCGAGGTGTCACATTGACTTTTCAAACTTTGACTCTTGACAAAATTCAAAGAAAATTTAAAACTTTCCTTAGAGTAAAAGCAGTTTAGTTACATAATTTTACCACAATAAACAAAATCGATCAGAACATATTTAACTCAATCAATTAGTACATGCCAATTATATTCAAAATAACAAAAATCATTTAACTCATCTATTTTCTGATCTGAAATATTGTAAGGGAGATGCTGACTTGTATTGCTCCTCACAGCTTCCATATTCACTTTCTGTAACCTGCGTGTGAAACACTCACACGCTAAGTCGAGGACTTAGTGAGGCATAAAGAAAAACACATCTAATGGAATTCATACCCACTAATCATGCATGACTGTTTTATGCTATCAAATTATACAACTCATTTACATATACATCAACATATATTCATGTATATTATGTAACAGATACCATAACCCCTATCACACATATATCATATCATGCACACATCATATCACACATCATATACATATATCACATAGCATCTCATATCACCATGATATATATGCACTTCTACCATGTCACGAGAAATACACATATCATTATATCAAACTATGTTCTCTTTTCAAAGCCCATGTACACATGTGAGAACTATAGATATGTGAGTCTATAGAGGTTGTGCACTATACTGTCACCATAGCTCGTATAATTGCACCGAAGTGCCACATAGAATTGCACCGGAGTGCCGCGTAGAATTGCACCGTAGTGCCATATAATAATGTCCATAAGGACCACATATCATTCCTTAAGAATCATATACATAAACTAGGGATCAAGTATGTGTCTCACCAGACTTCACACATGTTCCAAAGAATACATATATGTCCCGAAGGACCACATATCATTCCTTAAGAATCATATACATATGCCAATGATCAAGTATGTGTCTCACCAGACTTCACACATGTTCCAAAGAATACATATATGTCCCGAAGGACCCCATATCATTCCTTAAGAATCATATACATATGCCAAGGATCAAGTATGTGTCTCACCAGACTTCACACATGTTCCAAAGAATATATATATGTCCCGAAGGACCACATAGACCCTCGACTCTTGGCATGCCAACTATACCCCTAGCTCTCAAGACACATAACATGGGCATTTTCTTTTATACTTATCATTTCACATAACACATAGTTCAATTACTCATAGAACATTTTCATATGAGTCACATTTACATGTCACATAGCTTATATACTTTCTCGCGTAGTTACATAGATCCATGTCATATAACATATATCCCAAAGTGCATATAATCACATATATCATATCATATAGCTTAGATCATTTCTCAGATATTCATATAAACATACATATCATATCTTGTTCACATATGATCATATATGCTTCATATAACACATAGAAACACCTAGAACACTTTCTCATAGCTTATATCAATTTTCAGAGTCATTTCATATTACCTGATGACATATATCATATAGATATATAATAACTGATATCATATTATCTACCTTATGCTCCATTTCTTTGTATTCCCTTTTTTATATCATCATACATTTATATATTCTTATATGCCCTATCAATATCCTATAAACTTACTCATATTCTCATATATCATATTTCAATATAATTTGTATAGTAATACTCTATAATTGTATCATATAATGATTTTACCCAAGTACTCCTTTATAAAGTTTATATTACATGTTCAATTAGTCTCATGCTATCTTATAAATAATTTCCACTTATTTTATATCATTTTCCTTTTCCACTCACATAAACCATCTATTTATTTAGTTCAATTTCTCATGACTTCCACAATACTCTTTAATAAAACTTTGTAGCTCTTCACTATAATACATAAACCATAGTTTCCTTTAATTTATCAATCTTCCCTATATAACTTATATATCCTTATTTATGCCCTCGAATTCATACTATTCTCTTAGAGTCTCCTAACATTTCTCGTATAATCACTTATACCATATCATATAACTTATACTTGATTATCTTATTCTCTCATGTTCATTTCATTTCTTATGACTCTATCATATAACTTATTCCATGTTCTTCCATTATTACATAATAAAGTAAATAAAGTCTTACATAAATCATATAGCATATACAAAGCATATCATTATCTTTAGTCATGCATACATACAATCAATGTAATACAGATAATCACATATAATTATAACCACACATAATCATGTCCATGACTTCATGCATATTACTCTAGGAAATAGACTCATCGCAAGTCTTATTTCCATTAAACACTACATATCACTAGTATGCACTCACCTTGGCCTCACTAGTCAATTCCAATCCCTTATCTTTCCCTTGATCGATCTTACTTGCCAAATGTTTCGGAATTGCTTTACGCGCAGAATCTACATAAATGTACATTTTGAGGCAATCATTAGATACCTACACCTTGTAGTTGGATACTAGCAACTTAAACGAACTTATTAAACCAATATTCACATTTTTCCTTTAGGGGGAATCGGTTCCCTACTAAGGGGGTATCGATTCCCTCATGACATTCTGGAAATTTTTGTTCGTTTGAAGGGGTATCGGTTCCCCTTGAATGGGTACCGATTCCCCTTGCCCAGAAATCATATTTTTAGCTCGAAAATCACTTCATTTTCAGCTCAACACTTCATACTTCACTCTCTTTAATATTCCTAATTTTCATACACATACTTAAACTCATTTCTACTCCATAATCACTTCTTTAAACTCAAAATTCTATCATTTACATGGCATTCAAGAATCACACTAAATTTCCAACATGTTCTAAAACCCATTCTATCACTTCATATCTCTTAATTTAACCATTGACAAGTCAAATTTAACTTCCAATTTAAGAAATGAACTTTATTCCAAGATTTCATTTATAAACTCTAAATCTTTAATCTCTCCTATCTCCACCATCCTTTGCTTTTAAGATGATTTAAGCTTTCCTTAAGCTTAGTTATCATCTAATAATTAAAACCCAACCTTAAAATCAACAATTCAATTATAAACAAAGAAACTTACCTTTGGCTCTTGGCTTCCACGTGAAGAAGAAGAAGAAAGGAGAAGAGAACTCTGGAGAATTCTCTCCCTTTCCACGTGCATTTATCCTTACCAATCCCATTTTTAATTCATTTCTTGGTCAATTGACCCTTTTGCCCTTTATTTCCTTTAATAATTACTAAATAACCTTCATCATATATATCCAATAATCATTGAACTATTTCATTCTTATACTTTAGTCGCCAAATTCTGAAACTTTACAATTTGGTCACTAACCCGGTATTGCGGATGTTACAGAACTACCCATCACCTTATCTCCCACTAAACCAACCAAAACTCAACCACCACTGAAATACCTACTCAAACACCACTTAACATCACTGCCATGCATGATACTAAAGACCTACACCAAACTGTTAACCTGATGGGTTCTCCTCGAACACCAAGTTCATCTATGTTACCTTTTATTTTCCAAACCGATCTTCTTACACACAAACGGTGATCCAAACATGTCTTACCAGTCCCCACACATCCTGTGCATTGCCAAGAACCGGAACCAGGTTTAAATTCCTTAGAAAGTGAAGAAGGTGATAAGCGTAAGTTAGATGTTTTGGTTGATAATAGTGAGTTACCGATTGCTCAAAGAAAGGGAGTACGACGGTGTACAACTCATCCTATTAATAAGTTTGTTGCTTATGGTAAAACTAATATCTGGTTTTAAGAATTTTACAAGCCCTGAGTGGAAGAAGGAGGTAAAAGAACAACTTTAGGCCCTTGAAAGCAACAAAATATGAGTTATTGTTGACCTTCCTAAAGCCAAGAAAATAGTTGGCTGCAAATGGGTTTTTACCGTGATATACAAGGCAAATGGCAGCGTTGAGCGGTATAAAGCTAGACTTGTGGCAAAGGGGGTTCACTCAGACTTATGGAGTAGACTATCAAGAGACTTTTGCTCTGGTTGCGAAACTCAATACTATAAGAGTACTATTATCCTTAGCAGTAAATGAGGATTGAATACTTTATCAGCTAGATGTCAAGAATGCATTCCTCAATGGTAATCTTGAAGAAGAGGTTTATATGCGAGATCTATCGGGAATACAGATGAAATCTGGAAATTAGCAAGTATGCAAGTTGTTGAAGTTTTTATATGGTCTTAAACGGTTTCCTCGGGCTCGATTTGATAGGTTCACGGAGGTAATTTTGCAAGACGACTATAAGTAATGCCAATCTAATCACACTCTATTTATAAAGACTGCTCCAAACAATTTTCCTGGTCCCCTCTCTTGCGAGTTAGAATAAAGCTAAACGTGGATGATGTTGTCAATAGTAATTGGGAGGCTAGTGGTTTTGGGTGTGATTTTAAGAGATGAGTATGGCACAGTGTTGGGTTATTTTCAAGAAGTTGATGGTTCGAATCCCTCTGCTTTTATGGAACTGAAGGCCATTAAACATGGTTTATTGTTCTTCGAATCTTCTAAATAGTGCTCTAAGGGACGATTGATTGTGAAGTGGATAAATGCCCTATCTTGTATGCCTCAATTTCGAAAGAAATTGCGGATAAGATTAGGAACTTGTAAGGCATTATCCGCTGGATAGCTAGGTCAGCTAACTTAGAGGCAGACGTTTTAGCAAAGTCTGGAATTGACTAAGTTAGGAAGTAGGGTTGGGGTTTTTCTTTCTCATTTTGTGGTTGTATCTATTGTGTTGAAAATTTTTTGTTGTAATTTTTGATTTTGTATTATTCTTTTATTAATAAAATTTAAGACAATCTTTTTCTTTTTTTTTTGTTGATTTCTGGTATATCTTATGGTGTTTTAGCAATCATGTAAAATATTTTTAACGAGGTCTTCACTTATATATATATTAAAAATCTTTATAATATGAAAATTATGTTCTTTACTTCCATCTATGACGGAATTAGGATCAAATATGGACAATCGCTAAAGTTTAAATAGATAGAGATTCATTAAATATTTAATCTAAAATATTGGAAGAAACCATGACTTAATTTGACACATTTTGACAGGTGTCGGAGCTCTTCGCAATCTCTATGTATCTCCATCCATGTGTCTATCCTAGATGTGTCAGTTTCAACCCGGACTCCGAAACTTGACAAAACTCGATTTAATCATAAAAGTCAATAGTTTGAATCCACTCACCCCCGAACTCGAAAATGTTTGATTATTTTGTGTTTTCACACAGATCTTTGAGGGAATCTGTTTCTTAGGATATTGAAACAAGCAAACTTGCCTATGAAGCGTGAACTGATGTGCTTCGCCATTTCCCCCCTGCATTTCGGAAACTGACGATGTTAACACAAATCTCAACATAGAACACAGAGAAGTTGATGACGATGCCGACTTCAATTTCTTCGGATTCTTTTATTCTTTCTATATTAGCCAAGTTGTGGTCAACATCTAATCCAAAGAGAAGTAGGATTTGGCTCCATTGGTACAATTTCAGTTTTAGCCCTTTCAAAATTTTACTACTTTAATTTAATCCTTTTAACCTTTTAGTTTACCAAATAAATTATATTTTTAGTCCCTATTAATAATTAACAATTCAATTTCAGACACTTTAAAACAAACAATTTTAGCTTTGTCCCTTTTTTTAATTTTATCTCATCCCAAAACAAAAATCTTGACTTCAGCTTTCTCGATATCATTGTTGTTGCACCAAACTAAACCCCATAAATTTCAAGAATTTAAGTTAGTTACTCAGTCATTAAGCTGGATGATACTTGAAAAGAACCTTCCCAAACAATCAACACTTCATATCTCCTTTATTTCAGGATTTTCTGGATAGTGTCGTCTTATGATCTCGTAGGGAACAAGAACTTTTGAATGAAGGACTCAATGAGACCTAACGAATAGTAGTGTCTAACTGAACAACTCGGTCACAAGTGATACGAGAACATGTGTCCTTGAGTATTTCTCCCAAGGAGACATTGTGTCATCGCTTGGTCCTAACATCCGCACACCTAGACCTCTCATAAACCTGGGAATATATCGCTTACACTAAGATAATTGCGTGCTAGGGAAAGTGAGGAGGTTCGAAAGCATGAAAATCCGAATCAAAATCAAATACTTGAAATGAATGTTTATCAAGTGATGTAGATTTTAGGTTACATAGAATGCAGTAAAATGTTGACATTTTAAAAGGAGATAATTCCATCTTTTTCCTTTTTAGTATATTACTTTTGAAATTATTCGAAGAATCAATTCCTTGTTCATATTCGTTGCTAAAGGATTAAGATTAAAGACTTTGGTGAACAAGAAGATTTGAATACTTTGTTGAATATACATATTTATGTCTAATGTAGGGACTAGGGAGGCCGAATAGAATCAAAACAAGAGAACAAAAAGATTACTTTATAGAATAATAAAAATAATTTCAAACTATTTGTTTTTAAGGGCCAGAATTGAATTTTCCCCTTTTTTAGAGGATAAAAAGTATATTGAAATTTTCAGGTTTAAGAGGGGCTAAAATTAGAGTTACACCCTTTAATCAATGGATGCAAGGCGCATCCCTGCCTCAACAATTCAATCGGTACCCTTGTTAGCTTTCCTTTCAACCGAACCAATAAATTTTTTTTATTATGTGACCAATTAGAATTCTCAACAATCAAATATTAGAATTTTTAGCATGAAGTAACTTACTTCAGTGGTTAAAGAAATTGTTATTATTCCTAAAGGTCATGAGTATGAGCACCAACGACTGTAAGGGTGACTGAGCGTTCATTGTCAAATGGTTGAGAATACTAAGAACATATACTACTTTATAATTACCTTTAGCTTAATCAAAAAGATATAATTTTTAAATTTATTGAACGTTCTAATAATATAAGAGTACTATTCTTTTGAAGTGTGTGTTCAGGGATGGACACATGATTTTATGTTTGAATGGGCGAACTTATAAAATTTTAAGTAAAGAATGACTTATAAAATTTTAGGGGAGAGCCAAAACATATTTTCAATAGAAAATATAAATAAAATATCTAAAATATATATGAATTTGAAATTTTTAGGGGACAACCGCCCCCATCCCTTCTAAGTTCATCCCTGTGTGTTTGTTATCAATAACTAAAAAATATTCTGAACATATAATATTCTATTTATCATGTAATTGATATCAAAGAACGTCTCGAAGAGACCTCACATAAATTTCTGGATCATATAATCTCCCCTCCTAAGTTATTTTATAAAAATAGAGAGATGAAATCTCAAATATTTCATAATAATTTTGTATAAAAAATAGTATTATATTATTAAAAATTTCGACCGATCACGCATTAGAAGATATCTCAAAGTATCAATCCTATTTTTCCTACCATAAAGCATGTGACGAGTAAAACCATTAGTGTTTTTTAGGAGTCCTCTATCTATATATTAATAATTAATAAAATTAATAATCAATTGATTTAGTGGAATTAGACACCAAATTCTTAAGTGAAACAAGAGATTCAAATTTTGATATCATAAATATAACAAATTCAATTAAGAAAATCATTCCATAATAAAATTCTATTATATTTAATATAATTAATCAATTAATAATCAATTGATTTAGTGGAATTAGACACCAAATTCTTAAGTGAAACAAGAGATTCAAATTTTGATATCATAAATATAACAAATTCAATTAAGAAAATCATTCCATAATAAAATTCTATTATATTTAATATAATTAATCAATTAATAGATTATATATTTACCATTAAACTAAAAATAACAATTATATTCGTAACAAAAAAAGAATAACAACTATAAAGAAAAGGTTATCAACACGTTTCCTTCTTGTAACCGATTGTGTTTTCTTCAAACAATATTTCATTAGACAAAACAAGAGACACGAAGCTTCGCGAGAACATGCCACGCCTTGCATTCTTTCCCTTGTTGCTTCCCAACACGACCCCACTACTTCTATCGGTTTCGCCGTTTAGTCAAATGGTACTAAATTCTTTTCTCGTTGTTTCTAATTCGAGTATAATATCTATAAAAAAATATTTAATTATTTATTATTAAATAATTAAATTATTTTAAATATATATTATCTTATAATTATCTCATACTAATACTAAAATAGATTATATTAAAAATTTTAATTTATTATCCAAATATCAGTTAAAAACTTCGTATATAAGCAATATAAGGTTTAAAAAATCAATGATTAAACATACCGATTTTGAGCTATCCAAATGTGAATTTTGAACTTGATCAAATCAAATGTTAATCTCGAAAATAATTTCATTAAGATGATATTTCAATAAAAAAAAGTTTCTAATTTTATTTGACTCGATCAATAATTATACATATACTAATTTTTTATGGTTAACTTAATAGATTTTTACAAAAAAAAAATATATTTATATTTTATTTTATTTTAGAACCAATTAACCGTCGTTATCGATAATAAAACGCATAATAAATATAATAAAAATAAACATTGGGAGGATTATTTTATGTGTGGCATGCTCGTTGGGCCACGACTACCATTCTTTTTTTAGCCCTTTAATGCGTCGGCATGGCCGAGACGTACTTAGAGACCAATGCGGCACGTCTTGTTGTCTCCACCGACCGTCGATTAATAGATTCTCAACCAGTGAGATCAAGGAGGTGAATGAGATATTTTAGATATTTTTAAATATTCATAGATATTTTTTTAGATATTTTAGATATTTTTCAGATATTTTTTATTGAAAATATGTTTTGACATTAAAATTTATAAGTTCGTTTCTTTTAAAATTTTAAAAATTCGTCCCATAAGATAAAATTCTACTTATATCTAGTATTTTATTTTTGGTAAGAATATGAAAACTACGTAATTACTTAATTTTAATTACCCTCTTCATACAAGAGATGGCTTATGTTACAGTAACACTAACACGTTATATTTAAATGAAAGAGAAAGAAATCACGAGCTAAATATATGAAAAATCATACAAATTTTATCTAAAATAAATAAGTACGTGCGACTCGTATTAAAGACAAATAATTGTATAAGTATGAGTCATGGCATACTATAATTCGTATGTATTAATCTTAAATTCAATCATCAATAAATATATGCTCAAGATATTATATTTAAACATTTGAAAATCCACATATTTAAACAATGTTTGTTCAAATATACAAGTTTTCAAGTGATTAAATATAATTTTTTAAATATTTTTTATTGATTGATTTAATATAAGGTTAATACACGTGTGTTACCACTCGACTGGTGCAATTACATATCTTTAACATGCATCACACATGTTTATTCTTTTTTAGATAGAATTCATATAATTTTCTTTCATATTCTAATTTGCATCTTTTTTCATTTTAGTTCAACTTTAAGTGTTCTGGTCTTTTTGTAAAAACGTCGTGTAGAAAAAAAAATCTTACAAAAATCCCTTTACGTTTACGTGTACGTTTATTACAATGAAAGTTATTTTAAATGGGGTATATTTTAGTAAAATGCCCATTTAGAGATAGTAAGGTGCTGGTTGGATTAAATTTTTAATCATTTTGACTCGATTAATATAATCTTTTTTTATTTTAAATTCGAATTGAATTTAAGGAAAATTCATTTGAATTGATTTCGATCTGAATTTTAAGGTAAAATCTTGTATTTGATTTGATCTGGCCGATCCGATAAACATATATAAATTTATTTTATTTGATAAAATAGAAACCTAAAAAAAATCATAAAGAAATATGTATTATAACGATTATCCTAAATTTTACTATTATGCCAGTCAAATCAAAGATTTATCATCTTAAGTTTTACTTGTAAAAAGAAAAAGAATATTAAATTTATAAGAATTATTATTATTATTTTATTTAACATATTAAATTTAAATTATTTCTATAATAAATACACATATTTATAATTTAAATTTCTGTATTTTAAATATATTTCATATAAATTTTTTATCGCTTCAGATCTAAACCCTTGAAGGAGTATATATATTTCCATTATGACTTGATGTGTTATAAAGAAAAAAGCAGATCCAATTCGCTGGAGAATTGGAGGATAAGAATCAATTATAAAAGGGTAAACTACGTTAAAGTCTATTGAACTTACTAAAATGATCGTTTCGGTCACTAAATTTTAAGAAAATATTGTATATATTATTAAATTTATTGAAAGATTATAAAATAATAACTACTTTTTTTAACTGTTATAATCTGATAATTTTACAAATAATTCGATAAAAAAATTATAGTCGTATTGTAACTTTTGAAAATTTAGTGACCAAAATGATCTTCTGAGAATATTTAAGTGACCTATTGTGTACTTTATACATTATAAAATAATATGTATATTTGTTTCCAGCGTACAAGTTTTGTTTGTAATTAATGGAGAGCAACCGTTGCATTCAAATTTCAAATTAACATCCAGAGAAAGCAACCAGAGAAGCATTACGTGAGAGGATAAAGAAAGAAAGCAGAAACTGAAAACAAATTGCTTTCGGCGGTTTCTTACAGAGAAGAAAGCCAGAAAATAGTAAGGCAGAGGTACAGTTTTAGATTTTGATAAAACGAAATCACCATTTTCAATACCTTTTTTATTATTTGTTTTTCCGTGTTCGATGATATGAAACGACCGTGCATGGTGCTACGGCTGATGCGTCGGCCTCGTCTGTCTCGTCGGTCGGTTTGTCGTTTTGTTTCTTTCGACTTTTGATTGTGCTTAATAAAAAAAAGAAGCGTCGGTTAAAGTTTTTTTTATATATTATAAAACGGTTCTCTGTGCATAAATCGGAGTCCGGAGATTGCCTTTGTTAATTTGTCAGGATATCAGGTGATTATTATTCTAATATATTTTATTTTAAATAAATTTTAATCTTAGTTTTTAGCATTTATTTGTATAATTAATGTTCATATAAGTGTGAACTTGGTTTCTTCGTCAGTGACAATTTTTTTCGGGAAGAAAGAGTGGAAAATGATATAAAATTTTAAAAAAACATTAATCACTTAGCTTATTTTTTTTTCAAAGAGCCATCACATCAGTTGCCGGAAGTGCTAAAACGTAGAAATTAAGTTTAGTGGCTGAGTGGAGTAAGTTTTCTGAAATAGATTTTCTGCTAATCAGTTTTGAACTTTTGAAAAAGAAATTTCAAATATCCATCTATTTTCAGAGAGAGAAAGGGAAAAAAAGCAAAGAAAAAGTTAAAAAAGAGTGGAAAATTCGATACTGCAGCTTGAGAAAATAGAAGAAAGTTGATGTTGAATGAAAAATATTAGTAGTTTTTCTGAGAAATAGAGTGACTGTGCCATCTCTCCCGATACATAAACAGAGTGATGAGTAGCATATTCAAGGGGTCGCCGTACCGGCGGCCTAATGACGTGGAGGCCGGAAGCAGCCGCTCCGCTCACTCCGACGACGAAGATCATGAGCTTTCCCCTGATCCTTTTTACATCCCGAGCACTAAAAATGCTCCTATCGACCGCCTCCGCCGCTGGAGGGTAATGCCCTAATCTCTCTCTCTCTCTCTCTCTTAAATATTATTTGATATATTCAGTGCCTTTGTTATTTTTATTTTATATGCTGAATCTAGTATATTATTTTATGGCTTTGATATTGACGGTTTAGGTTACTAATTTTAGGAGGATTAGAGACAAACAGTTATATCGAGGGTTAATCGTGTATTATATTTAGGGTTCCTGCAAATGAATCGAGAGGACACTGAACTGCTATTTTTCTTATTGTTTTTTTACCCTACCGTTGAATTTCTTTCATTTCTGTTCCTATCCCGTCATGTTTTTCTCTTTCATTTTGGAAATTTTAATTGTCATCTCCATTCCTGTTCAAGAAAATATAGACCGGTCTCACCTGTCTACAATTACAGAGCAGTGTTTTAATTGCTTCGCTGGCTTGCTCTCGACTTGTTTTGCTTTTCTATTTGCTTTCTGTTTTTCCCCCTTTTTTTTGCTTATTTTAAAAGCAAAAGGAAACCATATAAACCATTATGGTTGATTAATATGCATCACCAACTTGTAACATAATTATTCAAAAATTTTGTATTTTGTTCTTTTTATTATTATTTAATTTAAAAATATTTGTTACTTCTGTATACAAACAAATCTTTTAGTCTTTCCTAAGTAAACACGTGTGACTTGTTCGCTTGAACATGGTTGTCAAATACCTTAAACTCTCTAGTTCCTAGTGGTTGTTGTGACTTGGTGGCTTGGGCATGGTTGCTTTTCCTGTTATTTTTATTCCGAGTATTTTTGGATCTCTGCAATGTTGAATAAAACCCAAATAACATGCTCAAACTCTCCTAATGTGATCAAGAAATGTTAACAGTATAAACCCACCCAATTTGAACCAAAATGACATGAACTTGAATCAACCAAAATCCAAAATTACCAGGCATCATGAACAATAAAAACATGCCCCATTTAAACCAGAATCAACTTGAACTAACTAGAATCCAAACTTACCTAAACAACCTCAACGTCATAAATCCACCCAGTTTGAACCAGAAACAATCTGAACTCTAATTAACTAGAATGCAGAATTATCTAAACCTGATCAAACAAGACAAAGTAAAACTCACTAGTATGGACTTAAAAAGATGAGAACATGATTTGAACCGTAATAACATCCAAATTGACTTGAACCAAGATGAGCCTAAAATTTCTGCAACCTGAATTAATGATCTCATCCAGATCCAACTAGATCTGCCCACTTGCAACCCTAGGTGTCATATATGTTTTGTTTTCTCTGTTCTTTATGATGTTTGGGCTTCTCCACTTTTTCTTTACTATTGAGAAGGTGATAATTCTCATAGGTAATGAATAGTTTTTGACTTCCTTTTTTTTTTCTTTTGTAGCAAGCTGCACTAGTGCTCAATGCATCTCGTCGATTTAGATACACCTTAGACTTGAAAAAGGAAGAAGAGAAGAAACAGATTTTAAGCAAGATTAGAGCACATGCGCAAGCTATACGAGTATGTCATCCTTGATTATATTGTTCTCTCATTGGATGAAGTTGTGTCTTTATCCTTGTAACCTTTTGTTTTTGGCTATGTTAGGCTGCATATCTTTTCAAACAAGCTGGGGAACAAGAAAATGGTAATTTATTTATTCTACTTATATCCTTAGCATTGTAGAATAATGTTTAAGGATAGTAGTTATGTTTTACTACTTCGGTTTAATGTTCAATCCTTTACATGTTTCTATGTTTTTGGCAGTTCTGTTCGAATTATACTTGGTTATATGTTGTCTTTGCTCTTTAGTCTTCACTATCTTGCTTTACCTCACATGTATCTCTCATATGCATGAACTTTTTCTACCTTTTCTTTTTAATTTAGCAATATAGCATTTCAGAGTCATTAGACAGAAGCAGCATGTATTGATAAATTGAAATGATTGTATAGTTGCGAATTTCACATCTTAGAAAAACCGCTCTATGGGTATTATATCTCTAATGAATGTTTATGTGAAATAATCAATGGGAGAAAACATTACTAACTAGTTATTATCATTGCTGCTGGTCAAACATTTGTTTTGTTCAGTGCTAATAAGCAAATCCATTGGGTTACGCTGATTTGTTTTTATCAACTTGAGCTTTTTCTTAGCAGTAAAATTAAATTGATATGGCTCTGTTAGGTCAGTTTTATTATTTTCTTGCTTGTATCCGTTTCAAAAACTTGGTAGAATGTTGTTTTCTGTTCTACACAATGGTTCTTGTGCTGCAACTGCTTATATAAGCTCAGCATTTCTATGTAGATGTTCATCGAAGTTCTTTGTTTTGTAGGAGCAAAAATCGCACAACCAATTCCCTGCGGTGATTTTTCAATTGGACCAGAGCAACTTGCTTCAGTGTCTAGGGATCACAATTTTAATGCTCTGCAGGAATATGGAGGAGTAAGTTTGTGTAAATAGAACTTGTTGATATTATGTTTTGTTGCTTTTTCCACTTATTTAGGTTTTGTGTTTCTAATTCAGGTTCATGGGCTATCAGAATCTCTAAAAACAAATTTGGAGAAAGGTATTCCTGGGGATGACTCTGATTTATTGAAACGGAGGAATGCATTTGGTTCAAACACATATCCTCGGAAAAAAGGGAGGAGTTTTTGGGTGCGTATTTAGATATCTTGGTTTCATTTTCTCTTTCTATATTCCATCTTTGTTGTTTTTCTGGTTCCCCCGGCTTGTTCATATAATGTTCTTAAAAAAACTTCATTTGTTTTTGGTTCTGAGTAGAATATTATGCTAATCTCTTATTTCTTACACACAGAGGTTTGTTTGGGAAGCATGCCAAGATCTTACTTTGATGATTTTGATGGTAGCTGCTGTGGCATCTCTGGCTTTGGGTATAAAGACAGAGGTGAGCTTTTCTGTGTATGGTCAATTAGATTTACTTTATTATCAAAAAACACTTTATATAAGTAATACAAATAGAAGGACCATCTTATGTTTCTTAAAATCATACAGGAGGATGATAGTCATTGTTTGTGTAATGCTGGTCTTTTGTGACATTGCTTTAAAGATTTGGATTATCTTGGTCTTGGACGTACTAGCATTCTACAATTAGAATGTCGCAGGGATTGGATTATATGTTCTTAAATAGTTATTAACATGAGGTCCAGTAGCACAGCATTGCTAGAACTTTCTTTCAGTTGTGGTATATGATGGTCAACTGTACATTTTTCCCTGCACTGTAGAACTAACATCAGTTCTTGAGCGTGATCAATAATTATTGTAAGAGTGCTTTTTCTGAAGTACATTATTTTTTCTTCAAGTCTTTCTTTTTTCTAAGCCTTTAGGCTTCGTAAATAAGACTTTTCAGTTTTCATCCACTATGTTGCATTCTTCATTTACAGGGCATAAAGGAAGGCTGGTATGATGGAGGTAGCATAGCGTTCGCAGTGTTGCTTGTTATTGTTGTGACAGGTGCTGAACTGTTTGTTTAATGTTTTGCATAGTTTGTGGATATTTTCTCCCGTTTTCCCTTATTAATATGAGTTTTTAAATTTGCAGCTATCAGTGACTATAAACAATCTCTTCAGTTCCAAAAACTAGATGAAGAGAAGAAAAACATACATTTGGAGGTTGGTAACGACTGTTTAACCACTGAATTGAGTATAACAATATGCTTCTGGAATTTATGCTTGAATGCAACCTGTCAGGTTGTTAGAGGAGGCAGAAGAGTTGAAATTTCAATATACGATATTGTTGTTGGTGATGTTGTACCCCTTAACATTGGTGATCAGGTATGTGGCTTTATCATGTTCTTTTTATCGTCTTTTGAATGCATTATTTGTCTGATTTTCTGAATCTTCTCTTAGGTCCCTGCTGATGGAATTCTAATCTCTGGTCATTCACTTGCAATAGATGAATCCAGCATGACAGGGGAGAGTGATATTGTAAGCTTTACTACCCATGCTATTCAATGAAACTCATAACTTCTTTATTTTTTGAAATAATGGAACTATTATTTCATCTTGATATAGGTTCACAAAGATGCCAAGCAACCTTTTTAATGTCTGGCTGCAAAGTGGCAGATGGAAGTGGGACTATGCTGGTAATCTTTACTCCTTTATCTTATCGTTAAATCATTATATTGTGTTTTTTACAGTAATCAGCCTGTTCCAGTTCCCATATACACTTGCACACTGGATCTTAAAGTTATTAAACTTAATTCCATAAATTCATCTGTTTTTTCAACTAACTGTATTTATGTATTTGAGGACATCGGCCCTCTTCTTGATAATTGGTTTCCACGTTTTAATCATAAACATTTAGGTTGTAGTTTTCACGTCTTCTTTAGAAGCAAATGTATGTTCAAGCAGATGAACTATATTTGGCTATTGACATTTAGAAGTTCGCCATTATTGTTCTCTCTCTCTCTCTCTCTCTCTCTCTCTCTGCTTTCGTTCCTTTTTTTTAATGAGACCTAACTTTTATAAAAAAAAATCCTTTTTTTTAATTGTGCAGTGAAACCTTGTATCTGTTTATAGCTCAACTATAATATCTTTGTTTAAATTCTTAGGTAACAGGAGTTGGGATTAATACTGAGTGGGGTTTGCTCATGTCTAATCTTTCAGAAGACAATGGTGAAGAAACGCCATTGCAGGTTTCCTTTTCCCCATGACAGCAAATGATGAAATTTTTAGGCTTTTCTTGTTATCTTTACCTCAATTAAATTTTTAGGTGCGTTTGAATGGGGTGGCGACTTTCATTGGTTTTGTTGGACTCAGTGTTGCTTTTGCTGTCTTGGTTGTTCTCTTAGTTAGGTAACTTTTGGCTTAACGACAATATCTTTTGCTTCCCCCACTTTATGTTTTTCAGTCGCTCTGCTATTTGATCTGTTCTTAATTTTTTTTTTTGGATAGTGTTCTTAGAGTTCTTTGAATGATTTAGGTACTTCACTGGCCATAGCCAAGACCCATATGGAAGAACAGAGTTTGTTGCAGGCAAAACTAGTGTGGGTCATGCTGTAGATGGAGCAATTAAGATCGTCACTGTTGCAGTATGTGCTCCTTATCTATTGCCCTTTGTCCCATTGCATGTCTCATGTGCACATTTAAGGGGATATTTGTTTTTGTATGTATAACATTTTGAACTTTGTAGGTCACAATTGTAGTTGTTGCAGTACCCGAAGGGCTTCCTTTAGCTGTCACCTTAACGTAAGTTTGCTTTCTATGTATAAGTTTTTTGAAATCCAGAACACTCGTGGTCCCTAGTTGGAAATTTTACTAGATATCTTGATATCGGGTTGCAATTTATATAGAGGCCACATTTAATTTCTTGCCATATTATCTCTTACATTTTTATTTGTGTCTGTCTTTTCTCCTCGTTGTTTTTAGTTAAGTTGCGGTAATGCTTTTTAGTTACTCTTGTTGTATCCGTTCCAACTGCTTGCGTCTCGTCTCATATGGCAGATGCTGCAGTTTATGAAGTGTAATTGTTTACATAATTGTAAAAAAATATGTTCATATACATAAGTCTGGTTCATCTGTTCCCTTTTGTTTTTCAATATAATAGCTGTTTATATGATTATGATGCAGCCTTGCTTACTCAATGAAGAAAATGATGGCAGATAAAGCTCTGGTATGTATAATGGGTGATTTTTATGTATTTTTTAGACATTGATGTGAAATTAATTCTTGGGAACATATTTTTTCATGCTGCTTAATATAAGTTGGAACTGCAGGTGCGCAGACTTTCTGCTTGTGAGACCATGGGTTCTGCAACAACAATTTGCAGTGATAAGACTGGAACCTTGACATTGAATCAGGCAAGTTAGGATATGTTTTCGTTAGACACAAGGAATTTATGGGGTCTTGTTTTTCTTTGTTGTTGAACTACTTTAAGAATATGAGAACATCATTCCTTTTGATAAAATTGCTTTTAAATATTAAAAAAATTAATAACATGTATAAATTGATGTCAGCATGTGGGACTCTAAAATCTAAACCTATTTGCTGAATAAAAAGGTGCTCTAGTAATTTACAAGCATAGTGCTGATACTGTGCGGAATATTAATTTTCTATTGTATGTTTTTTGTCCTAATTTTAAATTATTGAACAATTATTGAAGTCATTACGGTGTCAAGTTACTTCAATTCATATTGAATAAAAAATACTTAACTAAATTTGCTTGCCGGGTTTGCCTTAAAACATTAGACAACATGTAGAATTAATTATAGTAAATATATGCCAAAACGTAAATGATTGCTAAACAGACAGGTGCCATTAGGTGGGATAGGATGTTAGGAGAATCACCACGGTAAAATCTCTCTCTATGTATGTTTATCAATGGATAATGTTTATTTTCTGCACAGATGACTGTGGTTGAAGCTTATGTTGGTGGAAGGAAAATTGATCCTCCAGACAGCAATTCAGGGTTACCCGACACACTAACTTCATTGCTTATTGAGAGCATTGCTGTGAATGCGAATGGCAGTGTCTTCACCCCAGAGGTATGAATCAGTAACTGCATTTTTCCTGAATTATGTTTTTTAAGTTGTCTATTGAATGTCTTCTGTTTTCACTTTATTTTTCTTTAGGGAGGCGGAGATGTAGAGATCTCTGGATCACCAACAGAAAAAGCAATTCTTAATTGGGGAATGAAGGTTACATATCCAACCTCGTGTCATATTCTTTTCCTTGATTGTTTCTAATTTTACTAACATTTAGTCTTTGAATCTTGTAGCTTGGTATGGATTTTGATGCTGTTAGGTCTAGCTCGTCTATTCTACATGTTTTCCCCTTCAACTCAGAGAAAAAACGAGGCGGTGTTGCAATACGTTTGGTATTGTTACCAATTGCTATCCCAATTTTATTATTTTTGTCTGTATTTTATGTTGACCCCTTTTTATTCTAGTGGAGTATCTGTTGCTCGGTTGCTGTGGTTTCATTTGAGTTTATGATAAGCCTATCTATACTTTAGATGAGATAAGACTTAGACTACTTCTAAACTACCGACTCCTAAATACAATAATTAATAGCAATTAACAGTAGATATTTACACATTCCAATCTACAATGATCATTATTTGAGAAGTTTCTGGGTAACTGGTGACACATTTAGGTGGCTTTTCTATTAGAAGTCTGGGCAAATTTCAGGATTAGTAATCGGTTGTGAATCCTAACAGTAATAGTTGAACCTGGTGTAATGTTAATGATAAAGACATATAGGAAGATTAGTGGCTACAGCTGATGAAAAAAGTAACTCCTTTTTCACTTTGAAGGCATATTTTATTTTTAAAAAAAACTTGCGAATTCTAGAAGGAATAATAGACCAGTATTATTTTTTTCTTAACAAATTACTTGGAACAACATCAATCGTGTAATTGTATATGAAATATTCTTTCATCATTCCTGGCTGCAACTGTATCTAAAAATGTATTGGGTTGAACTTGAAAGATTATGATGTTTTCTTTAAGAGATAATTATAGACATATTTTTATTCATAATATCTTCCTTCTAATCTAATAATGTGCTTTTCTTCTGATACTACCACCTTTTATGATATTTGGTCTCCCAGCCAGGTTCTGAAGTTCGTATTCACTGGAAAGGGGCTGCGGAAATAGTGTTAGCTGCATGCACTTCGTACCTTAACACTAATGGTGAAACTATATCGATGGACGAAGAAAAGGTTTGAGAAACTTTGCTTGTGGGGATAACAGTGTTCTCCTTTTTTATTTAGTCACTACCTTAAGCTATGTAGTTTATAATGCTTGTAATTTTATTTGGTTAGGATTGCAGTTGCTAACCGTTGAAGAATTTGTATTTCTTGAAATTCTTGTCTTCAGGTGGCCTTTTTTGAGAAGGCTATTGAAACTATGGCTGCTGGTAGTTTGCGCTGTGTTGCTATTGCTTACAGATCATATGAAGGTGAAAAGGTTCCAACTAATGAAGAAGAGCTTGCTCAATGGGCTGTACCTGAAAATGACCTTGTTTTTTTGGCTGTTGTTGGTATAAAGGTATCTATCCAGGGGAATAATTATGTACTGTTTTCGTGTCCTCATCTTAGTCCATATTTTATTTTTCATTTGCATATGGGTAAGAGCTTTAGCCATGTCATGGTCCTTGTTGTTCGAGTTACTTTATGCTTACTTCAATGCACATATGGAGGACAATTTTATTTGCAATTAAGGAATTCCTTATGCCGATCTTCACTAATCACTACTTTCTGCAGCTTTCTTTTTCACCATTCTTTTCTCTATTTAAAATAATTTTCATCCCAATGTTTGAAATTTGAAGCTGATTCATAAAATCAATGTTTTCTTTGTTTCAACATTCATGTCCTGATATGAATTTAGTTTTTGCATGATTTGTAAAATGCTCTTTACTTTGAGAATTTATGCAGGATCCTTGTCGGCCTAGTGTAAAAGAATCAGTGCAGTTATGCCAAAAGGCTGGCGTAAAGGTATAATTTTTTACATGCTATAACAAATCACTATTAAAACCATGATATGAAACCAATTTTTTTTGGTGCCTTGAGTTAGTTTTTATTATATCTCCCTACCTTCTATGAGATCTGATTATTATACAGTATAGTCATTTTGCTTTCAATGACATTATATCTTGTATTTTTCATTTTGCTTACATGGGGATTATCTGTCTCTTTGTGCTCTCCTTTCATCTTTAAAGCTGATATGATGTTGGAGGTTGATTATGTTAATACGAGTAATTTAGAGGTTTTCAATCTGTGTCATAGGTACGCATGGTCACTGGTGACAATCTTAAAACAGCAAGGGCAATTGCTTTAGAGTGTGGAATACTAACGCCAGATGCGGATGCTTCTGACTCTAATCTCATTGAGGGGAAAGTTTTCCGTTCTCTAACTGATTCACAAAGGGAAGAAGTTGCTGAGAAATTATCTGTATGTTCTGCTTCTGCATTCATTTTTTGGAATTGTCTTGTGGTCTAAAAGCTTGAACAGAAAATCTAAACTAATTATGTTATTGATACATAGGTGATGGGACGATCAGCGCCGAACGATAAGCTTCTGCTTGTGCAAGCATTAAGGAGGAGGGGACATGTTGTTGCTGTAACTGGAGATGGCACCAATGATGCTCCTGCTCTACACGAGGTCCGACATTCTGTCTTCTTTTTCTCGGTCATCCAGATAAATTATTAACAACAGAATCTTTAAAGTACTGTTTTGTTAATATGTCATTCTAGGATCTTCTACTTTTTATCTTTTAAAAAAGAAATTTAAGTCGAAATTATATAGGCCAGTCCATTCCACCAGTGCAATGCAAATTATATAAAATTTTAATTACCAAAAGATGGTTTACACCAGCTTTATTTAACATGATTGCACGCGATTATCATTGAAGTGCTGAATTTGTAGTCTCTGGATTACAGGCTGACATTGGTCTTGCAATGGGTATTCAAGGGACCGAAGTTGCAAAAGAGAGTTCAGATATATCATTTTAGATGATAACTTTGCTACAGTTGTGAAGGTATTATATTCCTTCTCATTGTAATTACTTATCATCAATGTTAAAAGTTTCTCTTCTTAAATCAACATAATAATGAATCTCATGAATTTTAGGTTGTCAGATGGGGTAGATCTGTGTATGCAAATATCCAAAAGTTCATCCAGTTTCAACTTACAGTTAATGTCGCAGCTCTTGTTATAAATGTTGTAGCCGCTGTTTCGTCTGGTGATGTTCCACTGAATGCCGTGCAGGTTTGTCTACTGTGTGCTTATATGCAGTACTTCTATCAACTCTTACAAATATTCAAGCATAATTTTCTTTCACTCTGTGCAGCTTCTGTGGGTCAATCTTATAATGGATACTCTTGGAGCATTAGCATTAGCTACTGAACCTCCAACCGACCACTTGATGCACCGAACACCTGTAGGTCGAAGGTATACGATTTGAATTAAATCTTGATTCTTAACCTACCTTAGCAGGTGCCAAGCAAATCTCGTCTTTAGGGCTAGTACATAGCATTTGTATTATTTTGTCTATATTTTAGTTCAAGGTTTATGTTAAAATTGATGGTTTGTTTTTCAGGGAACCTCTTATAACTAATATCATGTGGAGGAACTTGCTTATACAGGTAAGCTTTGATATAATACTGATTTCTAGATGTTACTATTTTGGCAATTTTATTTAATTCCCTTGCTCTCTGGGTTACTGTGGCTCATGGCAAAGGATGGTGATTTCACTAAGCTGGTATTGTCAATGGAAATTTCAGGCTGTATATCAAGTGACGGTCCTGCTCATTCTCAATTTTGACGGCAAGAAGATATTGCGCCTGGAACATGATAGCAGTGAACATGCTACCAGAGAGAAGAATACACTGATATTCAATGCATTTGTCATTTGTCAAGTAAGCAACCACTACTCAAATAAGAAGTTAACCGAATTTAATACTGCTTAGAGGGATTATGGTTTTTGCATGCTGCTAGAACTTATCGTCAACCCACATAAACACTATTGTTAGTGTTAGAATAGAAAATCTTGTGTTCAATATTCCGGTAATGACGGCTATATTGTTATTTTTATTCGGGCGATCTTCTTTGTGGTCTTTTAGTGACCCAAATGAGCTTGAACTTGAATATGCAAATAAATATAATGGATTGGTGGAAATAATACTTGTGTCAATTGCAGATCTTTAATGAGTTCAATGCTCGTAAGCCTGATGAAGTGAACATTTTCAGAGGACTAGGTAAAAACTATCTGTTCATTGGAATTGTGGCAATAACCGTAATACTTCAGGTGAGATTTGTTTGCCAGAAATCAATCTAATCGGCATTTGTTTTCTAGATTTTTCTTGGTTCTACATTCTTCTTTTTGTTGTTGTCCAGGCTATTATTGTCGAGTTCCTCGGGAAGTTTGCCAAAACCGTGCAGCTTAGCTGGCAGTTGTGGCTGGTATCGATTGCTATTGGTTTTATCAGGTTAATAGCTTTTAAAGTTTAAAATTTGATTACATTCTTCACAGTTCATCATCTAATTACTGTTTTCGTTTTCAAATCAGTTGGCCACTTGCTCTCATTGGGAAGTTTATACCTGTTCCAGAGACATCGGTCAGCAAGTACTTTTCGAGAATGTTTAAATGTCGAAGAAATGAGAGTAAGAATCCAAAAACCTGATCCAACTCAATTTATAACCATGGTTGAAAGTTGAAACGACTCGAATTCAAATGAAAAACCGACCTGAAATTTGCCTCTATTGGAGATTATGGTATATTCCTATTCGAGATCATTTGATTATATGCATTAGTTGTCTGATTATTTTTGGTTTTTCACTCAGATCTTTCAGGTAGCCAAAAGCATGACGATTCCAAAGCTGCATCTTAAAGATACGGAAACAAACTTGTCTATAAAGTGTGTACTTCGCCGTTCCCCCCCTGCTTTTCGGGACTGGCAATATTAACACAAATCTGAACATAGAACATGAAGAAGTCGAAGGTAGTGCGGCTTCGAATGTGTTTCGTACTTTTTTCGTTTAATTTCGTAGCAGGTGTAGTGTGCTTTTTAATACATCAAATATCTTAGTTAGAGCTGGTGAATGTTTATATATATCCCTTTTCAAAATCATTTTGATTCTTTTATTGTTTTAAAAGGGTAAAAAGAAAAGAAGTATAGATGTGGTGCTGATTTGCTTAAATTCATTTTTGTCTTGGAATTGTTGCTTGGGATGAGTTTTACTTTTGGATATTGAAAATGTCATTTTTTAAACAAAATTGGTAAAGGGAGTGATTTGGGCTTCAAGTTCGACTTCCACTTTAGTCTCTATTATTTTAATTTAAAAAAATTAAATTTATAATGTGCTTTTGAATAATTTGTGTTTGGGTTATTTCTCCCGAATTTTTGTTGGTTTTGTTTTTTTATTAATTTTTTAGTAACATATATGCCAACTCAGATTTTGATTACACTTTTATTCTTCCTCGACATTTTATTTTAAGACAATTTTTAATAGATAAAAATTATTAGATAACATAAGATTAATGCTCTAAAACGAGAGATGTTTTAACAAACTAAAACGATGGTTAAAATGTCTTAAAAAAAGTAATAGACATGTTAAATGTTTTTTTGTCTTAAAATAAAATATTATAGATAAATTATTCAACAAATAGAATAAAAAGCATTATGATCATTTTAATGGGGTCAATTTTAGGATTATGCCAGCTCGTTATCCTGTCACCATTGTTAATCCAACAACTATTTACCTAGCTGGACACAACCCACTTTATCACCACCTTCGACATCAACTGCCACCGTCTTTGGTGAAACACTTTCAACAAAACCTAGAAACTAAGATCAAATATCCATCGCCAATCTAAAACGAAAAAGGAAGGACTCAAACCCAAGGAATTAGAAACAAAAGAGAATCAAGATGGGTGAAAACAAGAAGCAAAAGAAAAAGAAGAAGAAATACTTATGTTTGTGATTATTTTGGGTTCTCAAAGTTCTTGAGGTTTGTTGGTCGAACCCAACGGTGAGGCGATGAAGGAGATAGAGAAGAAGCATAGCTTTCGGAATTGGTTCAACGTTAGATACATACAAATTAAGATGTATTTGATTAAATAAACATTAAATTCGCATTTAGGAGGACAAATCAATTCTGGTGAAAATTTTGGGGAGTCATTTTGACAGAATATTTTTCAATCATAACGGTGGGTTATCGAAGGAAGGCCGGGGACAATGGAGGCTTTTATCATAATTTATTTTTCAATCATAAATTAAGATGTAATATAAGAAACGATGGAGGCTTTTATCATTTTTAGTACTAATTTTGTTCTTTTGCCTTTGTTTTGTACATATTGGTGTGTTTTTCTTCTTGTTAGGGTTAACCATTAAGGTATGCTTTTTTAGTTTAAGTATATACTTGTTGAGTTTTCAGTCGTTGAATTTGAGTGCAAAGAGTGCGGGTGCAGTAAACAAATGGGGGTCGCATTTTGAGTCATAAAAGTTGCGGAAATCAGTACGCTAACTCAAAGATCTCTTGTGACGATTTCTTCTTAAGTTCTCTAGAAAAGTTTCTCCGATTTAACCAATCATTCAATCTTCGCTGACGTGAACTTCCTACACGTACCCAAGCTAAACTATGTTGTGTTTTACCATCCAGAAGTAGAAGACTGCCACGTCAGTTACACAACTTGTGAATGTGAATTTTTTTATTGTTTTAAAATTGCCACGTAATACTGTCGTTAATGGATTAACAGAAGTTAATGGCCCATGGACTTAAACAGGATGAACCGGTAATGTTAGGGACCAAACACACTTAATTAAAAAATTGGTGACTAAAGTCCGTCAGGCCGAAAATAAATGGGACTATTGGCATAGTTTACCCATTTAGTTTTTCTAATATAATATTGTTTTGGTTTCATTTGTCGTATCATATAGTCATTAACTATTTATATAATCGAGTGACCAAAATAAAGATATTTCAAAAGTTTAATAATTAATCAAAAAATTTAAATTTTAATGACTAAAATAAAAAAGAGAAAAAATTGAGTGATGAAATTTATAATTGACCCATTTTATTATATCTATATTATAAGAAAATAAATAACCAATTGTGTTATATTTTCATTTTTATTTACTTAACGTATTTTCAATTTCTAGAAAATAAGAAATAAGAAATATATTTTAAAATTGAAAAAAAATGAAGTTAGCTAATCTTTTCGAAAACCAAATGAGCCTAAACTCGTAAAAAAAAGTAGGGTAAAGTATACAAATGGTCATTAAACTTTTCAAATGCTTGCATTTAGGTCTCTCAACTTTTAAAAATTGCAATACAATCACCAAACATTTATTTCGTTTGCAATATGATCCCCGACGTAACGGTCATTTTACTGTCGTTAGGGTAAATTATATAAATGGTCACTGAGTTTTTCAAGCGCTTGCATTTAGGTCCCCAACTTTTAAAACTTGCAACACAATCATCAATTACATTCTAAACCCCAAATTCCAAAATGCTTCAATTATATTTTAAACCTCAAATTCCAAAATACTTCAATTACATGGTCAATCCCAAATTCATAATCTATTCTCGAAATCTGTCATAACAAATTGAACTTGAAACAACAACCCTAAACCCTCAAAACATAACCCTAAATGCTAAATTTCTCCACCAATTAACCCAATATAATCAACAACATTTAGTTCATTTTGGGTCCATAACAATAAGTGATTATGTTGGGTTTAGGATTTAAAAGTTAGATTTAACCAACTATAAGTGAACAATACTCAATTAGATTCGAAAAAATTAATTTTCGACTTGATTCAAAAAATTTGATACAAATTGACTTTGAGTTGTAATTTCATTAACTCAACTTTAAAAAAAATTAAGTTAAAATCGAGTTGTAAAATACAACTTGAATATCTCAAAATTTTTAGTAATTAGTGGATTAATTTTTAAGTTTGAGTCAAGTCCCTTGACTTGTATGATATATGTATACCACACATGGAAAAAATATGAAGAAATATATGCATTGCATATGGTTAAAAAACTATTTAAATTAGAATCAATAATATTATAGTATTATAAATATTTATAATTAAATTTAAATAGAAACTCGAAAATTCAATTCGACTTGATTTAAATTTTATAAACTCAAATCGAAATTTTTTGAGTCAATTATTTTATAAACTAAACTGAATTAGAATCAAATAATATTATAATATGATAAATATTTATAATTAAATTTAAACATAAACTCGAAAATTCAATTCAATTCGACTTGATTTAAATTTTAAAAACTCAACTTGAAAAAAATTCGAGTAAACTATTTTATAAACTGAATTGAGTATTTAGGTCCAACATAACCCTAAACCCAACATAATCACTTATTCTTCACTTATAGTTGGTTATTTTTTTTAAACGGTTATGTTTTGAGGGTTTGTGGTTGCTACTTCAAGTTCAATTTGTTATGGCAGATTTTGAGAATGGATTATGAATTTGGGATTGAGCATGTAATTGAAGTATTTTGGAATTTGAGGTTTATTATATAATTGAAGCATTTTGGAATTTGGGGTTTAGAATGTAATTAATGACTGTGTTGCAAGTTTTAAAAGTTGGGGATCTAAATGCAAGCGCCTGAAAAGTTTAGTTGACCATTTATATAATTTACCCTAATGATAATGAAACGACCGTTACGTCGGGACCATATTGCAAACGAACTAAATTTTGGTGAATGTATTGCATGTTTTAAAAGTTGGGGACCTAAATGCAAGCATTTGAAAAGTTCAATGACCATTTGTATATTTTACCCATAAAAGTAAGACAACTAAAATATAAATATGTAAAGAATAAAAGACTTTTAGTGTATTTTAACCAATGATTTGATTAAACTTTCAACGGTTAATCGGTTTATTAATAATACAAACACGCAACTCACCATTTAGAATTCAATTTTGAAAATTGCGGGAACAAAATAACTAACTTTGATTGTCAAAAATCAAAGTTAATGATCTAATCAACAAGAGACTGATCAATCGGGTTCTGCATATCTCTGATCATTGTTGATGGTGACGGTGAATGACCGGTGATTATCGATTACGTTAACAAATGTTCGAGTTTCTTTTTGAAGAACCGGTGCCACTTCCAGTTATGGCGGCGCTGGTCTCCATTTTTACCGTTCTCCGCTTCTCTTCTCCGCGCTGCGCTTGCATCGTCGTCAACTCAGTCACCAAGTCGACGTCGGAACCGCAAAATGCCTCAACCGGGAGCGCGATGGGCTCTCCTTTTGACCTCCTTGATTTTGGTGATAATCGTTCACTGCCTTTCCTCGTCGCCGTATTCCACTACAGCCGCCGTGGAGAAAGGTCCGTGTTTGGATTTTTATATGGTTTTGCTTTCCATTATTAATCTCGTTTTGCTTTACTTGGCGCTCAAACAGCGTAGCTTACGGAAATCTTTGTTCTTCTACTGATTCTGTGAAATGGTAGATCTTAGGATTCATCATCAAATCTATAGGTTTTCGTTATAATATTTATTATGTTTGTAGCTATACATTTGAATGTTACGTTAAGGTTTGAGCCTAATTTTATGTTGGTTTAAAATTATCATATAGAAATTTTATTTAGATTTATATTGATATTGATCTCGATATATTTAGATTATTGATTTAATTATAAGTTATATTGATTATTTTTATAATTATATTGATAGCACTTTAAAATGTTTTAGAATCAATTATTAGTTGGTCTAACGAGATAAGATGATAAGTCTTTTAAATAATATCAAAAATTCGAATTTAACATTATGAATAGAGAAAACTTAAATTGAAACGATCATACGTTTCTATAGGCCAAAAACTAAGATATCATCCTTCTTATTATGGGGTGACGGAAGAATCATACCATTAGAAC
This sequence comes from Hibiscus syriacus, assembly GCF_006381635.1. Classification (NCBI taxonomy): domain Eukaryota; kingdom Viridiplantae; phylum Streptophyta; class Magnoliopsida; order Malvales; family Malvaceae; genus Hibiscus; species Hibiscus syriacus. The sequence continues at coordinate 1,327,582 of NW_024063176.1, forward strand.
TTTTTTTTTTCATGCTTATTGTAATAAATATGTTTTTCCTATCTTTCCTAAAGGAAGAACATAATTTCCCCCTCTTTTTTACAGGATCGAGAGATTAGATCTAGCTGTAAAAAGAATGTTAAAATTCATTTTCTGATTCAAATTAGATAATTAATATATTGAATACTTATAATTCATATATGTTTGTTCCAAATCTCTTTACTTTTGGGCATTTATAATTTAGTCTATTTATCAATTTATAAAAAATTATTTTTTTATATTTAAAAATAAACTGAAATGTTAATATCAGATTCTTTTATCAAATGCAAGTCCTGTACATTGTTATATTTTGTTACATGGCTTTCAACTAAGTTCCCTTTTATTTCAAAATATCACATCAAAAAATTGAATAAAAAAATTAATGATATTAACAATTAGATTTGAATTTCTAAATTTAAAAAGTAGAGGACTAAGTTTTTAAAAATAAAATAGGGGGACCAATTCCAAATGAGTATAGGGACTCAAAGCATATTTTAGCCGTAAAAGAATCAAATCATTGAAAGGAAAAAATAATTATTAATTTCAAATAAATTTAATAAAAAATTAACGTTATTAAACAATTAGACTTAAATTTGTAAATCTAAAAACAATAGAGGACTAAATTTTTAAGAATAAAAATAAGAGGACAAAATTCCAAACAAAGAGTATAGGGACTCAAAGCATATTTTTTCCATAAATGAATCAAATAAATTAAAAGAAAAAAAGTAAATCAATAATAATTTCAGTGGGATTTGGGGAAATCATCTTCTACCTTTAATCCTTCAATCCTCTCCGTGGCCATTTTCAAATCTAATCTCTTCTCCACATCCGATTCACAGCAGCTCAACCCAATCCTCAACAACTCAGCAATCAACTCTCTATCACCATCACTGATTCCCCCAATTTCTTTGTCCAAAATCAAATCAATTTTCGACCCATAATCATCAGGATCATCGCCCACGATGGATTTCACAAACACCGCCAAATCCTGATCGTCTTTTCCTTTTCCCTTCTGCAAGAAATTAGAAGGGAATTTGGCTGTTAAAACCTCGAGGATCAACACCCCGAGGCTCCACACGTCGGTTTTCTTTGTGATTCTTCCGGATTTGATGTGTTCTGGTGATTTGTAAGCCACCATGAGTTCTTGAGCGTTTTCTTGGTTGATCACCGGGATGAGACTGTAATCGGTGAGGAGGGGTTGAAGCGATTGGTTGAGGAGGACGTTTGAGGATTTGAGGTGACCGTGCGGTGCGATCAAATGTGGTAACTCTTTGTAGAGGTGGTCGAGGCCTTTGGCCACTCCTTCACTATGCTCAGTCGTGTTGGCCAATCGAGTGGCGGCCGCCGCAGAGCCTGGTGACCTGCAAAACAAAAAGGCTATTAGATTGTGAACTAGTAGCAAAATTCAGAGTTAATTGCCCAAAACTATAAACATTTTAAATTGACCTTCAAACTATGACTCTTATTTTAAATTGATCTCTAATATTTTAAACATTTCAATTAGATATAGCAATAAGATGTGGCGGGTTTTTGGCCGCTCCGACCAAAAATTTAGGAATCTCGACAAATCGACCTCGATTTCGAAATACCCTAACCTTAAACCCCAATTTCATCTCTAAATTATATATATATATATATATATATATATATATATATATATATATATATCATGTTTCTTGTTAATAGAACTATTAATTGTCAAGTAAATACTAATGTGCATATATAATATTATGTGTGACATAATATAATTAATATTGTATCATAAACCCTTAAATCAGTATTTATAATAAATTGAAAAGTTCTTTAGTGTTTATTTTATTTCTCTCAATTTATTTATATTTCTTTCTATGTTAAAAGTTAAATAATTATTTTATTTAAACAACATTAATCCTCGTTTATGCTACATGATACCATTACATAATACACATAAGTATTTATATAACAACTAATAAAATTTATAACGATTTTATTAACAAGACATGACTAGCTTATAGTAATAGTTTGAAGATGAAATTTGATTGTTCATATCTTTAGGGACCAATTAAGAATGAGTGTCATAGTTTAAGAATGAATTTGGAATGTTTAAAGTGTAGGGACCAATTTAAAATGAAAATCATAGTTTAAGAATGAAGTTAGAATGTTCAAAATTTTAGAGATTAATATAGAATGAAGATTATAATTTGGGGATGTGGTGTGCAATTAATTATAAAATTAATGATTTTCAAGTAATGAGTTACTAACAATGGAGATGAACGGCCAAGCTTCCAGTGTGAACAAAATCAGAGACAAGAAGCTTCTCCTCCCTCCTATAGAAGTAAGCAATTATGGGAAGCAAGTTCTCGTGTCTTAATCTCCCCAAGATTTGCATATGTCCATGGAAATCATCTTTCGCGGCGTTGTTCATCTGCTGGAACCTCTTCACCACCATCGTCGGCCCCCTCGGTGTCGCCGCCTTGTACGAAGACCCGAAGCTTCCACTCCCCAACACCTCCGCCGACGATTTTAGCAACTCCATCAGATCAAACTTCTCTCTATCGTCCATCAAGAAACAAAGTTTTACCGAGTCCGTTCTCTTCTTAAATTTCGGGGGTGGAGCCTCCACCGATGACGGGGGTTGGGCTCTGTTCTGTCCGAGTAAGAGGAGGATGAGTGAGGAGAATATGAATAATGCCCCGGCTAAGAAAATGATGATAATAAGCCATATTGAAGATGACGTCTTGGGGTCGAGTGTGGTGGCCGGCTCGGAGGAAGGGACGGTGGGGCTGGGGGAAGGGGAAGGGGAAGGAGGGTTGCATTTTGTCTTCAACGGTGCTCCACAGAGACCTTTATTGCCTGCATATAACCAAAGAAAATGGCAGGGTTTCTAAACTACATAAATAAGTTGTCGTGCCATTATTATCATGTGGTTTGAGACGAAACATATACATTAATACATTATTACGAGTCTTATCTTCAAATATGGAAAGATATGAGGTGGGGAGGGTCGTTTTTTTGTCCGAACGATCCTTATCATTTGCCTAACGATGTTCTATCTACACCGAATTTATTTTGAATTTTAAGTAAAAATTATGGATGGTTATGAGTTGGGCTATGATTGTTGGTTCATCTAAATCTAATCTAAGTGTAACATGTACCCAATTTGATACAAATATTGAATTTTAGGTGGTGTATCGTTTGTACAATTGAACTTTTAATTATAACACCGAACTTTGATTTTGACTTCAATTATATCACTAGACTGTTAGATTTTAACGGCACGATAACATGGACGAATCTTTTCGTCACTGTGTTTACATGGACAAAACAACGTCATTTTGACACGGCTACAAATGCCTAAAACGATGTCGGTTTAAGCATTGGATTCTAAGGTGTATCAATGTTGCCACTAAACTTTAAAAGGTTTAATTTTTGGCACTAAACTTCTTCGCCTGTCATTGTTGCCTCTCGTAGCAAGATTAATATCAAAATTTTCGGATTTCAGCCATCTTTCTTCACCGAAGATTAATTTTTCACGAAACTCACTCAGTATCAACAAAAATCTATTTAAAGGTTCGACATGTTAATACTCCGATCTCCTCTTATGGACGTTTGACGAAACTAGTTTTGAAATATGTTGTTTGTCTTCTCGAAATAATGTTTCTCAATGTTTAGATTCCAAACCCCTCAAATCTAAGAAAGTACCTAGAGCCCTAAAAATTATGGATTTTTGTTTAATTTCATATATTTTGAGTGAGTTTCGGTAACGAATGATTAATATATATTAGTAATGATCTTGTTACAAAAGACATCCGATGACAGACAATGATTAACTAACGGTGGCAGTCGGAAAAGTCTAATGCCAAAAAGTGAATTGTTTAAAAGCTTAGTGGCAAAGTTGATCCAACCCTAAAGTTTAGTACCTAAAACGACGTCGCTGTAGGAATCAATAGTCGCACTAAATCGATGTTGTTTTGTCCATGTCATCACACCATATAGATTTTAACGGTCCAATGACATAATTGACGTTAAAATCAAAGCTTAGTGCTATAATTGAAGAAATTGAAAAATCAATAGTATAAATGATACACTACCTAAAATTCAATTATATCTGTTGTAGTTTAACCTATATATAAATCTCATTTTTATTAGGAAAAATAGAGACCTAATTGTAAAAAAATATATAGAGAGAATGATTTTATAGTAATTATAATAATTATTTGAGTTAGGTTGAGTTGAATGTTTTTTTTACTTTAAATCTAACTTTGCTTTAATCCCAACTCTTTGCTTCATATAATCTACTGAATTAAAAAAAAAAACCTTATAAATAAAGTCAAAAGTGGAGTGTTTTGAAAGTCTCTATGTAAAACTCGTCCTCCTTCCCCAATTATGATTGTTGATTCAACTCATATTCTATGTAATTCATGTTAGTGCATGACGAACATTTATATGAATTCAATCACTCACCCGAGAACATGGTGCTATCCATCTTTCTAAGCTTGTCAGGTATAGGACCCTCCAATTCATTATCGGAGAGATTCACCACTCGTAGGTTCGTCTGTTGAAAATCCGGTATCCGACCCGAAAATCCATTCCGATCTAATTTAAGCTCCTTAAGCTTAGGAAGACCTAACGTCGATGAAGGAATCTCACCCGTAAACCTATTTTCCGATAGATACAGCTTCATCATCTTAATCAAACCTTGGAATGCATTCGCCGGAATCTCACCGGAAAATCGATTCTTCGACAAATAAAGCGATTTCAAGGTTGTAATTTTTCTAAAATCCGGCATGGAACCCTCGAAATTATTGTTCATAAAACTTAGGGATTTCAAGTTTTGAAACCCGGACAATGCACCGACGTCAATGGTGCCCGATAGTCCCATACCCTCGAGTTTCAGACCCAAAACGGAGCTGTTCAAGCAAACGACGCCGACCCAACTCGAGCGGTGGGCAACGCACGGCGGCTTGTTGTTGTTTTCCCAATCTAATCTCTTGGCGTTGGTTAAAGAAGATTTGAATTTCAAAAGGGTTCCGGATTCGGATAACGAATGAGAAGAAGAAACGAAAAGCATTGATAATAGTATAAGTTGAAGGTGGAAGGTGGTTGTCATGGTGGAGGCACGGTGATGGAGGGCGGCGCATGCGCGCCCTTCGCCAGGAACAGGCAATGCGGAAGAATGGTGGGATTTCGAGCTATGGGGATGGAACCAAAAGGGGGGAAATGGAGAATCGGTGGGATTTGGATGGCTTTGAAAGAGCTGAAAGATTAAACAGCTAAGAATAGATGGGAGTTGTTAAAAGGGTGTTTTTCAATGAAAGGCTCTGCATGTGTTACGTTCTTCATGACGTCAACGTCTTCGTCTTCGTCTTCATCCGTCATTTCCCTCATGGTAAAATCAGTTAAAAGTCACTCGGTTATGACGAAAACGATAGTTTTCGGTATTAAATTTTAGAAAATTATAAAGTGATCATTATAAATTTTAGAGTAAACTACCTATTTTGTCACACGTCTATTACTTAATTTCCATTTAGTCACTCAACTATTATATTTTTTTAAATCATACAAATGTTACATTTTGGTTATGTTTCGATCACACATTGTTAAAGAATTAATGATGATGTTCACGTGTAACTATAAGGTAATGCAAAGTCATTATTAAAAATAATTAACAATATCACATCAAAATTACCGTTAATTTTTAACGACGAGTGACTGAAATAAAATCAAAACTTAACGTTAGATATATTTAAAAAAATAATTAGATGATTAAAACAAAAACTAAGTACTAGGTGATCAAGTAAGTATTTATTCAAATTTTTAAAGCAATTATTAGAGAGATGAATCCATTTGGTACACAATAGGTGGAGTTTGGTTCGCATGAATCTCTTGAAATTAAGGGGAATTGAAATCCAATTCTACCACTTTCCCATGTTTGGTTTAAGTTTTCAAATGGATTAGAATCCCTCATGACTTCAACTTTCCATCAAATGAGGGAAAGTGAATTCTATTAATTCTATAATGGAATTCAATTCCCTTGTTGGAAGGAATTGAAATTTGATCATACTACCCTTATCAATCTTTTGGTAACTTATTCATATATTGAATAAAAATATTTTTTATTATTTCGGGTCGGGTCGGGTTTCTAATTCATATATTCGGGTCGGGTCCAGTTTGGGTTTAGGAAATACCCGACCCGAAAATGTATATAATTTTACCTTATATATTTAGGAATAATTACAATAATACCCCTCTATATATAATTCTTTTCCAATTAAGTCACTGCTTTTATTGAATAAATAATTTTTTTATTTCGGATCGGATTTCTAATTCATATATTTGGGTCGGGTCGGTGAAACTTTATTTTGGTCAGGTCGGGTCGGGTTTTTTAAGTGTGATATTCGGGTCGGGTCGGATTCGGGTTTAGAGTGAAAAATACCCGACCCGTCCCAAAAATATATAATTTTACCTTATATATTAGGAATAATTACAATAATACCCCTCTATATATATATATATTTTTTTCAATTAAGTCACTATTTTTATTGAATAAAAATATTTTTTTATTATTTCGGGTCGGGTCGGGTTTCTAATTCATATATTCGGGTCGGGTCGGGTGAAACTTTATTTTGGTCGGGTCGGGTCTCGGATGGAGGTTCCCTTGTTCTCGGGTCGGGTCGGGTAGACCAAAACCCAACCCGACCCAAAAATATATAATTTTACCTTATATATTTAGGAATAATTACAATAATACCCCTCTGTATATAATTTTTTTCAATTAAGTCACTATTTTTATTGAATAAAATAATTTTTTATTATTTCGGGTCGGGTCAGGTCAGGTTTCTAATTCATATATTCAGGTCGGGTCGGGTGAAACTTTATTTTGGTCGGGTCGGGTCTCGGATGGAGGTTCCCTTGTTCTCAGGTCGGGTCGAGAATACTAAAAACCCGACCCAACCCGACCTATGGTCATCCCTAATTGGGATGATTTTAACTTATGATGTTTATTAGCATATTTTTATAATTTATTGAAATGAATAATCAATCAATAAAATTAAAATTTAATATTTAATATTTTTAAAATTTTTATAATATATTGCTACATGTAATTTTATAAAACAAACTAAAATTAAGCAAAAAAAACAAGAAGGACAATCCCGTCATTTTACATTATTGAAATCAATTCATCTAACATGTCTGCGAACCAAACAGAATATGGAATTGGATTCCAATTCAATTTGCTGTCAACCAAACAGAATATGGAATTGGATTCCAATTCAATTTCCTGCCAACCAAACAGAATATGGAATTTAATTTCAATTCTTGACAGATTCTAATCCCTTCACAGATTCCAATTCCCTCATAAACATTCTAGCGAATCAAATGCCACCTAAGGGTTGTAACGCCCCTGATCCCATAATTTTTTTTCATTCAATTTATATAAAATGTAAATTTTATACGATTATTATAAATTACCCCTACTTAAAAAAATTATACTTTACCTTTATTGAATTGGAATCCTTGAAAAAGAAATCAATTAAACCTATGATTCTTTTTACACCCAATTGAGTTTAATACTGGAAAACTAAATCAATTAAATAATTAAATTTAAAAATTATTAATTAATTAAGTTTTTTAATCGATTTTGATTGTTAAATCTTAATAATTTTTCTGAAATATAATTATTGTATGACACATTATGATTCTATCATATTGAATTTTTAATATTTCAAAAAATTCTAAAAAGTTATTATATTTTTAAAATAATTCTTAAAAAATAATTAATAGAATTTTAAAAACATCATTCATATGTGACACTAATTGATTTAAAGAAATCGATAGATTTTATGATCAATATTAGTTAAAGAGGTTTTTATTTTAGATTCAAAGAGATACTTTTAAATTTGGGTGAAATTAATTTTAAATAATGTATATTTGGATCAAGTCGAGTTAAATTTAATTCTTTTGGATTAAATTTTAGAGTAGAAGACAAATTAAAATATTTAATTTCCGTATCGAATTTAGACAGACAAAAAAGCTGAGCTGATCCAACTCATGACCATACATGGGAAGCACACACTATGAACGGATGAATCATTAAAAAAAAAAATCAGAGTTATTGTAATTATTTGTTTGTCTTGAATCAATCAATTATTCGAATTTAATCAATTCTGATTCTCAGTGAAGATAAATTCACTTGCGTTTTCGTACCAAGTAAATCCGCTTGCCTCTATTCAACCCGCTAGCCGATGGTAGGAGGTGAACCAAGACAAGTCGAGATGGGCGGGTGCCGATGAAATGTTTTAATCACTGCTTCTGCAACTTAGTTGTTTCTTCATATTCATGTATCCTCACACTCCATACAGGCATTGTTTGTTATCATTAACTGCCATTATTTTGAGCTTTCTTGGTCACATTACCTTAAAACAATCATACAAGGAAACAAATAAAAGGAAAATATATTTGTTTTAGAAGTTGAAAGCTTGTGTTTGAGGTTTGAACTTTGATGCCTTTTCTTTTGACTACTTTTTTCATGCTTAAAATTGGAGTCGAAGACGTCGACAACTGTCATCGATTTCAGACAAAATCATTGTATGTCGTCGCGACTTCGATATCCCCTATCGCAAGATGACTTTGCCTCAAATTTTTTTTTATCATAAGGTGATTTTGTCAAATTGATCAACATCTAGAGACGATTCTGGAGTTATTCCCACACCTGTGTATATACATCGCAGATGTTGAAATTGAGCGGAGTCATCACAATATCATTTAGCAAAGGATACCCAACGCCTTTACTAGATTTGTTTCATTTTAGTTTAATTAATTGGGCGAAGTTGTTTTTTAAGCCCACATATATTTTTGCGGCGAAGTCTCAACGCTCTTAGGATATTCTCATTTTGAACATACTAATAACATTATAAAACGAAAAGTATCATATTATATTAAATTAAAATAAAGGGTAAAGATAAATGTTCTCATGATTATAGGACGGTTCTTTGTTAAGTCCATTGATTATTACAAGTCACAAAATGATTCTATGATTATAGGGTATTATTTTATTGAGTCCTTTGACAATTAAAAGTTATAAATAGTCACTCGACTATTAATATATTCTAAACTAGTCATTTTATATTAAAATTTGACGACAGTTTGAGCTGAATGTTAATCAGCTGACTGAGATATGCTAAAATCTGATACCAGAATCTCAAACGACTATCATATCTCGGTTAATATGTTAACGTCCAGCTCAGGCGACCGTCAAATTTTTACCAAAAAAGATGAGTTTAGAACATATGAATAGTTGGATGACCATTTTGTAATTTTTAATAGTCGAGATACTGAACAAAGCAACGCCATATAATCAAAGGATCATTTTGTAACTTTTAATAGTTGGGGACTTAAAAAGCAATACCCTATAACTAGGAGACCATTTGTGTATTTTACCCTAAAATAAAAAGATTAAATCTCAATTTCTTTATAGTATAAAGACTAAAAGCGAAATTAGACCTGACAAAGCCATGTCGATTTCGTAATATCGGAAACGTTAATGTCTGAATGTGCAAAGCCAACAGTCGGCCGCTGCTGATATACAGAATTCCATATCTTTTTCTTGCAGAAGAAACTGATTAGATCCAGCAACAAATAAAGTTATATATAAACAGGTATTATATTGTTTGCCTTCGACGATTCAAAGAACAATTGTACTGTTTAAAGCTTTTACCTATGAATCTAGCGTTTTGTCGAACAATTTTTCATTAATTTATTGCGTTTATTGTCGTTTTGTTTCTTGAATTTGATCTTTTGCCTTGGGTTTTGAATTCTTTTGAATTTGGTTTATTAGTTTTTAAGATTTTGAAAGGAAGTGGAGCAAATGAGTTCGTCTCTGGCCGACGCTTTTCCAGCAATGCGGGTAATGTTCCCAGCTAACTACTTTAAAATCAAATTGAAATCTTGCGGAAGAAGTTTCTGCATTGAATGGATTTCTTAATATATCTTTGAAACCAATTCGCCATTATGTATTGACAGGAAACTTTGCTGGAGTTTCGTGCTGGTAAAATGTTGTTGGAAGGGAAAAGGGTTGTACCTGATACGCGTAAAGGACTCATTCGCATGGCTAGGGTATTATTTGATCTTTTGGATATGTGTTTAGATGGTGAAATTTGATATTCTTCAGAGTGTCTCTTTTAACAATTTTTTTTTATCTGGAACTGTTGAAAGCTTACCGCCTTTCTGTTCCAGGGTGAGGAGGGACTGGTTCATTTTCAGTGGCTTGATCGGACTCAAAATGTTATTAAAGATGTATCCCGCTTACTATAGTTTGCTTTGTTGCTTAACTTTATATATATATATATATATATATATATATATATATATATAAAAGAAAATAACTTGAGTGACCGAAAATGCCTTATAATATATGATTTTAACCAATTTTTTTTGGGTTTGTAAAATTAACCAACGAATTCGCAACACGAAATCCAAATTCGCAACATAGTTTTCAAATTCGCAACAAGAGTTTGCCAAATTCAGTTTTTAAATTCGCAACTCGAATTTGCCAATTTCGCAACTCAATTTTCGAATTCGTAATTTGAATATAGATTTCGCAACTTGAAAATCGAATTCGCAACTCGAAATTCAAATTCGCAACTCGAAACTCAATTCACAACTCGAGAATCGAATTCGCAACTCGAATTTCGAATTCGCAACTTAAATTTCATTTTCGAGTTGCGATTTTCATTTTCGAGTTGCGATTTCCGTGTTGCGAATTCGACTTCTGTGTTGCGAATTCCAAATTCGAGTTGCGAATTCGGAAACTTTGTTGCGAAATTGGCTTTCGTGTTGCGAATTCGAAATTGAGTTGCGAATTTGGCACTCCACCTCTGAGCCTTTTCTGCATTTTCTTTGACACTCCACCTCTGCGCCTTTTCTATCCTACCATGCTTGGGGTTGGATGATATTTTGAAGCCAGATTTAATAATTCCATTGATCGAGTCATTGTCATTGGAAGAGCGATTAGCATCATATATGCCTGAGGTATAGAATTGTTTCATTGTTCAGTTTTCTTTCTATAGTTTTATGTTCTCCGGATTTGAAGTTATTGACGTTTCAGGGTCAGTGGATACCGGAGGATTTGCTAGAGTTGCTCCAGAGCTCTCCTTTCCGTTAACAAGTAGATTCATATACATATGTGAGGAATTAGAACCCATCCTATTATTTGTTTGTTATTTCACATGGCACTATTCAATTTCACAAGGTGGGTTTCTCCCTGTTATAGGTACTTCGAACCGGACAGATAGATTTGTCTCAGTTCGGTATGGATCCAAGTAAATGTGAGTAGTCTGCGGTTCCAATTATGTATACATTTGATAGTGATGTTAGTACGGACGATGCGATGGTGCTTCATGGTTAATTTATTTGACCACCAATTCGTTTTCCTTTGCAGACACGTTCACTGTTTTATCTTTCTTCGAGGCACTTGAAGATACTGTCTCAAAAACGTCGGGGTCCGGAGAAACACAGCAAGATGGCAAAGATGTAATACCTTAATCATGTAACCGTAACGACCCCATGGTCATGGATGAGAGTAAGTGATGGAGATAACTTCATCCGTTACCGTTCCCCCTCACCCTCTTTGTTTTATCGTAGGGGAGGAGAAATGTTGATCCCTGTTTTAATTTAGTCTTCACGGTTTAGAGAGTATTCCGCGAAAAAGCCGAAAAAAGGCAATGAAGAATAGAAATGGCTTTTACTGTTGTTCAAACTTTAAGCTATTGTATCATACAAACCCAGATTGAGGATTAAGTGGATAATTTATTGGTTTTTAAGGACCATTTTTAGCACCTTCTGAACATATACAGAACGCATTGAATTGGTGAAAAAACATGTGAAGATTGAGTGTATGTTTTGTTGGATTTTGTTGCCATTTGGAATCCCTATTGGATTTCTGTGTTTTATTGCTATGGTTATGCTTTTTATTAGACCTATCAATTAGGTGGATTGAGTTGGTTTTCACCATATCGGTTAACGTCCAGTAAATTTTTAACATAAAATGATAAGTTTATAATATATGAATAGTTGTATATCATTTTGTAACTTTTAATAATTTGAGGAATCAATAGAAAAAGACCATATGGGGGTTATTTTATAATTTTTAATAGTTTATTTAATAAGTAGTGTCCTATAATCGGGAATTATTTTTGCATTTTACCCAAAATATGTTAAAATTAGAGATTAGTGTAAAATATATATGAATGTACTATACAAGTTGTTATGTCAAATTTATTAAATTTTAATATTTTAATCAATATTTTTCATTGAAAAAGTTTAAGGCTAAATTTAATATAAAAAATAAAAATTAAGCATAATTTATGGTTTAATTATAGTGTTTTTCTTATGACGTACCAGTATGTCCAATGAACATGAACTAACAGTTGTCTAATGGGTAATCAGAGTCCCTAATGAATTCACTTGGTCCATTGCATCCATCAGTGGAAGTGGTCACTGCTTCGGCATATTCACTGCCGTAGTATCGCAAAAAGCTCAACGATTCGATTCTGGGCCGTCCCGCTGGAAGACTTCCTTCCAACATGCGGACCACATACGACATAGTCGGCCTCCGAGACGGCTCCATCTGCAGGCAACATAAGGCCACTCGCACGAGCCTCTCAACTTCCTCGCTCTTCGCTCTTCCTTCCAACCTCGGATCCACAAGCTCCATATATCTCTTCTGCTCATGCATTTCCAATGCCAGTAATGGAAAGTAAAGTCTCTGGAGTTTCGGAGTCGATAACGGCGAACAATGTGAACCTGTGGTTCGTGGTTGTATTGAGAAATTCCTTCCTCCTCTCACGATTTCGAGTAAAACCATCCCATAACTGAAGACGTCGCTCTTGTCGGAAATACCAGAGCTTGTTAGCCATTCGGGAGCGAGATATCCTCGTGTTCCCCTCAATGTCGTAAGCAGGTTCGACTGTTCAGGAGATAGAAGCTTCGAAATCCCGAAGTCCAACATCTTCACTTGTAAATTTTGGTTTGAATGTACATCAACGTGTAGCAGAATGTTTTCTGGTTTCACATCACAATGGATGATCTTGTGTTGGCACCCACTGTGCAAATAAGCAAGTGCCCGTGCCGTTCCGATAGCAATTTCCGATCTTTCTTTCCATTCGAGAACCGGTGATTCATTGTCGAACATAACACGGTCCAATGACCCCTTGTTCATGTATTCGAGTACTAAAAATCGTTGCTTGCCTTTCAAGCAAAATCCTTTCAGCTTAACAAGATCGACATGGTGAATGTTTCCTATGATGGCAATCTCAGTGCAAAAATCTTTCTTTCCTTCAACTCCCAAATTGGTGATCTTCTTCACTGCCACCACGGATTCGTTCGGTAAAACACCTTTATAAACGGTTCCGAAGCCACCGCTACCGATTTGTGCCTTGAAGTTGTCGGTTGCAGTTGCAAGTTCCTCGTATTCAAACTTCACTGGTAAATCTGCAATAGATAATAAATCGATCTCATCCGAAACCGAGTTCTTAGAACCTAATCTTACTACTGCAGCCCCAGCATGCCTTTTTCTTCTTCTCCGCCATAAGAATCCTACAACAATGACAATTAGTACAAAAACCCCTGATGAAGTTAGTAAGACCAAACCTGTAACCGATAATTTACGAAGAGCACCGGTCTTAGAACTCGGGTTTACATTAGAAGCTTGAGTCATGGTCTTTATGTAGCCTGAAAAAGCATCATGCCCTAGACCAAAGATGCTAGAAAAGATGGATCCGACATTGTTCCGAACGTGATAACAGGAACCAGAGGAATTTCCGTAGAGTACGCCTAAGCAAGAACAATTCTGAGAGCATAGCAGTTGGCAGTAGGATACATTGATCTGTCGAATTAGGGGCTCGACAAAATTTGTTGAGAAATAGTCGATGGCATCCCCGGTTTTCATATAGGAAATCTGATCACTGGTTTCATTACCATAAATATTACTTGTATTGCAAGCTTCAGGCAAAGTGTAAGACGGATTGATCGGCACGCAACCGTGGATTCTGTTATGGAAACCGGATGGACACGAACACGTTCCGGCAATGTCACATAAACCGAGTCTCCCACAAATGGATGGAATTCTGCAGTCTTCAGCTGGAAGTTGTAAGTTCCGAACCAATTCGTTGTTCCCATCAAAGCTGCTGATTATGAACTTCCCATTGGATCCCAACTTGGCAAACACGAAACCCGATCCTATAACATCAATAGGAGTCAATGTCACCATGAAGACAACCGTCGAACCGTTGTCTCCGAACCAAAACATACCACTTCCGTTCACCAACACGAAAGCCGCCGGCACATTCGAGTCGGTGAATGCCTGATCGTCCATCGAAAACCGCCAATAAGTCATCCCATTCCACTGCAAAACATCATCAAATCCGGTGAGCAAAACCCGGTATTCACCGGTAAACAAGTCTACTCAGATGGGCAATCTTTGCCCCATCACAAGAGTGTCAGTAGGGTAATCAAAGCTTTCCCACAACGAAGCGTTTCTTCCATCGAGCAGAACGAGATTGCCGGAGTCATCAAGTTGAAGGAACGCAACCGGAGAATTGAAGCAAGAACGAGATTACCGTACACCCATTCATCGTTGTCTATCAATGGACTAACCACCACTATTGTCGTCTTCTCAAATCCCTAAATTACCAACCCAAACTTAAATACCTAAAATTTCAAAAACTTAATCCTTAAACTCTAATTAATAATCATCGTCGGCTGCCAGTGGTAAGTTTGGTGTCGTGCATGGCTCTGGAGTCTCCCAATTTTTTTGCTTTCAATTTTAGTTTGAGGTTGGATGTGGAGTTTCAATCACTCATTCATGTTTGTGTAAAGTCGGTCGATGATGTTGCTTTTTCCTATTTCAATTTTACTTTTTCTATTTCGACCCGATATTAAAAAAACCTTTAAAAAATAACTACCCATATGATCTAACGACAACCACGATGACAAAGATAGAGACGGTTGATAAAGGTGGCAATGGTGGCTGTGGTCGTAATCGGCAATAGAGGTAAGGTTAGGGTTAGGATTAAAGATTTGGTGATTTTTTTTTTAATAATTTAAGAAAAATTAAATTTTTTTAAATATAATAATATTTTAAAAAAAATTAAAGTAATTTTTTTAAAAACATCACGTAATATATGTCATTTAACGGTTTTTTAATAACAATTACGACAAAAAAAATTAAAATTATACTATTTGTAACATTAAACATCTAGATTGACAAAAAAAAATTTATACACAACTTTAAAAAAATAGTATAGTTTAGATAAACTTTTTATATTAAACCTTAAAAAAACCTTCAAACTTATTTAATATATATATATATATATATATATATGAAAAACTAAACTCCCAAAAATGTTAATTTCAAACACATCATTATCATTATACCTAAACGAAAAAAATGTATAATTGGGAGAGTTTTTTTATTGAGAGTTAAATAAACAAAGGGGTTGAAGGTAAAGCAGAGGAAGATTCTAGGTTTAGCTTAAGAACCCATAATAACATTGAAAGAAGCTTCCAGAAATCAATTTTGATTTAAACTATAGTAAGTCTTGTCCATTCTTCGATTCTCTCTCAGATTAATCAATATTCATCGATCATATCTACAATAAAATTCAGGCGCCAAGTTGATTGGATCCGTACAGTTAGCTTAAAAAGAGATGGAGAATGGGGGAGCGGAGAAGAGCAATGGGCAGGCGGCTGCAGCAGCGTCGTACACTTATTGGGTTCGAGAAACGACGGCGGACGCCGCTCCCCTCCCTCTTCCCAAGAAACTCACCGCTCAAGACTTGCTTTCGAATCAATCTCAGCCTGCGACTCTTGGTTCTGCTTGGAATAAGGTGCTTTGTTTCCCTTCAATTCGTTTTATTCTTTTTCGTACATTTTTATTTGTGTTTTTATGTTTATACATGATCTGATCTAGCCGATTAAGTCTTAGTTCCATTGTCATCGTTGCTTTTGTAACATCTGTAGAATGTGTGGTTCAAGCGAACATTAGCTTCCGATCCAGAGTTGACTCGATACTAAAAACTTGACTTTGGACTCGAACAACTCATAATTTTTATTAATTAGTGAATTGATTTTGAAGTTCGAGTCAGAGTGTTGAACATGAATGAATATCGCACATGAAAAGAATCTGGAAAATATATATATATATATATATTATATAGTTGTAAAAGTCTGTTCGAATTGGAATCAATTAGTATAGTAACATTATAAATATTTACCATAAAATTTAAATAGAAATTAGAACAACTCGACTAAAATTTCATGCTAGGTTTGAGTTCTAAAACATCACTCAACTTGATTAAATTAAAATTTTTTACTCCACTCGATCAAATAATCATCCCTAATTGTAATCTATGGTTTTATTAGGGGGTATTTTCAAAATTTCCTGCAATTTGACAACCTGGTTTAATTTCTGCTACTTGTTACTCGCAGGCTGGAACTTGGGAGGAGAAAAACCTTAATAACTGGGCTACACAAAGATTAAAGGTCTTTATACAAAACTCTGCTTTCTTTTATACACAATGCGTGTGTATGTATATCTATATTTAAAGCTTCAAACGTACTGAAAACCCAATTTTATTTTCCAGGAATTGCTTAAATCAATGGGCACATTGGACTTGTCTCGCGGAAAGGCGGAAATTTCTGATGTAACCAAGTGTGTTGGTGATGTCAGTTTTTTAACTTCATTTTTTCCGGTCTTATAATGTTATTTGACACCATTGATGTAGCTGAACTAAACTGCATCTATGGCTGTGCATACAGATAACAATCTTATTTTCTGGTGAATATTACCGATTGTGTAGGCATTTTTGGTGACTGTACGAAACAAGAAGCGAGTAGGCTATACATATGAGTTGACATTGAAAGTTGATGGTAAGTTGGGTCTATATGTGGTGTTACCCTTTATACTTTCTAAGCTTATTTATCGTTTTGCTCTGATCAAATTGGGACTGAACCAATATCAGGCGAGTGGCATATACAAGAGGAGAAAAAATCTGTTAAGGGCCATATTGATATCCTGGAATTCTCATTTGGCGAGCTCGATGACTTGCAGGTACGATTGAGTTGTGTGTTAGTGATATCTATTTGGTGCAGAAGAGTTACTAGGATAAACTTGTTGAATATATCTAGGCATAAATTCTATGACATGTTATGATGCATGGGCCTAAGGTACAAAGTACAAACACGATGACTTCTAGTGCTAGGATTGTGGTTGGTGTAGAATATGTCTTGATTACTATTTATTTAGCTGATGTTTGACTTCCAAAATTTGGATTCTCTACTTGATTTTGGTTGAAGAAAAGCAAGTAGAACACAGTTTAAACCCCAAAATAACATGAACAAATAACATGGACAATATATAAATGGTGGAATTTGTCGGAAGCTATATAACACGAATTATTAACGTGATAAAATTTATAGAATATATTACTATGACACTGTTATAGCTTAATTTATTTTCAATTTTGCCCTTATGCTTTTTTTGAGCTAAATTTGACCCTCAATCTTAAATAAAGTCAAATCACATTTTTAACAAAAATGTTGACTAAAATATTGATGTTTTAACAATTTGGAAGTGACAACTCATATGGCACTCCACAAGGACTTCATGCTGACATAGAACTATATGTGTTATATGCCACGTCAACAAATAATTTAAAATTATAAAATTTTCAGAAAAATTATTATGAGTTCCAAAAAAGAATCTATGAAGTATACATGGAGTAACATGTGAGACTCCGTGTCAACTGCGTTAAAATTTTAACATTATAATCAGTATTTCTGTTTAACAATAGCGACTCAACTCTTTTTTTAAAGGCCGAGGGCCTAATTTGACTCTTTTTGAAAGGTTTAGAGCCAAGAATAACTCAAAAACAGAATAAGGGCCAAAATGACAAAAAATATAAATGTTGAGGGCTAAGCTTATTTTTTTGTCTTAAATTTTTTATGGGTTAAGGTTCAAATTGACACAGGACCTTGTCTTCTTGGTTCAAATCGGTTAAAAACCCCCAAAGCATCAATTCGAACCAAGAAGTTCAGATACCAAATCAAATTGAACCTTGAAATTATTTTCAAGTACCAAAATGTATTTTTATCCCCAAAAGAACTAGAATGGAATAAGAATACATGATTTTTATATCTAGGTTTAAGTAAAACGCATGATATTTAAAACGCTAAACCTAACCATAGGGGAGTAAAATTATTTTTACATCCCATAGTTACAAGTGAGGCATTGGTAAGCTATCGACTTTTTTTGAACCATGATGAGAGGTTGGCAAAAATGATTGAAGCTACTAAACAAATGTTCTATATGTTTTCTTTTTGCACAACCATAGATGGAAGTGAAGCTAAGTGAAGAGAAGGATTTCGTGCAGCAAGATGAGCTGCAAATTATCCAGGACTTGAAGAAACTATTTCTGCTGCCCGTCCGGGAGAAATTGCTTAAATTTGAGCAGGAACTCAAAGATAGGTAGCAAGATTCGTCTTTCGTTTCATTTAAACTTTGGTTTTTGATGAAATTCATTACTAGACTGGAACTGTATTCTATATGTCCTGTAAGCCACTACTTTTAATGGAACTTTAAGTAGTGGGAGATAAGATTGTTAAGGAGGCAAAGGGTTCCACAGATATATGCTTAAATGTGAACTACTATTGTTGAGACAGTGCTTGATTGCCTGCCTGCAATTGTAACACTTAAATTCAATCTTCCATTAGGGGGAAAAATGTAGTGCACGGTCCTTCATAACTAGTGTTAATTTTCTATATGATTTATATTTCAAATGGTTTGGTTGCTTATAGCAGGTTGATCAAGATTATGAGTACATGGATTCAGAATGAGAAATTAAGGTTCAAAGTCTAAGAATGCCATATTTTGAAGTTTTTATTAGCTCATATGAACTGTTACATCCCTTGACTGGAAATTGTCACTCTCTTCTTGTAGCGTAAGGCAGCTCCTGGATTTCTTTCGTACATTGAACTTGAAGGTTTTAGATCTTTCCAATAACATGAACGGGAAGAATTTCGGGTGTTAAACCTTTATCATAAATTTCTGACCACTTTGGAGCAATTTTCCAGAAAAGAGTATGGAATGGTTGACCTTCATTCCTCTCAACTTGCTTGAATCTTGTTATCTTCAGAACTCGAGTTTTAAAGTAGTAATCGGTTGCTTATGCAAAATTGGACAGGTGCTAAATGTTATATCGGTCTTTGCCTCCGTAATCATCACGTAACAACCTATGTATACACTTGACAAAAGAACGGTCAAAACATTTATCCTTAAGTGTACGATTGGTCCGAGGAAAAGATTATTGTCAAGAAAAATAATTTTTTTCGAAATTGTATTTTTATGTTTGGTCCACGGAAAAGATTATTCTCCTTGGTAATACTATTTTCTCGATAGTATAATTTTTTTTGGCTAAAATGATGCAATATTATTATCTTCAAATTTTTAGTAATTACACAATTTCTATAATTTTGGACAAGAATATCCTTAGACTAATGAATTATTTTTATAATAATCATTATCAATTTTTATTTTTTGTGTTTTACTCAAAATTATAAATATAATAATACTATACAAAGATTTTGATTTACTAAAATATTAATAAATTTGAGAATTAAAAATATGTTATATTTTTAATATTCAATATATTTATTATTTATAATTTTTGGGGATGAAAAAAATAATATTATTGTAAACATGTAATTATTTAAAATAATATTTAATTTTAAGTTATTAAAAAACAAATTTTATATATTGAAAAAATATCTTTATCCACTCAATATCATAATATTATTTTTTTATATTATATTATATTTTATATAAATAAATATAATATGAATATTATTTAAATATAAATTTAATATACTAATTATATTAATTATATATTAAATGTATTTTTTTATCAAAAGTTAGATGATATAACGATTAAAATATTTTTATGAAATTTCATTCAAATATTTATAAATTAATATTAAAGATTAACCTTAAAAAACATATATCACAAGGATAATTTCGTAAAATATATATCCAAGTAATATTATATTCTTCCAACCAAATAATGTAATCTTACATTTCTGTTAAACAAACCAAAGAAGTTAATATAACATTCCTATAATATTATTATATTCTAATAATATTATTCTCATAGATAATTTTACATTTCGTGAACCAAACGTCACTTAAAAGCGGTGTATGTTGCACCTCTTCAAAAAGTTACAAGAACGTGCACCTAAGTAGGCTTTTGATTCCTCACTTCGCCTGTGTTATTGGAGGCGTTTTTTATATGCCTAGGTAGATGCACATAGTCGGATTTAAATTCGATTTGGATCGGATATAAATTGATCCGGTTTTTTCACTAAGTCAAAAAATCAGTTTATAAAAAAATCGATTCGGATCATAACCGGTTTGGAGGGTCGGATGATGTAACCGGTGTAACCGGTTTCGGTTTGAAAAAAACCAGTTTTTTTAAAAAACCGGTTTTTAATCAGGTAAAAAATCCTGTCATCTAATTTTTTAAACCTCAGACCGGATTTTTAAACCCTAGACCGGATTTTTTTCCGGATAAAAAATCAGTTTTTTATCCGGTTTTTTTCAAACCGGTTTTTAATCCGGTAAAAAATCCGGTCGTCCAATTTTTTCCCAAACCGGTTATACTATCTGGTTTTAAAATATCCGATCCGGTTTAAAAAAAACCGGTTTTTCCCAAATCCGATTTCGTATATTTTTTACGCAAAATCAGATATCCTAGGTGTCTTGTGCTTTAGGCATATTTAGGTGCATTTTTTAAAACTAAGATTGAATCGACTTAAAAATAATTATATAATTGACCATTATATATTTATTGATAATTGTTATAATATCATTTTATTTATATTTATTAATAAAGTCTTTATTTTATTAAATCAAACTAAATAATTATATATATTTATATCGGGTGGATTTGAGGGTAAGTGTACACTTAAAATTCAGATAAGATATTGGGATGAGTAAAACTTCTTTAAATTTGAATCGAGTTGAATAAAAAATAAAGAGATATTTCATTCGAGTCAGGTTTATGTGAACCAACAATCCATCCCAACCTGACGCTATCTAATCAGATGGTTTGAATTTTATCATCCTATGTCGAGTCGAAATGAGACAAAAGACCGCCAGCCGCATCCCATCCCATGATCACCAGACCATATTAATATACCTCTCAATTATTCAATCTCGGCATTCTCGTCTTATGAGTCACTGTCACCCCCGGCATTGCACCATTTTTCTACCTTTTTTTTAAAAATAAAAACATAGTCAATGGCCGTTTGTTCATGTATTGCAAGGAGAATCCCAATCAAAAGGTTATGAATCTGCCCCCCTTTGGCCTTTAGAAT
Organism: Hibiscus syriacus; assembly: GCF_006381635.1. Lineage (NCBI taxonomy): Eukaryota > Viridiplantae > Streptophyta > Magnoliopsida > Malvales > Malvaceae > Hibiscus > Hibiscus syriacus. The sequence goes on from NW_024063176.1 coordinate 1,349,008, forward strand.
CTCCGCCTACTCTAAATATTTGATTATATAATAATTAAGACAACCCACAAACTGTTTGTGAAATTCCTGGGAAACTTCATTTCCAATGCCTCTTACCCCCATCGGTGAAATCAGCAGCCGTGTGCAGCTGCACCAGCTAATTATTTCTTTATTCAAATCCCCCAAACACGACATTCATCAAAGGCTGTATATGCAGTAACGTTATCCTGAACCCCATAGCAGAAGCTGAAGAATCTCTGTGGTTTCTCCCTGAAATTAAGCTTTCAACTTCAAAGGTATGATTTCCTCTCTTCATATATTAAAGGAACTTATGTTCCTCGAACTCTTCATTTTTCATGTTTGACACTTAGATATGGAGATATGACCTCTAGGATACTTTAAATATAAAGAAAAACTTTGAAAAATCTAGCCAAACATTTGTCGGATGCATACCTCTGTCCGACACTTGTACGGGTTTAACAGTTTTCAAGTCCTGGGAGTCTAAGAACAACATATCACTTTTCTGCAAATTCAAGTCCTTGTATTTTGTTTTGGTTTGCAGCAATGCAAACTAGTTACCATTGACCCTATTCTATTGATAAGTTCTCCAGCAGTGAGCCAATGGGGCTTTATTCAGCATATGAAAACTCACCAACTCCTAATTTTCTGCCTCAATACCAACAACCAGAAGCCCCTGCACAACCACCACCACAAGCATCGATGTCCCAGCCCCATGTTGTTCCTTGGATTTCTTATAACACAAGTCATAAGACCAATAGGTTTGATACCGGTTCAAACTCGTCAATGTTATTAAGTTCATATACTGGAAACTGCAATGGAAACCGAAGATATTGTCAAAAAGTTCCAAATTGTGGTCAACTCATTCATTCGGAGTCTGCTCTCGACTGCTCATCTCTTTCAGTGGAAAAAGATGATTTCATTGCCTTTGGTCATGTCCCAGCACCAAGTCCCCAAGGTTCAGTCTATGCAAAGCAGAATTTGACATTGAAAGAGCAGCTGCAACTTCAATATTTGTCAAAAGAGCTCGAGATCGAAGACGAAAATCTTGGTCTTGATCAGGTGAGTATATATGTATACTGTCATGTTGCATTGATTTTTCAAATATAGATTGATCATCAAGCGCTTGTTCGAATTTTGACTTCCAATCTTAATTAGGAAACTCATGGTGCTCCACAAATTTCTTCAGTTCCAGGGATTCATCAGTTGGGATGTAAAAGAAAGCTTCTTTCTTCAGCTGTTAATATGGATGGTTGTAATACACATTTAATGAATCAACATCCCAATGTCGTAGCTGCAAATAAACAAAGAATAAGGTGGATACCTGAGCTCCATGAACTTTTCTTAAATGCAGTGGATCGACTTGGTGGCCCTGAAAGTGAGATTAAACCGTCTTCCGATTGATCATCACAAGCAAAACTCTGGGTGTTTATTTGTTTTTAAAACCTAACAAATTTTTCTATGAAATCACAGGTGCCACACCAAAGAATATTTTGAATCTTATGAATGTTGAGGGTTTGAATATCTATCATGTCAAGAGCCATCTGCAGGTAATTTTGAGGTATATTCGATGGGATCTTCGTGAAAATGTGTATGCTTATGTATGTATGTATATATATGAGTTGATCATATAAAACTCATCCCTGTATATTTTACTTGCAGAAGTATCGACTCGCCAAGGATATTACAGAGCTAAAGCACGGTAAAAACCCAACTTCTCTACGAAGAAAAGTTTAAGTTCCGATCACGATTACACGAGTAAACTGCACTTACCCATTTTACACTTTTTAGATAAAAGTTCCAAATTTGAAGAAAAGAAGGCTACTTTAATCCAAAGTGATGGCAATATAGAAAGGTGATACAAATTCAACCTAAACTGTTTCGAGTCATTGATTCATGCACAGATTAAGCTCTGATCATCTTTCCAATGGTATATATAGAGATATGAGCAATAACATGCAAGTGGTAGAGACTTTGCAAATGCAAGTTCAAGTTCAGAAGCTGTTGCATGAGCAGCTAAGGGTGTGTTAACGTTTCGTTCTGTCGTATTCGATTGTTATAGTCGGCTCTGAGTCTCTTCTTTTATAAGTATATGTGTCCAATATTCTTGTTCGACCTATTCCCAAGCACGAGCATCAAGTAAACACATTTGACCTTTTGCTTTTTGGGGTTTGATAGGTGCAAAGGGAGCTTCAGCTGCAAATAGAGCATCAAGGACAGCTTTTGAAAAAGCTTATGGATGAACGTCTTAAATCTGGATCAGCTTCAGCTAATAAGAAAACATCATCTCCAAATGATAAACCCGTTTTGTCTTCACCAGACACTGCCAGCCTTCTCCAGAAATCCAGATCGGTTAAGTCCATTATTGACTGTTCTTCAACTTGTTCACCAAATCACAATACCTCTCAAACTACTGAATCCAAACACGGTCGAAAGCAGCATAGAGGAGAAAGCAGCACAAAACCAACATCCGAAACCAAGTAGGAGTTTAAATTGTTTTTGTTCTGCTAAAAATATTTGTCATAATTGAAAAAGGTTCAACTTCTGTTGAAGTTAATGGCAGACTATGTCGCCAAATATTTCTGTCAATAAATATTCGAAGAATCGAACGAAAACCAACCTATGGTTTCATTGATACCAAGTAAAAAGCATACCAAAACTTTCATATGGTTCTTAAACTTAAAGTATATATATCAACGGAACACAATATCAAACAATAACAACAACTTCACAAGGACGCCCGGGCGCTACTACATCGAACCACCTTTAGTTTTTTTCTTGCGTGACCCTTTCAAGGAGGCCTTAGTTTTAGCCCATTCTTTTAATGAAGCAGAGCTTCTCATAAATGAACAAGTTTCCCCTGTGCTAGTATCTACACCGAAACCTTTGTCTGGTTCGGAGTTGCTTAAATTCTCAACTGCCAGATCAGAAGCATCCTTATCGGCATTGATGGTTTGATGATTGCTTTTCAGAATACTCTCAACAGAGTCTCTTTCTTTTCCGACACCTGAAGCTGTATATTGCTCAGTTATGTTGCTAAGATTTCCGGCAGCAGACAGCAGAGCATCCTCGCCAACGGGCTTTGCAACCTCGTCTAATGCAGTAGTGCCTGGCAAAATTTCTGAGATACTATAAGAATTGCTCTTATTACTTACCAGTTGAATCCAGGAGGACTTGTGGAGCCATGCAGAACCTCTTCCTGCGTTATGTGAACCCGTGGTAGGTTGGTTTGGTTGAGCTTCATCAACCACATTCGCTATTTCCGTTTTGCTTGACATGCCTTCCACGTTTTCAGATGTCAACAGCTTCTCATTCTTGCTATCAAGAGAGTTGTTCACTTTGGGACCATAAAAAATATGCTGCTTTTCCTCGGTGGTGTCGACATTTTGCAGAACGTTGGAGAGACTGAAAGCACTATCATTTTTATCTCCAACAAGTGCCTTCCATGAAGACTTCTGAGACCACAAACTAGTACTTGATTGGGCAACAAAGGGTCCCTTCTCAGCAGGTACAATAGAGACAACTTCATTTTCATTCCTTTCCTCGGAAGAAATTGGTTTCATCTTCTTTTTAGGAAGTAAATGATCTTTTTCCTCATTGTGATCATCCTCAGCTGATCTATCTTCAGAAGTTCGCGCCTCGCCAGATTTGAACTTCTATACGTCATCACAAAAATATGAACTAATTAGGACCTGAACCTGATATTAGTATATAAGAAACAAACAACTTCTATGTGCCAATTGAAAAAGAGGGCAACCATTTTCGATGATACCTTAGCACACTTCATACTTCCTGACAAACTCGCCCCTTTATTTCCTGCAGATGCCACATTAATTACGATGTCGTCTTCATCAGTTTCATTCTCCTCAAAATTTGCTTCACTCTCATCAGACTGTGAATTCCTTCCCACTAGAGGTGAAACAGAAACAATTTCATGTTTATTGTCTTTATTTGGTAGTGGTTTCCTCCTCTTCTTTTCAGGATGCAAAGTACTCTTCTTCTGCAAATTGCCTGGATTCGGAATCACTCCATCCTTCGAAATTCTGTTTTCACCGAGTCTAGTTTTCTGTGTGTTTAATACAGCAAGAGAATAAAATTAATTACAAGGATAACAAAACACCAATAGACCATGAAAACTTCGCAATAAAATTGTACCTCGGTGGAAATTTTTTCCGGCTCCCTGGTCCTAGCTGTTCGGTTATTAGCATTAGAAACAACATTAATTATGATATCATCATCATCATCATCGTCATTTTCCTCCACATCAGACAGCAAATCCTTTACTGGTTCAATGACATCATCTCTTTCCTTTGCTATGGCAGCCCTGCTAGTGTTGGAAACATTTTCCCTCTCAAAGAGCTTGTTCATTACCGAGCTCATCATACTAAGCTCTTCCTCATTCATGGCACCACCAATTTCTTCATGATGTTGAACGACTTTTGGTTTCGTAGCATCAAAACGACCAGAATGCTCTTCACAATCACAAAAATGAATCGGGAGGGCAGAGGTTTGAACACGTTGGAAACTATACCTATGCTTTCCAGTCCCGCTAAATGGCAACGATTTGACCTGCACAACAGACAAGCTTCTCATGCTCTCTAGGGTTTTTCTAGAAGCTAACAATACCCAATAATATAAAAAAGACCAATGTTACTCGGATTTGGATGTGAGTGTCCGATATGGACATCTGTCCAAACGCCGGTATCTTGTGAGTTCATGATTTGTACAGTTTCAGCTGAAGCTAACAATTCCAAGTAACATAACAATGACCAATATTATTCGAATTTGGATGTTAGTATGAAAACACACACACACACACATATATATATCATGATGTCTGTGGTTTCATCTGAAGCTAACAATTCCAAGTAACATAACAAAGATCGATATTACTTGAATTTGGATGTTAGTGTTCAATATGAATACACACACACACACATATATATATTCAGTTGAAGATAACAATTCCAAGTAACATAACAAAGGCCGATATTACTCGAATTTCGATGTTAGTGTTCGATATGAATACACACACGCAAATTATACCAGAAAATGTTTTAATGAAAGCCAATTGTAGCGAAACAAACACTCTTATATTTAAAGGAAAATAAATCTAACCTTTGATAATCTAGGAAAGAAGATCCGAAGCTGGTTGTTTTGGGAACCTTGAACCTTGTTTTTCCCGTTGGGGCTATCTGAAGAAGATTGCTTGGCTTGATGGGTTCCTTCTTCAGCTTCAGCTTCAGCTTCATCTTGTGTCTCCTCCCATTCCCGTTTCATGCGAGCAAGAAAGTGCTCTTTGGCCTTTTCGAGCTTCAGCTTGCCGCCTTTCCAAGCGCACCCATTATACTGTATAAATTGCAGACACACACAAAAAACAAATTAAGCAATAAATTTCTGAATCAGTAACCTAGAAATTACAATTTAAAAAGATTTCCCACCATGCTAAAAAGCTTGGAGATTGAGTTGGAAGAAGAGGGGAGTATGTCGACGTAAGCGAAACTGCGGCCTTTGGTCCTTACGATGTCCACTCCTTCCACCGTTCCCACGGCGGAGAATATTTTCCGCAGATCATCGCTGCTGACGCTCTGCCCCAAACCTCCCACATGTATTCTTGTTCTACTCGTGGCTGCGGAGCTGCCGCCATTGCCGTCTCTGTTATTCTAGTTCATTAGTTTCGCTACTAAAGAGCATATTTTTGGGTATTTCAGGGCTTATGGGCCTCAAACCTTTTGTGTTTGGGCTTCCCAACTAAATATAAAAAAGGGAATGATAATGATATTAATTTAATTACATATTAATTGAATTATTCTTTGATAAATTTAAAATTTAATTATAAAAAAAATTAGTGTTGAATTTTTAAAGTTTAATTAATATTTATAAAATTATTTGATAGGTTAGTAAAAATAAATTATTAAATATATTTTTTGTTCAATAAGAATAAAGATAAAGTATATTATAGGACACTCAATTATGTAAACATAATTTTTTTTATTTGTGATCTTTCAACTGTTACAAAATGATAAGTGATTGTTTTAAACGATTACAAAAGAATCCCTTGTAACGTTAAAATAATAATAAATTTTAATGAGTTTAAAGATCATTTTACAATAGTTTTTTTTAACATTTTTTAACTAGAGGGAATTTTACTTCTTGAATTCACATCTAGGGGAGAGGGGGTGTTAACAGAGAATTTTTAACAACTTGTTCTAGATATTGTTGACACCATTTTACAATAGGTTGATAAGTTCTAAAATCATTTTATAATAGTTAGATAAATTTTAATGAGTATTTTATAATCGTTGATCTTATTAAAAAAAGTCAAATATTTCATTTCATTAAACGAACTAATTTTAATACCTGTGTTTTTTATATTTTAATTAGGTCACTACACTAATTGTTAAGAGATTAAAAGTGTCATAAAAAAACACACAAAAAAAAGTGAGAACATCTCAACTTGCTCTGATTTCCTTAGCTCCATTTGAACCAAAACGGGCCCAACTCGTCATTAAAAAAGAAAATTGTCACCTTTTAAGTTGCTTTACACAAGAATAAAAAATAAAAAAGATCATTTATCATGAACCAGAAAGAAAAGTAGGTGAAAAAGGGAACAATTAACTTTTTCACCAATAATCAATTAATATAGTGAGATGAGATATTGGATCTCGTTAGAAGTTCAGATTCTAATATTATGAATGAAGTAAATTAAGTTGAAAGTGTTGTCTCATAATGTACATATGAAGTACACGATCTAGATTATTTCTTCGATTAGGTATTTTTCAATGTGAAAATTTCTCATTTTGCATACTCCACACTTGATATGCATTTTGAGTAAAATTTCAAAAACATGCAAGTCATATTAAGTTCGATAAATGCTCGGCCGCAATACAATTCTCCAATATATAATACCAACTAAACTACTCATATGGACAACTTTTGAGTGAAAAAGCTAAATCAAGAACAAATATAATCTCTAGTTACAACTTTTGGACAAGCCAAGCCGAAGTTCAGATAAATCAAATATATACATATAGATGCCTAGACAAAAAATGGTTCCTGATATTTTTTTTTCAATCCGATTTGGGATCATAGCTGTTCGTATGGTAGATGAAATCAAATTAAAGTTCTTTGGAATCGAATGAATTACTATATAACTCATTATGTGCCAGTCTCAACAGACATAAGGAAGTGGTTTACTTTTTAGGGACTGTATTTGGAATACTTATTTCTTGGTTATCAGGCGTTACAGTTGGTACATTTGGCAATGGTTTATCCATAAGAGTTTCATCTGGTGTTGGTTTGTCGCTGGCAGATGTGGCTGGATTGCTTTCTAATAAAGCGATCATATGTTGATTTCTCCCTGATGTGGTATTAGGAGCTTTATCACCTGAAGCAGGTTCACTTGCTTTTGATATAGGTGGTGGTGCTTCTATTAGCGTGCCGAGTGTTGCAGTTGATGCATCAAGAGGTGGCTCTCTAATTGATGTGTCTGATGTTGCTGCTGGTGCACCAGGACGCGCTTAACATATAGGTGTACCTGGTGTTGCAGTTGTTGCACCAGGAGGTGGTGATCCTATAGGTTTTTCTGATGTTGCAGTCGTTGCACCAAGAGATGTTTTTCGTATTGGTGTGCCTGATGTTGCAGCCATTACACCAGGAGATGGTGCTCGTATTAGCGTGCCTGATGTTGTAGCCGATGCACTGGGAGATGATGCTCCAATAGGCATTCATGGTGTTACAACTGGTGCATTGGGAGGTGATGCTCCTATTCACATGCCAGGTGGTGCTTCTATTGGCTTGTCTTGTTTTGCAGTTGGTGCACCGATAGGCGGTGCTCCTATTGGATTGCATGATGTAATATCCAGTGCATAGGGAGGTGGTGCTCCTATTGGCTTGCTTGATATAGCATCTAGTGTATCGGGAGGTGGTGCACTAGTTTGTATGCCTGGTATTGCAGCTGGAGGTGATGCTCTTATTAGTTTTCCTGGTGTAGCATCTAATTTTGTGGGAGGTGGTGCTTCTGTTTACACGTTTGGTGTTGCAGCAAGAGGTAATGCTCCTATTGGCTTTTCGGGTAGATGATCTCGTACATCGGAAGGTTGTGCTCCTCTTGGCATGCCTGGTGTTGCAGCTGAAGGTGGTAAACTGAATAATATGGTAAACTGAATATTCTCAATAAAATAGGCTTGAGTGTGAATGTTGAACATGTGCATGTAAGAAAGTATTGGAAATAGCACCAACGTACACTAAGGCATGTCAACTCTCCATGATTTGCAAGGCGAAGAGCAAGTCCTCTTAAATCATGACTCGGTAAAGCTCATTTCACTGAACCCGCAGTGGCTAACCTTTTAAGAGCTTCGCGAGCAATGTCAACCTGAGCTGTAGCATCGACTGCATCGATAAGGTCCATAAACTCCTAGGCGAATTTTACGATTCCTTGAACAGACTCGACCAAATTTTCCTTCTTAGCGGTTAGATTAAGGATATCTTTCATATCAAGCCCTGGATTATCCTGTCTTATGTCCCTGCAGTTGCTCATTTTAAGAAGACATTGAAGAGCTCTTTTCAAATCATTACTCTTCATGGCTAAATCAAACTCCAACCTGTAAATATGGAATACCAATGAAATTGAAGAAAACGAGGATCAAACTGCAATGTAAGAATAACATATGGTTCTTGCTGTACTTTAATCAACACAAACACTGACAACAATGTATTATACTTATCGAGAGTGATTCATCCATGTAAACTCGAACAATTATAGTTGTTTGAGCATAAACTTTCTTGAGCAGACAGAGGGACTGCTACAGGTTAAGTTACAGACAGCCACACACAAAAGGTAGCGGATATTAAAGCAATCCAGAATGCAAAGGCATGCATGTATGCGTAAGAGAGCGAGAAATCTTAACATTGATTTTTTTTTCAACTGAAAGAAAAGTTCATTACAAAGTAAAAAGTAAAAAAATCTCACCATAACCATAAAAAGACCGAGCAAAAAATAGGTAAGGCGAACCTCTTAGATATGCCAGGTAAATGAAGTGCTTCAGTGGCATATCCCATTCCGAGTAAAAATTGTGCTAAATCATCATGATGTTCCCTGGCAAGCCGAATTGCCCTGCAAAGGAAAATAATGAGATTGCACAAAATTTCTGATTTGAAATAGAAAAGATTTTTTTTTTTGTGTGTACCATTTCACTGCACTAACGGCATCTCCATAAGCACGAGGCACCGACAACGAATGCCTGGATGACTTAGGGACAAGGCATGCACAGTCACATACCTATAAAGAAATAGTAGAGTGATTAATTCTTTAGCAAGACATTGCATATCTCAAAGTAGCGAAACATGCTACCTATCAATGAGCCAGAGAACTCCATCTCTAATACCAACCACAATTAATGGTCTGACTGGTCGCTTTTGCTCAGTTGAAAAATGAGTAACTGCTACTGTGACCCCTCCACCACCAACAACTATCTCATTAACCTTTTTTTCTTCTATGGCATCCCCCAAAACGTTAAGTTGCTTTGGAGACGACAAAAAAGCTGGCACAGAAGGAGCGTGCTGGAAAGAAGCTAATCGAACCACTTGACAAGTAAACACAATGATACAAGATAGAGACCCTTATTCAAGTTGTATATGTAACACCCCAATTTAAGGGTTAAATTTAAAAAATTATAAAGTGGTGAATTTAATTGGGATTTTGGAAGGAAATTGAGGATTAAATTGAAAAATTTCAAAGTTGGCATACCATTTTAAGAAGTACAGAAAGTTTAATGACTAAACTCATGGTTTCCCAATTTTTATTATAAGTTGAATTATAAACTCTCCCGTGCGCAGGTTCAGTAGAAATTTTTTTCCAGTTTTCCCTCTCCAACAACCCTCCTTCCAACTCCGATCAACTCGCCGTCTGACCTCCGATCGACGAACCGAAATAACCATCGTGTTCGTTGTCGACCAAGGAACAAATCTCCTCAAACCTTTCGTCGTGAATCATCACCGTTCGTCGTTAATTTTAGTCAGAAATATCATCGGTAATAACTCGATTTCAGTTGGTTTTTCGTCGATTCACGACAATTCAGTCATCCGTTTACAACACCTCCTGCACCATCGTGTTCCTTGCATCGTTCCGAGTCCACCGGTGTTCTCCGTTTCTCCGTCGTCGCCGGCACGTAGAGGGGTGAGACCGTCAAAGTTTCTGACGTTTCGGAATCGAGCTCTTCGCCGTTTAAAATTGTGAACCGAGTTTGGTAAGTGTCTCAAAATGTCTTAAAATAATTTTTAGGAATTTTTCCGAGAATTTTCCGACACCGTGTTACTGTTCACGCGCCCCACGCGCCAACCCTGAGAGTGAGCATTGTCTGGTTGTAATTAATTTCTGTTTGGGTGTTATTTATGTAAATTTCAGGTGTTAGTTTCGTAAATATTTACAGAATGTGGCTGATTTTGTAATTAATTTCTGTTATGGTGATATTTGTGTAAAATGGTCGACTGTTGAACGTTGACCGGCGTTGACCACAGTTGACCAGAACATTGACCGAGCATTAAACGACTTTTGATTTTGACCGCGTATACCTATCATGACGTTTTTCGATGTTCCAAATCCGATTCTGTAGTCTGTTTTTCGAAATTCAGACTCGAATGCCTCGAAATTGCCAGTCAAACCCGTTTACCTTGATTTTGACCAAAAATTTCAAATTTTCGAAAAGTCATATTTTATGCTTTCGTCGTCGTGAATCCGAATCCGAAGTCTGTTTCGCCAAATTCAAACCCAGTAAGCTATTTTCACTAATTTATCATCCGATTCGATCCGTTTTTCAAAAGTAAGCTCCGTTTTTTATGTAATTTCTGTTGATATGGATCCGAGGAAATATTGGAAAATGATTTCAAGATCGAGGGCGTTCGAATGGAATTTAATGGTCGATCAGTATTACACGGAAATCGAGATAATACTTTACTACCTCTTTATGCTTTATGGAACATGTGAATATTGGTAAATGCATGAATGTAACTGTTTGGTCTAATATGTGTAATTAATGAAGTTATACACTTGATTCTAATATAGTAAAAACTCGGTATCTGAATATGGCTCAGATGACTATTATAAAAATTGGAGGACAGTTGGAATTAAATTTCAAGTTATGGAATTAAGTGATAAAGGAATCAACCATGGATATGTAGATTATAATTTATCTCATTAAAGGTACTTGGATAAATTATGAGAATATTTCGATTTGGTAAAATTATGAAAATACCCTTATATTGTAGGATGACAAGAATTGTCTCTGGAAGATGGTTAATAACTCTGAAAAGACATATTGATCCAATATAATTACAGATGTGCATAAGAAATGATAGTTTTGTTTAGAAAATTTGGATAACTGGTTTTTAACGCCAAAAAGGACTTGCGCAAGATGTTAGAAGTTTGTTAAGGAATAATTTCAAGATAAGAGAATGTTCGGGAAAGCAATTGACCATATGATCTTTAAATTATAATTATTTTTGTTAAGAGATAATATCTGGTTAGGAAATTACGAAAATACCCCTGAGAGGTAAAATAGTCCGAGTTGACCCTGAATGAGAAACTACTTTGAGGATTTGTACTTAACTCGATTAAGTACAAATTTGATTGATAAGATCCTGACTTAGTGCAGAAAAATTCATGATATTTCGTTTGTAAAATCTGATAAGGCACTTTACTCGAAAATATTCGAGTTATAAGTAAATACATGAAGAATGATTTATCAATTGTGCTCTTTTATCAGAATTGTTTGAAATGACTGAAGTAAATGATAAGATTAAATTAAATAATAAGATCGGATGGAAGGAAAATATTGAAATACCGTAGATCTATAAAATGACCAAAATACCCCTATAATGGAAATGACTCAAGAATATCACCAAGCTCATGAATGATTGGATATCTTCGCGCTCTGAAATAAATGGAATAAAACAGAGTACCATAATTACCAAAATACCCTTATGGCCTAGACTAAGTAGATGTTTTAAATTAATTAAGGAATCCAAGTAAATATGGGTGTTGTACTACCCTTAAAAGTTACGGAACACAACTTAAATGAGTCGATCAACCTTAATGATATGTTAGTACCTGAACGACATATATATTATTTGAACGCGTGTTCGTCTTCTCAAGTTTGGTTCGATGATAATTTTGGAAATATTCTACTCAACAACTCTAGATCGCATTCAATACTAAGAATTTTCTATTTGTTCGACAAATCAACACGAAGACCGAACTGAACAAAAAGGAAGTACAATACGTATCCGAAATTCAGAAATGTCTGGAATTACTCTGGAAAATTCCGAAGTAGTTGGAATAGACTTGACTGCTAAATGAACTAGGTAACCTCAAGGATTGAGGATTAAGTAAGAGATTGGAATAAGCCTGAAAACTCGGATGAACTTATGTGATGTATCATCCCTATGGATTATGGACCATAAATCATGTACGTCGGTATTTCCTGATATAGTTGACACATGGAAATGAAATGAAGACCATTAGAATATATGTTAGTCTCCTTAAGATCTGTTCAGTGATGACTCAGAAGGGGATCTATTGATAAGAATATTCTGGGAAATATTCATCTGGAGTTGTTCGATAATTTGATCAATCAACATAGATTGTAAAGGCCCTGAATCTTCGTTATTCCTTATCAGCTCAAATCACTCTAGTCATGTATGAAAACGTAAGTAACTCATATGTAAAGGATTTTGAATCCCTTCGGATTACGTAGAGCTTCCAATAAATGTCCGAATAAGATAATCATGATAAGCATATTATGAATAATTGATGATTTTGTCAGTTAACAAACTCTTCTAATAGTGATTCTAATTTTCGGCATTCTATCGGTAAACTGAAGATTTGTGTTTCTCTGCTCGATAAGATTATCATGTATCTCTAAATAATATCTGGAAACTCTAGTGTGTTCCCTACTTATATGAATATTTTATCTGATTTCTGATTTGAATTCTGTTTTGTCATCTGATCTGAAATCTGTTCTTATTCCTAACCTGGATTCTGTTATGATATCTGATCTGAATTATGTTTTGATTTTTGATATCTCCGTTTACCGACGGAGAAATGTTTTATCTGAGGGTTTATTGTTGGAGGAAGATTATTTGCAGACTCCTCGGCTTTGTGCTCAGGGTCTAAATGGCATGTGCGGTTGGGTGTATAGTTATGGGGAACCTATACATTTATGATGTGAACGGATTGGGGTATATATATATATGTTTTAAAAGATCTGTATTTTTTTACTGGTTTTACGGGAACACACTAGAAAACCTATTATGATCTCCGGAACCTAGACATCCGAAATATTTTCATCTGAAATGAATACTATCTGTTACTACCTGCGATATCAATGGACCTCAACTCAGCCTAAAAATCTGTAGATATATGAACCAATAAGAAAATGTATGTTTATCTGTATCTGCAAGTTCTTCAGCATCATCTGGTCGTTCTGTATTTCTGAGCTTTCCGAAGCTCACTCTATTACTCAATATTGCAGGTTAAAAGAATTGTACCAGTACAATTATCGACATCAGTAAGGGAGTTCTTCCAGTGTTGTTGCAGAGTATGGTACATGTGATTAGGGGGCAAGTAATTGTATTTTGTTTTAATATTTGAGTCTGAAAATTTGTTTTATTTATGTATACTGATAAATCATTTTATAAGTTACATGTTTTAATAAAAGTTTAAATTTTCCGCTATTTTTACAATGGGTCGCTCCGGTAGCCCTAATGTGACACTCCAGATCGGATGGAGTTTATATTTAGTGGTATCAGAGCTATGGTTGAGTCAAATTTTTTTTCAAGATAGACCGACCGGTCGATTTTCTAAACGATGTCTGATCAATATATACCCCTAGACTAGAATCGTACCTCTCTGAGCTGGAACTCCAGGACTGAGTCTCTATCTGTAACGAGTAAACCGAAGTTTCTATTCGTTAAGGCTATACTTGTACAAAAAAAAATACCAGTAATATCTATATAAACGTAGTGATGTACCTAATGAGCCATGTGAGAGTTATTTATCTGAAAAATTCTGACTCGACTCCGGAAATGAAATTGGGGTATGCTACTGCTCTATGAGTCTATTCTCATGACAAAGACTGAATTGATTACTCAAGGAAATTTTCATTCGGATTCTTTTATTGAAATAAGGAAAAGTTATGATAAGAATGTATACTCAACAGGTTAAGGATTAGTGGATGATCTGTACTTTTGTAAAAGCTACTTAAAGATATGAGAGAACTAATGGAAGTTTTATTTCTGCAATAATGTGACAAGAATTAATTTCGAGGAAGAAATTCTTTTAAGGAGGGGAGAATTGTAACACTCGAATTTAAGGGCTAAATTTAAGAAATTATAAAGTGGTGAATTTCGAGAGTATGCATCGTCTGGTTGTAATTAATTTCTGTTTGGGTGTTATTTGTGTAAAATTCGGGTATTCGTTTCGTAAATATTTATAGAAGGTGGCTGATTTTGTAATTAATTTCTGTTAGGGCGATATTTGTGTAAAATGGTCGACTGCTGACAGTTGACCGACGTTGACCACAATTGACCAGAACTTTGACCGAACATTAAACGACCTTTGACTTTGACCGAGTATACTTATCCTACCATTTTTCGACGTTCCAAATCCGATTCCGTAGTCCGTTTTTTAAAATTCGGACCCAAAGGCCTCCAAATTGCCAGTCAAACACGTTAACTATGATTTTGACCGAAAGTTTCAAATTTTTGAAAATACATATTTTATGCTTTTAACGTCCTAAATCCGAATTCGAAGTCCGTTTCGCTAAATTCAAACCCGATAAGCTGTTTTTCAATGATTTATAATCTAATTTGGTCTATTTTTCAGAATTAAGCTCCATTTTTTATGTAATTTATGTTGATATGTATCCGAGGAAATATTGGAAAATGATTTCAAGATCGAGGGCGTTCGAATGGAATTTAATGGTCGATCAGTATTGCATGGAAATCGAGGTAATACTTTACTACCTCTTTATGCTTTATGGAGCATGTGAATATTGGTAAATGCATGAATGGAAATGTTTGGTCTAATATGTATAATTAATGAAATTCTACACTTGATTCTAATATAGTAAAAACTCGGTATCTAAATATGGCTCAGATGACTATTATAAGAATTAGAGGACAGTTGGAATTAAATTTCAAGTTCTGGAATTAAGTGATAAAGGAATCACCCATGAATTTGTAGATTATAATTTATCTCATTAAAGGTACTTGAAGAATAAATTATGAGAATATTTCGATTTGGTAAAATTATGAAAATACCCTTATATTGTTGGATGACAAGAATTGTCTCTGGAAGATGGTTAATAACTCTGAAAAGACATATTGATCCGATATAATTACAGATGTGCATAAGAAATGATAGTTTTGTTTAAAAAATTTGGATAACTGATTTTTAATGCAAAAAAGGGTTTGCGCAAGATGCTAGAAGTTTGTTAAGGAATAATTTCAAGATCAGAGAATGTTCGGGAAAGCAATTAACCATATGATCTTTAAATTATAATTATTTTCGTTAAGAGCTAATATAGAAATTATATGGTTAGGAAATTATGAAAATACCCCTGAGAGGTAAAATAGTTTGAGTTGGCCCTGAATGAGAAACTACTTTGAGCATTTGTACTTAACTCGATTAAGTACGAATTTGATTGTTAAGATCCTGACTTAGTGCAGAAAAATTCCTGATATTCCGTTTGTAAAATCGGAGAAGGCACTTTACTCGAAAATATTCGAGTTATAAGTAAATACCTGAAGAATGATTTATCAATGGTGCTCTTTTGTCAGAATTGTTTGAAAGGACTGAAGTAAATGATAAGATTAAATTAAATAATAAGATCGGATGGAAGGAAAAGATTGAAATACCGTATATCTATAAAATGACCAAAATACCCCTGTAATGGAAATAACTCAAGAATATCACCAAGCTCAGGAATGATTGGATATCTTCGAGCTCTGAAATGAATGGAATAAAACGGATCACCATAATTACCAAAATACCCTTATGGCCTAGACTAAGTAGATGTTTTAAATTAATTAAGGAATCCAAGTATATATGGGTGTTGTACTACCCTTAAAAGTTATGGAACATAACTTAAGTGAGCCGATCAACCTTAATGATATGTCAGTACCTGAACGACATAGATATTATTCGAACGCGTGTTCGTCTTCTCAAATTTGGTTCGATGATAATTTTGGAAATATTCAGCTCAGTAACTCTAGATCGCATTCAGTACTAAGAATTTTCTATTTGTTCGACAAATCAACCACGAAGACCGAACTGAACTGAAATGAAGTACAATATGTATCCGAAATTCAGAAATGTCTGGAATTACTCTGGAAAATTCCGAAGTAGTTGGAATAGACTTGACTACTAAATGAACTAGGTAACCTCAAGGACTGAGGATTAAGTAAGAGATTGGAATAAGCGTGAAAACTCGGATGAACTTACGTGATGTATCATCCCTATGGATTATGAACCACAAATCAAGTACGTTGGTATTTTCTGATATAGTTGACACATGGAAATGAAATAAAGACCATTAGAATATCTGTTAGTCTCCTTAAGATATGTTCAGTGATAACTCAGAAGGTGATCTATGGATAAGAATATTTGGTATTAAAGAGTAAATACTCTGGAAGGTTAATGAATTTGACAAGTTGACAAGTATTAGTTCTGGGAGCTATCCATATGGAGTTGTTCGATAATTTGATCAATCAACATAGATTGTAAAGGCCCTGAATCTTCGTTATTCCTTATCAACTCAAATCACTCTAGTCATGTATGAAAATATAAGTAACTCATATGTAAAGGATTTTGAATACCCTTCGGATTACGTAGAGCTTCCGATAAATGTCCGAATAAGATAATCATGATAAGCATATTATGAATAATTGATGATTTTGTCAGTTAACAAACTCTTCTAATAGTGATTCTAAGTTTCAGCATTCTATCGGTAAACTGAAAATTTGTGTTTCTCTGCCCGTTAAGATTATCATGTATCTCTAAATAATATCTGGAAACTCTAGTGTGTTCCCTACTTATATGAATATTTTATCTGATTTCTGATTTGAATTCTGTTTTGACATTTGATCTGAAATCTGTTCTGATTCCTAACCTAGATTCTGTCTGATATCTGATCTGAATTAAGTTTTGATTTTTGATATCTCCGTTTACCGACGGAGAAATGTTTTATCTGGGGGTTTATTGTTGGAGGAAGATTATTTGCAGACTCCTCGGCTTTGTGCTCAAGGTCTAAATGGCATGTGCGGTTGGGTGTATGGTTCTGGGAAACCTACACATTTATGATGTGAACGGATGAGGGTATATATATATGTGTGTTTTAAAAGATCTGTATCTTTTTACTGGTTTTACGGGAACACACTAGAAAACCTATTCTGATCTCCGGAACCAAGACATCCGAAATATTTCCGTCTGAAATGAATACTATCTGTTACTACCTGCGATATCAATGGACCTCAACTCAGCCTAAAAATCTGTATATATCTGAACCAATAAGGAAATATATGTTTATATGTATCTGCAAGTTCTTTAGCATCATCTGGTAGTTCTGTATTACTAAGCTTTCCGAAGCTCACTCTATTACTCAACATTGCAGGTTAAAAGAATTGTACCAGTACAACTATCGACATCAGTAAAGGAGTTTTTCCGGCGTTGTTGCAGAGTATGGTACATGTGATTAGGGGGCATATAATTGCATTTTGTTTTAATAATTAAGTCTGAAAATCTATTTTATTTTTGTATACTGATAAATCATTTTATAAGTTACATGTTTTAATAAAAGTTTAAATTTTCTGTTATTTTTACAGTGGGTCGCTCTGGTGGCCCTAGTGTGACACTCCAGATCGGATCGGGTTATCCCCATCGGTATAAGGGGGTTGCATTTAGTGGTATCAGAGCTATGATTGAGTAAATTTTTTTTTCAAGCTAGACCGGTCGATCGAATTTCTAAACGATGTCTGATCAGTACATGCCCCTAGACTAGAATTGTACCTCTCTGAGCCGAAACTCTAGGGCTGAGTCCCTATCTGTAACGAGTAAACCGAAGTTTCTATCAGTTAAGGCTATACTTGTAAAAAAAATACCAGTAACATCTGTCTAAACGCTATGAAGTACCTCACGAGCCATGTGAGAGTTATTTATCTGAAAAATTCTGACTCGACTCTGGAAATGAAATTGGGGTATGCTACTGCTCTATGAGCCTATTCTCATGACAAAGACTGAATTGATTACTCAAGAAATTTTTTATTCGGGTTCTTTTTTTGAAATGAGAAAAAGTTATGATAAGAATGTATGCTTAGCTGGTTAACGATTAGTGGATGATCCGTACTTTTGTAAAAGCTACTTAAAGATATGAGAGAACTAATGGAAGTTTTATTTCTGCAATAATATGACATGAATGAATTTTGAGGACAAAAATCTTTTAAGGAGGAGATAATTGTAACACCTCAATTTAAGGGCTAAATTTAAGAAATTATAAAGTGGTGAATTTAATTGGGATTTTGTAAGGAAATTGAGGATTAAATTGAAAATTTTCAAAGTTGGCAGACCATTTTAAGAAGTACAGGAAATTAAGTGACTAAACTCATGGTTTACCCATTTTTATTATGAGTTGAATTATAAACTCCCCCGTGCGCAGGTTCAGCATAAAAAAATTTCCAGTTTTCCCTCTCCAACAACCCTCCTTCCAACTCTGATCTACTCGCCGTCTAACCTCCGATCGACGAACCGAAACCACCATCGTGTTCTTTATCGACCGAGGAACAAAATCTCTCAAACCTTTTTTCGTGAATCGTCACCGTTCATCGTTAATTTCAGTCGAAAGTATCGTCGATAATAACTCGATTTCAGTTGTTTTCTTGTCGATTCACGACGATTCGGTCATTCGTTTACGACACCTCCTGCACCATCGTGTTCCTTGCATCTTTCCGAGTCCACCAGTGTTCTCCGTTTCTCCATCATCACCGACGCGTGGAGGGGTGAGACCGTCAAGTTTTCGACGTTTCAGAATTGAGCTCTTCGCCGTTCAAAATTGTGAACCGAGCTTGGTAAGAGTCTCAAAATGCCTTAAAATAATTTTTAGGAATTTTTCTGAGAATTTTTCGACACCGTGTTACTGTTCACGTGCCCCACGCACCACCCCCGAGAGTGAGCATCGTCTGGTTGTAATTAATTTCTGTTTGGGTGTTATTTGTGTAAAATTCAAGTATTCATTTCGTAAATATTTATAGAAGGTGGCTGATTTTGTAATTAATTTATGTTAGGGTGATATTTGTGTAAAATGGTCGACTATTGACAGTTGACCGACGTTGACCACAATTGACCAGAACTTTGACCGGGCATTAAACGACCTTTGACTTTGACCGAGTATACCTATCCTGACGTTTTTCGACGTTCCAAATCCGATTCCGTAGTCCGTTTTTCAAAATTCAGACCCAAAGGCCTCCAAATTGCCAGTCAAACACGTTGACTATGATTTTGACTGAAAATTTCAAATTTTTAAAAGACATATTTTATGCTTTTGACGTCCTGAATCTGAATCCGAAGTTCGTTTCGCTAAATTCAAACCCGGTAAGCTGTTTTTCACTGATATATCATCTGATTCGATCTTTTTTTTTCCAGAATTAAGCTCCGTTTTTTATGTAATTTCTGTTAATATGTATCCGAGGAAATATTGGAAAATGATTTCAAGATCAAGGGCGTTCGAATGGAATTTAATGGTCGATCAATATTGCATGGAAATCGAGGTAATACTTTACTACCTCTTTATGCTTTATGGAACATGTGAATATTGGTAAATGCATGAATGGAAATGTTTGGTCTAATATGTATAATTAATGAAGTTCTACACTTGATTCTAATATAGTAAAAACTCGGTATCTAAATATGGCTCAGATGACTATTATAAGAATTCGAGGACAGTTGGAATTAAATTTCAAGTTCTGGAATTAAGTGATAAAGGAATCACCCATGAATTTGTAGATTATAATTTATCTCATTAAAGGTACTTGAAGGATAAATTATGAGAATATTTCGATTTGGTAAAATTACAAAAATACCCTTATATTGTAGGATGACAAGAATTGTCTCTGGGAGATGGTTAATAACTCTGAAAAGACATATTGATCCGATATAATTACAGATGTGCATAACAAATGATAGTTTTGTTTAGAAATTTTGGATAACTGATTTTTAACGCCAAAAAGGGTTTGCGTAAGATGCTAGAAGTTTGTTAAGGAATAATTTCAAGATCAGAGAATGTTCGGGAAAGTAATTAACCATAGGATCTTTAAATTATAATTATTTTCGTTAAGAGCAAATATCGAAATTATATGGTTAGGAAATTACGAAAATGCCCCTGAGAGGTTAAATAGTCCGAGTTGACCCTGAATGAGAAACTACTTTGAGGATTTGTACTTAACTCGATTAAGTACGAATTTGATCGTTAAGATCCTGACTTAGTGCAGAAAAATTCCTGATATTCTATTTGTAAAATCGGAGAAGGCACTTTACTCGAAAATATTTGAGTTATAAGTAAATATCTGAAGAATGATTTATCAATGGTGCACTTTTGTCAGAATTGTTTGAAAGGACTGAAGTAAATGAAAAGATTAAATTAAATAATAAGACTGGATGGAAGGAAAAGAATGAAATATCGTATATCTGTAACATGACCAAAATACCCCTGTAATGGAAATAACTCAAGAATATCACCAAGCTCAGGAATGATTGGATATCTTCGAGCTCTGAAATGAATAGAATAAAATGGATCACCATAATTACCAAAATACCCTTATGGCCTAGACTAAGTAGATGTTTTAAATTAATTAAGGAATCCAAGTATATATGGGTGTTCTACTACCCTTAAAAGTTATGGAACATAACTTAAATGAGCCGATCAACCTTAGTGATATGTCAGTACCTGAACGATATAGATATTATTCGAACGTGTGTTCGTCTTCTCAAGTTTGGTTCGATGATAATTTTGAAAATATTCAGCTCAGCAACTCTAGATCGCATTCAGTACTAAGAATTTTCTATTTGTTCGACAAATCAACCACGAAGACCGAACTGAACTGAAATGAAGTACAATATGTATCCGAAATTCAGAAATGTCAGGAATTACTCTGGAAAATTCTGACGTAGTTGGAATAGACTTGACTACTAAATGAACTAGGTAACCTCAAGGACTAAGGATTAAGTAAGAGATTGGAATAAGCCTGAAAACTCGGATGAACTTACGTGATGTATCATCCCTATGGATTATGAACCATAAATTAAGTACGTTGGTATTTCCTGATATAGTTGACACATGGAAATGAAATAAATACCATTAGAATATCTGTTAGTCTCCTTAAGATATGTTCAGTGATAACTCAGAAGGTGATCTATGGATAAGAATATTTGGTATTAAAGAGTAAATACTCTGGAAGGTTAATGAATTTGACAAGTTGACAAGTATTAGTTCTGGGAGCTATTCATCTGGAGTTGTTCGATAATTTGATCAATCAACATAGATTGTAAAGGCCCTGAATCTTCGTTATTCCTTATCAGCTCAAATCACTCTAGTCATGTATGAAAACATAAGTAACTCATATGTAAAGGATTTTGAATACCCTTCGGATTACGTAGAGCTTCTGATAAATGTCCGAATAAGATAATCATGATAAGCATATTATGAATAATTGATGAATTTGTCAGTTAACAAACTCTTCTAATAGTGATTCTAATTTTCGGCATTATATCGATAAACTGAAGATTTGTGTTTCTCTGCCAGATAAGATTATCATGTATCTCTAAATAATATCTATAAACTCTAGTGTGTTCCCTACTTATATGAATAGTTTATCTGATTTCTGATTTCAATTCTGTTTTGACATCTAATCTGAAATCTACTCTGATTCCTAATCTGGATTTTGTTCTGATATCTAATATGAATTATGTTTTGATTTTTGATATCTCTGTTTACTGACGGAGAAATGTTTTATTTGGGGGTTTATTGTTGGAGGAAGATTATTTGCAGACTCCTCGGCTTTGTGCTCAGGGTCTAAATGGCATGTGCGGTTGGGTGTATGGTTATGGGAAACCTACACATTTATGATGTGAACGGATAAGGGTATATATATATATATATGTGTGTTTTAAAAGATCGATATCTTTTTACTGGTTTTACGGGAACACGCTAGAAAACCTATTCTGATCTCCGGAACCTAGACATCCGAAATATTTCCATCTGAAATGAATATTATCTGTTACTACCTGCGATATCAATGAACCTCAAATTAGCCTAAAAATCTTTATATATCTGAACCAATAAGGAAATATATGTTTATCTGTATCTGCAAGTTCTTCAACATTATCTGGTAGTTCTGTATTTCTAAGCTTTCTGAAGCTCACTCTATTACTCAACATTGCAGGTTAAAAGAATTGTACCAGTACAGCTATCGACATCAGTAAGGGAGTTCTTTCGACGTTGTTGCAGAGTATGATACATGTGATTAGGGGGCATATAATTATATTTTGTTTTAATATTTGAGTCTGAAAATCTGTTTTATTTCTGTATACTGATAAATCATTTTATAAATTACATGTTTTAATAAAAGTTTAAATTTTCTGTTATTTTTACAGTGGGTCGCTCTGGTGGCCCTAGTGTGATACTCCAGATCGGATCGGGTTATCCCCATCAGTCTGAAGGGGTTGCATTTAGTGGTATCAGAGCTATGGTTGAGTAAAAAAAATTTCAAGCTAGACCGGCCGATCAAATTTCTAAACGATGTCTGATCAGTACATCCCTCTAGACTAGAATTGTACCTCTCTGAGTAGAAACTCTAGGGCTGAGTCCCTATCTGTAACGAGGAAACCTAAGTTTCTATCAATTAAGGCTATACTTGTACAAAAAAATACCAGTAACATCTGTCTAAACGCTATGAAGTACCTCACAAGCCATGTGAGAGTTATTTATCTGAAAAATTCTGACTCGACTCTGGAAATGAAATTGGGGTATGCTACTGCTCTATGAGCCTATTCTCATGACAAAGACTGAATTGATTACTCAAGAAAATTTTTGTTCGGGTTCTTTTTTTGAAATGAGGAAAAGTTATGATAAGAATGTATGCTCAGCTGGTTAAGGATTAGTGGAGGATACGTACTTTTGTAAAAGCTACTTAAAGATATGAGAGAACTAATGAAAGTTTTATTTCTGTAATAATGTGACATGAATGAATTTCGAGTACGAAATTCTTTTAAGGAGGGGATAATTGTAACACCCCAATTTAAGGGCTAAATTTAAGAAATTATAAAGTGGTGAATTTAATTGGGATTTTGTAAGGAAATTAAGGATTAAATTGAAAATTTTCAAAGTTGGAAGACCATTTTAAGAAGTGCAAGAAGTTAATTGACTAAATTCATGGTTTACCCATTTTTATTATGAGTTGAATTATAAACTCCCACGTGCGCAGGTTCAGCAGAAAAAAATTTCAGATTTTCCTCTCCAACAACCCTCCTTCCAACTCCGATCTACTCGCCGTCTAACCTCCGATCGACGAACCGAAACCGCCATCGTGTTCTTTGTTGACCGAGGAACAAAATCCCTCAAACCTTTTTTCGTGAATCATCACTGTTTATTGTTAATTTCAGTCGGAAGTATCGTCGATAATAACTCGATTTCAGTTGGTTTTTCGTCGATTCAGGACGATTCGGTCATCCGTTTACGACACCTCATGCACCATCGTGTTCCTTGCATCTTTCCGAGTCCACCAGTGTTCTCTATTTCACCGTCGTCGCCAACGCATGGAGGGGTGAGACCGTCAAAGTTTCCGACGTTTCGGAATTGAGCTCTTCGCCGTTCAAAATTGTGAACCGAGCTTGGTAAGTGTCTCAAAATGACTTAAAATAATTTTTAGGAATTTTTCTGAGAATTTTCCGACACCGTGTTACTGTTCACGCGCGCCACCCCCGAGAGTGATCATCGTCTGGTTGTAATTAATTTCTGTTTGGGTGTTATTTGTGTAAAATTCGGGTATTCGTTTTGTAAATATTTATAGAAGGTGGCTGATTTTGTAATTAATTTCTGTTAGGGTGATACTTGTGTAAAATGGTCGACTGTTGACAGTTGACCGGTGTTGACCGCAATTGACCAGAACTTTGACCGGGTAATAAACGACCTTTGACTTTGACCGAGTATACCTATCCTGACGTTTTTCGACGTTCCAAATCCGATTCTGTAATCTGTTTTTCAAAATTCGGACCCAAAGGCCTCCAAATTACGAAATTATATGGTTAGGAAATTACGAAAATGCCCCTGAGAGGTTAAATAGTCCGAGTTGACCCTGAATGAGAAACTACTTTGAGGATTTGTACTTAACTCGATTAAGTACGAATTTGATTGTTAAGATCCTGACTTAGTGCAGAAAAATTCCTGATATTCCGTTTGTAAAATCGGAGAAGGCACTTTACTCGAAAATATTCGAGTTATAAGTAAATACCTGAAGAATGATTTATCAATGGTGCTCTTTTGTCAGAATTGTTTGAAAGAACTGAAGTAAATGATAAAATTAAATTAAATAATAAGACCAGATGGAAGGAAAAGATTGAAATACCGTATATCTGTAAAATTACCAAAATACCCCTGTAATGGAAATAACTCAAGAATATCACCAAGCTCAGGAATGATTGGATATCTTCGAGCTCTGAAATGAATGGAATAAAACGGATCACCATAATTACCAAAATACCCTTATGGCCTAGACTAAGTAGATGTTTTAAATTAATTAAGGAATCCAAGTATATATGGGTGTTGTACTCCCTTAAAAGTTATGGAACATAACTTAAGTGAGCCGATCAACCTTAATGATATGTCAGTACCTGAACGACATAGATATTATTCGAACGCGTGTTCGTCTTCTCAAGTTTGGTTCGATGATAATTTTGGAAATATTCAGCTCAGCAACTCTAGATCGCATTCAGTTCTAAGAATTTTCTATTTGTTCAACAAATCAACCACGAAGACCGAACTGAACAGAAATGAAGTACAATATGTATCCGAAATTCAGAAATGTCCGGAATTACTCTGGAAAATTCTGACGTAGTTGGAATAGACTTGACTACTAAATGAACTAGGTAACCTCAAGGACTAAGGATTAAGTAAGAGATTGGAATAAGCCTGAAAACTTGGATGAACTTACGTGGTGTATCATCCCTATGGATTATGAACCACAAATCAAGTACATTGGTATTTCCTGATATAGTTGACACATGGAAATGAAATAAAGACCATTAGAATATCTATTAGTCTCCTTAAGATATGTTCAGTGATAACTCAGATGATGATCTATGGATAAGAATATATGGTATTAAAGAGTAAATACTCTAGAAGGTTAATGAATTTGACAAGTTGACAAGTATTAGTTCTGGGAGCTATTCATCTGGAGTTGTTCGATAATTTGATCAATCAATATAGATTGTAAAGGCCTTGAATCTTCGTTATTCCTTATCAGCTCAAATCACTCTAGTCATGTATGAAAACATAAGTAACTCATGTAAAGGATTTTGAAAACCCTTCGGATTACGTAGAGCTTCCGATAAATGTCCGAATAAGATAACCATGATAAGCATATTATGAATAATTGATGATTTTGTCAGTTAACAAACTCTTCTAATAGTGATTCTATTTTTTGGCATTCTATCGGTAAACTGAAGATTTGTGTTTCTCTGCCCGATAAGATTATTATGTGTCTCTAAATAATATCTAGAAACTCTAGTGTGTTCCCTACTTATATGAATATTTTATCTGATTTCTGATTTGAATTCTGTTTTGACATCTGATCTGAAATCTGTTCTGATTCCTAACCTGGATTTTGTTTTGATATCTAATCTGAATTATGTTTTGATTTTTGATATCTCTGTTTACTGATGGAGAAATGTTTTATTTGGGGGTTTATTGTTGGAGGAAGATTATTTGCAGACTCCTCGGCTTTGTGCTCAGGGTCTAAATGGCATGTGCGGTTGGGTGTATGGTTATGGGAAACCTACATATTTATGATGTGAACGGATATATATATATATATATATATATATATATGTTTTAAAAGATCTGTATCTTTTTACTGGTTTTACGGGAACACACTAGAAAACCTATTCCGATCACTGGAACCTAGACATTCGAATATTTCCATCTGAAATGAATACTATCTGTTACTACCTGCGATATCAATGGACCTCAACTCAACCTAAAAATCTGTATATATCTGAACCAATAAGGAAATATATGTTTATCTGTATCTGGAAGTTCTTCAGCATCATCTGGTAGTTCTGTATTACTAAGCTTTCCGAAGCCCACTCTATTACTCAACATTGCAGGTTAAAAGAATTGTACCAGTACAACTATCGACATCAGTAAGGGAGTTCTTTCGGCGTTGTTGCAGAGTATGATACATGTGATTAGGGGGCATGTAATTGTATTTTGTTTTAATATTTGAGTCTGAAAATCTGTTTTATTTATGTATACTGATAAATCATTTTATAAGTTACATGTTTTAATAAAAGTTTAAATTTTCTGTTATTTTTACAGTGGGTCGCTCTGGTGGCCCTAGTGTGACACTCTAGATCGGAACGGGTTATCCCCATCGGTCTGAGGGGGTTGCATTTAGTGGTATCAGAGCTATGGTTGAGTAAATTTTTTTTTCAAGCTAGACCGGTCGATCGAATTTCTAAACTATGTCTGATCAGTACATGCCCCTAGACTAGAATTGTAGCTCTCTGAGCCGAAACTCTAGGGCTGAGTCCCTATCTGTAACGAGTAAACCGAAGTTTCTATCAGTTAAGGCTATACTTGTACAAAAAAAATACCAGTAACATCTGTCTAAACGCTATAAAGTACCTCGCGAGCCATGTGAGAGTTATTTATCTGAAAAATTTTGACTCGACTCTGGAAATGAAATTGGGGTATGCTACTGCTCTATGAGCCTATTCTCATGACAAAGACTGAATTGATTACTCAAGAAAATTTTTGTTCGGGTTCTTTTTTTGAAATGAGGAAAAGTTATGATAAGAATGTATGCTCAGCTGGTTAAGGATTAGTGGAGGATACGTACTTTTGTAAAAGCTACTTAAAGATATGAGAGAACTAATGGAAGTTTTATTTCTGTAATAATGTGACATGAATGAATTTCGAGTACGAAATTCTTTTAAGGAGGGGATAATTGTAACACCCCAATTTAAGGGCTAAATTTAAGAAATTATAAAGTGGTGAATTTAATTGGGATTTTGTAAGGAAATTAAGGATTAAATTGAAAATTTTCAAAGTTGGAAGACCATTTTAAGAAGTACAAGAAGTTAATTGACTAAATTCATGGTTTACCCATTTTTATTATGAGTTGAATTATAAACTCCCCTGTGCACAGGTTCAGCAGAAAAAAAATTTCAGTTTTCCCTCTCCAACAACCCTCTTTCCAACTCCGATCTACTCGCCGTCTAACCTCCGATCGACGAACCGAAACCGTCATCGTGTTCTTTTTCGACCGAGGAACAAAATCCCTCAAACCTTTTTTCGTGAATCATCACTGTTTATCGTTAATTTCAGTCGGAAGTATCGTCGATAATAACTCGATTTCAGTTGGTTTTTCGTCGATTCAGGACGATTCGATCATCCGTTTACGACACCTCATACACCATCGTGTTCCTTGCATCTTTCCGAGTCCACCAGTGTTCTCCATTTCACCGTCGTCGCCAATGCGTGGAGGGGTGAGACCGTCAAAGTTTCTGACGTTTCGGAATTGAGCTCTTCGCCGTTCAAAATTGTGAACCGAGCTTGGTAAGTGTCTCAAAATGCCTTAAAATAATTTTTAGGAATTTTTCTGAGAATTTTCCGACACCGTGTTACTGTTCACGCCCGCCACCCCCGAGAGTGAGCATCGTCTGGTTGTAATTAATTTCTGTTTGGGTGTTATTTGTGTAAAATTCGGGTATTCGTTTCGTAAATATTTATAGAAGGTGGCTGATTTTGTAATTAATTTCTGTTGGGGTGATATTTGTGTAAAATGGTCGACTGTTGACAGTTGACCGGTGTTGACCGCAATTGACCAGAACTTTGATCGGGTATTAAACGACCTTTGACTTTGACCGAGTATACCTATCCTGACGTTTTTCGACGTTCCAAATCCGATTATGTAATCTGTTTTTCAAAATTCGGACCCAAAGGCCTCCAAATTGCCAGTCAAACACGTTGGCTATGATTTTGACCGAAAATTTCAAATTTTTGAAAATACATATTTTATGCTTTTGACGTCCTGAATCCGAATCCGAAGTCCGTTTCGTTAAATTCAAACCCGATAAGCTATTTTTCACTGATTTATCATCTGATTCGATCTGTTTTTCAGAATTAAGCTCCGTTTTTTATGTAATTTCTGTTGATATGTATCCGAGGAAATATTTGAAAATGATTTCAAGATCGAGGGCATTCGAATGGAATTTAATGGTCGATCAGTATTGCATGGAAATCGAGGTATTACTTTACTACCTCTTTATGCTTTATGGAACATGTGAATATTGGTAAATGCTTGAATGGAAATGTTTGGCCTAATATGTATAATTAATGAAGTTCTACACTTGATTCTAATATAGTAAAAACTCGGTATCTGAATATGGCTCAGATGACTATTATAAGAATTGGAGGATAGTTGGAATTAAATTACAAGTTCTGGAATTAAGTGATAAAGGAATCGCCCATGAATTTTTAGATTATAATTTATCTCATTAATGGTACTTGAAGGATAAATTATGAGAAATTTCGATTTGGTAAAATTACGAAAATACCCTTATATTGTAGGATGACAAGAATTGTCTCTGGAAGATGGTTAATAACTCTGAAAAGACATATTGATCCGATATAATTACAGATGTGCATAAGAAATGATAGTTTTGTTTAGAAAATTTGGATAACTGATTTTTAACGCCAAAAAGGGTTTGCGCAAGATGCTAGAAGTTTGTTAAGGAATAATTTCAAGATCAGAGAATGTTCGAGAAAGTAATTAACCATAGGATCTTTAAATTATAATTATTTTCGTTAAGAGCTAATATCAAAATTATATGGTTAGGAAATTACGAAAATGCTCCTGAGAGGTAAAATAGTCCGAGTTGACCCTGAATGAGAAACTACTTTGAGGATTTGTACTTAACTCGATTAAGTACGAATTTGATTGTTAAGATCCTGACTTAGTGCAGAAAAATTCCTGATATTCCGTTTGTAAAATCGGAGAAGGCACTTTACTCGAAAATATTCGAGTTATAAGTAAATACCTGAAGAATGATTTATCAATGGTGCTCTTTTGTCAGAATTGTTTGAAAGGACTGAAGTAAATGATAAAATTAAATTAAATAATAAGACCAGATGGAAGGAAAAGATTGAAATACCGTATATCTGTAAAATGACCAAAATACCCCTGTAATGGAAATAACTCAAGATTATCAACAAGCTCAGGAATGATTGGATATCTTCGAGCTCTGAAATGAATGGAATAAAACGGATCACTATAATTACCAAAATACCCTTATGGCCTAGACTAAGTAGATGTTTTAAATTAATTAAGGAATCTAAGTATATATGGGTGTTGTACTCCCTTAAAAGTTATGGAACATAACTTAAGTGAGCCGATCAACCTTAATGATATGTCAGTACCTGAACGACATAGATATTATTCGAACGCGTGTTCGTCTTCTCAAGTTTGGTTCGATGATAATTTTGGAAATATTCAGCTCAGCAACTCTAGATCGCATTCAGTTCTAAGAATTTTCTATTTGTTCAACAAATCAACCACGAAGACCGAACTGAACAGAAATGAAGTACAATATGTATCCGAAATTCAGAAATGTCCGAAATTACTCCGGAAAATTCTGACGTAGTTGGAATAGACTTGACTACTAAATGAACTAGGTAACCTCAAGGACTGAGGATTAAGTAAGAGATTGGAATAAGCCTGAAAACTTGGATGAACTTACGTGATGTATCATCCCTATGGATTATGAACCACAAATCAAGTACGTTGGTATTTCCTGATATAATTGACACATGGAAATGAAATAAAGACCATTAGAATATCTATTAGTCTCCTTAAGATATGTTCAGTGATAACTCAGATGGTGATCTATGGATAAGAATATATGGTATTAAAGAGTAAATACTCTGGAAGGTTAATGAATTTGACAAGTTGACAAGTATTAGTTCTGGGAGCTATTCATCTGGAGTTGTTCGATAATTTGATCAATCAACATAGATTGTAAAGGCCCTGAATCTTCGTTATTCCTTATCAGCTCAAATCACTCTAGTCATGTATGAAAACATAAGTAACTCATATGTAAAGGATTTTGAAAACCCTTTGGATTACGTAGAGCTTCCGATAAATGTCCGAATAAGATAATCATGAAAAGCATATTATGAATAATTGATGATTTTGTCAGTTAACAAACTCTTCTAATAGTGATTCTATTTTTGGCATTCTATCGGTAAACTGAAGATTTGTGTTTCTCTGCCCGATAAGATTATTATGTGTCTCTAAATAATATCTAGAAACTCTAGTGTGTTCCCTACTTATATGAATATTTTATCTGATTTCTGATTTGAATTCTGTTTTGACATCTGATCTGAAATCTGTTCTGATTCCTAACCTGGATTTTGTTTTGATATATAATCTGAATTATGTTTTGATTTTTGATATCTCTGTTTACTGATGGAGAAATGTTTTATTTGGGGGTTTATTGTTGGAGAAAGATTATTTGCAGACTCCTCGGCTTTGTGCTCAGGGTCTAAATGGCATGTGCGGTTGGGTGTATGGTTATGGGAAACCTACATATTTATGATGTGAACGGATGAGGGTATATATATATATATATATATATATATATATGTTTTAAAAGATCTGTATCTTTTTACTGGTTTTACGGGAACACACTAGAAAACCTATTCCGATCTCTGGAACCTAGACATTCGAATATTTCAATCTGAAATGAATACTATCTGTTACTACCTGCGATATCAATGGACCTCAACTCAACCTAAAAATCTGTATATATCTGAACCAATAAGGAAATATATGTTTATCTGTATCTGGAAGTTCTTCAGCATCATCTGGTAGTTCTGTATTACTAAGCTTTCCGAAGCCCACTCTATTACTCAACATTGCAGGTTAAAAGAATTGTACCAGTACAACTATCGACATCAGTAAGGGAGTTCTTTCGGCGTTGTTGCAAAGTATGATACATGTGATTAGGGGGCATGTAATTGTATTTTGTTTTAATATTTGAGTCTGAAAATCTGTTTTATTTATGTATACAGATAAATCATTTTATAAGTTACATGTTTTAATAAAAGTTTAAATTTTCTGTTATTTTTACAGTGGGTCGCTCTGGTGGCCCTAGTGTGACACTCTAGATCGGATCGGGTTATCCCCATCGGTCTGAGGAGGTTGCATTTAGTGGTATCAGAGCTATGGTTGAGTAAATTTTTTTTTTCAAGCTAGACCGGTCGATCGAATTTCTAAACGATGTCTGATCAGTACATGCCCCTAGACTAGAATTGTACCTCTCTGAGCCGAAACTCTAGGGCTGAGTCCCTATCTGTAACGAGTAAACCGAAGTTTCTATCAGTTAAGGCTATACTTGTACAAAAAAAAATACCAGTAACATCTGTCTAAACGCTATAAAGTACCTCACGAGCCATGTGAAAGTTATTTATCTGAAAAATTCTGACTCGACTCTGGAAATGAAATTGGGGTATGCTACTGCTCTATGAGCCTATTCTCATGAAAAAGACTGAATTGATTACTCAAGAAGTTTTTGTTCGGGTTCTTTTTTTTGATATGAGGAAAATTTATGATAAGAATGTATGCTCAGCTGGTTAAGGATTAGTGGAGGATCCGTACTTTTGTAAAAGCTACTTAAAGATATGAGAGAACTAATGGAAGTTTTATTTCTGCAATAATGTGACATGAATGAATTTCGAGGACGAAATTCTTTTAAGGAGGGGATAATTGTAACACCCCAATTTAAGGGCTAAATTTAAGAAATTATAAAGTGGTGAATTTAATTAGGATTTTGTAAGGAAATTGAGGATTAAATTGAAATTTTTCAAAGTTGGCAGACCATTTTAAGAAGTGCAGGAAGTTCAGTGACTAAACTCATGGTTTACCCATTTTTATTATGAGTTGAATTATAAACTCTCCCGTGCACAGGTTCAACAACAAAAAAATTTCCAGTTTTCCCTCTCCAACAACCCTCCTTCCAACTCCGATCTACTCGTCGTCCGACCTTCGATCGACGAACCGAAACCACCATCGTGTTCGTTGTCGACCGAGGAACAAAATCCCTCAAACCTTTCGTCGTGAATCATCGCCGTTCGTCGTTAATTTCAGTCGAAAGTATCGTCGGTAATAACTCGATTTCAGTTGGTTTTTCGTCGATTCACAACGATTCGGTCATTCGTTTACGACACCTCCTACACCATTGTGTTCCTTGCATCATTCCGAGTCCACCGGTTTTCTCCGTCTCTCCATCGTCACCGGCGCGTAGAGGGGTGAGACCGTCAAAGTTTCTGATGTTTTGGAATCGAGATCTTCGCCATTCCAAATTGTGAACCGAGCTTCGTAAGTGTCTCAAAATGCCTTAAAATAATTTTTAGGAATTTTTCTGAGAATTTTCCGACACCGTGTTACAAATCACGCGTCCCACGCGCCACCCCCGAGAATAGGCATCGTCTGGTTGTAATTAATTTCTGTTTGGGTGCTATTTGTGTAAAATTCGGGTGTTAGTTTCGTAAATATTTATAGAAGGTGGCTGATTTTGTAATTAATTTCCATTAGGGTGATATTTGTGTAAAATGGTCGACTGTTGACCGTTGACCGACGTTGACCAGAACTTTTACCGGCTTTGACCGGACATTAAACGACCTTTGACTTTGACCGATTATACCTATCCTGACGTTTTTCGACGTTCCAAATCCGATTCCGTAGTCCGTTTTTCGAAATTCGGACACGAAGGCCTCGAAATTGCCAGTCAAACCCGTTGAATTTGATTTTGACCTAAAATTTCAAATTTTCAAAAAGTTATATTTTATGCTTTCGACGTCCTGAATCCGAATCCGAAGTCCGTTTCACCAAATTCAAACCCAGTAAGCTGTTTTTCATTGATTTATCATCCGATTCGATCCGTTTTTCAGAATTAAGCTCTGTTTTTTTATGTAATTTCTATTGATATGTATCCAAGGAAATATTGGAAAATGATTTCAAGATCGAGGGCGTTCGAATGGAATTTAATGGTCGATCAGTATTACACAAAAATCGAGGTAATATTTTACTACATCTTTATGCTTTATGGAACATGTGAATATTGGTAAATGCATGAATGTAAATGTTTGGTCTAATATGTGTGATTAATGAAGTTCTACACTTGTTTCTATTATAGTAAAAACTTGGTATCTGAATATGGTTCAGATGACTATTATAAGAATTGAAGGACAGTTGGAATTAAATTTCAAGTTCTGGAATTAAGTGATAAAGGAATCACCCATGAATTTGTAGATTATAATTTATCTCATTAAAGGTACTTGAAGGATAAATTATGAGAATATTTCGATTAGGTAAAATTACGAAAATACCCTTATATTGTAGGATGAAAAGAATTGTCTCTGGAAGATGGTTAATAACTCTAAAAAGACATATTGATCCGATATAATTACATATGTGCATAAGAAATGATAGTTTTGTTTAGAAAATTTGGATAACTGGTTTTTAACGCCAAAAATGGTTTGCGCAAGATGCTAGAAGTTTGTTAAGGAATAATTTCAAGATCAGAGAATGTTCGGGAAAGCAATTAACCATAGGATATTTAAATAATAATTATTTTCGTTAAGAGCTAATATCGAAATTATATGGTTATGAAATTACGAAAATACCCCTGAGAGATAAAATAGTTCGAGTTGACCCTGAATGAGAAACTACTTTGAGGATTTGTACTTAACTCGATTAAGTACGAATTTGATTGTTAAGATCCTGACTTAGTGCAGAAAAATTCCGGATATTCCGTTTGTAAAATCGGAGAAGGCACTTTACTCGAAAATATTCGAGTTATAAGTAAATACCTGAAGAATGATTTATCAATGGTGCACTTTTTCCAGAATTATTTGAAAGGACTGAAGTAAATGATAAGATTAAATTAAATAATAAGACCAGATGGAAGGAAAAGATTGAAATATCGTATATCTGTAAAATGACCAAAATACCCCTGTAATGGAAATAACTCAAGAATATCACCAAGCTCGGGAATGATTGGATATCTTCGAGCTTTGAAATGAATAGAATAAAACGGATCACCATAATTACCAAAATACCCTTATGGCCTAGACTAAGTAGATGTTTTAAATTAATTAAGGAATCCAAGTATATATGGGTGTTGTACTACCCTTAAAAGTTATGGAACATAACTTAAGTGAGCCGATCAACCTTAATGATATGTCAGTACCTGAACGACATAGATATTATTTGAACGCGTGTTCGTCTTCTCAAGTTTGGTTCAATGATAATTTTGGAAATATTCAGCTCAACAACTCTAGATCGCATTCAGTACTAAGAATTTTCCATTTGTTCGACAAATCAACCACGAAGACCGAACTGAACTGAAAGAAAGTACAATATGTATCCGAAATTCAGAAATGTCCGGAATTACTCTGGAAAATTCTGACGTAGTTGAAATAGACTTGAATGCTAAATGAACTAGGTAACCTCAATGACTGAGGATTAAGTAAGAGATTGGAATAAGCCTGAAAACTCGGATGAACTTACGTGATGTATCATCCCTATGGATTATGAACCACAAATCAAGTACGTTGGTATTTCCTGATATAGTTGACACATGGAAATGAAATAAAGACCATTAGAATATCTGTTAGTCTCCTTAAGATATGTTCAGTGATAACTCAGAAGGTGATCTATGAATAAGAATATTTGATATTAAAGAGTAAATACTCTGGAAGGTTAATGAATTTGAAAAATTGACAAGTATTAGTTCTGGGAGCTATTCATCTGGAGTTTTTCGATAATTTGATCAATCAACATAGATTGTAAAGGCCCTGAATCTTCGTTATTCCTTATCAGCTCAAATCACTCTAGTCATGTATGAAAACATAAGTAACTCATATGTAAAGGATTTTGAATACCCTTCGGATTACGTAGAGCTTCCGATAAATGTCCGAATAAGATAATCATGATAAGCATATTATGAATAATTGATGATTTTGTCAGTTAACAAACACTTCTAATAGTGATTCTAATTTTCAGTATTCTATCGGTAAACTAAAGATTTGTGTTTCTCTGCCCGATAAGATTATCATGTATCTCTAAATAATATCTGGAAACTCTAGTGTGTTCTCTACTTATATGAATATTTTATCTGATTTCTGATTTGAATTCTGTTTTGACATTTGATCTGAAATCTGTTCTGATTCCTAACCTGGATTCTGTTCTGATATCTGATCTGAATTATGTTTTGATTTTTGATATCTCCGTTTACCGACGGAGAAATATTTTATCTGGGGGTTTATTGTTGGAGGAAGATTATTTGCAGACTCATCGACTTTGTGCTCAGGGTCTAAATGGCATGTGCGATTAGGTGTATGGTTCTGGGGAACCTACACATTTATGATGTGAACGGATGGAGGTATATATATATATATATGTTTTAAAAGATCTGTATCTTTTTACTTGTTTTACGGGAACACACTAAAAAACCTATTCTGGTCTCCGGAACCTAGACATCCGAAATATTTTCATCTGAAATGAATACTATCTGTTACTACCTGCGATATCAATGGACCTCAACTCAGCCTAAAAATCTGTAGATATCTGAACCAATAAGGAAATGTATGTTTATCTGTATCTTCAAGTTCTTCAGCATCATCTGGTAGTTCTGTATTACTGAGCTTTCCGAAATTCACTCTATTACTCAATATTGCAGGTTAAAAGAATTGTACCAGTACAGCTATCGACATCATTAAGGGAGTTCTTCCGGCGTTGTTGCAGAGTATGGTACATGTGATTAGGGGGCATGTAATTGTATTTTGTTTTAATATTTGAGTCTGAAAATATGTATTATTTTTGTATACTGATAAATCATTTTATAAATTACATGTTTTAATAAAAGTTTAAATTTTCCGCTATTTTTACAGTGGGTCGTTCCGATGGTCCTAATGTGACCCTCCAGATCGGATCGGGTTATCCGCATCGATCTGAGAGGGTTACAGTATACGATAAGGCATACTGCACTGAATCATCTACAATCTTCAGCCCATAAGAGGAAGTAATTACAGCAAACGAAGCCAACTGAGTGCTAGCTATTAGAGTGCATTTCTGTTCTTCACTTCCATTTTCAACTAAAAGTTGCACGCCAATAATATTATTTAATTTTGTATTTACTTAAATAGAGATTTTCTTTTACAACAAAGAATAGCTATAAATATTTTTTAATAAAAAAATTAAGAAACCAAAGGACAATTAAAGTCGAGCATACTTCTCCGCACCTTTTGCCTTGAAAGAATTCACATAGGCGCAAAAAGCATGTGCCTCATCAAAGGTGCCTTGTCTGAAGGGGAAAAGCCACTTTGCTCGTTTACGTTGTGCCATAGTGCCTTGGCATATGCCTCGACAATACTGACAGGGAGTGCACAAAGCACAATCTAAACTAATGACAACCAACACAAAATTTATAAACAAGTTATATAAGAATTCTGACCTGTAACATAGGTGGTCTCGGTGTTATTTTTTTATCTTTAGCAGTTTGGGGACCATTTACAAAGATAAGAGCCAACTCTCCATGAGCCGCGACTGCTCTTGCTTGTGCCTCTTTTATTTTCATCTCTTCTTTTCTCTTTCTTGTTTCTATGTCAATAGGTGCAACTCCAGTATCCACAAGGACGCATCTGAAAATGCATCATATTTGATATGCACTGCAGAATTACTACTCTGTCTGTCCAGCATTCCAGAAACTGGTAAAAACGAGGAATAGGGGCATCAACCATCATGAAATTGAGCATTATGAATAGAGCTTTTGATGCCTTAAGTGACATAAATGCTCTAATGGGAATCGATTTCATTATATTGCTTAAAGAAGGAAAGAAGGGGATAATTATTCAGCAAAGCAATGTAAATCTCAACTAGACAAGTAAAGTTCCATAAACTTAATCGTCCTTTAATCATTTCCATTTCGAAGAGGCTATAACAGGCATAAATCATTTTTCATTAAAAAACGGATTTACGAAAATGAGGAAAATAAAAAAGTGGAGAAAACCAAGAATTCCAACTAAAATATAAATAAAGATTCTGAAAGTAACTGCATCTTACTCGATTGTAGTTGGTGTAGCCACAAATAATTGTCTCTTTTGCAAAACTGCTCCAGTGGCATAAGCAATTGCAATATCTCCAAGGTATCTAAACTGGGGGCGCAATGTACAGATGACAATATAATGCTGATAAGAAAAAGCACAGTACTCAACGGTTTGGTCCCAAGCAATCCATTGTGGCTGAGTGAGAAGATTACCAACTGGTTGAGAAGTTTCCCAACAGCATATTATCAATTCAATCAATTATTATGCTACATGTTATCTTTGTCTTCTTATGGTCAAACTAAAATATGCACAAAAATACAGTGAATATTAGGCAACATAAACACTATTTCTGTTAAAAGTCAAATAATTTAGGCACCAAATTAGGCATCAAATGGTGCTTTGTCAAAGTCAAAAATTAGGCACCTAATTTTTGTTGAAATTGGGTAATGGGATAATTAATTTTAGTCATTGTAATTTAGGGTATTTATAAGATTAGTCCTTAAGTTTCAACTATAAATACCCTAGCTCATTTAGCTTTAAAATCATCCCAAAGCATTCTAGCTTTCTTCTAATACTAGAAAGAATTTAGAGAGTTTCTTGAGAGTTGTTTTCTCCTTTTTATCAAGAGAAAATTATCATTGTTTTCTCCTTGGTAGATCGAGAGAGGTTGTAATTCCTATTTTTTCATAGTGAAATTCTTCTACCGTTGCCCGTGGTTTTTACCCTAAATTGTTTTAGGGGTTTTCCACGTAAATTTTGTGTCTCTTTTATCTTTATTTTTATTTTCTCAAATTATCAGTTGCGATTTTGCTCTATCCGATAGCCGTCTTCCGCAACAATTGGTATCAGAGCCAGATTTGAGTGTGTAATATCTGCTTATTGTCTTTGTGGTTGCCACCAAAAGTTGGATCCTCTAACATAAGAAAGTAAGAAGGTATTACCCATTCTTTGAAGGTTCCAGAGAACTATTCACGATAGTGAAATAGTGGGAGCTATCCGTAAAAGAAACTATGGCAACGAAATTTGATATTGAAAAATTTAATGGGAGAAATTTCTCATTGTGGAAATTGAAGATGAATGTCATTCTAAGGAAAGACGGGTGTCTAGCGGCTATCAATGAAAGGCCGGTGGATTTCACAGATAACATCAAATGGAACGAGATGGACGGGAATGCTATGGCAAACTTTCATCTAGCATTAGCAGATGAAGTATTGTCAAGCATCGAGGAGAAGAAGACATCTAAGGAGATATAGGATCATCTCACCAAATTGTACGAGGCCACATCGCTGCACAATAAAATTTTCCTTAAGAGGAAATTGTACACTCTCCGTATGCCAGAATCTACTTCAGTGACGGAGCACTTAAATACACTGAACACCTCATTTTCTCAGCTTACATCCTTAAGCTGTAAAATAGAAGAACAAGAACGTGCTGAACTTCTACTTCAAAGTCTACTGGATTCGTATGATCAACTCATCATCAACTTGACAAACAGTAATGTCACTAGTCTAGTCTTTGATGATGTTGCAGCTGCTGTTCTACAAGAAGAAAATATGCGCAAGAACAAGGAAGACAGACAAGTAAATCTGTAACAAGAAGAAGTGTTGACAACGATGACAACGATGAGAGGGAGATCAACAGAACGTGGCCAAAGCAGCAGTCACAAACATGGTAGATCGAAGTCGAGGAGCAAGAAGAATTTAAAGTGTTACAACTGTGGAAAGAAGGGTCATTTGAAGAAGGATTGTTGGAGTCTAAATAAAAACTCCAATCCACAAGGCAATACCGCAAACACTTCAGATGATGGAGATGCTCTATGCTGTGAAGCGTCAACCACCATGGAAGGAAGAAAACGATTTGCAGATATATGACTCATTGATTTGGGAGCAACATATCACATGACCTCAAGAAGAGAATGGTTCCATCATTATGAACTTGTCTTAGGAGGATCTGTTTATAGTTGCAATGAGCATGCCTTAGAGATCGTTGGCGTGGGAACCATCAAATTGAAGATGTATGACGGAACAATTAAAGTTGTTCGAGATGTGCGGCACGTGAAAGGCCTGAAGAAAAATTTATTATCATACGGATTGTTGGATAATAATGCAAGCAAGATTGAAACACGGAAATGAATCATGAAGGTGTTTCGTGGAGCGCTTGTGGCGCTGAAAGGCGAAAAAATAGCTGCAAACTTGTACATGCTGAAGGGAGAGACTTTGGTAGAAGCAAAAGCCTCTGTTGCCTCATGTAGTTCAGATTCGGCAATGCTATGGCATCAGAAACTTGGACACATGTCAGAACAAGGAATGAAAGTCCTTGTGGAGCAAAAGCTACTTCTAGGCTTAACAAATGTATCACTTCCTTTGTGTGAGCATTGCATAACAAGTAAGCAGCACCGGTTGAAATTCAACACATCAAATTCTAGAGGCAAAAGTGTTCTAGAATTAGTTCCCTCTGACGTATGGCAAGCACCAGTAACGTCCCTAGGTGGAGCAAAATACTTTGTCTCATTTATTGATGACTACTCCAGGAGATGTTGGGTGCACCCTATTAAGAAGAAGTCAGACGTATTTTCAACTTTCAAAAACTTCAAAGCGCGGGTGGAACTTGATTCTGGAAATAAGATCAAGTGTTTCAGAACAGATAATGGAGGAGAATACACAAGCGAAGAATTTGATGACTTTTGCAGGAAAGAAGACATCAAAAGACAGTTCACAGTGGCGAACACTCCTCAACAAAATGGAGTGGCAGAGCGGATGAACAGAACCTTGTTAGAAAGAACAAGAGCAATGTTGAGGGATGCAGGCCTAGAAAAATCATTCTGGGCAGAAGCAGTCAATACCGCCTGTTATTTGGTGAATCGAGCTCCATAAACTGCAATAGAGCTGAAGACACCAATGGAGATGTGGACTGGAAAACCAGCTGATTATTCAAACCTCCATATATTTGGAAGTATAGTGTACGTGATGTACAACTCCCAAGAAATTTCAAAGTTGGATCCAAAATCCAGAAAATGCAAATTCTTGGGGTATGCTGATGGAGTAAAGGGGTATCGCTTGTGGGATCCCACTGCCCGCAAAGTGATCATTAGTAGAGATGTTATCTTTGTAGAAGATAAACTACAAAGAAAAGAAGACGATGATAGCGCTGAAAAGTCAGAGACTACTCAGATACATGTGGAAAAAGAGTTTGAAGAAGAAGATTCTTCTGAAGCAGAACCAGCACATGATGAACAAGAACCAGAGAGTTCTGATGCTCCAACAACTCGTCAATTAGATCGTGTGAGAAGACGTCCCAATTGGCACTCAGATTATGTTATAGAATGTAATATTGCATACTACCTTTTAACAGAGGACAGTGAGCCATCAACATACCAGGAGGCAATAAACAGCTCAGATGCTTCACTGTGGATGATGGCGATGCAAGAAGAAATCGAAGCCCTTCATAAAAATAATACATGGGATCATGTGCCACTACCACAAGGAAGGAAGCCAATTGGTAACAAATGGGTCTTCAAAATCAAGCGAAATGGTGACGATCAAGTTGAGAGGTATCGTGCAAGACTGGTGGTCAAAGGATATGCTCAAAAATAAGGTATTGATTTCAATGAAATATTTTCTCATGTGATTCGACTAACAACAGTTCGAGTAGTTTTGGCAATATATGCTACATTGAACTTACATCTAGAGCAGCTAGATGTTAAAACAACTTTTCTTCATGGAAATCTTGAAGAAGAAATTTATATGCTCCAGCCTGAAGGTTTTGAAGAAAAAGAAAAGAAGAACTTGGTTTGCAGGTTGAACAAATATCTATACGGACTAAAGCAGGCGCCAAGGTGTTGGTATAAGAGATTTGATTCCTTCATTATGTGCCTTGGATACAACAGACTTAATGCAGACCCTTGTGCTTATTTCAAGAGGTCTGGTGATAACAATTTTGTTATATTACTGTTGTATATAGATGACATGTTGGTTGCAGGACCCAACAAAGATTATATTAAAGAATTGAAGGCACAACTGGCTAGGGAATTTGAAATGAAGGACTTGGGATCAGCAAACAAGATTCTAGGGATGCAAATTCACCGAGACAGAAGTAATAGGAAGATTTGGCTTTCACAAAAGAATTACTTGAAGAAGATCTTGTCACGATTCAGCATGCAAGATTGTAAGCCAATTTCTACCCTCTTTCTATTAACTTCAAATTATCCTCCAGTATGAGTCATAGTAATGAAGAAGAGAGGATGGAGATGTCTCGAGTACCGTATGCATCAGCAGTGGGAAGTTTAATGTTCGCTATGATATGCACAAGACCAGACATTGCACAAGCAGTGGGAGTGGTTAGTTGGTACATGGCGAATCCAGGCAAAGAGCATTGGAATACAGTGAAGAGGATCCTGAGATACATCAAAGGAACCTCAAATGTTGCATTATATTACGGAGGATCAAACTTACTAATAAATGGTTATGTAGATTCTGACTATGCAGGGGATTTGGATGAAAGCAAATCTACTACAGGATATGTGTTCAAAGTTGCTGGTGGAGCTGTAAGCTGGGTTTCAAAATTGCAGTCAGTTGTGGCTACGTCCACAACAGAGGCAGAATATGTAGCAGCTACACAAGCCAGTAAAGAAGCAATTTGGTTGAAGATGCTATTGGAGGAGCTTAGGCACAATCAAGAGTATGTCTCTATGTTTTGTGACAGTCAAAGCGACTTGCATCTAGCAAGGAATCCAACATTTCATTCAAAGACAAAACACATACGAGTTCAGTACCATTTCATTCGTAAAAAGGTTGAAGAAGGGACAGTAGATATACAGAAGATTCATACCAAAGACAACATAGCAGATTTCATGATGAAGGCGATCAACACTGATAAATTTACCTGGTGCCGATCCTCTTGCAGCCTGGCGAAAATATAAGCAACATAAAGGTACAAGGTAGAAATAATGGTGTGAAGATATGATTATTCAAATCAAATCTTCAAGTGTGAGATTGTTAAAAGTCAAATAATTTAGGCACCAAATTAAGCACCAAATGGTGCTTTGTCAAAGTCAAAAATTAGGCACCTAATTTTTGTTGAAATTGGGTAATGAGATAATTAATTTTAGTCATTGTAATTTAGGGTATTTATAAGATTAGTCCTTAAGTTTCAACTATAAATACCCTAGCTCATTTAGCTTCAAAATCATCCCAAAGCATTCTAGCTTTCTTTCAATACTAGAGAGAATTTAGAGAGTTTCTTGAGAGTTGTTTTCTCCTTTTTATCAAGAGAGAATTATCATTGTTTTTTCCTTGGTAGATCGAGAGAGATTGTAATTCCTATTTTCTTATAGTGAAATTCTTCTATCGTTGCCCGTGGTTTTTACCCTAAATTTTTTAGGGGTTTTCCACGTAAATTTTGTGTCTCTTTTATCTTCATTTTTATTTTCTCAAATTATCAGTTGCGATTTTACT
Source organism: Hibiscus syriacus (assembly GCF_006381635.1). NCBI lineage: Eukaryota > Viridiplantae > Streptophyta > Magnoliopsida > Malvales > Malvaceae > Hibiscus > Hibiscus syriacus. Next base: position 1,391,891 of record NW_024063176.1, read on the forward strand.
CTATCCGATAGCCGTCTTCCGCAACAATTTCAACTTTCAACCTTAAGCAAAACTTCTACTTAAAGGAATTTTCTTAAGTCAGTTTTGATTATTTGTTATCTTGGTTTTGAAGTTCTCAAATAAGTATACGATTAAGAGCTATGAGCAAAAGCACATCAATCATATCAATATATGGAGGAAAATCTAATAAAGTTTAGCAATTTTGTGAAGCAAACCTATTGGCGTCGATTATTTGCACCTGAAAAACTGAAAGTTTTGAGGCACTGCCTTAGCGGTAGATCTCTGAGAAGAAAATCCATCATCATAAGAACCACTACTTCCATATCCTGACGATAGCAGAGTGAATTGTTGAAGAACCAGGGGTAACTGTACGAGGTATTCGATAGGCAATACCAAACAGTGCCTCTCCATACGGGCCAGTGACCTGGTAGAGAAATTTACAAGTTACGAGAGGAGTCTAACCGTGTGCAATTCAGAAAAAAAATGGAGGGTACTGAGAAACACATCTAAATCTAACAATATGAAATCCTATCAGTGCTATTTAATGATGGAAGTATAATTCTTTCAGTAAATCTTTGAAAATTGTGGAAATAGCTGGCAGCAGCGAGAAATATCATCTATCCAGTGTTTCTTCCCTCATTAAAAGAAAACAAAATAATTTTGTTGAAAGAAACATAATCTGTATAAAAAAAAGTATTCACTTCTCGGCAAATCATCTCTCATATTTGAAGAGCTGATGCATCCCGAATGAATCTGATTCTACTGAAATGAACTAACAGATGAATTAAGCAAGGAAATTAAGATACCGGCTCACTGCAGGTACCTATGGACCTCCTTAATATGTTCGACGTTCCATCATCCAGCAAAATGCGAACTTGAACATTAGCAAAAGCAGAGTTAGCTGCTGCTGCTGCCTGAGCTGCCGCCACCGCTGCAGCTGCTTCTTTAGCTTTTCTTGATGAACTTCCCTTGTGAATAATGGTCATTCTCGGAGGTACTGTGGACTCTAATATAGCAAATCTGTCAGAGCATGTATCCCAAGCCAGAAGCTTAGCACTTCCTGAATCAACAATGGACCAACCGCTGACCTTGTAGATTGAGAAATGAAGAATATCAGGCCACACAATTGCAACATACCTGCACAGAAGTTCTTCGGTAAGATTGTAAGAATGATGCCTCAATTTAAAGTAGAATGGTTCAAGGACAGCATATTCCAGCTGAAATTTCTCCCGACACTCTTTAACCTGAAAGGTACAAGAGCATAGTGTTCTAATCTGAGAGGAAAGAAAAAGAGGAACTAACTATTCAAATTGCAGATGAAATAGCATGTACACAGAGGCAAAATTTTGATGTATGTCCACATCCAAAAAATCATCTACCACCCTATTGTTGAAACAGGCACTCAGTTAAGCAACAAATCCAGAAGAGGATTTCTCATTCAGTTGAAGTGAAAGGAAAGAGAACAGAGAGCAAAGGAAATGGGGATATTTGAGCCATACAGAGCAATAGGATACATAACCTGCGGAGTTCCCTTCTCCGTTCAGCGATTGGGCACCGAAACTTTCGTCACTGTCACCGTTGGCAAAGCTTTTCAGATTTACAACGTCAGTACCAATCTTTCCTTCTTCTTTGTTTTTTCTTTCAACAATGTGAAGTTATTCATCTCCTCACTTTCAGCTTCCTTTTGCAGTGCTCCAAGTTCAATCTGGTGCTTATTGGTGAGATTTTTTCTTTTTCTTTTTTAATTTCAGCTTTTGGTTAAAAGCTGGTTTTCTCCTAATGCTGTTATGTAGGTCCTCAATTACCCAAGAAGATTCGAGCTCTTGCTTCGTACCGTGATTACACGTTTGCCGCCTACGGGACTGATATTGGTGTATTTAAACGAGCTCACCAGATTTATCTTTAGTCTTTTGTTTATTTCTCACTGTCTTGTATTATTTATGTAGACCTAGTTTTTACCCTTAAAATTTTGTTCTTTTGGATTTTGGTGGTAAGATTAATTCATGTGCAGGTAGCAAATTGGCGCAGGCACAGTGCTAAAGTCAACTTATTGCTTTTATTCGGGGATCACATTCTAGGTGTAGACGCTGATGGCAGTGTTTTCATATGGTCGTTTAAAGGAATTGATGATAATCTTGCTCCAATTGGACATATCAAGATAGATGCCAAATTCACTCCTACTTGTATAATGCATCCAGAACTTACTTAAACAAGGTAACATTCCCCGCTTTGTTGCTAATATGGTACTAGGTGAATTTTAAATGTTATGATAAAATGGACATGTAGAACTAAGAAGAGTTTGAACAGGTTCTTATTGGGAGCCAGGAAAGTCCTTTGCAGCTTTGGAACATCAGCACAAAAAAGAAACTTTATGAATTCAAGGGATGGAATTCCGGTGTCTGCAGTTGTGTTTCATCACCTGCACTAGATTTTATTGCTGTTGGTTGTGCTGATGGAACAATTCATGTTCACAATATACGTTATGACGAAGAAGTTGTAACATTTAAACATTCTGCAAGAGGCACTGCCACTGCCTTATCTTTCAGCACAGGTATTTTCATTATGGACCTTTTTTGAGCGCCTTTCCTGATCTTGGGCTTGCTTTTTCTGTTGATATGTTGGAATTTGCTTAGGCTGCAGTAGGGGTAATTGAGCCAAGCCAGCACATGGCAGAATTGAACTTGGTCAAGCATTATTTTCTTCTGCTTGGGTGTGTCACAAAAAATAATCCAGCTACTCAAGCTGAAGTCACTTAGACTCAATAACTTCAATTTTAAACAGTGGTAGATGTGTACAGTAGGGCTTTTGCCTGGCATTTTCTATTAGAGAAATACCTGTTTACTCAAGCCCATCACCGTGCATATTTATACTGATGTCTGTTCTATATTCTGCAGATGGACAGCCCCTTCTAGCATCCGGAGGTTCTTCTGGCGTGATAAGCATATGGAATCTTGAGAAGAAAAGGCTTCAAACAGTCATAAGAGAGGCTCATTGAATTCAATTATTTCACTTCACTTTTTTGCTAATGAGCCTGTATTAATGAGTTCATCAGCTGACAACTCAATTAAGGTAATGATTAATGTACTTTTAATCTTTTTCCCTCTCTAGTTATTTGATTAAATTTTATGTCTATGAAGTTTTAAGTGGTTAAAGTGAGTGAACATGCTGCATATGCATTTAGTTGTGTAATATCACAAGTGATAATAAAAATATTTGAGGTTTGAAACTATCTTGTATCATATTCAATGTTTCAGAACTATGGCATGAATATTGTTGGGATTTATTTGAAATTTGACCTTACACTAATCTATCCTATGCATATCGCCAAGTCTGATTCTTCCCCTTCCTAACCAAGAGGTTCTGTGCATGCTTGCTATATTCTTTTTCCCCCTCTTTTCAGGTCAGTGTGGTCTTTGCACTGTGGTCTATGCTGCACATGCTCATTTCTGATATTGGGAAATGCACTTCTGATATTTTATTTTTTTGCCTTTGCAGATGTGGATATTTGACACAAGTGATGGAGATCCTCGTCTCTTGCGGTTTCGAAGTGGACACAGTGCTCCTTCACTTTGCATCAGGTAATGGCACTCCATGAATTTCATCCATGTGCAACTTTCTACGTATTCATTTCACCCCTAATATCTTTAACAATTAAAAGTGTATTAGAATGTTATTGCGAATAAGGTTAATACAATTCAAGAACGGTACCTGCTAAATTATCTTGCAGTACTTCGCCATATGACCTCTTAAATTTTAATATTAAATTATCTAGCCCGCACTTCAGTTATTTCAAAACTTTTCTCTGGGAGATCATTTGCACGTGAAATACCTAATTGGAATTTTACCTACTTTGGTAGGTTCTATGCCAATGGAAGGCATATCCTGTCTGCTGGCCAAGACCGTGCTTTTCGCCTTTTCTCTACCATCCAGGTTTGGCATCTATAATCAGGAGTTTTCTCTTCATGAATTTTGATATGCACGATGTTTCTGATTGACCATTGTTTGAACTTATATTCACCTCAGTGGGACCTTTTTTTTACAAGTTTGCAGTTTCTGAGTGTTGTTTGGTGGCAATGATATATTTTTTTTATAAGAAGTGGAGGCCTCGTTAAAACTCCCTTCATGATTATTAAAACACCCTAAGGTGTTCCATAATCAGCGGGAGGAGGAAAAAAGTGCCTCAAATTTTATTAATAAAAGATCAGTACATAGTATGTGAATACAACCAAGCTCACCCCCCTTACAAAAGAAAATCCGTAAACCAAAAGAAAAACATCCCAAACACCAACTCCCAATCTTAGCCAATACCAGACTTTGCTAAACCGTCTGCCTCAACATTTGCTGGCCTAGTTACCCAACGAATAAAACCCTCTAATTTTCTTAACCTATCAGCAATTTCCTTAGAAATAATAACATACAAACTTGAACGTTTATCCAAATTCTTAATCCACTCCACTGACGACTTACTATCACTCTCGATGATCAAACGTTTCTTGTAACACCACCGAGAAGATTCAAAGAAAATTAAACCCTGTTTAATAGCCTTTAATTCCATTAAAGAAGGAGGTCCCGGACCAGCAGCTTCTTGAAAAGAACCTAGAACCGAGCCAGCTTCATCTCTTAAAATCCCGTCTAATCCACTTGTCTTCCAATCACCATTGACAGAAGCATCCACATTCAACTTTAGAAAACCCTTAGGGGGAGGGGACCAAGAAATCTGTTTAATTATCTGGTTCTTTGGAGCCGTACAAATATCTCCAAGAGAGGGATCATTGATGAGGGAATCCTTTGAGATGGAGACGTTGAATTTAGATAAAGCAATGATGTATTTAATCAGATAACACATACCCCTTGATCTCATTATAATGTTCCATGCTTGTTTAGTACAACGTTCAGTTCTTTCTGATTGATAAAATTGTCTGAGCTAGATCTGGACTTGAATGTGATATAAGCCTTTTTTTCTGATTCTAAGACCTGATAAAATCCTTTATTTATCTAATCTGTAATTTGAAAAGAGCTTTGGTTCCTGGGTATACTACTTACAGTTTGTTCTTATTCTCACCCTCCATCCATGGATTTCTATATATACATTCTACATCACAATTAATATAATTTTCTAGTTGGTCAAAACTTGTCAACTCTGTTGTGATAAGGATCAGCAAAGCAGAGAGCTGTCGCAAACATATCGAAGCGAGCCAAGAAACTAAGAATGAAGGTATGGCTGGGATGAAATGTTGATACTTTTCTGGCTAAATTAGCATGGACACCTCAATACTTTTATATGCAGATATTACTAATTTCTTCTGCAACTGTTCCAATTTTTGTTGAGTGATCTCTTTCTTCAGCTTGGTTTCATATTTTTCAATTTCAGGAGGAACTAAAATTAAAGCCTGTTATCACATTTGATTGTGGTATGATCTGCTATATGCTCTTTTATCATTTAAATATGTTTTTTTATGTCAAAGTGATCCAAGTTTTGCTGTTGCGCTCTCTCTTTCATTAAAAAAAGCTGAAATCAGGGAACGGGATTGGTGCAATGTGGTTACATGCCATATGGATACCGAACAGGCATATGTGTGGAGACTTCAAAATTTTGTGATTGGTGAGCATATTCTGAGACCATGTCCTGAAAGTCCCACACCTGTGAAGGTTATGCTCAATCTAATTCCTACCATTTAGTATTTGTTTATTTCCATAAGTTTTATGCATTGATATTTCTATTTTCCTGCTCCAAATGCAGTGAATACATTCAATGCTCTTGTATTTATAGAATATAGCCTAGACGGTGTAATTATTCCTCTTCATTTAAAACGTTAATTAAACCATTCATAGATGAGAAAGCCCTGCTATGAACTAGTTTTTCTTCAACTATATGAATTGTAACTGATGATTTTTTTCTTCTGGTTACAGGCCTGTGCAATCAGTGCGTGTGGTAACTTTGCTGTTCTAGGGACAACAGGTGGTTGGATTGAGAGATTCAATCTTCAATCTGGAAGAAGTCGAGGTAGTTATCTGGACAGGCCAAGAGAAAGTGCTCATGATGGAGAAGTTGTTGGAGTTGCATGTGATTCTTCAAATACCTTGATGATAAGTGCAGGGCAGGGTTTCAAAAACAGGTCCGCGACCGTGATTTCGGCCGCGATATAGCGGTTTCGCCGTCGTCCGAGTTACCCGCGACGGCCGCAATAGCGTCCGCGACGGCCACAATCACGGTAAATTCGAAATAACCGAAAACGCGACCTCGACCGCGATTTGAAACCCTGGTGCAGGGTATCATGGAGACATTACGGTATATTCTTTCCCTGATACTCCTGTTTTCCTATTCTTAAGTCTTAACACAGACTTCTAAGAGTAACATGTGATTATAGCTTTCAACATTCCTCTGTTGGGTATAGCTGCAAATACCTTGTTAAATCATTCCACCTTGATTTGTGCTTTACGTCAAAATATATTCCAGCCAGTAGTGAGAAGGGCTGATGATAACTTAATTAATAATACTTACTTTTAAGCATGGTGAACAAAGTGAAGATTTTTATTGATTTTCTCCGGTGTGTAAGTTGATAAATTGATTTGATTCTTTGTGTAGGTATGGGATTTCAAGGGACGTGACGTAAAATCTAGATGGGAAATTGGATGTACTGTAGTTAAGATTGTTTACAATCGCCTTAATGGTGAGTGCTTCTTTTGGTATTTGTTGTTATCAGCCTTGAACCTTGGCTTTCTCTCTCTCTCTCTCTCTGTCTGTCATTGAGCATGTACTCATGCTTCTCTATGGTATCTCCGTGTCTGCTTTTCTTAGACTTTTAGTGTTTTCAAACATATATTTATCTACTGTTTTTATTTTTTTTACCGTATTTGGCAGGTCTTTTGGCCACAGTAACAGATGATTTGGTTATACGTGTGTATGATGTTGTGGCATCAAGAATGGTTCGTAAATTTGAAGGCCATACAGACCGTATTACTGATTTATGTTTCAGTGAGGATGGCAAATGGCTTCTATCATCCAGAATGGATGGGAGCCTGAGAATTTGGGATATTATCTTAGCAAGACAAATTGATGCTGTACATGTCGATGTAGCTATCTCAGCATTGTCCTTGTCACCAAATATGGATGTTTTAGCAACTACCCATGTTGATCAGAACGGGGTTTATCTGTGGTAAGTGTTCAATTGTCTCACCTTTACCTCATGGGCCAAAGAAGTTTAGCTATTAGGTCTAATTATCTTTGTGATCTTCTATTCACTCTAAATAGCTGGAGAACTTAAAGGCGAAACTTAATTTGATTAATTACTTCTTTGTAAACAACACGAATGACAATTTTCATAGCTGGAACATGGCTACAATAAATCTCATGTATTTCGGTCATTCAGTGTACAACAGGCAGGTTTACATGTAACTGCAATTTGGTTTTAATTCCTTGTAAGAAAAACTAATTGGATGCAATCTTAATCAGGGTTAACCGGTCAATCTTCTCTGGAGCTTCAAATGTGGATTCTTTTGCAAGTGGAAAGGAAGTTGTAAATGTCAGATTGCCATCCATCTCATCTATGGATGGACCACAAACTGAGGATTCTGATGAACCCGTTACGGACAACTCAGTTCCAAAAGATGCTTCTGTCTCTGCAACATTCATTAAGCAGATTCCAGAGCTAGTTACTCTCTCACTACTGCCAAAAAGCCAATGGCAAAGCTTGATTAATTTAGACATTATAAAGGTCGCTATTTACTGTCGCTTTTATTTCAAGCAGTTAGGTTGAGTTTCTGCAAAGATCGACTCCATAATTGCATTATAATTGCAGGTTCGCAACAAACCAATTGAGCCTTCCAAGAAACCCGAGAAGGCTCCTTTCTTCCTGCCTGCTCCATCTTTTTCTGGGGAGATATTATTTATGCCTAGTGAAGCTAATGGGAATAATGATGCAAAAGGCAATGAAACGGAAAATAATGATAGGAAACTTGACATGCCACCATCCGCATTTTTGCAACATCTTCAGTCCTCTGCGGAGATAAAAAACTGTAAGTTCCATTCTGAACTTTATCGAATATCCGTGGTAAACGCCTTTGCAGCTAATATTTGTGTGCCTTAACATGTTGCAGTTTCTGCATTTACTGATTATATTAAATGCTTGTCTCCTTCGGCTTTGGACATGGAGCTTCGGATGCTTCAGATCATTGACGATGAGAATGTGGAAGAGCTTGATAGGAAACCTGAGATGGTCTCAATCGAACTGTTATTGGATTATTTTGTTTCTGAGCTATTCTACAGGAACAACTTTGAGTTCATACAAGCTGTTATCATGTTATTTCTGAAGGTATTGTTCTCGTACCTTATTTTAAGGAATTTCATTTTATGGTTAACGATGCTTTTTGCAATAGACCTTCGGATTTGTAGATGTCCCAATTCTGACCCGAACCCAATAGAACCAGCCAATTCTCCAGAACTCAAACTCAATCCACAACCTATCTTTGCCCCATATGAAGTCAACAGCCCAAACTTATCCAACATAACTCGAATATGTCCCGAAAAAGAAATGATTTGAATCTAGAATGACCTAAACCTGGAATAATCCAAAACCAAAATGATCCAAACTAAAACCATCGAAAATTACAAGCCTCAGGAAAATCTTAAGAGACTTTGATCCTTGATTAATATATTTTGATTGACAATTGGCTGTGTATCTTCTCTAGTGTTCTGCCTTGTTTTCTTCTGTTATTTGCAAGTGCTTATTAATGGTGGCTTTTCATTGATGTAATTGTCCATCATATTTGTTCAGATTCATGGCGAAATTACAACAAAAGGCAAAGAAGCTCCTTGAAATCCAATCGGACGTATGGCAGAAGATCGATACGATGTTCCAACAAACAAGATGCATGATCATAAATATTTTTTTAGTTATAAACGTTCTTATTTATTCGCATTACGTAAGTTCTGAATTATTTGTTGGATGTAAAAAACTTTTAAACTGTTATAAATATATAATTTTTAAGCCTTGATATAAAAAGAATCTCAAACTATTACTCTTTTTCCATTTAAGTGTCTAATTTTCCCCTAATCAATATGGGTATCTAACGTTGTAAACGTTACTATTTTAAGTATTTAATGACGGACATTAAAAATAATATATTGATATAAGCTAGGATATATTGAGAGAGTGGCCACACCCTTTCAAAATTTTAAATTTTTATATAATTTAAATATTTTCTTTGTTTTTTTGTTAATGACTTAGTTTCACATCTTTATATTTTTTAATAAATATTACATTTTAAGTTTGTATTCTTGACATAAAATTAAGGTTTAATATAAGAATAAGTGTTCAAATTATGTATCGAAAAATATTTTAGTGTTTAAAGATTTTTTTTGTTAAAAATAATTGTCTAACGTTTTCTCCATTACCATTTTAGGTGTCCAGGTGTTAACCGTCGTTAAATATCTTCGTTAAATGACACATGTCACGTTTTGGTAATTTTGAGAATTTTTATTTAAAATAAAAAATATATTTATTATAAAAACTTATTTTTTTTTCAAATCTTAAAAAAATTAAACTTTAATTTTAATCCATTTGCCACCGTCATTAATCGGCCAAAAACCAAACGACGTGTGGTCGAATTGAAAATTTTCAAATAAAGTTTGAATCTTAAAACATAACATGTCAATTCGACTAACTCCAGTTTTTTTATTTTATTTGATTTGATCAAATACTCACCCTTATTATTAACAATCACTCATAGCTACAGTTTCATTGGTTAAATGATAATCTTTCGTCATTTCACCCATTAAGAGGGTCATCATTTTTCTCTGAGAGTCAGTGGAGGATGCATGTATACTCTAAGGTAGGCATGAGCCCATCTTAAAATCTGAATTTCTTTATATTTGTAATTAATTTTACAGTATGTAATTACCTTGAAATTTTATTGATGTCTATCTTATACAAAAAATAATAATAATTAATACATATATGTTTATCATAAAATTTATTTGTAATCTGCAACTGTCGAGAACTCCCCATTACTCGAGTCTCTCATTACATATCTAATGACTATAAATTTAAATTAAAGAAGAGGAACTATATCACCAACATTTATAACCATTATCCCTTCCGTTAAACATCAACATCATATAATATCTAACTTAGTCAATATTTAACTAACCTATACAACAACAGGGATTTAATTGACTATTTAGCTTTGTTAAGCCAACAAAATTCCGGTACTTAAAGTTCAATTAATAACAATTTAATTAGATATAAATGAAAGAGAGGAAATGGTACTTAGACAATTAAATTAACAAGTTATGACCAACAATAAGTTGGTCTAGTGAGATGAGTCACTAGATTCTTTAAGCAATGTCAAAAGTTCGAATTATGGCGTTTGCAAATTGAGCAAATTATGTTGGGAGGGTCGTCCTCGCCTCGGCAATATCCAATCTGATAGTTGATCGATAGATCGGATATAGATGATTAATTAAAAAAAATTAATAAGTTATGGTTTACTTCCGGTATTTAAAATTCAATTATTAATCAATTGTGATTGGTAGATAAGTTTACAACTTGATTGACTTTGTGTGAATGTTGTAAATTTTGTTCAATCGAAACGGTGATTAGAGTACGATTGTTAAATTCAAATTCATTATAAACGTAAATCTTTTGTTATATAGTTATCAAGTTATATTCTAAATTTGTCCCAAACATTTAAGCATTCCAAATTCATCCTCGATTATGACTATCATTTTAAATTTGTCCTCAAATTTTTGAATGTTTCAATAACTTCCCCAAAATCATCGAGAGTTCGGGGATAAATTGAAATATTTAAAAGTTTAAGGATTAAAATAGATTGAAGGTCACATAGTTTGGAGATTAATTTAAAATAATTTTTATAATTTAGAGTTTGAAGGCATATAGTGTAATTAACTCTAATATCTTTTAGTTGTTCAACCCCTTGTAATTTTCATACTTTTAAATTTTATTTTCAGAAATCTAGTCCCTTCACTTTTTATATTTAAAATTTTAAATATGATTGTCAACATCATTAATCCTTTTGTTAAATTCTCTGGAGCGACAATTCGAATTAAAAGAAAAATAAAATAACTTGATAACTATATAACAAAAGATTTACGTTTATAATGAATTTGAATTTAACAATCGTACTCTAATCACCGTTTCGATTGAACAAAATTTGCAACATTCACACAAAGTCAATCAAGTTGTAAATTTATCTACCAATCACAATTGATTAATAATTGAACTTTAAATATCTGAATTGTTCGAATGGATAAGGGATAATGGTTATAAATGTTGACTAAGTTAGATATTATATGATGTTGATGTTTAACGGAAGGGATAATGGTTATAAATGTTGGTGATATAGTTCCTCTTCTTTAATTTAAATTTATAGTCATTAGATATGTAATGAGAGACTCGAGTAATGGGGAGTTCTCGACAGTTGCAGATTACAAATAAATTTTATGATAAACATATATGTATTAATTATTATTATTTTTTGTATAAGATAGACATCAATAAAATTTCAAGGTAATTACATACTGTAAAATTAATTACAAATATAAAGAAATTCAGATTTTAAGATGGGCACATGCTCACATTAGAGTATACATGCATCCTCCACGGACTCTCAGAGAAGAATGATGACCCTCTTAACGGGTGAGAGGACGAAAGATTATCATTTAACTAATGAAATTGTAGCTCTAAGTGATTGTTAATGATAAAGGTGAGTATTCGATCGAATCAAATTGAATAAAAAAATTGGAGTTAGTCGAGTTGATTTGTTTTGTTTTAAGATTCAAACTTTATTTGAAAAAATTCAATTCGACCACACGTTGTTTGGTGTTCGGCCACATGTCGTTTAGTGTTCAGCCAATTAATGGCGTTGTTGGCGGCCAACGGTGGCAAAGGGATTAAAGTTTTAAAAGTTTTGGGTTTTTTAAGATTTGAAAAAAAAATTAAGTTTTTATAATAAATATATTTTTTATTTTAAATAAAAATTATCAAAACGTGACATGTATCATTTAACGAAGATATTTAACGACGGTTAACGCCTGGGCACCTAAAATGGTAATGGAGAAAACGTTAGACACCTATTTTTAATAAAAAAATCTTTAAGCACTAAAACATTTTTCGATACATAATTTAAACACTTATTCTTATATTAAACCTTAATTTTATATCAAGAATACAAACTTGAAATGTAATATTTATTTAAAAAAATAAAGATGTGAAATTAAGTCATTAATAAAAAAAACAAAGAAAATATTTATATTATATAAGAATTTAAAATTTTGAAAGGGTGTGGCCATACTCTCTCAGTCTATCCTTGCTTATATTAATATATTATTTTTAATGTCCGTCATAGATTAAATACTTAAAATAGTAACGTTTACAACGTTAGATACCCATATTGATCGAAAAAAATTAAACAATTAAATGGAAAAAAGAGTAATAGTTTGAGATTCTTTTTATATCAAGGCTTAAGAATTCTATATTTATAACTGTTTAAAAGTTTTTTACATCCAACAAATAATTCATAACTTACGTAATGCGAATCATTTGATAAAATAATTAAAATACAATTTAAAAATATATTAATATAATTTTCATATCAATTAAAAAACTATATTAATATAATTTTCATATGAATATGTTAAAATTTATATAAAGTAAATATTATATTATTAAAGATTCTTTAAAAATATAATTATAAATAATAGGGAAAAAAATAAATTACGAGATTTATTTCAGGGCCGTGGTTATGGTTCGATGACAGCAAGCGCGGAGGAAAACGACGAAGATATATCTTTCTCTCTCTATTAAAATATTTTTGAATTCTGAATTACTATATAAATACATAGTAAGACTGTCTACTTGCAGTGTGCAGTTCTCATTTCAGCTGAAAAACTGCGACGGCATGCAATTGGCATTCTCTTCGAATCTGCTCAACGCTGCTTTTTGATTTGAATTCCGACTAGGTTTTATACAGAACCGGTGAAGTGAAAAATGTGGAAGCTGAAATTCGCCGAGGGAGGGAATCCATGGCTGAGATCGGTGAACAATCACGTGGGGAGACAGATTTGGGACTTCGATCCCAACCTTGGATCGCCGGAGGAGTTATTGGAGGTCGAGAAAGCTCGCCTCGACTTCACCAACGACCGATTGAAAAAGAAGCACAGCTCAGATCTACTTATGCGCTTGCAGGTATTTCCATACATATTCTTCGTTATATTTTGCTTATGTATTTCTCATTGCGTTCCATTGTCGTTAATTCCATTAAGACAATAATAGTAAAGTGGTAGGTGGTAGGTGGCAGTGGCATTTTGAAATTCAGCAGTTTCTAATTCATTGCCCCACTTGCTTTTTTTGCTATATTTGGGTAATAACTCATGTTTTGATAATAGTTTTTTTATCCAGTATAGAAGCATTCAAATTGCTACTAAATATCGGTCTGCGAAAGCAGTCTATTGAAACATGGCAGTATTAAGCTTCAAATCGTTACAAAGTACAGTGTTAATAGTGTCTGCTTTGATTTTTCCAAGATCACACTCTCGTTAATCTTTCCAAGCAGCCTGCATATGATTGTTATCAGTGCCTTTCCTTTGATGTGGGAAATGACCCAGCGTAATTCCTCCTAAATCTTGATAAACTACCACTTTTACGAAACCGTTTTTTCAGAACTAGCTTCATGTCGTCTCAATTGGTTATCAGATAGGTTTAAACTTTGAAATTAAGATTTGCTGCTAGTAGCGATGAGTATTTGAAGCTTCTGGGGCTGGACGAAATTTGTGGGAAATGGATAGACAGCTTGTTTAAGCACAGTAAAAAAAACTGAAATAATTACACGGAGTACAATTCAACAAGAGCTGATGAATATGTGGTAAGGTTATTGTCAGCATGGGAGCTTTTGGATAGGAACTTTTCTTTATGAATGGTGCGGTTAATGCAATTTTAATGTTTAAATATCATCTGTGATCTGTGTCTTTTGCTTTCAGTTTTAAGGTAGAAACTTTTCATAGCTTTCCTGATTCTGTACTGTTATTTGGATTATTGAACTTTCTTCTTTTATTTACAAAGTACGCTTAATGTTCTCTAGTTATTCATTTTATTATTTAATCTCTTTCCTCCCATAATACAGTTTTCCAAGGAGAACCCAGTACCTGAAGTTTTGCCTCAGGTCAAAGTTGAGGAAGCGGAAAATGTTACGGAATGGATGGTCACCAATACTTTACGAAGAGCTATAAATTTCCATTCATCTCTCCAGGCCCATGATGGGCATTGGCCAGGTGATTATGGAGGTCCAATGTTTCTTATGCCCGGTTTGGTAAGTGATGATTTTTTTTATGGAAGGCGTTCTGGATGACATCAGTTTCACTTATATTGTCTTACGTGGGTGGCCTAAAGGTTTTCATTTACCTTATCAAAATCTTGTTACTAAAATAAATATCATAATTTTAAAATAAATAATTATGTAGTATTCGTATATATTTTTGTTTTGTTCATGCGATGCATCAGGTAATTACTCTGTCGATCACTGGGGCATTGAATGCAGTCTTATCAGAAGAGCATAAGAAGGAGATGCGTCGCTACCTTTATAATCATCAGGCAATTTAAATATCTTTTATGTTGCTCTTTTAGCAAGTTTAATAGCTCCTCAAGTTTTTTTTTATTCCGAGTGTTATGCATCTTTTTCTTCTTGCCCTTGGGCTGTAAAGTTTGTGAACTATGGTTACGCATATGCAATTGCAGAACGAAGATGGGGGATGGGGCTTACACATTGAGGGCCCAAGTACAATGTTTGGTTCTGCCTTGACTTATGTCACTCTAAGATTGCTTGGTAAAGGACCTAATGATGGGGAGGGGGCAGTGGAGAGAGGAAGAGATTGGATTTTGAACCATGGTGGTGCTACTGAAATAACATCATGGGGGAAGATGTGGCTTTCAGTTCAGAACCTAACCCTTTTTATGTTGGTTTCAGTGTTTGATTTAGTGTTCTTGATCTTCACACGAGCATCAGTTTAATAATAGTTGCATGCATTGTTTGGTGGCAACAGGTGCTTGGAGCCTTTGAATGGTGTGGCAATAATCCCTTGCCCCCTGAGATATGGCTTCTCCCTTATATGCTACCATTTCATCCAGGTTCTTGTCCCTTCATTTCCATTTAGAAACTTTGTTGAATTTGCATTCGGACAAGTTCTCTCCCAAAGAGAATAAAAGAATTAAGTTTTTTCCCCTCGGCAACAGGTAGGATGTGGTGTCACTGCCGGATGGTCTATTTGCCTATGTCTTATTTATATGGAAAGAGGTTTGTTGGCCCTATCACACCAACAGTTTTGGCTTTGAGGAAGGAGATTTTTACTAGTTCATACCATGAAATAGATTGGAATCGAGCACGAAATGCTTGTGCAAAGGTTAGTGAAATTGAGAGTTTAGATAAATGATGTGCCTCTAACATTTATATACTTCTATAAATGATTTTAGATGGCCATACGGTAATCAGAGCAAAACCAACTTAAGCTCTTTTCTATGTTAAGCTTTCAATCCGGAATCAATTGGTAATATTTAGATTGCCATACCCTAATCTAAGCCCATAACTGATTTTAAACTTAGCCATTGCTGACTGATGACACCGGTTAACGAGAATCATAGGGACCATAGGTTTTTCTCATTAGTTCTTTCCATAGATTGTTGAACAGTTCACTCTTGGTGTTCTTGTAGATTTTCATTTAACATCAAGAACCTTTCACTTTTTCTTGCAGGAAGATTTGTACTACCCTCACCCATTGCTGCAGGATATTCTTTGGGCATCACTTCACAAGATCGTTGAACCTATCCTAATGTGTTGGCCCGGAAAGAAGTTGAGAGAAAAGGCTCTCCAAACTGCAATTGAGCACGTACACTATGAAGACGAGAATACTCGTTACACCTGCATTGGTCCCGTAAACAAGGTGTGCAGGGAAAACAAACTCCTAAATCTCAAAAAGTAAATAAAAATAAAAAGCTATGCATGTTTCTTTGGTTATTATACAGGATTTTTGCATTTATCTGGCGTGTCCAAGTCTTTCAAAATTCAGATTACTATGCAGTTTGTATTCATTTTTTTTCTCAACTCTGATATTTGCCATAACGCATGTGATGTGATTACTCTGTACCGAATGCATCCCATGCAATTATTCTGTAATTTTTATTTGCTTAGCTAATTATATTTTTTGCTTTGGGAAAATATATTTTGCTGATAATAGGTGTTAAACATGCTTTGCTGTTGGGTGGAAGACCCAAATTCAGAGGCGTTCAAGTTGCATCTTCCAAGACTTTATGATTATCTATGGGTTGCTGAAGATGGCATGAAAATGCAGGTGAGTATACCTTCTCATCCTTTATGTTAGTTGATAATAGCCTTGACCATCAGTCAAAAAAGAAAATTTATTTACCAGATTTGTGGTATTAAGGTATTTTTAACTGATAAGACAATATTAGTGAATAGCTGCTGCTGCTAAACTTGAATCGTTGATATCTGAAGGTGGCTTCCGTTTCATTTGGAAAACATAACTTCTGCTTTATAAATGATGTTCTACTAATCCATGCACTGTAGTTGTGCCTATCTTTTGGGTTTTACATTTTTACTGCATTTGCAATATCTTAATGACCATTTTTCTGTGGGTATAATGAACTTGTTGCAGGGTTACAATGGAAGTCAACTATGGGACACTGCCTTTGCAGTTCAAGCAATTATTTCAACCAACCTTACTGAAGAGTACAGTTCAACTTTGAGGAAAGCAAACATGTACTTAAGGAACACACAGGTGGTTTGTGTTTCAGAAACACATTGGAGTTTATTCATTGGGAAGACTGCTTGCTATTGAATGTTTTATATGTTTTTTTCATTATTTTGAAGGTTCAAGAAGATTGCCCTGGGGACCTCAACTTTTGGTACCGTCACATTTCCAAAGGTGCTTGGCCTTTTTCAACTGCAGATCACGGATGGCCTATTTCAGATTGCACAGCAGAGGGATTAAAAGTAAGTAGTTCTGAATTCAGAGAATTTTCCTTATGTTTTCTTAACATTTTACCCTCCTCCAGGCTGTTCTTTTATTATCAAAAATATCCCCAGAGATTGTTGGAGAACCATTAGAGGCAAATTGGTTATATGATGCCGTAAATGTTATCCTTTCACTTCAGGTAATTCATTTTCTGGTTATGATAAACTGAATCCATATATCTATAGACACACGTGCAACATTAGTAAATATATTGTTAATACCAGGTAACCATAGTCCACAATAGATTATCATATTATATTTTAAACCATGAAAACCCTCCTCTGACCTCACCATTGGTCATTCAAAATCTTGTTTTATCTTGAGATCGGTGTTGTCAATGAGCTCAGATTGTTGCTAATATTTATTCGATTTTGTTTCCATATCTTTGCAGAATGCAGATGGTGGCTTTGCAACGTATGAGCTCACAAGATCATACCCTTGGTTGGAGGTATCCCTTGTTACTCTGTTCATGCCACTGCTTTTCAACAGTAGTTTTAGTTAATTTTACATTTGTGTAACATCAAACCTTAATTATCTAAAACCTGAAACTAAATAGTTTGATGTGGTAAGCTGTAGACATATAATGGCTTACCATATTGTTTTATGTTTACAGCTGATCAATCCTGCTGAAACATTTGGTGATATTGTTATTGATTATCCGTAAGATTCCAGCGTTTGAGTTAAACTCTCTGTATTTTTCTTTTTTATTTTTTTTCTTGAAGTATGTAGTTTAATATCAATTATGATGGCTGTTCAGTTATGTTGAATGTACGTCAGCTGCAATTCAAGCTTTGGCAGCTTTCAGAAAGTCACATCCTGAACATCGTCGACATGAAGTCGACCAATGTATCCAAAAGGCAACCAAGTACATCGAAAGCATACAAGCCTCGGATGGCTCATGGTTTGGCCCTTTATTTAGAACCAATTTTTATAAGAAGTTTTTGTTGTTAGTCTGTGACTTCTGTCTATAGCTAAAATTATTGAAGTATTACAAGCCTCATACAGCACATGGAACTCCTGCCGGTGTCATTAGTACCTGAATTTTCTTCTTAAAACAACTAAAATGCTTCAATCCTGTCTTTTTTCCTAGTTTTGAACTTAATTCGAGTTGTTTATGCTATCCAATTAGGTACGGCTCTTGGGGTGTTTGCTTCACCTATGGTACATGGTTTGGGGTGAAAGGATTGGTGGCTGCTGGAAAGAGCTTCAATAACTCTTCTAGCATACAGAAGGCCTGCAATTTTCTGCTGTCCAAACAGCTTCCCTCAGGTGGCTGGGGAGAAAGTTATCTTTCATGTCAAAACAAGGTCAGGTTTATTAACCTGCCATGTAACAGTTATTAATTTCTACTCGATTATATACAGAACATCTAAATTATATAATCTCAGTTCTAATCTAGGTGGACTTTGTATATATTCGTAGAATATACCTAATACGGGTATTTGGGTATTGCCTAACACTTGTATATTGTATAATCTCATTAGTTGACTGTATAATATTCACACATCTCGAACTCCATTATGTTTGGGTATATTGTTTACAATGAATTAAATGCTCCCCTGTACAGGTTTACTCAAATATTGAGGGAAACAAACCGCATATGGTAAACACCGGCTGGGCTATGCTGGCTTTAATCAATGCCGGGCAGGTAAAACGTCATTCTCTATTGCAGTAGCTTCTAAATGTTGAGATTGGACTATGCTGCTACGGAGGTCATCGTCTTCTTGAGTAGCACTTCTTTTTGCCATGATAGTTGCTCTTTGATAATATGGAAGTGGAACCTTTCCTACGTATTCATAACAGAAAATCATGAAAAGTTGAATTATATTAACTCGATAATTTATGTGCCTGCATGTGTTTGTGTGGAAAATGTTTCAGATTGAGAGAAACCGAATGTAAACACGCATCTCTGTCGCTTTAGAAGTTTCTATATATTTTCAGGGTTTCATTGTTTCTATTTTAAACTTATTCAAACAGGCTGAGAGAGATGCGACACCACTGCACAAAGGAGCTAGATATTTGATAAATTCCCAAATGGAGAATGGGGATTTTCCGCAACAGGTAAGTTTTTCCAACGACGCCGGTGCGGGAAACTTTCATCTTAAAATGATGCATATTCTTTGATTGAAATTCGTAAACTCATTACATGCAGGAAGTCATGGGAGTGTTTAACCGGAATTGCATGATCAGTTACTCCGCTTATCGCAACATTTTCCCTATTTGGGCATTAGGCGAGTATCGTACTCGAGTATTGCAGCCGGACCGGAAAACATCGTAGGACAGCGGTTATAACTTTCGATGTTGCTTTGGCTACTACTATACGTTCACCTTGTTAACTAATACTTCCTTTTAGTTTATGGACAATGCATAAGACCCATGCAGTGATAATGCATCATGTACAAAGTCGAAACTATCTTATGAGTGAGAAGGGATATGCCTCAATTTTTTCTTTTTAGGTTTCCCATACTTTCGAAAACTAAGAATATTAAATTTTATTTCTCCAATTTTTTAGATCAAATTACTTTTAAGGTCCTTCTTATTTTTTAAACTAATCAAGTATTGAGCTCATGCTTATTTTAAAATTAAATTCCATCCTTATTCTTTCTATTTAAATATTAATTAAATTCTTATTAATTTTAAAATTAAACAAACTAAGTGTCATACTCATTTTTTAATAGTTTGAGGTGATTATAAGGTAATATTTATTTATAAGTCCCTAAATAATTTTTTTCTAATTAAATGAATAATTATGTTTTTTTAATTAATCATTGGTATCTGATTTATTGATCGACTAATCTAGATTGGGTACTACAGAGACAAGGATGACCCACCCAACTCAATTTACTTCATTCGCAAACGACAGGGTTTGAACCCTTAACTTTACCTAAGGAATCTAGTGCTTCATCTTATTAAATCAACTGATTGTTGATAAAGAATTATAGTTTATTGATAATGTCTGAGACCCATGCAGTGATAATGCATCATATACAAAGTCGAAACTATTTTATTAGTGAGAAAGGATATGCCTCAATTTTTTTTAAGTCAAATTATTTTTTAGGTTTTTCATACTTCCGAAACTAAGAATATTAAATTTTATTTCTCCAGTTTTTAGATCAAATTACTTTTAAGGCCCTTCTTAATTTTGAAACTTATCAAGTATTGAGCTCATACTTATTTTAAAATTAAATAAATTAAATTACATCCTTATTTTTTCTATTTAAATATTAATTAAATTCTCATTAATTTTAAAATTAAACAAATTGAATCATAACCTATAGACAAAATAAGTTTCATACTCACCAATGTAATATTTATTCATAGCTTTCTTAATCTATTGACAACACACACCTTACAGATGTAACTGCTCGAACCTAAGAGCTATAAGGAGAATAGTATTCCCTTAGGTCACTTGATGGCTTCAAAACACTACTCATTTAAAATAAAGTTTAAAATAGAATTGTGCAGTGGTGGGCGATAAATGACCCGTTACAAACCCCCCACCTTAGGAGTAAAGCTATAAATGAGATAAGACAAATTATATATTATTTGAGTTTAACTCAGTCAATGCTTGATTTTAGTAAATTTGACTCGAGTTTGAATTTGGTTCAAAATAAATTACTTTATATCTGACTTGAAAAATTCACGAATAATTTGAAAGAATACTCTATTAAAATTTTAATATAATAAAAACTTGAAAAGCTCGCGCCTGATTGCACATGCTAATTTTGTTCACGTCATGCTTCAAAAAGTGGCTTCACCAACATAATGAAAACTCCATTGTTATCATCTTCGTGATCACTCAATTTTGATGCCAAAACACCCATTGTTTCATGACAAGTTATGTTATTCATCAATATTTAAAATGTAAAAGGTAAAAAGAAAAGAATAATCAGGTAAATGAGTTTATAAACGAGTCGGTAAATGAATTTATTCATAAACATATATAAATGAATCGAACACACCAATGTTCGTGTTCTTTTGTTTATTAAATGAATATAAAATATTTATTCATACTCTATTATTTAACTCAATAAACAAACATAAACGAACGTTATATAAATATTTTAGAAATGATTCATCGAATGTTCTCTTCATTTCATTTACACCCCTTTGTGTACCTTCATCGTTTTATTGGCTATCCATTTGACATGGTTGAAACAGTTTTACAGGAAGCACCATAGCTTGTAACATGAATTTGCAAAAAGAAATAAAATAAAATATAACATTTCATTCATTTACCTAGTTAAAAATAGTATCACAAAATGGAAAATAAGCACCGTTTTCACTTTTCAATTCCATTCTAATTAGAATAGTGAAAATCTTTGTGAATGTGGGAAAACATGAACCTTTTCTTAGGGAAAAAGAATCCATGTCCTATCAAACTACAAGACCTTAGTTCAAATAGAAGACGGGAAGAGACATATTTCAAATATTCACTCAACAAAACAGTCATTGTAGTATAGTTAAGATCCAATTGAGATTTACATAAAAATTTATAAATTATCCACTAAGAGAGACAGTATGGTAGGATTCAAAATTAAACTTACAATTTCAAATTCCTGAATCTCAACTCTTTGTGTCAGCACTCATTAGCCTTAGTTTTAATTATTTAACACAAAAAATAATTATTTTTAAACGTTTTTATACTCGATAAATATAAAAAAGCTCATTTTACATTACCAACACGAATATGTGTGAACACATATATATATGCCGCAATAAGGGTCATAAATGTTTATTTTGTCCTTGTTGAAAATAAATGTTTTCACATATATAAATGACTAAATGGGCAGATATATATAGGTACACGCGCGGGAATGTTCCTAATCTAAATTTGGATTTTTCTTTATATTACGCGTAAAGATAAACACAATCATAAAATTACTTTTCAATATTGATGTAAATAACCACTTTAATTTTTATTCTCTTTTTAAAACATTTTATTCTTTTAATGTTTTAATTTTTTGTTAAAACATATTTTATAGGACAAAAATCGTTAATTGATTAACAATTAATCAATATTATTAAAGAAACACAAAATATATTATTATTTTGAATGATGTGACATATGTCACATCATTAATGACAATATATATTTATATAATTATTGGATGATATGACACAAATTATATCATTATTTTGAGTAATGTGATATATTTTACATTATCATTTTGAGTGACATAATACATATTATATTATCATTTTAAAAGATATAATAAATGTTACGTTATAAATTGAATAATGTGAAAATATCACATCAATAATATGAATTAATCTTTTATTAACTAATAATTTTTCTCTAATAAAATCTGTTTTGACTCAAAATTAAAATATTGAGAGATAAAATACTAATAATATATATATATTACTGCAAAAGTTAAAAGCAATTTTATGGTTATGCCTATTCTTTTCCAATTTCAACTTTTACCAGTATATTGTGAAAGCGTTAAATATAGTTACAGGTTAGTAGTTAGCGGTATTGATGTAAGCATGAATCTCAACTTTCACGTGTCTTGTTTTCTTCTTACACGGTAGCAGTGTAATTTCCCTCTATAAATCATCCAGACATGGCTACTGAACTCACCTCATGCATACAAGAAAATCAAAAACACAAATCAGAGAAAATATAGTAGAGAGTGATGGTTTGCTCCGTCGTAACCGGTTGGAAAAAACTAAGCGGCGATAAGAACTGGGAGGGTCTCCTTCAACCTCTAAGCCCCGATCTCCGCCGCTACTTAATCCACTGTGCTCAAAGTGCCGGAGCCGTCGGAGACCTCTTCAATGGCGAAACCCACGAACCCGACGCCACAAAACAAGATTTCTTCTCCAAGGCTGGTCTTGTAAAAGGAAACCCATACAAGTACGATGTTACACACTTCCTTTACGCCGGCTGCGACCAAGTTGAGCCGTCGTGGTTCGGGTATGTGGCGGTGGCCACCGATGAAGGAAAGCATGTCCTTGGCCGGAGGGACATTTTGATCGCTTGGAGAGGAACCGCAACATGGTCGGAATGGCTCAACGATGCCCATTTATTATACAAAGAGACGCTTCGGACCTATTCCCCACTGC